>NW_026901435.1:2400000-3600000 GCF_033783945.1 Neopsephotus bourkii | reverse complement strand
TGCTGATGGGTTCGGCCTTGGCCAGCGGTGAGCCCATTTTGGAGCTGACTGGAACCGGCTCTGTCCAACACCGATGGGGGGCAGCTTCTGGCATCTTCTCAGAAAAGCCACCCCTGCCGCACTCCTCCTTAACCCCCACTACCAAAACTTTGTCATGCAAACCCAATACAGCATCACATCCAAATCTGTAAAGGAATAGGTATGTTTTTCTGGTCATCTGTAGTATAGATTCATATGGAATGATTTGCCTTAGAGCATGAGGTAAAAGACACACAAAAATATCTTCTAAAATGGTATTTTATGTTGGTCACAGCAGTTTACTAAATAGTGTATATGTCACTCCTCATTTCCGTCACTTCAGTGGGTAGGGTTTTGTTTTGTTTTGTTTTTTTGTTTAGTGGGGGCTTTTTTGGTTGTGTTTTTTGTGTGGTTTTTTTTTTCTTTTGTAAATGCACAACTATTCTTCAATAATGGAGATTCACTGTGAGCTTTTTTCCTTCCATTTGTGAATTGCTTAATGACACTATTGAATCACAGAAGCTACTGTGAAAGAAGTTTAAAAAAAGTGTCCACACACAGTAACATAAAGGTGTTAATCTGCTTCCTGTTGTTCTTCCTATATTTTTTTGTAATCCAAAATTTGTTATTTGTGTTTTACCAAAAAAGACTGTATGAGGATTTTTAAAATGTTGGCTTCAGGTGTGGTTAATAACGTTATAAAAGTTCTCATAAAAAGTAAAATACATTATTCAGGATTTGATTTCACTGGCTTTTAAAAAATTATGTGCAACTTACACAGTTATTTAAAAGAGCAGTGAAATATCTTAGATATATACCTGTTTAAGTTGTCTGTTTAAAATTCCATCTAGTTTCTTGGGCTCAGAATTGCATGTCTCCCTTGGTACAACCTCATCAAAGGGAGCTTGTAATGGGAGGAAAAATGATTTGTCATTGTTAGTGAAACCTGCTCCAGCATGCTGCCTTTCTTGGGAGGAGGCCTTTCTCAGGAAGGCGACTGGTCGTTGGCTTCTATCTTAGGGCCAGTTCTGCTTATTTGAATATCTTCACCTTCGGGGTGTGAATGTCTCTTGCTGATTAAAATGGCTGTGATAGTATACATAGTAAAAGCTACAACACAGAGATTCCAAATGCACTACTACAAAATAGTGAGAAACTTTGCCTATGTGACAGTATTTGCTTTCCGTGTTAAAAAAAAAATCTGTATAGAATCAGATCTCATGTGACCATTCAGATCAAGTAACTCAGCTGAACAGTCCTGCTAACATGGTGGTGTAGTTCTAGATTTGTATTTTTTTTTGGTAGAACTGTGAATGCGTGAGAGAAAGAAAATTGATCCAGAGCTGAGTGAGCAGAGCTGGGATACTGAGACTCCTCTTCCATGGCAACTGAGCTAGTCTCTTTTGGTGGACAAACCATTCAACACAGAAAAGCTTTATTCAAAAAAGGACTACAGAAAATCTTCAAAGAACTTTTTGAAAAGGAGCCTAAAGACGGAGCTGGGGTGTAAAGTATTTGCAGACTGCTTGGGAGTTAGTTAAAGACACCATATTGGAGTCTTACTGTATATGCATGCTGCTCATTTAAATAGACTTTAAAAGGCCTCCCAAATGATGGTCGAATTTGAGATCCTCAGGACAGTGAGAAGAGCATGCAGCAAGCTCACTGCCCTGGACTTAAAGAGAGCAGACTTTGGCCTCTTCAGGAGCCTGCTTAGTAAGGTTCCATGGGATATAGCCCTAGAGGGCAGGGGGGCCCAGGACTCTTGGTTGATCTTCAAGGATCACCTGCTACAAGCTCAGGAGTGTTGCATCCCAACTAGAAGGGGAGTGCAGCAAGGAGGTCCAGGAGACCTCCCTGAATGGATAAGGAGCTGCTGAGGAAAATTCAACTGAAAAAAGAGTCTTATAGGAAGTGGAAGCAAGGGCAGGCGGCCTGGGAAGAATACAGGGATGTTGTCCGGGAAGCTAGGGACCAGGTTAAGAAAGCTAAGGCCCAGCTAGAATTAAACTTGGCTAGGGATATTAAGGATAACAAGAAGGGATTCTACAGGTACATAGCAAATAAAATCAGACTAGGGAGAATATAGGCCCCCTCAGGAAGCTCTCGGGAGAACTGGCTACACAGGATTTGGAGGAGGTTGAGGTCCTGAATGACTTCTTTACCTCAGTCTTCACTGGCAAAGGCTCTGACCACCCAAGTCTTGGAAGGCAGACGCAGGGACTGTGAGAATGAAGACCTTGGGCCCACCGTAGGGAGAGGATCTGGTTCAGGACCATCTTAAGAACCTGAATGTACACAAGTCCATGAGACCTGATGAAATCCATCTGCGGGTCCTGAAGGAGCTGGCAAATGAAGTTGCTAAGCCACTGGCCATCATATTTGAAAAATCATGGCAGTCAGGTGTTCCCGATGACTGGAAAAAGGGAAATATAACCCCCATTTTCAAGAAGGGGAAAATGGATGATCTGGGGAATTACAGACCAGTCAGTCTCACCTCTGTGCCTGCCAAAATCTTGGAGCAGATTCTCCTGGAAGGCATGCTAAGGCATATGTAAAACAACACGGTGCTTGGTGACAGCCAGCATGGCTTCACTAAGGGGAAATCCTGCCTGACCAATTTCGTGGCCTTCTATGATGGGGCTACAGAACTGATGGACAGCGGTAGAGCAGTTGATGTCATCTACCTGGACTTGTGTAAAGCCTTTGACACTGTCCCACATGACATCCTTGTCTCTAAATTGGAGAGACATCAATTTAATAGGTGGACCACTTGGTGGATAAAGAACTGGCTGGATGGCAGCACACAAAGAGTTGTGGTCAATGGCTCAATGTCCAGCAGGAGACCAGTAACGAGTGGTGTCCCTCAGGGATCGGTGTTGGGACCGGTCTTGTTCAACATCTTTGTTGCTGACACGGACAGTGGGATTGAGTGCGCACACAGCAAGTTTGCCGATGACACCAAGCTGTGTGGTTCGGTTCATACGCTGGAGGGAGAAAATGCCATCCAGAGGGACCTTGACACGCTTGTGAGGTGGTGCCAACCTCATGAAGTTTAACCGTGCCAAGTACAAGGTCCTACACCTGGGTCGGAGCAATCCCAGACACAGCTGCAGGTTGGGCAGAGAAGAGATTCAGAGCAGCCCTGCAGAGAATGACTTAGGGGTGTTGGTCGATGAGAAAATGAACATGAGCCGGCTTCAGTGTGCGCTTGCAGCCCAGAAAGCCAACCGTATCCTGGGCTGCATCAAAAGGAATGTGACCAGCAGGTCGAAGGAGGTGATCCTGTCCCTTCACTCTGCTCTCGTGAGACCTCACTTGGAGTATTGTATGCAGTTCTGGTGTCCTCAACATAAAAAGGACATGGAGCTGTTGGAACAAGTCCAGAGGAGGGCTCTGGGGACTGCAGCACCTCCCGTATGAAGATAGCTGAGAAAGTTGGGGCTGTTCAGCCTGGAGAAGAGAAGGCTGCGTGGAGACCTCATAGCAGCCTTCCAGTATCTGAAGGGGGCCTATAGGGATGCTGGGGATGGACTCTTCATTAGGGACTGTAGTGACAGGACAGGGGGTAATGGGTTAAAACTTAAACAGTGGAAGTTTAGACTGGATATAAGGAGGAAATTCTTTCCTGTTAGGGTGGTGAGGCACTGGAATGGGTTGTCCAGGGAGGTTGTGAATGCTCCACCCCTGGCAGTGTTCAAGGTCAGGGTGGGCGAGGCCTTGGGTGATATGGTTTAGCTCAACGTGTCCCTGCCCATGGCAGGGGGTTGAAACTTGATGATCTTAAGGTCCTTTCCAACCCTAACTATTCTGTGATTCTATGAAATGTTGGCATGGCTAAATAGCAGAGTAAGGTGAAATGTCCGAATTAAAACATCGTCCTTCCTGAAGCTGTATTCTGTATTTTCATCATTTGTCTGAATGATTGTTGTGGTTTAACCCCAGCCAGCCAGCTTTCACTCACTTCCCCCCCCCCCCGTTCTTGCCCTCCCCCTACTCCTGGAGGGATGGAGAGGAGAATCAGAAAGAATGCAACTCCCACGGGTTGAGATAAGAACAGTTCAGTAACTAAGGTATAACACAAATCACTACTGCTACCACCAATAATAGTAATGATAAAGGAAATAACAGGGGAAGAGAATACAACACCTCATCACCAGGTGACCGATAACTCGCCCCCCCAGACCGACTAAGCGGTGACCGATGCCTCCTCCAACCCTGCAGTTCCAGCCCTTCCGGGTAACTCCCCGGTACATCCTGGGCATGACGTGCTGTGGTATGGAATACCTCTTTGGTCAGTTTGGGTCAGGTGTTCTGTCTCTGCTCCCTCCCGGCTTCCCCTCCTCCCTGGCAGGGCATGAGGCTCACAAAGTCCTTGGCCAAACCAAAACATCATTTTTATCAGCTCTGTTCCCATCCCGAAAGTCAAAACAGAGCACTGCACCAGCTACCAAGAAAGAGCAAAATGACTGCTACTGCTGAACCCAGGACAATAATGAAAATACAGAATAATGAAAAAGGTGGTATATTTAACCTATAATCATAATGAGGCAGGAAGAAAAAAGGGTGTGTGTATGGACTAATTCTCAGCAGCCGTAAAAACTATTGTCAAGTATTTCTTCAAACTCAGCAGAAAAGTTCCTGGAGTATCTAGAGTCAGTAGACAGCCCAGATGTGAAAGGTGGCTTTGGAGAATGTAAGGTCATAGGTGAAAAACAGAATTGCTTGCACTCACTTTAACAACACTTACAGATGTCTTCATGCCAGAATACTTTTAAAGAAGGAATGTGATAGTTTATGACTCAAAATGAAACATCAGTGGGAAAACTGTAGTACATCAAGCAAACTATGTACGAGGCAGCAGGATCAAGTGGTGTTCATTCAAGTGTTGCAAGAGGAACTTGGGGATAAAGGAGCTAATGGCTGTAGCATATTACTTGCTGGTTAGAATCGTCTTTCTGCTACTGGTAAAGAAGGTAGCTTGTATGATACCAGCTTTTTTAAAATGCAGTGGAGGTATTTGAGGAACTTTACATGAGTGAGCTTTGTGACCACACAACCCAAAATCATAGAAATGATAATGAAGATCATAATTAATTTCATTGTTCCCTCTGTAAAGGCCTTTACCAAAGGCTTTTGGAAAGGCTAGTCACCTCTGGATAAAATTGAAAATTTTCTAAGGAACAACTGGTAACGGATGGAAAGAGAAGGCAAAAATAGTTTGTTTTGTTAATAGAAGGTACAACCAACCGATTGAATTCCACAAGGTTCTGTGTTAACATTGGTGTACAGATAGAAGGAAAAGTGTTTGATACCAAGGTGATAAAGTTTGTAGATGTTGCAGACTTTACTTGCGTTAGTATAATGGTGAGGTATTTAAAGAAAATTGCAGATGCTCAGGTTTTGGGTTGTGTGGGTTAGAAATTATATATCAAATCCGCTGTAGGTGAATGCCAAGTCGTTTAAGTGAATGAGGAGTAGGAAAGAGAATTTTTGTAGAAAACAATTGTCTCTGAACTGGTTTGTACCAGTCACGAGTGGAAGATGGTATTATCTGGTATATGAAGATCAGTGCAGCTCTCCGTACCAATGACAACAGCAAATTCAGTGTCAAGTGTTACTAGAAAATGAATAAAGAATAAAACAGAAACAACATGCTTCTGCTTCTATAGAAGATCATGGGACATACACATCTTGAGTATTTCTTACAGTGTTGGTATCCTCATTTCAAAGAGATACAGTAGACTAGAAGAGCTTCAGAGAGAAGCATTGAGAGTGATTTAAAGGCATGAAACAGCTTCCCTAAGAGGAAAAATTAGGAAGACTCTTTATCTGCCTGGGAACAGAATGACCATGAAAGAACACATCAGAGATCTAGGCAGTCATGAGTGAATAGGGAAGGATTACTTATTACTCTCTTCCAAAGTAAAAAAAACTGGAGGAGTAAAGCACTAAGTAGGAGCAAAAAATGCCAGATTGAATCGGGACAAACAGAAGGAAATACTCATATAATGTATAATTGAGCTGAGGTGCTATCTGCTGCAAGATGTTGTTGATTCTCTAAAGTAGGCTTGATTAGAAAAAGCAATTGGGGAGACAAAAAGGGCTAGCAAAGGCTGTTAAATACAAAAATATTACCCATGGCTCGGGAAGTCCTTGATACGGAGGTTGAATATGCAATAAATATTTCTGTGTGCCTTGTCTGTACTTTACCCTAGACATCTGTTAGTTGTGACTTTTTTTTCCTTTTCTATCAAAACAAAGTTGCGTTCATTATTTCTAAATGCATTTCTAACTATGTGAAGAAAAACATAGTAAGAAAATACATTTAAATTACACAAAATCAAAGCTGCTGCATAGTTTGTCATACAGAATTTGTGTGAAACAGCTCTTAGTTGCAATAATTAAGACCTGGAGTGAACAGTGCCGTGCTTTAATGAGTGCTGTCTCTGTGCTCTGGACCTCCTTCACTTACGAATAGTCCCATGCTGTCATATTGTATGAAAATCTCCATACTGTTGGATATTGCAGTAGATAAATTCGATGTAGTGTGACTGTAGTTTCTACTTCATTGATGCCAATGCTAAAATTTCAGTGTCAGATGTGGAATTAAAAAGCATATTATGTTGAAATTGTACTTGGGGCAGCTCAGAACTGTTGCTTTTATATAGAAAAATTAAACATGTATTTGGGTATTAGACAAATAATAAATTTTAGGACCTTTTTTATATGTGGCATATAGTTCACATCAGAGAAGGAACTCTTAAACTTCCAGATGTTAGCAAAGCAGTTGAAATTCTTGTAAAACTACTTTGCATCATAATTTTTAATAGCTTGCTAACTTGATGCATTAGTAATCAAGATGTTGACAGATACTTGTATTTATTTAGGAAAATAAGTCCCCACTGCACTGATGAATTTACTTCGTTAAGATGGTTAAACATTAGCATCAACAAAATAAATACTTGGGGAAAATACATTCATCTGGTTTACTCCTCTAGTTTGTGGTGATTAATAACTCAACTTGAAATCTAGACTTATCTTAACTTATTCTCATTTCAGCTTTGGATAGATCACAGTCCAAGAGAGATGGAGGTTTTAAAAATAATTGGAGCTTTGATCATGAAGAAGAAAGTGAAGGAGATGCAGAGAAAGAGTAAGGATGCTTTTATCTAGGCTATTGAAAGTATAAGTGTCTATTTATAAAGAAATAATTTTTGTAACTTATTAGTAAGACATAATCTATAGTATCTTAAAATTTCAGTGATAAAGAAAAATGGTTTCAAAGGTGTGATTATTTTGAATTATTTTAAATATTATTTTAAATTGCATTTTAATGTAAATTTAATTGTTAACATGGGGCTTACTATAGTACATTTCAGAAGTGTTGCAGTTGTCTTTGGAGCGATGATGTGAGTCTAAGGAACATAGGCAAGAAATATGTCAACATGTGAAGTAAGGAAATGAAAAAGTAAGGTGTCTAATCAGATTCAACTTTTTCTTTAATGGTGCTGCTACTCAGTACCTCAGAGTTATGATTAAGGTACTTCAGTACCTGTAGGCCTACATAAGTTAAATTCAGCTTAAATGACCAGGTATTTCTCTCTTGTGCTTATCTCGCTGAGTAGAGTTAAGGCTGGTTTTGTTCCCTGGTCATTTTTTTCTTTACTGAATATGTTTGGATTTTGACTAAAACTTAAACCCTATCATGTGTAGTTTGAATGCATACTTTGACCTTGTGCTATTTTATTGATACTAATGTATTGATTTCAAACAAGACTAATGACCTGTTAGAAGAACAAGTTTCATGCATGAAGAATGCGTGTTGCATTTATTTGTTGTTTTTACGTATTTGGGCAATAGGGTAGGACCTGAAAGTTTAGAAAGGATGCTGTGGTTTTCTAGTAAGGAGAAACTGAATCCTGTGTAAAGAATCAAAACAATTACATGAATTTGCATCTTGTAATTTTTTGCCAAATATTGTGTGTTGGAAGGGAGATGGGAAAGTAGACATATAACCACTTAGGCTGCAGCAGCAGGCTATGCTTTAATCTTATAAAAACATTAGGAAATGTGATGTTTTAGTCATTAAAAAATGAGTTCAGGAGTTCACTGAAGTGTGAGGTAAGCAGTAAGAACTTTTGTCAAAACAGAACTGTATCAGAAGTTAAAGCACTTTTTAAAAGGTTCTCAAACTAAGGGCATTTTAGTTTTATAAAATTAAACTTGTTTTTTTATTATTTTTAGAAATTTTATATCCATTTCTGGTGCACAGTAATATGTTTTAAGTGTCGTGGCAGTACATACAACACAACATTTGCATTTTACTGCAGAAATAAAAGTAGCTCACATTTGTGAGCATAGCAGCTTTTCTCTGCTAGTAATTTACTGCTGTTTTCCATCTCCATCTGACGTTGACTTAAGATCACAGAATGATATATATGTAGTGTACTGATGTTACAAAAAAAAAAAAACACTTTGAAAAACTGATTATGGAATGTATTTCTGAGTGATTTTTCATTCTTTTCAAATATTCTGTACAATAAACATTTTTCCTATAGTAAGTATTGAAATTTTGTCACCTCACATCATGAATTTGTTTTTATACCTGTGAATTATGCAGAATTTTATATGAAAATATAGATAAGAGTAATTTAATATGGATTTAAACTGGAAAACCTGCCTTGTTTGCTACCATTTCAGGCAACTTCTCACTCCCTTCAAACAGCTATATATGTTTTAAGCTACCCATGTATTTATATCTACCCATGTATTTATATACACCTTTTCCTATTTCTTTTTTTTTTTTCCTTTTGCTCTTAATGGCTTTGTGAGCTTAGAGTAAAATTGTTTTTTTTCTTTCTAAATTCCCTTTACCCTTAGCAGAACATTTCAAAGATTAGCAGCTTTAGTTCATAGAATTGTTGCAGTATAAAGTTTTGCATCCCAACAGTATTTTGAGTGGCCTATAATAAGTATATGTTCTGCCAATTTAAAAAACCTGTCATTCACTATGGAGTGCTGCAGTGCAGACTGCATTTCTGTGTGGAGAACGCTGTAAACCTGAAGCAAGTATCTGGATGCATCTTGTTGTTGTTGAGGCACTAGCATTTTAGTGTCTGACCTTATCACAGCTTTTTGCCCTCTTAATAGCAGACACACAATAAGTTTGTTTTGAGCTGGTCCAAGAATAACATGAACATTCCACCACTTAAAGAATTAGCTGTATTCATGTGTTACTCCATGAGCCCTTTGATAATGTTGTTGGTCAATACTGGATGTCTGCTTGGGTTATCTTTCCTAAGTGAGATGAACACAAAATACGTGGCCAATGACCTTCTGCCAAAGCAATTTTCAGAATAGGTGATTATTTTAAAATCAGTGTGTCTTTAACTTATTTGGGGAATCACATGAGCTGTATTGTAATGGTAAGGTTTCCAGTAATGAACATAAAAAGAGTAAAGAACATTTGTAAACTGGAGGTGATTTGGAAAAATTTAGGATCACCCAACACAATATATGCATTTTAAAATGCTGCTATAGTTGATACTTGACATGGTTAGAGTTACGGACATTAAAAATGGTAATGGACAAGTATCTTATCCCAAAATAAATGCCAGCAGATAATCTTTAGTCCACCTGAAAGAGTAAAAGTAACACTTCTGATGATTTACAAAATTTGATCTGTTCACGAGTGCAATCAACATGATAGCAAGTGTCTTGAGACTTTTCTTGCTTTGTACTTGGAGATCCCACAGGATAGGAATTTTTATGTAGAGCAATAGTGAAAAACCCAGTTGGCCAATGGAACACACTGAAACTTTTGTAAACCATCACAGAATAAATGATGGAGATGAAGTGTATCTTATGTAGCAGAAGACATGACAGGATGACAGGCTTATGCAAACATGGCCAAAATAGTATAAGAATTTATATTTATTTCGTTTTTAAAATCTGGGTAAATGTTTCTGGAATACGTCTCTATGTGTCGCACAGTGGTTTCGTAAACTGATGGGCCCAGCGTGCTGGTTGTTGTACTGTATTTTTTAGGAATCCAGGCTTAGGCCTTCCCCTGAGGTATGTTCACTAATAGCTTTATCAGAAACTGAGTACAAATAAATGGGTAGTAAATAAATATTTGCACTGTAGTGTTCTTTCTTAACAAGATTTTTCCTTTAAAAGGTTTGTTTGTTTTGGTTTGGTTTTTTTTTTTTTATTACCTTTTAATTAGGGGATTATGTGCTGGTTTCCTTGTATTCTTGACTGTAAAACCAGTGAATTATTTTTTTTATTTATTTCTGTTTAGATTTTTTTTCCAGTAATTTCTTCCTTTTTATTCCTTTTTAAAAAAAACCCACTATATTTCTATAGATGGTTTTGCTTCTTTTTGGACCTCTTAGGCACTACAGTTTTTAAATTGATAGAGCCTTTTTGTTCAAATCCCGAGTTCTTGATTTTTAGCAGTTTCAGTTAAGGTTACTTTTAACAGCATGGCATTGTTACATGACTTGAATAATACCACTACTTCTCTTGTGTCTCTGATACCAGCACTTCTTTTAAAGCGCTGCTTACCACCATGTAATTTAAAGTCAAGAATGTACACAGTGCACTTAGAGGAGAAATATGTTAGCCTCTTGTTTTTATATGTAAGAGTTTTCAGAAAAATTCTAATTATGTTTGAAATGTGACTGAATCGGTTGTTTGAAATATGGTTGGAGCTCAGTGGAGTGTAACTTCAGTGATCGAGAGTGGTTTAAAATCTGGGTTGCCTGTAGATAGTAGTAAACCCATGGTCTATTAAATTGAGGCATCTGGCTATTGCATAGTTTTCATTTTTAAAACATTAAATAAATGGTAAGTGATTAGAGATACTAATCATGATGATTTTTTTTTTTTTTTCCTTTTTCAATGCCTAAATTTGAATGCACAGTTACAAACTCTCCTTTGGAAAGAACTCTGTTTACCTAATTTTTTTAATCTCTTTCTTCCCCCCCCCCCCCTTAATTTTATTAAAGGCTTTAACTTTTCATTTGTTACAAAATTTTAATTCAAGTATTTAAAAGTTAGAAATTGTCATTCTAATGTGAAAGTCTCTCTACCTGGCTCCCTGGTTGAGAGTCACAAGGTATGGAGGCATGGAGTTCTCCCAGCAAGGCCATTGAGATTTCATTCCTGTAGTGTTAACATGTTACTGTCTGGTTATGTGGGAGTATAGGGTAGTGTTTTTTTTCCCCTGTCTGTGTAAATTACATCTTTTAAGCAGGCAACTGTAGGCATGTGATACATGAGCAAATAGACATTACTCAGTTGCTGTGTATTCAGCTCTCTGAAATAACAGGCTTTCTGGTGCTGGTACGTATACTTTGCATTCCCTAAAATGAAAAATACTGTCTCTTTAAAAATATCCAATTCCCAAATATTTTTCTAGTCATCTTAATTGTATAATAGGTGTTACTCTAGTTGAGTTTGATAAAAGGATTTTTTTCAGTGTTATGTTCATTTGCAGTCTGTTACTTTCTCTTCTCTCACCCATTCAAACACCCTTTTTTAAAATGGCTGCAATATTGTGGCGTCTGGAAGCCCTGAAAGTATAGCCACTGTACAAGGGCGTTTTGAAAATTATCGTGATTTTTATACAAGCTGGAGCTGAAGAAGGAAAACATATCTAGAGATTAAATGGTCTGGCTAGGTCAACACAGTAAGTAAATGCCAGAGCTGCAGGTGCCGTAAGGTTGCTGTTCAGGTCTGTGCTGCAGGGTTTTGTTTTTTTTCTGTACGATGTGGAAAATATCTGAAATTGTTAAACTCAGTATCTTCAGATGAAGGGTTAAGAAAAATCAGTGAGCCTCCCTGGAAAGGATAATCTATCCTGAAAGAGAGGTTAAAAAATTACGAGTATTTTAAAATCCATGTATATAGTTTGTATAGAAGTACAACTGTTTTGTCTTTTTGACACTTTATATTGGAAATTAGTGATGATCCACTACATTGTTTGTTTTACCATTACGTATCTCTGTAAATGCAAAGAAAATATGACAGTGCCACTGGCTACGTCTTGACATTTACATCATTCTTCTAATATCAAGGCTAACTGTGTGCACAATCTTATCTCCTGAATTTTCAGGGTCTGCAATTCTTACCCTGTGAGCCAAGAACATTTTTTTCTTTTCTTTTTTCTGAGTGTTTTTTTTTTTTTTTTTAATTAGTTTGATGTAGGGATATTTGTGTTGCATCAGGTGAAGGAATTATTGTTGTGTTAAGGGAAATCTTGTGCCTGGAAGATGTTTTTAGGAAATTGGGGTGGGTGTGTGAATGGTTGCTTTATATGTTAAGAGGTAAAATCACTGTGTATTGCAATCAACCTGTTGCATGTGTAGCTAAGAAACATTTCCACCCTCACCTCTATGGTTTTTTCTCTTGTATAGCTTTTCCATTGGAAATCCTGGCATAACTGCTTGTATAACTAACTTCTGTCTAAATGACCTGAATTAAACCCCCCAAACCTATGCAATTACAAGTTGGCCAAAAGTTGTTTTATTTTGTTGCAGCCAAGAGAGGACTAACCTTATCAGGACTGATGAGAAGGGATTATCTGCAGGTTGCCTCTGGAAGCAAGAATGCATTAGCCTAATGTAGCTGCTGTCATTATAAAATGTATTACTGGAGTTTTAATTTAGATACTGGCGATTATTTGGGGATGATTGCCTATTACTGAAAACAGTATGTTTTCACAGTTATCATGGGGTGGGTTTCTTTTTTTTGTAGCTTCCTCCCCATTATAGTAGTTGAACATTATAGACACAGAAGTACTAAAGATACACATTTTAATGAGCAGTTGAGCCAAACTGAATACACTGTTTTTAGGAAGACATATTTTTGCAGTAATCGGTATGGGATAAAATTTAGTTATACATAAGTTCTTCTCCTAAAACACTATGAAATTTGCAGTTTTAAACCACATACTTGATATGCATGCACAAACTTAGACTGCACTGTATAGTTTAATTTAGTACTTGACTCAGTTTATACATGGTGTTGTATAGAATCTTTCATGATGTCAGTAACATTGCCATAACAATATTAAAAGTTCACCAGTATTCTCTATTTTGAAATAATAACATCCTTTCAGTTTTGCTTTTTGTGAAATAATTTGATGCACACTTAAGTTCAAGCCTGCGTCATATTTTGGGTCACTGTGTTGCCTGCTTATATGTTCCTGGTGTTATAGGCACATATATATATATATATATATATATATATATATAATGTGTATGGGATGCATTTATATTTAAAGAGGGAAGGGAAAAAAATAAAGCCCTTTGTGTTCGGATATTTTGCTGGTGCTCCATTGCATTACAAAGTATTTTACTTTTCTCTCCCACACCTATGTAGTGAGGCAAATCTGCTCAGCATAGATGACAGTGGTGGACCTTTCAGTACCAGTGAAGAAAGAAAGGCAAGTACCTTGTTCATCTCATGGTAAAAATGTATCTTTAAAGCTTTCTAGGTTATTAAACAATGTTGCATAGTCGTCTGTGTGGTACTGCAAAATGAAAGTTTCTGTGGTGATTTAGCAACATATACCTAGGCTGTCTGTCTGCCTACCCTTAATGTTTTTGTTCTTCTTACTCCTATAGATCTTGTGTTCGAATAGTATTCTGAAAATATGAGCATGAATAAGTAGTTCTAAGTTTAGACACTTATCATAATGGGACTATATTTTTTAATCACTAATTTTAATCATTATGTCCCATGATTGCTTACTGTGGGATTCCTCATTTTATATGTATATATACATGTGTATGTGTATATCTATATAAAAGGAGAAGATGCATAGGCGAAACTCATGCTTTTTTTGTGTTTTATTTTAATGCATGCCGAAATAGCTTACAACTGTAAGATGCTTCGTAATACTTTGAAAATAGTCATATTTTGTTAAGTAAGGAATCCTAGTGAGTAAGGGTGTAGACAGGATATATTTTACATTAAATTTGGTACAAAAGCAATCTGAAAATGAAGCCAAAGTAATATGTAGATATTTTGTAAGTAATCTTTTCCTTCTACACAAGTATTTTAATACACGTGAATTCTTTTGTTACAGTCACTTCGTTGTCGGCCTGGAGCTGTCGGCACCAGTGGAGATTCCTTAAAAACGTACGCAAGGCGAGGCAAAGCTGGAGGCTTGAGACTTCTTAAAGGGAATTCAATTGGCCTCAACATGATGGGAAATAGTAAGAAACTGAGGTACTGCTTTTAGTTTTATGTTTGCTTATTTATTTGGTCATTGATACAAATCAATGCTAAATGAACAGTACTTGTAGTATATTTACATTATGTGCTGTGCATTTTAAGAAGCTATGCTGTTCTGTGCTTCTGAGCAGAGATAGAAAACTAGATTGTTAAGGTTTTTGCTTTTCCAAACTGTTGAAGAAGATTATTAGAGTTAGAGCAGTCACTGGCATACTTGTCAATGCCTTACCAGTGTTGTCTGCATATGCTATTGCTTCCTCTATACAGTGCTGACAGGTGGAAAAATATTTCTAGCATCCCCATCAAGAATTTCTTCTTTCCTTGACTGTGAATTGCCAAGATTAACTCGGTGTGCATTTTCTGTTTTCCTTACTGCAAGATACCCTTTGATTTAGAAGTCATGGACTGTTCCTTTAAAGGATTCAGAAATACATGCGCTCCTATAAAGTAGCTTGAGATTGCCACTTGCCTTTAAAGCTGACAGGAACAGTGTTTAAGCATTCAGTACTGTACTTGCTTGTCACTACTGTTCCTAGCTTGTAACAGACTAATGTCTTTATTTATTATGTAATAAAAAGTGGTACATATGTGTAACTTTCTCTGGGAGTGTTTCATATTGCTAAAGTGCACTCAATTTTATTACCTTTGCAGGAAGGAAAAGTTCATAAGATAGATGTAGTTGGGCCTGTTATTGGTTAATGGGACCATCTTAGCACTGAGTCACTTGATAAAATAAATCCTTGAAGTACTGTGTGATGTGTCCGCTCTCCTGCTATTCTCATCTTTGATCTGGGGGGTACAGAGAACAAATTCAGAATTGGCAGTCTGGACTGGTGGTCCATCAGTTACTTAGATGAAGTACAAGATGATCAGATACTTGAGATTTGTGAGCTGTTCATGGTGATTTTTATAATGAAGTTGAAGTCTCTTCTTTTTCTACTTTGTCTGTGGCATAGGTATTAAAAACCCTTCAGATCAGTGGGGCTTGGCTTGAATTATTATTACTGTGTGTCCTGGGTTCAGCAGTAGCAGTCATTTTTCTCAGTCTCAGTAGCTGGTGCAGTGCTGTGTTTTTGTCTTTCAGCCTGGGAACAACACTGGTAGCACCTATGTTTTTAGCTGTTGCTACTGTACTGTGGTACAGTATTCCCTGAAATTCAGGAAATGAGTGATAGGAAGAACGGATATGCAAGGACAGTGACAGCCCAAAAATTGTCATCTGTTATCTGGTTAAGCAAATCCAGTATGAAACCAACTTAACTGTAACAGTTTTGTTGTTGGGTTTTGTTTTAATCAGTCGTTCTTTAAATTGCTTTTTTTTTTTTTTTTTTGCTGGTTTTCAATAACTTGTATCAAAATTTCTCACATTATTAACTCCCTTACAGATTTTTTGTTTTGTAATATTTTGTAAAAAAATTACATAAGGAACGGCAGAATGAATGTAGTCTGTAGTTGTGTTCTGTGTTCCTGAAAATACCAGCATAAGGTTACTCTGTGCTTTGCCTTTTGAATCTGTGGTGTTAGGAAGTTCTTAGGATCAGCTGATAGAATGTGATGGTGTAACCTTTTTTTTCCTTGGAGCCTAGACTTTAAATGATGCTGTGGTTTCTGAGGTCATGTCAAGGAGAGATGTATATTGTTAATATATTGTGAGGTCATTGAGACTTCTAGAACACTTGTTCTTTCAAGGAATTATCTGACCATTATACCACCCTGGGTTTGGTGTTGTATGTTAATTTTCTTGAAACTGTGCTGAAACTTGCAAACCCAGATTTCAGTTTGGATGTGCCCATTTTGCAAATTGGTAGGACTTAATGATTCAATTTTCTGTTGGTTCTGTCTGTACTAGGTATGTTCTATTCAAAGAACAGGATTATAGAGCAGACTGTATTTTACGACTGTCCTACTTGGAAGCATATCTGACACCATGTGAACCATTTAAGTGTGCCATCTAGGACAGTCAGCTTTGACTCAGATGTGGTCACCCACCAAGCTACGATACTCTATTCAAATACCTACTGGAATTTCTAACTACTTGAGCATGAGGCAGAAGGCAGAGTGCTGTCTAACATTTTTTTTGTGTTCAGGGGCACAAGACGTAGAGTTTCTCAATCATGATAGCTTGACAGAGCTCAGACTCAACAAATAAAATGATAAAACGCGAGATAGGTGTGTTTATAGACTTAGTTGCTTGTTTAAACTCAAGTCTTCAGCAGTTGAGAAGGCATTCCTGCACTCTGCTTGTGTTTTCTAAGAAAAATGTCTGTTTTGAAGACATTAAATTGGAAGCCAGGGAGGATACCCTGAAGTATGTAGGACAAATAGCTGTCAGCTTTTTATTTCTCAGGTGACAACACTAAATAGAAAGTTGACTGCAAATAGTTTAGATGATGACTGACCAGCTGCAGTTGGATACTCTTGACCTAGAAGTAATGTAAGATGAGTGTGTTTACTTTCAAGAGGTTGGTGTGAGAACTGGATGCTATTGGTTTAGTTTTGAGGAAATCGAACTGTTAACTCAGAACATTTACGATGTTTCTAAACTTCATATTCTAGGAAAGAGTTTTACCATTTGGTTGGTTTTGATAATCTTGTTCTGGTATGTTCATGGTTAAGCTATGTCAGATCATAACAGTCATTTTATGACCAGTCAGAAATACTCTGAAAGCTCTAATATTGACTTATGATACTCAATATTAAGGCTTCCAAAAGGGTTTGTAGTGCTAAACTGAAAAAAGAAAAAAAATAAAAGGCAGGCTAGCAGTTTGCTCACTTTTATCTTTTGGGGGAATGTAAAGGAAGGATTAGCAATGGTTGATGTTTTTTGGGGGAATTTTGGTACTTCATTTTTTTTCATTGTTCATGACTGAATAAAAGCAAAACTTCTGTGGAATAATATTTCTGAGAAATACTATTAAGAAGACTTTTTCACATAATTTTATTTAGTGCAACTATAATTTCCAAGCAATTTTACAAGCAAAATTTAAACACATTATTTCCATAATTTGAAACATCGTCAAGATGCTCTCTGTAAAAAGTTGCCTGCTTTCTGAACATTTCAAATGTGGTATTGTGTGTCAGGTCACAGAAGTGTGGGGGATAATTTTTAGGGTCTAATAATCTTCCAAGGAGTGCTATATTATTGGTCTACCATATCTTTATATCAAGTCTTATTAGAGAGGATAATGGTAAGTAATCTTCTCTCCAGAATTACTTGTTTTACATAGTAATGAGATTAAAGTGTCAAAAGGCAAGAAATGAAGAAACCAAAGAAATGATAAAAAAGACTGGTGAATATGCTGTCTCTCTGCATAGTGCTTCTCAGATATTTGAGGACCCAAGAATCCTTAACTGTTTTTTTCTTTTCAAGATGCCTTGTGTTTCCATCATGAGCCATTTTACAACCATAAATTTGCTGTCGTTTCTCTCCGGTTTGAGTAGCTAGAGGAGGGAAATTCCAGAATGTGCAATCTGTTCACCTATGCCCTTTGTCATATTAAAGAAGTTAATACCATGTATTAATAAAATGAATTTTGGAAGTATAAATTATAATTTAATTAACTAGCCATAAAGTATGAATAAAATTATTTATAACATACAATATGTATTTTACATAGTATATAAAATATGCATTATACATAATTTTTTTAATCCTATATAAGTAATAATTTAAAAAGACAGTGTCTTTTTGCAGTGACAGGAGGAAAAGGAGAACTGGTTCACAGTGTATTAGATGGTGATAAAATTTAATACATCTTTGTCTCCTGGGGGTGGGGGGGGAATCATAATTGAATTGTGTATATTCTTATTTGTCTATTTTAGTCTAGGATTGAATGCTTTTATGCCTTCAAAAGACCATAACAAGTTGAATTACTGATTCAGAAATACTTTGTTGATATTTGGGTTTGTATGGCTGGTGTTATAAAAGCAAAACACCAAAACATTTAGTTAAGACCATGTACAAATGCGCCAGAGTCCTTTTGTCTTTTTCTTAAATCATTTTTCTGTATGTTTGCAGTGAAAATGCTCAGAATGTGTCTTGTCCTGTAACTGTGGTACATGGTAGACGTTTTCACCATGCACATGCACAGACAGCGGTAGTAAAAACAGCAGCCCAAAGGTAAGGCTAAGTACATTTGTTTCTCCAGATGTTCCTAGTGCCAGAAATCGTCTCTGGTTTTTCATGTAATAGTTTTCCTTATGCTGTAAAGTGTTTTAAGGAAATATGAGTAATTACATGGTGTGTTCTTGATCACGAACTTTGATCTTAATTACTGAAGTTTCATAAGACCATTTAGGAGCTACTATTATTTAATCTCAGAATTTACTTATTTTAAGACACACCATGGCACATATTCAGTAGGAGAGCACCTGCTAATATAAATATGTTTAGAAAATACTTTGAAGTAGACAGATGTAGTAGGCAGTAGAAGTTCACATAACTGACAATATGATCTTCAAATACTAATTCACAGCAACTCCAGTTTGTATATGATCCATCTAAAGTTTAAGTTATAGATCTGTTGATCATATGTAGTCTGTAAATACAGCATGAAACATATAAACTGGAGCTTCTAACAGAAGCAGGGTTTTTCATTTATATAAATAGTTGTTAGAATGACTGAGTGGGGAATCTTACTCAGCTATGCTGAATTAATTTAGTTGAAACCTTAGAACTACATCAGACTTCTATAAAGTGCAGGGGTTTATATTTTTTTACAGGCTTTTCACACTCATTGTGAGTGAAAAATACATGAGTGTTAGCTTTAAGGAATTTTCTTTCAAATTTTGCCCATTCAGAGCTCTCTTTATGAATTTCATGGATTTCTACAAGGCCATGAGCGCTTCATTGTGTCAGCATTTTGTAGCTTCCTTCCGCCCTCTTTTTTCCTCTCTGCTTTTTTAATGTAGACTTTTGAGGTGGGATCATATGTAGGCATTATCCTCTTTTTCGTCCCACTTCCCTCACTTTGATTTGCTATCTTCTGAAAAACAAAGCCCATATACTAATTTGGATGAAGTGATCAAAGTGTGTATTAGTCAGGCACTGAAGAAACAGACTAAAAAATGGATGTTGCAGTCCTATCCCTGAGAACCTACACTATTGTTGCATCCTTCTATTTCAAACTGGACTGTCATCTAAACAGAAAAATAGCATGTACGTTTTCTTTCCGTTAGTAATAGCAGATGCAGTAGTAGGGATCTCCCTGTTCTTTACATTTCTTCCCATCGCTGCAAGGCAGGGATGACTAAGGAGGCTTTGCAGAGCTTTTCCCACAAATTAAACGGAAAGAAGAGGTTTACCTTGCCAGTGTAGTTTGGACTGAACCAGATGTGCTCTTTTCTTCTTACATACAGTCCTTTTCAGAATATTTTTGTTCAGCGTTGTTTGAGGGAAGCATGGGGCATCTGGAAGCACCCATACTCTTTCATTTTCTTTTTTTTATTTTATTTGATAATTGTAAGGGATAAAATCTTGATCTGTAGTGCTAACTAAAATGGTTTGAAGTGAGCAAAATAAAGCAAGACTGCTCTTTACTGCATCTCTGAATGTTGACCCTAATAATGTTAGTGCATTTGATTAAGTTTTGTTGTGAGATGGTTCTTTGAAACAGCTGGTCAACATGGGTTCATCTTGTGTAGTTAAGTGCTGTAGGCTTCTTCAGCATGCAAGAGAGTCTGCTCTGGAGAGTCTTAATTTTGAGGGTATGCTAGACTTGCCTGTTTGCCTGTCTCACCTATGGGACTTGCTTCTTTGTAAGCCTACAATGTAATGTGCAAACAAAACCCACAAGCAGCAACTCCATGTGACATGCAGAAGAAACACTAATGCATAATATAGGTAAGCTGAATACTGCATGAAGTAATTGGATACTAGTCATCCTGAATATTTCTAAATATGTTTTCTTCTAGGGTTCTTATTGTAGTTCATTTACATTAACAACAGACAATTAAGTAAGAATATTTATGGAGTTTCAAAGGCAGGAAATAGTCATAACAATTCCAAGCAATGCTTTGCTACTGGAGGATGTCAGAACCAGCATGATCTAATTGACTGAGGGTTAGCTTTACAGCGGAACTGTGGAAAGGATATTTAATTCCAGTATCTTTTGCCAGTTGACTCAGTTGACTACTTTTTAAAGGCTTCTAAATCTGTTTCTGAGGTAGAGGTTTGAAAATTAATAGAACATGGTCTCCTGTAATATTGTTGGGTTTGGGGTTTTTTTTTTAATTAAAAAAGAAGGATACTTGGTATGGAAAATACAGATTTATTAATGAGAAGACAGTAGTTGTTAGGAAAAAATAAGTAAAATAGGACTATTGAAAACTGTTCATAACACAAAATTCCAGTGTATATGAAGTGGGTATGTATTTCTTTGGTTGTAGTTATGCGTGATTTTTTCTTTGCTTGCTAATTTTTACTGACACCTTACATAGTAGTGAGTTTAAAAGTAAATTCTGGTTATGTCTTCTCAGAGAGGACTATATGCAGGAAATGTGGGATGCAGACCATGAGTAAAATTTTAGGTATACACCAAGATAAGTAAGATTAGACAATCAGACACAAGACAAAGTAAAGCTGGTAGCATGGAAATTGAGTTCTAAGGTGTTGAGGTTTTTTCCTATATGAATTTACAAGCAACACAAAGACGTGTTATTTTACATTGATTGCATTTATAAAATTGTTTTAAGGTATGGTGATCAGAAACAACGTGGGGAAAATAGTTTTAACTAACCTAATATATTGTTCCTAAATCTGTAGTGGATTATTGAATGAATAACTGAAAATAAAACCATGATTAAATTAGCTCTGAGCAGATTGACTCTCTGGCACTACCATTACAGATTCTGTTATTTATACTGGGTTCTTTGTGTGGCGATGGTGTCACGCAGGGCAGACTAATTATGAAACTCAGTCATAATCTCTGTCAAGTTGAATTTGGAGCTTGTGATGTGTCCTGTATTTCTCAGCTCTTCAGCTTTTTGCATATGCATGTTAATTATTAAATTTTGTCTGAGTATCTGTTGTACTTATACTTAAAATATAAGCTTCTGGTAAACAAAATCTGGCATTTCAAAATAATATTTTGATAAATATTATTCATGGTTTTCTAATGCAGTCTGGAGGTGACGTTAAAACCTGTTCACTTCTGATACAATGGATTTTCAGATATGGCTTGGCCTAGTGTTGTAGTTGGTTCAGACTATTTTGCTTCATTTAATGGATGCATAGTTTTTTCTTATTATGTTAATTTACTGTTCTCTAAGACTTGGCACTGGAATGGCATGTATGTACAACATGTTTAAGACACCTTATACGTGAGCCGCATGAAGCAATTTGTAGGGACACTGCTTGTTATAATTCCTGGGTCTGTCCAGGATTCTCATTTCTTAAAGTTTCTGAGATGTAAGAATTTTTTAAAATGCATTATATTAATGTGGGATTGTTAAAATGCATTATATTAATGTGGGATTTTAAAACAAGCAAGTGAGGAATCTAATGTAATGAAAATGCACAGTATCGGGCATTCTGGAATTTTTTCCTGCTGTTAGTTTTTTTAGCATTAAAATTTACAGTTCTCAACAGTGTGACTCTTTACAGCACCTGTAAACAGTTAATCCAAGTTACATATTAACTGTGCCAAGGATACAAAGATACTGGATCTGGCTCCATCTGGACATGGTTTGGATCAGAGGGGATTTATAAACTCAGATGTGACCTGCAAAAAACCACAGTGTTTTTTGTTTGTAAAGGCTAGCTCCAGTTGGAAGCAATTTTTTGACATTTTCATGCAGCTTTAGCTGATCACCCTCATCTCAGTCGAAGTTGCAGTGGTCACATTCAGTTTTGAATTCCTTTCACTTTCTTCCCAGAGCACCATGGAGATTAAATACGTTTTTATACTGCACTCTGTAGGACTATCAGGATTACCTTCTTACGTGGTCTGCTTTCAGTATTGTTGTTCCTTTGGGTAACAAAGTGTTTGCCCTATTCTTATGAGTGTTCTGTTTGTGAAAAAGAAAGGAGAATGCATTTATATTACCCTGTAATATCGTTATGCTGTTTAATTTGACTGCAGTAAAGCAGGAAACAGTTTGAATTTGTTCTTTTTTAGGATACTGTTAGTGTAATGCATATATGACAGAAGTTTGTTAGGTTTTTGATATTTGGGAGGAACAGACACATAGATTAAAAGCTCACAGCATTCTGCACTGCAATTTTCGAAAATGCAGGAGAGATAACGACAGTGTTCTCAAGTTGCCTTTGTGCTGTGCTTAGTTAAATCTATTTTTATCTTGGGCTTGGTATACAAAGGACCTGAGTTATGAGTATCAGCTCTGTGCACTGATGTTAATGGAGACGCTTCTGAAACTAGTAGCCCTAATTCTTTAATATATTTAGAGGTTCTTCTTAGCCAAAACCTTTGCAGGAGCCTGGTTGCTTCTGTTCATCTTTCTCTGTCCAGTAGCTGATTGCATGTGGTCTCCTAACTGTTTAAGTAGTGCTTTCTGTTTTGGTTTTTTTGTTTGTTTGTTTGTTTGTTTTCTCTTAACTGAAACGCTTAAATATTTTTATCATGTTTTGCATGGTAATCAGGGGTTGAAATTGAGGCTTGATCTTAATTCAAGTGTTAGGATTCTGTCATGTCAGGTTCTACATTGCAGTAAGTTATGTGAAATTGCCAGGTTGAATTTGGAATTAATCAAATTTTACATGTTGAAATATAGGCAAGACAGTGTTCTATTTGGACCATTGCTGTCTGTGAAGTAACATTTAGTTTTGTGTTTATAACTACTGTTACAAAAATGCTATGAAAAATAGTAATGCTCATTTGAAAACGAGTCAAGTGAGCACAAGAGACAATGAAACAGTTATAGTTTATATTGAATAACTTTTGAATTTAGTGATGTGCAACACATGTGGGGCTTTGCATCTTATGTTTTTTTTTCTTTTTTCATATTTTAAGCAGTCTGGATCGAAAGGAAAGGTAAGCTTACTGTTGATGAAATGAGCATGGCAATGAGCATTAAGAAAAATAACTGATTGAGTGATTTATAATTCTAGTTAAAGAATATTCAATCCAGTCAGTCATATCTGCTCATGTGTGATAGGGGTTGGTTGTTTTTGTTCTGTTTTTGTGATTCACTTACTCCTTTTTACCAAACAAGGATCTTTACATGCATCTCTAAATGCTATGTTAACATGAACTTTGGGTACATTTCCACTGGTAATTTACCTATTTATTTAACCAATGTAAAAACAGGTAAATTTTAACTTTCTCCAGAATTTAAGGATTTGCTAATTCTTTTCATATCCTTTTTGCAATAGAATGGTTCTGAAGCCTGTCGCATTAGGGTGCTTAACAGCTTTCAGTCTGTCATCTTAGCTTGGTTTGAATAGCATTGAAAGTTTTTATTGGGTTACTGTGTACATTCTGTTCATGACTTGTATGTGTTAAAGTAGTTAACAGAAAATGTATAGCAAAACCAGGCGTACTGGTTTTTCATTGCTCATTTCAGGCTCATTTCTCTCACATTTTGCTTCTGTTTTATTGCTGTTAATATTTCATTAGCAATAGGAAATATATTTGGTTTTGTTCCTATATAGTTTAAACTTGCATATTAGTGGAAATGTTGTTGATAGTAATGAATTCATTGAGGTATTATAAATATTCTGTCTGTGTAGGTGGTTTTGATAGTATGTACTAGGTATCATGTTGAATTGTTTAAACAGTGTATATAATGTTTAACCAATAAGGATATAAATAATGCAGAAATATCATGTAGCTCTGTTCTTTGTGAATTCAGGATTTTCTAGATTAAGTAGTAAAATCGAGCCTTTCTGCTTTACTGCCTTTTGTTATTTCTTAAAAGAAATCTCAGGTATATTTACCAGTTAGTGTTGGCCCTCTAAGGGATTTGATCGTGTTTTTGCTACCTGGGCTTTACGTACTTCTTCCCATTCAAACTTGTGCTGCATTTATGTTATCAGTTGTCCATTCAGCAGTTAATGTTTTTAATTTGTCAGTGAATATCATGAAAGAATAGGGCTGAGTTCCATGCTGATGATCTTTATTTTCCCTTGGGAGCACCTGTTGCTTTTCAGTCCAGTACTACTGGATATGTTCATTTTTCCCCTCTCTCCTTTTTTTGCTGTCCTAGTGGGGGAATGTGATTTAGGCAGAAGGTCCTAAATTTAGTTTTAACCATTGCCATCATGGTAAGTGCAGTTGCAGCTCCTGACTTTCTGGGCCAGATGGGGCTACTTATCTGTGTACTAAAACCCCAAATCTCTGTGCTGCTGCTGCTTCTCTCTTTCAGCTTTTGGCTGTTGTACTCTGCTTTTCCTACAGGGCATGCTGAAGAAAAATCTCACCTCAGCAGCTTGATGCTTCCTATCTTACCATGCTTTACTCTGTTTTTGTGTAGTGATGGAGAAACCAGCAGCTTGGCTGTGATGTTATAATTCCAAATAATAGTATACAGAGGCATAGTGGGGGAAAGCTGAATGAGGCAGACTGAGGGAAAGCTGAGTAAGGCAGCCTCTCTCAAATTGACGGTACCAGACTGTGGGTAGTTTTGAAAGCTCTGTTCTAAGACAGCACTGTATCCTAAATTCCCAGATACAGTGTTTTTTTTACATTCATTCCTTTCTGGCACAGATGGAAATTACCATCCCTCTGTGTCATGCTCACAACCCCTCAGCGCACACACCCCACCCCCCCTTTTTCTTTTTAGATAGAGAATACCTTTTAAGATGAAAATTTCGTTTTGGCTGGAGAGTGTCACAGAGGTCTGTGTACTGGCCCATTGTGAAGATAATTAAGGTCCAATTCCATCAGTATAGGAATAAGGCAATAATTTTCAATATGTGCTGAAGATACTAAATCGGTGACACAATTCTGTTTGGGCAAAACATGTTTAATGAAGAATGCCATACCATTTAGCTGTTAAGATGTGTCAAAAGTTCAGGATTCTCCACAGTCCAGACTGCCCTGGTATTTTTGTCATGTCTGCTGGAGGAAGAGCCTGACATGTCTTGGTACTGTAATTAATGTTTTGCGGTTTGATGCTTTGCTACTTCTTGAGATTGCTTTTATCAAATACTGGTCCACCTCCCTTGTACTTAAGGTATTAAAAGCAGAACTGCTTATAATGGATGAGATGAGATGCCTAAAATGATTTAATCTCGGAGCATGAAACCTTGTTCTTCAAGCAAAATCTAAATTGCATAAATATTTCTGGGAAACCTAACAGGCAAAAAAAAAAAAAAGTATATTTTTAATATTTGGTAGGATGATAAGAACAAAGATCAGTATTATATTTCGTGTGGGTTTTTTCTGTTAAACACAGTATGCAGAGAGTCTTGCATCTTAATTTGTTTGGCTGTTTGATCCCGCATTTATGTATTCTGAAATGGATTTAACAGCAAGAAGGCATTTGTTTGGAAGTGCTGTCTGTTTGTTTTGTTTTTTTTAATTCTCTGATAAGATTTTTTTTTCTTTTCCAAATAGTCTTTAAAGATAGGTGTCATGTTTAAGAAAAAAACAACTATAGAGTTTCCATTCCATCCCGTTTCTGCACTCACGATTAAACCACTCAGCGTACTAAGTACTTAGTAAAGTAGAAGGTATTAATGGATCTGCAGCTGTTCAAATGTCAGTGAACATTGTGCTGAGAAGGAGAGCCTTCATTTTGTCATCTGTAAAAACTTTGTGGTGCTGGGCACTGCTCTGTGCTCTTTATGGTTTTGTGTGGGTTTTTCAGGATAGGAAACTAGTAGGAGGTACTTCAGGTTGCTGCCCTTTTGTAGGAGGGCTGTCCCTATCTCCAAGAAAGCATTTTTTTTCAGATGAAATCTCCAGTTAAATAATCTTAAAAGAAGTTGTCTTTGCTTTTGTTTCTAATCCAGAGCAACTTCAAACCTGACCTTAAATTGCTGACCAAGTTAAACTGTTGGAAAGCCTCAGTTGACTTGGAGCTGTTTTTTGTAACATTCGTTTGGGGTGTTACTGGTTCATTGTGAGCATACGAGTGAAAGCATATTGTGGGAGAAGAAAGATACTCAGTTTATGCTAGCACTTGTGTATTCTTGCAAGTGTTTTGCTATTTAGTAAGTATCAGTAAGTCTATATTGCTAACACAAAATTCAGACAAGGTTAAATAAGGCTCCTGTATTCTGATTTATTGCCAGAAATTTTTTTAGCGATATATGGTAAGCAAATTACCATCTTAAAACAATAAATCCATGTCGCGTGTTAAAAATGTAACACAAACCTGTACGATTTTTAGAAGAACAGTAACTTTAAAATGTCCAGACACCTTCAATTGTCAAACTCATTTTTAAAAGATACTTTAGTATTCTAAATCTCCATACTGTTTTCATTGCTTTCAATTAAATGTCAAGTAGTTGCAATATTTTTTTACCATAAATACTGATTAAATGGTTTCTATTTAAAATGTTTTACAGAAAATACTTTTTCAAACAGTGGTTATGTTCAAAACAAGACAATGTTATTAAATACTACTGGGAGATAATTATAACATGTCAGAAAACAGCTCACACATCCTTACTGCAAAGTTTATGTATTTTTAAATCTCCTATAATGGTGTTACAGGGTTTTTTCTACCCTTTAGAATGTTTATCATTGGTTTTGATAGTAACAGCTTCTCACTATGTAGGGCTTAATCTGAGCTCTGCCTTACATTTCCGCAATTTCTGCCTTTAAAGTAATCCCTTGTGATTTATTTTTTTTAAAAAGAAAATGTTGCAAAAAGTCATATACTTTTTTAACAAATATTCATGTTAAGCCTCTGATTTTGGTTCAGGTATTTGTGTGTGCAGAAGAAATATCTTTCTGGGGAGCAGGGTTGTTTCAGAAACACATTTGACACAATCAGTAACAAATAAATTACTTAATCTGTCATCTGTGATGTGTTTGTGGGCATTCAGGGTTAAATACTGTGAGGTCTCTACATTCTGTGTTGCAATCCGACCGGGCTTATTTCTCAGTCTTTCTTTCTGTCCAAGTTTTCCTTCATGCTGCAGCCTCTCAAGACGGTAAAACTTGTTTGTGTTTAGGTGAAGTATCCCAAAGAGCATTGTAGGTTAATCTTGTTTGTACAAACAGGGAAAACCCTGAGAAATACTGCCTATGAATGCAGAAAATTCAAAGACTTTATAATTTGATGTATTGGGAAATGCTGTGCTGAAAGAAGTAAAAACTTATGCCTACTGCTGAAGTTTGCTTCAGTTAGAGCCAAATTTTTGTCAGGTGGGTCATCAAAATTTAGCTGTTAGTTTGAGATGTTACTGCCTTCAGCTGTTTGCTTTATCCCCTTGCTGTTGATTAAGGTGCTTGTAAATCAGAAGTAGCAGTATGGGATGTGTGTGACCCATTTGCAGCCCGTTGTTCTGGCTTAACTTGCCAGTGGGAACAGTTTCTGCTGAAGTTGCTGGCAAGGCCTCCTGTGTTTCAGGTGTGTGCCATCTTCTGTTATAACAGAAACCATAATCAGCTGCAGAGCAGGGTAAGAGAGCTGAGAGGGAATTGCTACAAACAGTAGGTGAGATGCAATGAGCTTCAGGAGTCTTAATTTGGGAACAGCCAATTTGACACACTTGTTCATAAACTTAAAATATCTTTCCGGAGAGTCAAATCTTCCTATAACTTTTTTTCACAATTTTCACAAAAAATGTGGTATGTATATTACCCAAGTTATACCAACAAAACTTTTATCATCCACTAGTTTGTCTATGGTTTTATATTTTCAAAGCAAATATACAGGAACTGTCTCTTCTCCCATGTTCTTTTACATTTTTGGCCACAACAGTTCTTGATATCAGATCTCTTTCCTCTGTTTTGCATCTTCTCTTCCTGTTTTTTTAATTGTGGAACTTGTGGAATCCACTTTAATATTAAAATAATAGTTGTTTCTGTTTTTTGTATTTTAAAAGTATCTATCATGTGCTTAATGAGTGAGGAGGAGGAGATGCAGGCTTTAACCTTAGAAGACTTGGGTCTGAAAGTGAGAGATTCCTGAACTATTGATTACAATCAAAAGGGATTTAGATCACAAACACTTCTAAGTCCTTTACAGTAGCTGTTCCTAAGGTTCTGATCATACTTAAGTATACAAATAGCATGTAAGAGGAGAAGTTATTCGTAGCTTTAAAGATACGTTTCAGGTTTATTTTGTCCGTGTATAATTGTTGCCGAATTTTAATGGTGTCTGTCAAAAGAACAACTGTGTAATTCATTTTCCAGAAAAGAATACCCCCCTCAGCTTCAGAAGGTAGAAGCAGACCACATTAGGTTGCCACGGTCTCAGAGAATGGGTAAGTTATGTTTAGAGCGCTCATTTCTTTTAAGCAGAATAGGTTGGTGGGGTTTTTTTGCTTTGGGACTGTGTGTTACCAAACTTTGTGTAACCTTTAGTATACCTATTTGTATCCTTATATCATGTTATTCTAGACTTATACAATTTTGTGCATGAAGGAGGATTTTGCCCTTTTTGACTTATTTCTGCAACCTATTCAGTCATGTTATAATGAATTTTAAGTTAGCTTCAGTTATTTTAGAAACAACTAAATTGGGAAATTCAAAATCAAAGAGTTGCTGGAGATGGAACAGACCTCTGGAGATCATCTAATGTGAGCCCAAGCCCCCAGCTTGTTCTTGAATTATGGACAAGGAACTCCTGTAGCACTGTTAATATGTGCAAAATGTGCCATTCACGGTTAATAACATTTGGTATCAAGTATATTCATGCACTGAGTTAGTGAGTAGAAGAGTTGGCATCAGCACTGCTCTGTACCTCTACTGAAGTATGCTTTTTTTTATCATTGGTTGGGGACTGTTTGCGGTGAGACAAGGGAGAAAATACCATTTGCTTTGAGGTATGGGAATTGTGAAATTGGAAGAGAAAAATTGCTGTGTTTGATTGAGCTTTGTCAGTGCGGGTACAGATAGAATCTGTAAACTTGCTGTTCAGCTGCTTTAGCCATCTGCATTGGCCAATTACGCTTCTGTGCCTTTTCAGGTTAATGTTAAGTAGAAAATCTCACTCTGTACATTGTTAATTTATGGGTTTCTGGGTTCCTGTACTCTTCCAGTATTTAAATGAATGCCCCAGTATGAAACAGAATATGGCAGTATAGTTGACTGTACTGCTGAGTCTCTGTGTTGAAGGAATAAATCCTAACTGCATACATTTTCAATTATTCTAAGTGCATCCACCAGCAGTCCTTTAGTGGAAATTACCACCAGCATAATCCAGCAGATCCCCTTCTGCTTTCAGTAGCAGATGTAGATTTTAAAGTCCAAAGTCTCCTCCAAAGATACTGAGCTACAAATTGTCACCAAGAGAAACTGAAATAGTATTAATAAACCAACATTACTTCAGGGATTTTTTTTTAGTTTATACAACAAAATTGTGAGACACTTGAAGCAGTGTTGTTTGTTGGATGTTTAAAAATGTGTCTATTTGTAATTCAAGTTAGTATATGTTAAAAATTAAGTTGATCATAATTTTAAAAGCATATAAGTAAGCATTTTTTGTTAACATTTTTGCATTTTTTTCCCTCCTAGACAGTATAATGGAAAACAGAGAAGAGTCAGAATCAGAATCAGAACCTGAAATTAAGAGAAAGGTGCAACAGAAACGTCACTGCAATTCATATCAATCTGACTTCAATCTATCTTCTGCTACAAAAAAATGCTTAACTCAGTTAAAGGTGGGTTAGATTTTAAAAACATGTAAATTAGGTTTTTAAAAACACGTAAAGTATGATGGAGATATTTAAGTGTGTATATTGATACTAGCTATGAAAGACTTTTTTTCTTATTTTAAACAAACAAGCTGCACTGGAAAGCAAAAGAACCTGTGTTTAAATTGATTGGCTGATCGGTAAACCAGCAACTGATAATTTTGATTTCCTGTCTGAAATGGAGAACTGATTTTAGTCTTTGACACATGTTGGTGTCTTTGACATCTTTAGTGTCAAGATTTTCTGTACTGATAACAATAAAGATAGAGGTACTGCTTTCCTTCCCAGTGAAACTAGCACAGGTATCCAAATGGCATTCCCTGGTCTGGATGCAACCAACCAGGATGTTTTGTCTGGAACTTTTTTGAACATCAAATATACGATATTCTGAAAATTCCTATAAGGCTTTCTGTATTTGTTACCATCTTCCCAGGTTACTACGGAAGATTCATAATGCCTACACACAGGTCACACTGCATGTCTACGAAAGCAAAGCTTCCTGTAAGGAGATCTTGGTTAAAAAGAAATTAAAATATAACAGTAGATCTTTGATTATTGTATATAATCAGCTTGTGTTTGCTCCTGTGTATTAGAAACCAAGTCTGATTGTATTTCTTTGTTAGGATAAAACACTTAGTGGTACTCTTACACATTTCCATTACATATTTAGTTAATTAATATCATGTTATTTGGAAATTCTAGTAGCTGAACACAAACCACAACAATATGATATCTATATAGATATGAACTATATAAGGTAAGAAATGAAATAACAAAGCAGTTAGAAGCAACAGACATTATAGTTCTGTGGAGTTTGTATTAAGCATTACATTGATAACTCCATTTATGTTTGTTTGAGAAAGTAAAATATTCTGCGCAGCCTAACTTCTGTCTGGTAAGGGACAAAAGAAGAAATCAATCTTCTAGATTGAAATGAGAATTAAAGAAAACAATTTAAAAATAAATGGAGCATAAAAATCCACCAAAACTAAAAAACAAGAGTCTGAAGATCTAACAAATGTCATCTTTATGTCTTCCTTATAATTTATGTGAATTAGCATGAGAGGAAGGAGGGCAGCCCCATCATTTGCTGGCTGGACCAGTATAGGCCATTTGCAGTAACTCCTAGCTCTAACTTGAAAACTCTGTTTAGATGTTGGAACAAGGTGTGCTTTGAGTAGGCTCCTTACTGTTACGAAGCCAGAACTGCTTCCTTGATGATATACATGTGGAAAATGAGGCCGCAGTTGCATGTAGAAGCATCAACAGCTTCATGTCCTTGAGCTAGGTTGCATGTAGCTGACCACATTGCTACAACAAGCTGTTCTCTGTCTCCCTGATAAAAAAGTGTCAGACTAGATTACATTGTTCCAGGGGCATGATTTAATTTGCAAAGCCGTCAGACAGACTGCATTTGTAAGCAGTATTTAACAATTACATCTGGTACTTTTTCCCATGCGTATCTTAGAAGTCTGTAAATTTGAGAACACCAGCAGCCGTGAATGGAAACCAGTTACTTTTTTTCAGACCCTAAAGCTGAGTGCCTGTGGTAAAGCTGTCCAGCAGTAAGCTGAAGGAAAGTGACCCCCCATATTTTTTGCATAATGTATTACGACATTTTAAGAAGGGATTGATAATATTTGTGAGGTTACGTCATCATTAAACGGTTTATTTCAATTTCCACTGACTCAGGAAATGTTTAAGTTGGTAATTAAATAAGTAGGATATGTCCTTACTGTATTCGCTGTGCTCCCAGCCATCTACCAGTGGCCACTGCTGAAAGTGCAGCACAGGGATAGGTGAACCTTTACTTCAGTCCCATGGGGTAGTTATGATCCCATAAGACTGTGTAGTTTGAGGATACACCTTCTGGATATAGAACAGATCTTGCTGTGACTGAATTCACTAGCACAACTCTCTTTTTGTCAGGAACCGTATGCATTTTCATGAGCCATGAGTTGTCTTAAGTGTGCACAAGATTGATTGGAGGTTTATGGAACCTCTGAACAATTGGAAAGTGTTGGCTGTAGTTTTGTGCCAGCGGAGTTACAAACGTAACCAGCTGCTTGCCAGGCAATGCGCAAATGGTTTTCATCTTTCAGGCTCTAACAGGTTGCACTTTTTAATTGCTAAAAGTGCACATAATTTTTAAAGGAAAGAGGATTTTCTTCATCGTATGTGCTTACTAAAATAAAAGCTGAAAAACAACAAAAACTTTGGTTTCTGAAAACTTTAGATGTAGGGCAGAGTATTTTTATAGGACATATAGTGCTTGTGTTTTACAGCTTTCAAAGTTTAAAAAGATGCTGTATGATACAAGTTATATGGCATTCACATTTAGGTAGAACTGATCTATTTAAGTAGTCGTTTATGTTAAAGTCTAAAAAAGAATATGCTCCTCTTAATTAAACATTGCTACCCCTGCCATCAAGATGTAGGCTCTCAAACCGTGGAAAGGAAGTTGGTTTTAAGTTTCGGTTGTAGGGTTGAAAGAGAGGGGTGCATTTACTCTGTACTTAAGATCCTTCAGGTACAATTGGTAGCTTCTGTTGAATATTTTAGTGTCTGATTGAAATTCTTCAGTGCATGATTTTTGTAAAAACTACACCCTGTAACCGAGCACTGAGGCACGACAGTGGTTTTCATGTTACTTACAATCTCATCTCACTGCTCAGGTTTTAAAGGCTGAAGGTCTGATACATTTTATACAGAGGGCTTTGGGGCTTTTTTTTTTGCATCTGCTTTGTTATGGTATATGTAGCTTTTATTAAACTGCAGAAAAAATATGTACTCCTTATATGACTTGACATTTGTTTGGGGTTTTCTTAAATGATTGAAGATCCCACACCAAAGGAAGTCTTCGTTATTGGATAACTGTTTGTTCATGACTGGGAGTGATGGCTGCGTTTTGGAAAATCATGCCTTTGCCATGGTAGGATACATTGTCCATATTTTCAGTTGCGGCCCCTGCTTTGCTCTTGAAAGCCTGGAGAACTCCTCCTCGAGTCCTGTTTTATTTTCTGAGAAAACTCTAGAGCAGTGTATTTCTCATTTCCACACACCCTCCCTCCTGGCTTTTGGTTGTTTTTTTTTCTTAGAGGAGTGATTTTTCTACATGTTTTGCCAGGCTGTTATCCTGGGAGGATAAATTAACTTCATGACCTGGGACATTGCTTCTAGTCCTCTTTAGCATTGCTGCATGGATTCTTCGGTTATTTTTGTCAAATGAAACTTTTTTTACAGATATGGTATAGCTGGACCTTCCTGCTGGTGGATATGTGTACCTGAACAGTGTGCAACCTTTTACATATGGGAAGACAAAAGGCAAGAAGGAAAATTTGAGTTGTCCAGCATTAGTTGCTTTTAAAAAATTGTCACAAATTACATTTGTTCCTGTTAAACATTTTTCATTCTCTTAAATGCTAATATAGTGTTGTCAGTCTTCATTCTGAACAGAAATTAAATGCAAAATTTGAAAATGTTATCACTGTACTTACCCAGGTACTGATTCTGTGTATGTTTTTCTCTAGCTTTTGGAACAAATCGATTATTCTACTAATTGTCCAAATTGTGGACGGGCGAATGAAAAGCAGACCAAATGCCGACATTGTGAAAGTGCTTCTCTGCAAAGAGTATCCAGACAAACTGTGTCATTAAGTGAATCTGTGGGACCTTTATCACGTTCTTCAATACATCAGAATTCAACAGGGCAAAAATCTTCAGGTACAGGGTTCAGCACAAAGAAGTTTTATAGTTCTACTGTTGGGAAGGGTCCAACAGATATTCTACTGAGTAGTGAAGTTGTAGGACATTCTATGTTGCGGCAGAATGGAAAAGTTGGTCTTATAACTGGGACAAAAAATCCTAAAATTACAGGAAGCTTAAGACAGAGGAGTACAAGGCCATCTGAACTAAACGATCCAAGTAAGTATCTTTTTATGACTGTAGTCATAAACTGGAAACCCTAGATACTGAGTCCTTGCAGGTTTATGTTACTGATTTTAGATGGAATTGTTTTGTGGATGTGTTCTTGGAAAGTGGGACAGACCTTTTTGTAATTTCTTTTTTATATACTGAGGTACTTTCCGAGGAAGATCTACATTGAGGAAAAGAAAAAAAAAATTATGGTTCTCTTTTGTTTTAAAAAAGACACTTTATAAGTTTTAAGAAAGCATTCTCAGCAGAATTCTATCATTCTCTGAAAGGGGCAGTCTTTGAGCCTTTATTTTATATTTTTCCCTCTTCCATAATTCATAAAATGTCATTTTTTTCTGCTTTCTCTGTGTAAATTCAAATTAATTTATAAGCAGGAAGGAACTGGAATTTGGGAACTTATGTTTCTAGTTCCATCCTTAGTTTACTAGACCATGTTGTCTTACTGATCTGAATAATTTTATAATTTCTCTTGTCAGTTTCTCTGAAGTTGTATTATTCGCTGTCAATGCTTGATTGCACCAAGAAATGTATGCCTTTGCTTATGTGAATAGAGGCAAATTAATGATATCCATTTCTTGTATAGTTAGTTGTGAGAAATAAAAAATGAGGGGGAGAGCACCTGTGAGTAGATTCCAAATAAACAGTAATAAAAGGATAATGATAAATGTGGACTTTTTTTGGCACTGCAGGACAATTACGTAAATTACTTTTAAGCTATTGCTTGAAATATCTGTTACAGAAAAATGTAGTGGTTGAGAATTTAATATTTTCTGTTTAGTTGTTTTGTCTAGTGATGATGATGAGGAGGAGGAGGATAGTGGCAGCACTAGGAGAATGGAAAGCATTTCACCTCGCCCTGCAGATTCAGCCCGCTCCTCCCCAGCTCCTTCTACAGGCAAGGTGGAAGCAGCATTAAAGGAAAACAGTTGTGGAATAGAACAGAGAATAGGTAGTATAACAACAGATACAGAAATTGCAGTCACACTACCAAGAAAAGCAAGAATGAAAGATCAGGTACTATTTAATGCTTTGTTTAAACAAAACAAAAATCAAATCATAAATGGAAAATGTAAAGCTTTGTTTTGCGTTGGCAGAAGTTGACTATATTTGAATGCTTTTATTATTTAGTAGCTCATCAAGTAGTAATCTCTGATTATGTAATATTGGAAACATGAAAATATGTCCATTGTATTTTTACAGATGTTCTTAATTTTAACGCAAGTGCTTCTGTGTTAAATGCATACTCTTTGAGACAGGGTGGGATATCTCTGTGAAACTCAAGGGCCTACATAGTTTGCAGAAGAATGGCAGGCTGTTGCCTGGTAAGACTTTGGACATACAAAGTTAAACACGAAAAGAGACACTGGGAACAATAGTGGCCCTTTAAAATCACAATACTTTGACAAAAGTCCCAATTAATATCGCTTATTTTGGGGATTTCATGGTGGGACTTTCGTTTTCTAGTTGAGTACCACTGCAAGAATTGAATAAACAAAGACACTTAGGTGCCATCAAAGGGGATAGCTTTCACAGTATGTTAAAATTTTATCCACCGTCAATAGTGAGGCATTAGGAAGAATAAATTTGCTGTGGCAACTGGTGTTGAATTAATAGTGCTGATTAAAACCATTTTTTGGTCATCTGTCCAGTTTCACTATTGCAATTTTGGTTTAACAAGAATATTTAATCACATTTCCACATGCTGTCTGAAATCCTTTGTTTCCTGAGTTAGAATGCTAAAGTAATGATGCCAAAACTTTCATACTATATTGAGATTCAGAAGCCAGTATTCTAGTGCTGTAATTGATGCCATTATGGATGTTTATAATGTGGTGTATAATTGGTCACCACTAGCAATATAAAGCTTTTGAACCTCTAGCCTACAGTAAAGCTTGGATGATAACTACTTTTGAATTTCAGTTGTTCTGACTTTATATGCTGGATTAATTGAACATGTTACGCTGTGAAGGCACTGGTGTCTGAGACTTCTGAAACTCTCCCAAATGTTTCATAGAATCATAGAATGATGTCTTGTATATATCTGTATGTTCCTGTTCACTAATCTTCAAGAACCAGTTGTAAAATTGGAAATTAACTGCATACTGTAGTAAAAAATAGGCAAGAGTTTGCTTTGGAAAACAGGTTTGTTTTGGTTTTTGTTTTTGTGTGTTTTTTTTTTTTTTGTTTTTTGGGGGGCTTGGGGGGGGTTGTTTTTTGTTTTGAGTTTTGTTTTTTTTTTGTAGAATCTAACACACACTTTGTATTGATCCAGGGAAACTACCAAAAATGTCAGTTACTGGCTGATATAACAGAAAATGTAACAGATATAATAGAAAAAGAAAAAGGCTTTAAGAAGCCTTTTGTTTTTCTGTCAAAATATTAATTCTTTACTGATGAGGCTGCTTTAATGTAGAAACACTTTAATGTTTTCTGGTTTACAGTTTGTCTGTGATATGAGTTTTGAGCTTTTAATAGTATTTAGCTAGTCCAGCAACAGAAAATGAAAAGCTGTCTTCAACAAGAGTTTTAGGAAAGTATTTTAATTTACAGGGGTTTAGAATCTCTCCCTTCTCCTCTATAGTTAAATGAAACATCCAAAAGTGTATTTTGCATTATGGCCAAGATAGGCCGTAGTGATTAGTGCCTTCAGCACAATTGTCAAGATTTATTCTTAATAGAAATATTAGATACCTTAAAATGTTTTTTTCTGTGGGAGTTTGTCTTTTGTAATCCAAAAGAATGTTTATTAATGGACATCTGTATGAAACAATATAAATACCAAAGAAAAGGCTAGTGTATAGAAAATCCTTCCAACAAAACAGAACAATATAAGCAGTACAAGAAATATATTAATCTGACAGCTATCAGCCAACTTGCTTTCATTTTAATACTTTTTTAAAATACTGTTCTGTTGGTAAACAGGGGACTTCATTGAAAGTAGAGCTTCAGTCAGTATCTAGAGACTTTCTTGAACTGGAGCCAAACTCCATGTGGCCTTCTTTCAGCATTTAGTCTCTGGCCCTGGAATTTGTCCTAAAAAACATCTCAATAGTTCTGTAGAGTTGCTTTAAGGATTTTCACTGGGCTTATTTATTTAAGTTCCCTGAAGATTGCATTCCTGATAGTGAGATGCACTGTACTTCAGTAATTACTCAATGTTTTCAGTCACCAAAACCTTAGACTAATAAAAACTGAAAGAAAAAATAAAACCATCATCACTGTGGTACTTTACAGCATTGGTGGGTTTTGTTGTATATAAAGAAATTATTATTAAAAATAACCTTGTTCTGTCAGGCTGCACAGTGCTTCAAAATCACAAAAACTAAATTGGTTTTGGCAATTTTAGAAGTGCTGTTTGTGTGTTTGTGATTTGGAATTATTAACAAAATGTCTACAGGTGCCAGCTTGCCTTTTTTTTTTTTTTTTTTTTTTTTTTTTTGAGTCTAGCAATAATAACATCTTCAGGTGTTTCAAAGCGTCTTTTAGGAAATTTTTTGCCTTTTGTGTATGGTTGAGGGGGATGCTATAGCAAATAATCCTGTTTACCAGCAGGAAGGTACTGAAGATTAAGGCACTAATTTTTAACAGGATTGTTTTAGCAATAAACCTTCGTGAGACATACTGAAACCTTGACAATTACTTTTCAGTTTGGGAACATTGTGTCTAACACTCCAGTAAAACGTCGTAAAGTTATTTCTCAAGAGATTCTAACTGAGACTGTACCACTAAGTTATCAAAATTCCTGTGAAAGTGTCATTCTGAACTGTCGAAGTATACGAATAGGAACACTACGAAGAATGGTAGTGGAACCTGTGATTGTAAGTAAACTTGTTATTTGACAAATTAGGTTCAGGTTTTGGTGGGCACTGTTATTTTCATACTTGAATAACGTATTTTGCCTTTTCCTGGAGTAGTAAGTTTCTCTAATTTCAGAGGCTGTGATTCCCAAAGGATCACCAAGTACTGTTATGTACTAACGCATATGATCTAGTTCTGGTGTTTAATAGAAACATCATGCTTTCACATCTCTTGAAAACCCTGTTTACGTGCTTGGGGAGGGGCTTGTGGATGAATGTGCATTTGTTAAGAGCATTGAAGACAACAGCTACAGGAATAAACATGTCTGCAGGTGAATAATTTTACTTCTGTCGAACAATATTTTTTTGTTAGCCTTCTAAGGTACATGGACACTTTTAAGGAGACATTGAATGTTAGCTGTATGCAGTAAGCAAGATAAAATGCATACTTCTTGCTGGAGTAATCACATAAATAGCAGAGAGGTATTGATCGTTCTTTCCACCTCTGCAAAACCCTATTGCTTGATTTGGTTAAATACTGATACTGATAGGTGACATTCTCTTCTGAGGATTTATCTTTTTTTTCCTTATAATCTGTGGCATTTCTCAGAGTATTTTAAACCTTTTTGAAAATGGTGTACTTAAATCTTAGGTTTCCACAGTTACGATGACTGAGACACTGAATAGTTAGGAAAGATTTACTTGCTTCATTGAGTTGTGCTAAAATGTACACTTTGGTTTGTTTTTTTTTAAATTGTATTTTACATTTTTATTTTTATTTTTTCATTACTTAAGTACTTAATCAAATAAAGTATGTTTGTTAACAGCTAGAAGATACTAAGTCAGTTTTGGTTTGGAGAAGGTGTGAAATCTTACTGTTGTGTTATCTTCCACAGTTTTGCCTGGATTATATCAAAATACGCCTAGAAAGTCAAGAAGGTGAGCACATCTTTCATTTCATGTTAATACTCATTATATGTATGCTGAATGAAGAAACTTATTAAAAAGGAATTATCAAGTGAAAGGAATTATCAAGTTGAATCATAATGAAATGTTGATTCTGCCTTTGTCGTGTACATAATAAATTATATGATTTTGCATCATCTCTGCCTTCTACTGACAGAAAGAATTTCACAGATAGCAGGAATTAGCAATTTGTGGCGTGCTTGCAACTGGGTTATTAGTTTTTCCCCTTCATCGTAGTATTCTGGTGATGGTTGGCAAAGGTTTTCTTGAAAACAATTAACAAAAAAAAAAGAGGCAAGAGTAACTTCCTATAAAAGGTGTTACCTCTTTAACACTTTCTTAGTTCTTTCATTTGAGAGGCTGTAAAAGCCACCCAGCTGTGTTAGACCTTTCCTGTCTATATCTCCCTTGCAAATTTTTTCTTCTCTAGCCTAAACTTAGTATATTTCATGTTACTGAAAGAAATGCAGTGGCATAGTTTAGGAAATGGCGAGCTTACAACTGTTGCTCTACTTCGTTTTCTTTTGTAGGATTTTGCTTGGAGCTTGAAAACAAGCTTTGCCTCCTTTTGTTAATCTTAAATTTCCATGAAGATGCAGTCCTACTGAATTTTATATTTTGGTATTTGTAAAAGAGTACTATTGCATTTTGGCATTCTTATATGCAAAAAGGTGTCTGACAACCTGTGAAGATAGGTGTATCCTTTGGTAACTGAAGTGTTTAAGTTTCTGTTGCATCTAAAATAGAGATGCATAGAAACTACCACTTTTCATGTATTAAATGTATTAAACCCCCCCCCCCAACCACTAAAAAGCTTATTAAAATTTGTAGTAAATATCTGTCAGTTTTTAGTCAGAACAGCTTCGTGGTAAAGTTACTTCCATGGGACTTGATCACTCAATAGCATAAAAATGGCAACTCGTTAAATGATGTTTCTGCGTTTATTGGAACATTTGCTATTTAGGGTTTTTTTGAGTTTTGCATCTGGAGGAAGATGGGTATACTCCCACCTAGCTCCATTTTGGTGAACTTCATCACCGTAGTATGATTTGTTTAAATACAAGTAAGGGTCTCAAAATAAAAGTGACACCTACTGTTTTCTCTTTAGGATGATTACAATCGTCATGCTTTTTCATGGAAAGGCAAATGCTTTCAGCAGCTGTAGAAACACAGCAGTACTGTCCTGTCTTGAGCCTGTTTTTACATGTATAAATATATGTCAAGTTCTCAAAATTTTCGTCGCTTTTCTTCTCAGTTTTCTGCAACTCCCAACTGGTATTTCAAGGAAACAGCTTTCTAATATGTAAAAAAACCTGTTCTTGTTGCCTTTAATGGATAAGTCCTATTGTCTGTCTTATGTCAGTGTTACAGGAAATACTGTTCACAGGTTAAGGCATTTATGGTAAAATATGTTATGCTTGTCTTCATGCAATATAAATATAATTTAAATTTTCATCTGAAGAGTAGACAGTCTTCCTCACACAGGAAATGCAGTATGCTTCATCTCAGTGTAAACAGTCACGAGGAGACCAACTAAGTCATGTTTTGACAATGTTCTCTATCTAGACACAGTTAAAGGACCTGTATGCTTCAGTTAAATAGGTTGAGTCTAGGTTTAAGTTGGGATTGTCATTACTATGGTCTGCTTCTGAAAGTGAGAAATTAGGTAAAATGAATTAAGTGCTTTCATTTAGGAAGGAGAAAACTGGCTGACAGGCCGTACCCAGAAGATGGCGGTAAATAGCTCCTTTACAGACTGCCTACCTGTCACAAGTGGTGTCCGGCAGGGATCAGTATTGGGCCCAGTGCTTCTTAGTATCTTCATAAGTGATGTGGAAGATAGCATTAAGTGTACCCTGCCAAAGTTTGCTAAGGATACCAAACTGTGGGGGGAAGTAGACACTTTGGAAAGGAGAGCCACCCTGCAGGATTACCTGGATAGACGGGAAGAGTGGGCTAACAAGAACCTCATGAAGTTCAGCAAGGATAAGTATTAGGTCTTACACAGCTGGGAAAATGTAATCTAGGTGTGCAGCACAGGGTGGGATCTACCCAGCTGGGGAGCAGATCTGTTGACCGAGACTTTGGGGTCCTGACAAGACAGCAAGCTCAATATGAGTAAACAGGATGCAGCTGTGGCAGAGAAAACCAACAGGATGCTGGGTTGCATCAACAGATGCATCACCAGCAGAGATAAAGATGTTATTATCCAACTCTACATAGTGCTTTTCAGGCCACACTTGGAATACTGTGTTCAGTTTTGGTCACCACTATACAAAAAAGAAATGGAGAGGCTGAAGAGGGTCCAGAGAAGGGCCACAAAGATGATCGAAGGATGGGAAGCCTGACATGTGAGGAAAGGCTGAGAGAACTGGGTTTGTTCATCCTAAATAGAAAGTCTCAGAGGAGACCTTATCACCGTGTTCCAGTGAAGGGTTGGTACAAAGAAGATGGAACTTCTTTTTACAAGGAGTCCCATGGAAAAGACATGGGGTAATGGCACAAGTTACTCCTGGGGAGATTCTGACTGGACACGAGAGGAAGAATTTTCACAATGAGTACAATTAGCCATTGGAATAATCGCCACAGGGAAGTGGTGGATTCCCCAACTTTGAACACTTCTAAGATTCAGCTGGATGGGGTGCTCAGCCATGTAGTCTACACTGTTGTTGCCAAGAAAGGTCTGAGCAGACGATACTTGAGGTCCCTTCTAGCCTGGTATTCTGTGATTGAAAATTGAAGTATTATGATACACACTGAGGTATTACAGCCTAGCTTTGGAAAACTTTCTTTTACAAAAAAAAAAAAAAAAGAGGGAAGGAAAGAGTCATAAATGAATTGTCATCTACAGATTTTCATTTAGTTGCTAGCTTCGTTCTCTCCTATGTAAGTCCTTAGAGAAAGGAGAATCAGGGCAAGGAAACAGGCTAGTTAGATAATGCACCATATTTCTACTGCCCAGTGGGTTTGAAGGGAGTATGTTGTTGCTACAGCCTGACTTAGAGCTGGGCTGCTTCTTCCCCAGTTAGTGGAACCAGAGGTATTTGAGGTTTAGAAGAAAGGAGCACTGCTTTGCTGTGCAGAAGCCCTGGTGGCCACCACTTGCTGTCTGCAGCCAGTGAATACTTGCTTTCGGTAACTGTTTAACTATTTTCCTTGGCTGTACAGGTAGCCAACAGAAGGGAGGAAGTATAGACTATTTATTTATTTATTGATTGATTGATTTATTTATTGATTTCTTGATTTATCATATGGTTTTCTGCAGTTATACTCAGGGTGATGCAAATTGGGTGGTAATAGTTCTACTAATTTTCACTCACCATCTGTCTGACCAAGATATATTTACAAATTTAACTGGATAAAAGCCTAAGTATTTTCAGGAATTCCCTACAGCGTCTCTTCCCTTTTACAGGGAAAGGAGGAGGAGCAGACATGTTGCATTGATTTATTTATTTATTTTTATTTATTATAAGGACTTTATGTTGGCACCTGTTTTCTATCCTGTTGATGGCATGGCTCCTACATAGCCTCTGTGGTGGAGGCTGCCACTAAATAAAGCTTTAACTGATTACCATTGATAATTTTTCTAATGATCATTCATCATTCTTTTAATTTTGAAGTTATTTTTCATAAGGGAGCTTGATCAAAGGTAAGTCTACAAAGAAGGTTTTACAAACCTATTGTTGTAAAATATGACATAGCAATAGTTATGAATTTAAATCACTGGAAATTGTGGTTTTTCTGTGGAATTAAAACTGGATTAAAGTTGGTGAGAAGAAAATACTTTGTTTCTGATTACTTTCCTGACAGGTGAGAGTGGAGGAGTTTGGTTTGTCTTTTAAGGTATTAACAGGCATTGCTTCCTGAATATGGGTTAATTTCAGACTTTAGAATGCTTTTGATAAAGTTAATGGGCACATACTGATTCCTTGTTAAAATCAAAGGAGAAATTGCAAAGGAAGCCTATGTATTTTTACTATAATTTAATATAATGCCATTATTTTCTTCTAGAATCAGAAAGTGATATCCGAGAAATTAACCTGAAAACTTCAGAACTTACCAAATGCGAATGGTGTAGTGTACGAAAATTACCAGTAGTTTTCTTACAAACAGTACCATCAACCTGTAGTAGCCTGAGAGAACAACTGAAAATGAGTAAAGATAATGTCTGGTACGAATGTAAAGGAGACAGTAAGTAAAACAATTTTAGTCTACTGTTTTCTTTAAATTGCTTTTTAATGTTTTGCATCTTGACAGTGAACAAAACACTAAAATTGGCATCATTGGCAGGGGCAGGTGTCATGTTTTTCCAGACTATCACCTTCCCAGGCTGATGAGGAGTACAGTTCAGAACAGCCTGTCAAAACTGTAGTCTTCTGTCTGTCCACACACGTGCTAGTTACAACAGTTAAGTCAGTTTAGGATAGCTTCTTTCCACTAATATTTGTACTGAATGTGAAAGCAAGTCTCTTTAGCTTTTGGGACTTTATGTTTATAGGACAGTTTTGGGTTATACTTCCATCTGCTTTCTGTGCTATTCTGCTTACAGGCCTGAGTTTAAGTAGAAACTGTGTGAGTTGGTTTGTTTTTCCCCATATACTTGTAGTGATTTTGTAATGTAGACTAATGCCTGCTTGGAAACTTAAGTAGATTCTCTTCAGGTATCTTAACATTAATTTCAACGTAGTTTTCCTCAAGGTTCTAGCATCTTAATATGGACACTATTTTTTTCTAAATTAGCATAGTCCTCTTCCCCTTAAATAGGCTTTTCTTTAGGTTAAATTTTGTGGTTATTTATACTTGCACTCAGCTTCATAGATACATGTTGCATTCGAATGGAGGAAGAACACTTTCAACAATCTCAGAACTGTGTGCTTCCAACACATAATACTATTTTAATAAGCTCATCCACTTCCTATAAAAAGTATGAGCTGTAAGGAGTATTATAATTACAAAGTAATTAGCATACCGGGATGCTAGGGACAGCCCTGGGAGTAGGCATTAGACCCCAAGTGAACACAGGTGTTCACAAGTGAAAAAAGAAAGCCTCCTGAGTTGTCTGTAGAGAAATCCTTCCTTCATGTCTCTCAGCCTTTCTCTCCCTAGCTTTTCACTCTGAGGCTGTGGTGCTGAGCTAGTTTTATACCCAACTGCTTTATTGTACTTGATGCTTAGGAGTACTTTGTGATAAGACTGTTGCGATTTGCTTTGTGAGCAGTGTAATTACTGTAAGCCTGATTCCATAGCTGTGTAAGCAGTTGTATTTGTGTTCCCAAAATAGGACCTCTCTAAACCCAGTTATCCACCTAAATTCTGTAGGTGATGAATTGGGAAATATGCTACTGAAGAATTATTTTTTGGGACAGTTGGCATGCTGAGTTAAAAATAAGCAAAAGGAAATGGTTATGCATATGTCTGAAACTCTTCTTGTCTTACAGAAAAACAGGTCCCTGCTGCTCTGAGTTAGCCAGCTATGTGAGACTGGGGTTTGCAGCCTGAATCCTGTTCCTGTGTTTTAACTGCCTAAATCCTCCTAGTGCAATTTGCTGCTTATTTTTCAGATTGTGTGAATAGGTGATATTTACACAATAGCTGATTGATCTGACACACATTCTCCAACTTTTGGTAAAGGGGTAGGGTGACCTGTTGAAGCCACTGTACCAAAAAAATTACAGATTTATTAGGGCTACCAGGAGTAAGCATGAGCAAATATGGTATTCTTCTCACAGAATGTTCACCACAGGCAGAGAGGTTTTTGATTGTTTGTTACAGAACCTGAAAGCAGGGCTTTGCTCTTCCAGGTGGTGAGATCCCTTTACCTGTGTAGGAGATGAAGATTTTGATTACTGTGACATTTTCAATTCCTTTCTTTCTTCAGATGCATACTTCTTAGAAATGAAACTGGTTGCTAGTGGATTTGAGATCCTTAAGAGATTTCTGTTTCTATGGTAACAGAAATCTGATCAGAGAAAAAGAACTTTCTTTCATGAAATTTCCATTACAGGTTTTCATACTTCTGTAACCAAAACATGTGCCTATAATCAGTAAGAGTAGTTTTATTAGAACTTGGTGCCTCTAATGTGTGTTATATGGTTTATATCCACTTTTTCAAAAAACGTCATGCTTATTTTCCCATTTAAGTCTGGAAACAGTAATCTCAAAAATGTGCTTTTTTTCCCCTCCTCAGTATTCTGTTCCATTTGGTCTCTAAGCAGTGGTTTTGTGTCCTCCTTGCTAGCTGCCCCAAGTTAAAGCAGTATCTTTTTCAATCTGTCACTTTCTCACAAACTCTGTTGTCTGAAAGACCTGACATGTAGATGTCAGTGCTGTATATACATGTAAAAATGATTCTTGTAGACTGTGTTAGCTAAAAGGCTAGGGACCTCTGGGCTTATATGCTGTGACTTTAATATGTAAGATTTTCAAAAGGCAATAATGTCACCTTATAGGATACAGTTCTCCTAATAAATTTCCACAGATGGATATACATCAATCACAAATTGTTTTTTGTATTTCGCTTTGTTGTTTGGTGTTTTTTTTTTTTTTTTGAGAGAATTGCTCTAGCCTTTTTAGCATTGACCTGGGAGAAACTAGGGCATGGTGTTTCTGTATATAGAGAGGAAATTCTGCTGATACATAATTTCTGGAATTGTATTGAAACAGTAGGATTATAGAAAAACAGTAGAACTATAATAAGAAAAAATAAAGAAGATAATGTTAAATGAAGAATAAAGAAAAATGTAGGTAGAAGGGCTTCGTAATTAATTTTTCTATCTGTATTACTGCTTGCATATATTTTCAGCAGTGCATGCGGATGTTGGCACGTGAGCCTTTGAAATCTGTTCATTCTTGCAACGTATTGTTTCTAAAGGATAATTTTCTCTCTGCTTTTTTGTAGGTCAAGAAGAACAGTATATAATTTTGATTTTTGAAACTGGTCTTGATCCTCATGCAAACTCAATATTTGAAAAAATTATTACTGACATTGGTATTAGAAATAATATTTCTGACTTCTTTGTGAAAATTTCCTTTGAAGAAGCCAACGGCAGGCTTGTTGCTTTTACCAAGTGCTTGGAAGACAATTCCAAAGGAAGCCCATCTCACAGAGAAAACAAAATAAAAAATGTAATTATATTTTTGTCAAAGTCATTATATTATTTGGGTTACAAATACACTAAAGGTAGTGTGCTAGTCACCAGAGCACCCCAAAATTATCAACAATTTCTGCTGGCTTTTATATGAGGATTCTCAGACTGCATCATGGTGGGTTATGAAACTATGGGAAATACTCTGTGCATTCATGATATGTTTTAGTGTGGTCCACAAGAAGTGTTGCAATTTAAAATTACTAAGGGATGAGAAATTTCTACTATAATTAGACAACAAAAATGTTTCCAAATTAATCTACTGGTAGAATGGTAGTATTTTAAACAAGAAATTAAGTTGCAATGTTGTAGTTAAATTTAATCAGTGCTTTCTTCAAACAAAATGTCCTCTTAAAGAATTTGAAAGATTTGTGACTCTGCAAGAGATAAGAACAGACCTAAATGTAAGGAAACAACAAACACTTGGAAGTCTTCGCAAAAGCAGTGGGTATTACACTGCTGGACTTCTTAAAGCTTTATTACCTTTTTCATAAATTTGAGCACACTATGCAAATTGATTTTGACTTTATTCTGTTAAGGTTGCTTCTGAATCCAAAATGCAGCAGCGAAATAAACAGTTACCATATTTTGATGATGATGAAGAAATTGGAGAACCACATACAGTATTTATTGGTCCTATTGAAAAGTAAGATGTCTATCTTTGCCCTGTATTGATTCTCGGAGGTTTTTTTTCATCCTGTCATACTTACTATTGATTATATTTTGTTTTTTTCTTTTCAGGTTGATAGTTTATCCACCTCCTCCAGCTAAAGGTGGTATTTCTGTGACCAATGAAGACCTCCATTGTCTAAATGAAGGAGAGTTTTTAAATGATGTTATTATTGATTTTTATTTAAAGTAAGTTTTATTTCAAATCAGTTTTTAGTTGTCTTTGAAACTTGAAAAATTCTTACACTAAAAATTCATAAGTCAGTTGTTAATACTTGGTCTCCAAGTATATATAGCTCTAAATTTAAAGGTTGTTTTGTATCTTTGCTAGAAATTTTGGTTTCTCTGCTGTCCTGCTTGACAGTGACATTGTTCTCACTTGGAAGAAAGGTTCTTTAAAATTTCTTAGCATCTGAAGAGGAATTTTAACTGAAAAAAAGGCATTTTTTAAGTTCACTTGTTTTTTTTCCTGAGTATTTGTAGTCCATGGAATTTCATTTGTTCTGATTAACATAATACATAAATTATTTTTTTGTGTGTCACTGATGCTACAGCTACAACCTACATTGTTATGTGTGGCTGTGTTTATGCTACACATAAAGCACGTGTGTATAATTTTCAGTCTACTAAAATATTTTAGAAGTAAAAAGAAGATCGGTGCATCACTCTGGGAGTGTTTGTAGGCTGTTACAAACTGTGAATCTTTCCTAGATTTTATATGTATTCCTTATGTCTTTATGTAATATATTCACTGAAAATTTATCTTGCTGCCATGACATAAAAACAAATACAACAGCAGCAAAACAATTTGATTGAACAGAGAACTTAATATCTTGAAATATTGGCACAGATTTTGCCTTAATTAATTCCTGTGGTTAGTTAGCTCTAATACTCTTATCTCTTTTGTGAAAGGCTGTAACAGTGTGGTGGGGAGGTAGCACTGTTGGCAGTCCTTTTTACTTTTGTGATGAATACTTTGATGAATTCACCTCCATGAATTTTTTCTTTTGCTTTTTTATTTTTACTAACTAGATACTTGGTACTTGAAAAACTGAAAAAAGAAGATGCTGATAGAATACATGTGTTCAGTTCTTTCTTCTATAAACGCCTTAATCAGAGGGAAAGGAGAAATATTCATGAAACTTCGAACCTTTCGTAAGTCTGTTGATAAGTCAGTTTAACTAAGAGCTAAGTAGAGGGAAGACTACAAGAAGAGGTGCTTTACAGAGGTAAAATCCTTACAGACAATACTGTGATACCAACAGAACTCTAGGAAGCATCCAGACCTATAACAAACATAAAATACAGCTTGAAAATCTTAAGAAGCTGTTAAGGTGAAAATATCTGGAAAAGTAGTCTTTCACTTAAAATAGGCCACCCTACAAATCATGTGTTTTTCTTGCAGAATACAACAAAAACGACATGGGCGAGTAAAAACATGGACACGACATGTTGACATTTTTGAGAAAGATTTCATTTTTGTTCCCCTTAATGAAGCGTAAGTAAACGAACCTTTCTATCACAGTCAGTAAAGGTTTAAGTCTCCTCCTTCTGAAACTGAAAGTTATAGTGTGAATTGAAGCTAAAAAATAAGAGAATAAACATACTTTTCCAGGTGATTAAAAAAAACCAATTGTGAACCTTTTAAGTTCATTGTTGTAGTCTAAGAAGTATCAGACAGAATAAAGACTGAGAAAAAAATGAACTTTTCTGAGTACTTCTTCTGAACCAATTCAGAGAATCAGTTTTACCTGGTTCTCTGAAGTTCGTTCTTCTAAGCAGTTATTGCTGATAATTTTTGGATTTACCTTTTTCAGCCCTTACTTTTTGTTGTGATGAGATCTGTATGGTTTACGTGAAATCATTCCTTAGTTATATGAAACCTATATTGGAAGAAAATGCAATTGAAAATCTCTACTGCCCTATATTTAGAGCTTTATTTTTTTTCTTTATATCCATTTGTCCTGATAAGTTTCTTGGGTCAGGAAGCAGACAGATAGCATTCTAATAGTTAAGGAGTTTTAATGGTGTTTGCTTTCTTTAAGATAAGAGCAAGTTGTCACACACACATTTCCATGTTTCATTAATAGAATCTAAGCTGTCCTTAGTATTTAGGAATGTTAAACAGCTGTATTTAAAATATATACAATAAAAACATAAGCAAAGGACAGAGAGACAAGATAATTGTAACTGATATATCATAGGCATACTTAATGGGTCTTCCAGTAATTCAGAGAAGTTTGGGGTTTTTTTTAATTAGACTGTCTTGAGTGAAGTATGTCTAGGTACTATGCCATTGTGCAGTGGGAGGAAAATTTCTCCTCCCCATCTGAATTCTGAGGCTAGCTGTAGAGAGGCAGTTATGAGGTAAGTGACCACAGATCTATTGTAAAGTTGAAAGTAAGTCCTTTAGAAAGCCGTTTACAGGTATGGACTTTAGATTTTGAGATGCAATGACCTCTGTATAGCTATGGGAAGTCAGCCAGCCCTTAGGTGGTTAAAATGACTCAGTTGTAAGATAATTCTCCCTGTTCACTGCAGGCTTCATCCTTGTCATCCCTCTCATCTGAAGCTTTAAATACGATAATTTTGAGGTATCTGTCACCTAAATTTTTGTTGCTTTAGAGCTTGTTGCATAGTTTACTTCCCACCATCCTCTCTTGTGTCATTCACACATCTGTATAGGAGAAATCATAGAATAGATGAGACTGATAATGCTGCAAATAACAGCGTGACTTAGAATTCACCTGAAAATGAAAATAAATAGTTCTGTGGTTTTACAATAATTAGTTATATTGCTACTATCTTAACACGTAGTAGTTTTCACTGTCTTGTACTGATAAGGAACTAAAGCAATGTCTACCTTAGCAAGTAGTGCAGGTCCATAGAAGTGAATTTGCAAGTTTGTACTGAAGGCGTGATGTTCATATCGTATGTGAGTTGGGGATTTTGCTTTGGATTAGCTTGGTCTTATAAATTCATCAAGTAGTGATTAGAGCTTGAATACTGTGCTCTTGGTGTACATCTTTCATCTGGAGGCAGTGCTATTCACACTTTCTGGAACTGGCCTTCAGTGTGAACTGAAACTTGGTAAGTGGTGATAGTAGGATATTCTTTTTGCAAAAGTGATTTCCCGATATGTACAGTAAGAATATTGCAGAGAGGAAAAAACAAGTATCCAGGGAGATGAGAAAGTTGTGGTTTGACAGATTGGGAAATCATGGTGGTGGTGGTTTGGTTTTTATTGTTTTCAACCTGCCTTCTGGCAATGAAAGCATAAATTATATCTTTTAATTACAATTAATTTATTTATTTATTGTTATTAGCTGCTAATATTTTTCTTGGATGCACCTTGCAATTCTGTATACCCTCAAACACGTCACTTTCCCCATGCCGCCAAATCCAACATTCAATTTTGAGGAACAAAAAGCTGAACTTTTTGGGGGGAGATACTAACATTTAGGAAAGAATTGGTGACTCAACAGTGAAATGCTCCTAGTATGGTAACTGGTATCAGAGGATAAAGAGGAGGCTAGGGAGCTACCTGGAGAAGAACACAAAACCCAGCACCCCATTATTTTCCATGTGCCTTACCATAGTTTCCAGGAGGATCTGCTCCATCGTCTTGCTGGGCACCAAGGTGAGACTGACCAGCCTGTAGTTCCCTAGTCTTCCTTTTTCCCCCTTTTTAAGTTCCAGAAAGTCTTTCCAGACTCTCCCATAACCACTAGTTCAGGGAGTGTGGGGTCATCATCTAACAAGTTGTCAAACTGCAGTAACTGGAGGTGGGCAGAATGATTCTAGAGGAGAATTACCTTCAGAAGAATATGGCTGATACAGCTACGACTATCTCTGTGTCCTTTGGCAGTACAGTCCTTTTTGTTCATGTCTCCAGTGGACATAGGTTGTTCTTTTAAAAGTTAAAAGCTCTTTTCTTTTTAGATCCAGATTAGTTTGCTAGTCTATTTACATAACTGGTACATAAAGCCTATATTAATAGAATCCACACAAATTCTACCGTTTGGCAATGCTTATATATTTAATGTTGTAGTTGTGGCGAATCAGTCAAGAAAAAATGCTTCCATACTTCATATGCTGCTTTCAGAGGCCACTTTAACTGCCTTCAAATTTCAATAGGATTGAGGCTTTGTAATCGTCTAAATTTTAATATGTGTGTTAGACATGCATTTTAAATGTGGTTTTTCTTTTTTTCCTAAATCACATTGTAGTAAGTCTTCACCTGCGTAATACATAGCTAGGTTCTGTTTTGCTATTTGCTGTAAAGAATCTATAGGGAATCAGAAAACCTTCAGAAAATTTCTAAATGGGGTCAGTCAGTATCTATTTGCAGTGCCTCAGTCCCTGAATTTGCTGCTGCTCCATTTCTGATGGAGTGCAAGTCAGTGAAGTCTGAAGAGGAAAGAGGAGATAAAAAGGAAACTGGGGCAAAACTTACTTTGTTCTGGGGGAAATAACTGGTTTTGGTCCTGAAAGGGTTAGAATGTCAGTTCTTTGAAAGGGTCAGTCAAAGGGACAACAAAGGGAGGACAACAGAATTGTGGTGACGGCATTACAAATACTCTTTTCTCCCCTTTTTAGTTCACTGTTGACAAGATTTCTTTAAAAATGTCAACTGTCATATACAATTGGAAGATCTCATAAGCAAAAGAATATGGGCAATTCAGCTGTACCATTAGATCTGACTAGTGTTACTAGTGCTGAACTACCAGAGAACATTATAGAGCCATAAAACATGAACTCTACAATCTCTGTCTCATGTAGTGAGAAAGAAAATGTTAAAAATGAAATAAGCTTTAATTAAGAGAAGGAAAAGAATGCAAATAGTATGAGCAAATTGAAATAAACTAACTGCATCATGTTAATGAGTTGGTGACTATTGAATGGAGTGATCTTACCTTTAGAGAAGATTCTGAAGGTTTGAGTAAAACCTGCCCAGAAAAGTGAACAGATATTACAATTTATCCTTAATAACTATGGGAGGTTTGGTGTTTTGTGTGTGTATGCACATAGGGGACACTCAGTATTTTGTTTATTTATTACGAACTCCAGGTTTAACCATGAGCATTAATGTATTAATTATTTTTTTTAACGTATTTTTTCCTTTTCAGTGCCCACTGGTTTTTGGCTGTCATCTGTTTTCCTGGCTTAGAAAAACCCAAATATGAACCAAATCCACACTATCATGAAAATGCTGCAACACAGCTAAAATCTTCCTCTTCAGATGGAGAGAGCAACACACCATCTCCTTTGCCAAATGAATTAGATGCACAAAACTCACCTTCCAAGGCCACGGCAAAGAAAATGTTGACCAAAAAGTTTAATACAGCTTTAATTGACCCAAACACTGAAACAGAGGACAGTGAGTCTTCGTGTTGTAGAAGAAGTCCTTGTAGGGGAAAAAGTGCTTTCAAAAAACTAAATCAAATAGACAGTGATGTGGAAGAACCTAACACTGTGGAATCAACATGCCATAAACTAGACCATCGGACTCTGGACGCGAATGGTATACAGGGTGAATTCACAGCTGCTAGCCAATCTATGGGTATGTAATTGTAAAAATATGCACATTTTAATAAAAAGAAATTGAGATTTCACATCTGCTACTACTTCTACAATTGTGTAAACTTCATATTTTGAAAGTTCAGTATGTGCTGAAGTTTGAGTGCTTGCAATATAAGTAATTTATAGCTGTTGCGTATTAAGTGTTTTTGTGGTTGTTGGCATAACTTTCATGGCAAAGGGCTGGAGATGAAAAACTGTTTTGCTAAATCAGATGAAGTTTTCAGTCGTGTGACCTTTTTTCGCACAAATAATTTTGTAGACCATTTTGCATCACTTAAGACTGTAATCGTTAAGGAAAGAACAGTAGTTAACTATGGATCCCCATAATGTATGTGCATGGAGGAGCTGAATTAAGATTGCTTCAGCAACCTTGCTTCTAGTGTGTTCCAGCATTTGAGGTTTTGCTTCAACACCATTAGGGTCTTTAATGCCCTTAGAGAAGGTATGTAAAAAGAATAAAAAGAAAAATAAATAAAAAAAATAATCACTTACATGACCTCCATGTTACATTTAGAGAGGCTTTCTTCATGCATTACTGCTGTGGAGGCTGATTTCAGTGCTCTGGAGCAGCATTTGTACCAAAGTGAGCTAACATACTTTTAAAGGCAGATGAAGGAAATAGGAAAAGATTGTTTTCTCTGTTCGCTGCAAGGTTTGGATCCTCTTCAGATACAGATTGTATTGGTGGCTGATGGTCATTCAGTTCCTGACTAAGTCACTCAGACTGCTTTGCTCAGCTATTGCAGATGGTGTACCTTTTTATTAATGTAGACATTTGTATATGTCACTGTTACAGTTTAAGGGTGAGATTCAGTTTGAGACTGACACTAGTAAATGTTTAGGCATCTAAGTTCAGATGGGCATCTAAACTTTCATTTCAGTCAGATGGAAGATGGGGGTATAAGCCTTGGGTTTTCTGCCCAGCTGTTGCTCCAGAAGGGTGTGGGTTTTGATTCTTGACCCAGCCAAATCCTAGGTATGTCCTTGATACCCTAGGCTATCTCAAAAGGTAGCAGATGACTCTTTGATAGTATAGTCAATGAAACCAAGAGACCACCTTTTCTTGTGCTAAAGCAGACAGAGTGGCTGTTCAGTTGAGTAGAACTAAGTCACATTAGTGTATGGCCTACTTCTTCTGCTAAGATCTTTTCAAAGATACGGAGTAAGGCTAATTCCCTAATTTGTCCCTGTGGAATTCCACTAGCAACCTCTATCCAAAGTGTTTCTTTAAATTCACTGTTGAAGTGTTTTCAAAAGCAGGTCTTTGACATTTTTTCCATTAGTTAATTCATTGCCCTATTTACTGTTCTTACAGAAATCCTGGTTTTCCTTAATAAGAATTATATCCTCCAGTGACACTGTAACCAACGCTTTTTTTTTTTAGTGATTGTTTAGATATATTATAGAGCCCTTTAAGGAAAGTTTTGTTACTAAGATTTTGGGGTTTGCTGGCATGAGTTATCAATTTTTCACTTATTTCCACATATTTTTCAATTTTTCACCTCAAAAATCTGTTCTGAAATTTTGCATGGTAGTATACTAAGACTAGTGAGCCTGTAGCCTTATGTATCTGCTTCTTTAACAGGTATAGCTGTAGCATTCAGTAATGTTTATATCTTCTGCTGCAGTTTCCCAGGTGACTAAATATGTAGAGAGAATAGGGAGTGAATTTACAAATACTTTTTTAATGTAGCAAACAGTGAAGCTTCACAAACATTTCTAAGCTGCTGCTCTCAGGAGAGCTGATCCTGCATTCTACCCTCCCTGGCAGTGGGTTCCCAAGCTGCCTTTTCCTTTTACCAGCACAAGTCTTCATATCACTGCACAGTGAATCTGATAAGGAAATGATTCAAGTAAAAAATAATAAGCTTGTGACTGTCTTTCTCAGTGTGGTCTATTGTGTGTGGGTATATTTGGTGTCATGGAAGAACCATGGGAAAGAAGGAATGGGAATAAGTGCTTATATAAGGATCCAAATGAGACTGTCGCTTTTGATGTCAGTAGCTTTTTATACTGTTTTAAAGGCTTCATGGAACTATAGGGTAATTTCATGATAGTTTTTAGTCTGTCTTTAGGATATTTTTACTTATTTCACAGAATAAGGAACATTAATGCTGCATTACTTTGAAGAAACTTTTCACTTTTGTTCATATGCATGAATAAAATATGTCAGCATTATCACAGTTATTGTGAGCAATCCTGGAGAAATTGAACGTGAGTTTGGTCTTCAATTATGATACAGTATTTGTTGTTTAAATATACTGCTATCTGTGATTGATACAGATGGATTGCACAAAATCAGGCTAAACTATAGTGAAGATTCAGCTGATGGCAGTAAACTAAATGAAGATGAGCTTATAGATTTTTCTGAAGACCAAGATAATCAGGTAAAGAATTCAGCAATTTTATTTTGGAAATGTAAATTGTTGATTTGTAGTTTGAATGGGCAGCTTAAAAGCTGTGTCCACGTTGTAAATGCGTCTAAAACTAGCTATCTTTACAAGTGTCAAATCCAAAGCACTGGCTACATAGACAATTTGCAAATTAGCTGGCAGGAAAGGATTGTACCTTCAGTCATTAAACTGTATAGTAGGAAACTGCTGTACTAATCCCACATTTAATATTTTGTGAGTCTTTTGCATAGTGACAACATTAGACAATGATTTTAGTGGAAACTCTGAAAGTCAACACATTCCTACCTTTCGTCTCTTCCACTCCCATGTTTACCTACCAGACCCAAGAACAAGTTACTCTTCTTTCAGCTGCTATTTCCTGGACATAAACAGACACCTTTATAAGTAGGTGCTACTTTGCTGTTTTGTTTCATTGATGCTTCTAATCACATTTAAACAGCGTGGATTTGTAATCAGGTAGTGTTCTTGTTCAGATTGGAAGAAGTTTTAGACCTGTGGAACAACTGATCATTAAAATGCCCTTTACTGATTCACTACGGGGTTTCAGGGTATTATACCACATCCCTGTTGCTTCTACAGTGTAAGTTCAACGCAAGCAAGCTAGGAGTTACACATTTATTCTTCCTAATTGGCCTTCCTGTTCATGTTCCAGGTGTATGACTCCAAGTTGTCCGAAATAAAGAATCGGAGGCAATCAGATACACTCTCTAGGAATTACCCGTTTTTCACCTTTGAGTCCAGAACAAAAAAATATTTTCCAAAGTCTGCAGCTATTTGTAGTGGCTTCCAAATAGTATGTATATGTCTGCACACACGTAAAAGCTCCAGTTCATGTTGAAATCTGAGGATGTTTTTCATACAGACTCAACCCCACCTCTCCTGTCATGCCACTTGCCTGAACATTCTGTGGTTCTCACCTGATGGAAGTGCCTTTTTGTCTGTTCTGTAGCAATTAGAGTTCCCTAAATGGGCAGCAGTTTCTAGTAGGAGAATATCTTCATGGCATAGCATGAGGATTTCAGTTGCAGGATCCTTCATGTTAGTATGTGTACACAGTTCTCACCAAAAATGTCACAAATTATGCTGATGCAGCTGTTCCCATTTTTGGAAAGGATCTTATTCCCTGTAACACAATGGTCTGCAGTAATAATACTGAAAATAGAAGGGAAAGAAACTATGGATCATTGGGATGCTTTAGATACAATAACTTACTGGCTTTTTTCATAAAATTTCTATATCCTTCGTAACAATCAATAGTGAAATTGAAAGGTCAAGGCTATTCCCAGATTTGTGGCATGACTGTTTTTGCAACCCATGATATATAATTTCACAGTGGTTTAATTTCCCTCACCCTGAAAACCAAGTTGGGTCATTCTGGAGCACAGATCAAATTTTAATTCTGAGTTCGTTGCAGATTTTGTCTCCTTTCATCTAGAATGTAATATACATAAAACTGCCAAGCAGGTTCCTAGTAGTCATTGGCAGGGGAAAGTATAATTTGGATTATAACCAAATAATGGAGATGCATCTCTTTTAAGCCAGCAATGATTTGAAAATGTCAGTTGCAGCTTTTTTTCTAGTTTCAGTGGCTGCTAAATAAATAGCACCATTCACTCTGTGTCATTCCAGCAAGGATTTGAGAAACCATGTGACTAAAAGTTGGTAATGCAACCTTTACAAACTATGAGTGGTTTCAGATTAAAGCTACCGCTTCTTTATTAAATTTGTGTTATTGGTCTTGAATAAGAATGGTAAGTATAGCAATAATTTCTTTTGCATCTGTTTGAAAAACAATAGTAGCTTCTAAACACGTGTAAACCTGTTCCTTCTGTAGGAAGACAGTAGCGATGATGGTGGCCTTCTGGATGATAATTGTAATTCAGAAATGGGACAGTGGCACCTGAAGCCTACCATCTGTAAACAGTAAGTATTAAAAACATTAAAATTGAGATTTCATATAAAAGTTTATGAAATTGTCGAAGACAGTAATTATGGGAAATGGTCATACATCAGTGTTCAGACACTTTTATTAGCATGTTATTAGTGTTTGAGAGAGAATTTTATACTTAGTATCATCTTCAGTGAGCAGAAAATTTCATGAGTGAAACTGCTACTGATATGGAAGCATTTGGGGTTTCTGTTAAGCTTCTATTGCTTCAAGGCATATGAAAATTGTTTCTTCAAATAAGGCTGTTCTTCAGTAGCTTGCACGTAGATTCCTACAAAAAGAAGGTGCAGAAGCATATTCAAATGTAGCTTTCTGTATCAAAAAGCAGATTAATGTCTTAACTAACTTAATGCTGAAGAAAACCTTAGTCAGTACTCAAAACGAGTACAGGAAAATGGAAACAATTTTTAACCGCTCCCATTTCCTATCAGAACGTGTTCTAGCTGTTTATTGTTTCTGTCTGTAGATTTTTTTTTTTTCTAATAAGATTGTTCCATGGCACTAAATTCAGTTACTTTTTTTTTTTTTAATCTGTCTAACTGTTTTGGACTTGAAACCTTTTTTTTACTTTGTATATTTGAAACCCAGAAAACTATTTCTTCATAATCATTGGCTGCAGTTGCTTGCATTTTGGTGTGACAGAAATACATGATTCCATATCCTGAAATACTGTTACTCATATTGCTGTCTGACTATTTCCTTTGTATTTTTTCACAATTTATTTATCCATTTTCTTCTTTGTGCGTGTAAGGGTTGCTAGAAAGAGAAAGGCTTTCACAATGCATGCTTACGATGCACCATAAGAATAAGAATAAAATTACATATTTATACATGGTATGGAATGTGTATGACTTACTGTTAATGGATTTTATGAAGGGATAAAAATACATCTGTGTTGTGAGTTTTAAGAATATTTATGAGCTACTGATTACAGCTTGGCTAAATTTGTCCCATTCTGTTGATAGATTATCCGTACATAATACTTCCCTCAGACAGTATTTTAATCTAAACATGGAATTTCGTTAAGATATTTGGCACTTAAGTATCAAAAGTGATTAAGGGCACTTAAATGCTTTACTATGTAACAGCCTCCTTCACCCAAAGTATTGGATTGATCATTTTAAAGAATCATTGCCTACAAGTAAAGGCAAATGTTATTCAAGTGATTATAGGCTTATGCCTAAAAGATTTCATACGTGTAAATGAATTTATAAATGCAAACAAACCTAGACATAAATGCATGCAGATATTTTATCTGCATTTACCAGTTTGCAGTTTCTATAAAGGATACCTTGTCTGAATGTATGTGTATTAGAAAGGAGAAAGCAGAGCTCTGTGAAAATTGATTTACATCCTATTTATCCCTCAGAATACATCCAGCTGTGCCATATAAGGCAGCTGATATGACTGTTCTGTTTATAGCTGCTGCAGAGGTGGTGTCCTCTAGGCCAAGGGACAGGATGCACACATCTGTAGTGGACAGAAGTCTTCAGGCAAACTTGGTAGTCTAGAAAATGTTTGTTTATGGATATGTTATTTTTTGAAAGTTTTTCAAATGGAGTACATGTGTGCTTTGTGCATAACTACCAGGTAGATTTCAGATTCATTGGCTGGAATAATTTCTTAAACATGCAACACCTAGTGTCATCTTGGGTGCTACAGACTGCCTCATCTGCCCTCCAGCTGCTACTCCAGAAGGATGTTTTTGGGTTCTAGCCCTTAACTTTCTAGTCTCTGGCCAGAGTCCCAGATACCTTGTGCGTCTAGAAGAGTACTAGACATCTCAGAGGGTTTTAAGCAACTAGTTTTTGCCTGTAACACACTCTTTCAGTCTGACAGTATGCTCAGTGTATGGTTAAATCTAGACAGTCTTTCATTTAGCTATCCCAGTTAGGGGATTATAGCAGTGCTGGTGAAACTTTATAGTACTGACCTACTTTTGTTCAAGGTCACCCCACTGTTTCATAGCTAGTTGTGTAACATTGTGCTTTACAAACTGCTGTAAAATACTATGTACTTAAAAGTTGCATTCTCTTTTAGGCCCTGCATTTTGCTTATGGACTCCCTGAGAGGGCCTTCCCGGTCAAATGTTGTGAAAATACTACGGGAGTAAGTTTCATGTCTGGGTTTGGGGGTTGGTTTTCTGCAAAATTCTTCAAGAACCAGGAAGTTTTGATTGGCATGGTCTTTTATCATAGATATCTAGAGGTGGAATGGGAAGTCAGAAAAGGCAACAAAAGAAGCTTTTCCAAAGATGTCATGAAAGGTTCCAACCCAAAAGTGCCACAACAAAACAATTTCAGTGATTGTGGAGTGTACATACTGCAGTATGTGGAAAGCTTTTTTGAGGTATGTGATGTATCCCTGTTTGTATAACTATTGGGGGTAGGTTTTCTGGTTTGAACTACTAAATTGTAACAGCTATAAAAGGCTGTGTAGCTCTTATACCTATTTATTAGATTATGCATTATAAACTAGTGTATACATAATATTTTTTGGGAAATAAACTCATCCTTTTTAGTTTTATATATGCATCAGAAATTGGAAGCCAATTTGAAATAGGCTTTTTTTCTAAGAGAATAAGAAAATACATATAGAGTCTTTCTTTTGTGTTCTTACTGTGCATACTCTTTAAAATAACTCAGTAAGAACCTGAGTTCAAATTTGAGTTCTAAATCTAACCTAAAGATGCAGGACAAAAAGCTGGTTCTTTTCTCCCTAAGAGTTGTGATTCTGAGTAAATTCACTAATATGATACAAGTAGTTTTTCTTTAACTTGCAAGAAAACATGCAAATGGAATCATTACAGCTAAATGTCTTTATTCCACTGGAGAATTTGGTTAAACACTTAATGACTTTAACTGTCTTGATCTTTCACAAGTGGTGGAGGTGTTGACACCATCAGGTCTAGGGGAAGGAGAAGTGACAAGTCGTGAGATGTTGCCTGTATTGGACACAAACTCTGTTTGAAGTCCATGGTTCTTGAGACCACTAAACTGTCCTGTTACTGAACCTTTCCTGGGGAAGTGTCTGTTTCTTCTCTGTTCCTCCATCCTCCCCATGTTCATACTTCATATGAGGGCAGAAAGGCTTCTGCAGAGCGCGTTCGTGCAGATCAAAACCAAAAGCTTTTGCTTTACCAGTGAGTCCTTGAAAGATTAGAACCATCCTCCTTCCTCTTTTGTACTCGGGAGATATGAGGAGCAAGCAGGTTTTAATAATCTTACCCCTTCCATCCCCTTCCTTCTTGCAAATGGATTGCTGAATCTCTCGTCCTGTCTGGTCTTACAGTATGCAGCAGCATCACCTGTCAGTGCACAGGGATGGCATTTAGATGCGTCAGGTAGCAGATCACAGGGTTTTCACAGAACTAACACTGGTGGGGAGGGAAAACCCATACTGGCTGCATGGTACTTCACTGCCATACAGTTACTGAACTAGTAAGTTCAGCTGCTAATGTATTTCAGAACTTGCACAAAGTCTCATTGTTTCCAGCAGCTGTGCAAACTGAATGGGAGCATGTGGGGAGGGGTGCTTAATTTGATGTTTGTGGACTATTTAGGCACATCCTATTCTTGTTTGTCGATTTGTTTAAAATACCTTGGTTTTAGTAATAATGGTTAAAATCATGGTGTGTATTTTTTAAAGCCATGAATCCTTGGTAGGTAGTGTAACAAGGAGTATACCTGCCAGCTGTCACAGCAAGTACTTGCCAGCGCTCCTTCAACACCATGCCTGTTCAGCTTTGCCGTTAGGCCCAGGTGGGACACCTCTGCCCTGCCAAAGTAACCCCCCCCGTTTCCTGTCAGCAATCCGGGCTGGGCCGGGTCAGGAGGGCTGCTGCGGTGCAGCTGCCGCCGCCAGGGGGCGCCGTGGTGCCGCCTCAGGCGGTGCCGGTACGCGGAGGGGCACTGCCGCCGGCAGGCTTCAGAGCTTCCGGCAGGAGCCGTGGGACAGACCTGGCAACCCAGCACAAAGTGCACAGCTGGCTTCTGCCCTTGCCCCTGCTCTTCTTCCCCACAGTGAACAGTAACAAAAAGCCCGTGTTCAGATTAATGTAAACTATCTTTCTATTGTGTTAACCACACTAAATGTGTTCTTACTCCTTTGTCTGACCTATTTCATGGTTTTTACCCATGGTTTTCTGCATCTTTTTTCTTCATCTTTAGTGTCATTCTTCTGAAGTCTACTTACTGCTGGTGTTAAGTAGCTTCATTGGCAAAGTCAGTTCAACATAGGAGTTACTTTATTGCCATTTTATCTAGCTGATGTTCTGTTTGGAGGTAAAATGATGCTGCTAGTACAGTATATGGCATTTATTGATTTGTTCCCATGCAGAATGTCACTAGTTGTTTCCCCAAGTAGTCTTGTTAGTGTTAACTCAGTGGATGAATGTAATTAGAATCATAGAATCATAGAATAGTTAGGATTGGAAAGGACCTTAAATTCACTCAGTGTAAACCGGAATATACAAAGAGAGGAATTTCTTTGAGAGAAAACACTATTCCACAAACTGTTGTTTGGTTAGGGTGAAATTGTTGTATGGTGTCACAGAAGTGGCATAGATAATGACTCATAATAATAATTCTCTTAATTCTTTGAATGAATAACCTCTAGCAGGAAAACAAAATGCAAGTACAGAAAGGATTGGTGGTAGCCAGAGGCTTTTCACTGACCTTGCTTTTTACGGTGAAATGTTAAACTGACTGTACTAGTTGCTTATGGTCTTACAGGTTATTTATAAGAATAGGAAAATTTGGCCGCTGATTCCTAATCAACTCTAGATAGCTTGATCGGTTTTACCTTAATTGTACATGTACAAAGTATGCAAATCATAGAAATTTTGTTCCATGCAGATAGAATGAGGTGAGGAAGAATGTGCTTTTCCCCACTACAGTTCTCTCCAGTCTTATAGGTTGTAACTTCTTACTGTAATATCCAAATGACCTTGCTTTTCAGAATCCCATTCTGAGTTTTGAGCTACCAATGAATTTAACAGACTGGTTTCCACGCCCAAGAATGAAAACCAAAAGAGAAGAAATACGAAAAATAATCCTGAAGCTGCAGGAACAGCAGAACAAGGAAAAGAAGGGACAAAAGGATGCAAGTTCAGTGGAAAGATCTTTGCAGGAAAAAACAGAACAACTTACCAACAGCAGCTCAGACTGAGTGTTGTATCTGTTTGCATGTTTGCTCCACAATCAAAACTGAAATATACATTTTTGTCTGCCCAGACTAAAGATTTGGCGTATTCTCTGCTCAAAGTCACTTGGGAATGTTTAATGCTTGTATAAATGTGTGTCATAAAATGATTTAATTTCCACAAAGATGTGTATTAAGTAAGCGAGTCTGTACATATGTTAATGAGGCCAACTTTTTCAGCATTTGTAATTACGTTTTTTCCACTTGTTAGGGAGCTTTTGTTATGTATTTCTGTTAATAGAACTTAAATAGCAACTTCTAAACATAAAGCAAATAAAGAAAATATTTATAGGATAAAATGGGTAATTTTTTATTTTTCAGTAAAGTTGTAATGTCACAGGCTTAAGTAACACATAGGAAATTATTTGGTAGTGAGATAATTAATTCATATTTTGACCCTATTTAGTTGCCCTTTACAAGATTATTCTGCTTGCGCTACAAACAATAAGTGGGTGTCTCAATGTACCATGGCCTCAGAGAGGGTGATCCCCATCCTCCCAGTATTTTAAGTGTAGGCAGTGTAATAGTTAATAGGACTGCTTCAGATTTGGGGTTTAAAAGATACGCCTTGCAATGAAAATAATTCCACCCTCGCTTCAGTGGGACGGGCTAGGGAAAGGGGGAGAATGCTCTTTGACCAGAGATAACTATTCAAGCAGTATTATAACAGTGATTTCAATGAAGTGATCTTGAGTGATACTATTAAATCATATTTTGTGGATCCCAATTGTTGTACAGGTGTATTTTGAGGCTTTCTTCATTATAAAATTGTATTTTGGTAAGTGTACTTGGAATAGCAAGTTGCCCACCTTACATTTTCTATGTTACAATTCTGAATGTTACATTCATATGTGCTTTATCTAAGTAATGAACATTTAAAAAGAAAAAAGTGTATGATTACTATTTTTTGTAATATCCACGCAAAAAAAAAAAAAAAACCAAACCACAACAGAATACCAGTGTTCATTGCTTGATTGTTTGTTCTTGGCTTTAGGTAGCATCAGACTAATGTTGGGATTTGTTTGGATATTTCCAGTGTATTTTGATTTTACAACAATCTGAAATGCCATCATTGCTTAAACGGCAAACAGCCTTTTTGCCTTGTTAAAGAAAGGCTTTGGTATTCAAATGAGGAAAGGAAAAGATGGTTTGTGCAAGGGGGTATACATACACAGTCTTCTAATACAAATATCTTTGAAAGGAACCAGAAACTGTCTCTCCCCAGGAAGAAGTCTGTTGGGGGGAGAAAGATGGACCTCCTGCCCCTCCTTGCAGATAGTATTTTCTCTCCTGATTTTCCTACCGGGAACGTCATTTGTCATTCCCTTCTCCCACAGAGAAGCAGCAGAGAATTCGTTAGCTGAACTCTTTGTGTCCCCGAAGACCAATTTTTATACACAAGATCAAATCTAACCCCGTATACACGTTCTCCATGAGTTTTCATTCTCACTAAACCCTGAAAACATGGCTGCTAAGGATGTTACTACCAGGGCATTTCTGCATAGACAGCTGTCTGTGTGAAACCCTCTGTTTACAAGGGGGCTCACTCCCCAGCGCAGAGTGATTGCACATAGATTGCACGGACTGCTCAGCTCTTGTACAGATAACCTGTGGGATTTAGAGGAGGTGTTGGTTCCTGCATCTCTTTCCTCTTGCATAGACCCTGGGCCCCACGGAGAATATGTAAGCACCACATACATACATTATGTTAGAGATAGCACCTACACGGGTTTCTAATTGCAAGTATGTGGGGGCAGTCTTCTGGATTACAAATTAAATATGTGCCATGCACACCTCCGAGTTGTTTCCTCCATCAAATTTATCCAGTATGGTTGCTGTTGTTGGGAAGAATCTGTGATAAAATAGTTTTAGGTGGTTTCCCTACAGGCTCTGGTATATCTGACTTTAGTGCAACTGACTTACTGGAATAGTAGTTTAAGCAAATGCAAGTAAATCAGCTATGGCTTGTAGAGAGGGAAGGAAAAGAATTTCTTGGAAATACCAAGCAGAGACAATTGCAAACAGAATGTATTCCTTCCAAGTCTAGTGTTTCCCAATGGTGTGTTCTAATTATATGGAATATATCCAGATTTGATCAATATAATAGCTTGTTTTACTTTTTCTAACATTTGTGATTCAGATTCATAATTTGATGCTGTAGAAGGTTCTCTTGCTAGGAATGCCTGGAGCTTCCTGCATTTCCTTCCTCTTTCCTGTCCTCTCCTTCTTCCTCCCTCTACTTTTTCAAAGCTGTGAAGAAAGTGTTTGATTTATTATCATTTAATGTTAAAGGTCTCGAAATCTTCAGTCACATACAGCAAGCTCGTATGTTAAATATAGGAAATTTATTTTTTTAATAAAATGTGACATTAATAGAAAAAAATGCAGAGAATTAAGAATGAGTTATTTAAAACCTTACTGAAAAGTTTAAAAAGCTCACTACTGCATGCTTGTAAGGTATTTGTCCTTAATGCAGTGGTCAGTTACACTACAGTGTTTTGCAGTCTTAGCAAGGAGTTTCACCAGTGAGCTTTCTGAATCACATTTATTCAGTGGAAGTTAGTGGGGGGGGGGGACTAGAGGTGTTTGTTTAATAATTATATGGCAACACATCCACCGAGGCAAGTGTAAGTTGTATGTTCCTTTATAAGCTTTTTAAGATTACAAATGCCTTAAGAGTAGCATGAGTGCATTCTGCAGTGTAAGCTATCAGATGGCTGCCTAATTAAATGTATCTGTTCGGATTGTTTTTCACATCAGGTAGAATAACAGTTAAGAATTCTTATTAAAGTTTTAGATCACGTAGCATAAAAAATGCATGTACTTCTGGTGGATAGCTGCAAAAGCAGAAGAGACATCTAAGTAGTCCCTTGTGATGTTCCTGTTTTTCTTGCTTACAGAACTGAGCATGCTCTGTAAAGACCAGAGAGTTCAAACATAAGAACTGTGATGTTGATTTTTTTTGAGGTTGAATCTTAACTTCCAAAACAGTCAGTAGAGTTGAAAAATCAAGCAAACTACCCCATGATGAGAAAACCATGCTGTTGTTGGGGGTTTTTTCCTCTTTTTTTGTTGGCCATGTATTGCATAGCAAATGAGTAAAGCAGAACAAGAAGCTATTGCATGTATGATTTTTAATTTCTCTTAGTGTAGTTCCTCTGGAAATTGGAGTGAACTACTAGACTTTTCTGATGAACAAACTGCAGCAGTTTCTTTACTAATTTACTGTCATTTTTTACTCGGATTTTTAAGTAGAGTGTATTTTCATTGCTCACTCGTTAAAGCTTTACATTGTCCTTCATTGATAATGTGATACTTGTGGTCTAGCGTATATGAACAGAAAAAGCTGCTGTGAAGGTGCTTGTTCTTTGGAGTCCTCATTCTTGGGGTCACAACGATGAGAGGTGCTGGAGTCTGGATAAAAGATTTCATTTCGGTATGGCACTTCTTATAACAGCCTGTCTTCCGCATACTCAGTACCCCTGAAGAACCTCTGTGCAGTGACTTATGTTCACAAAGGTGCTTCTCTTCCCCAAGTCTTCTGACTTCCCATCTACCTCTGGAAATCAAAGGGGAACTGATGTTACGAAGTACAACTTTGAAACATAAGGGGTGACGTAGCAGCTATTTCCCTTATCTTTCACCACCATATTTTTTAATCAACTCGTTTCTGCTGAAGTCAGTCATACCTGCCTGAAGATGTGATGAAAGATGTCTGTTTCATAGGCTCCAGTCTGGTCAAGTGAGGATGTAATCTGGGAAGTGACTGTTCCCTCTGTTGTGGCCTCTTGCAGTTTTCTGACGGGCTAGATTTTACTTACTTTTATCAAATTTACATGTGGACTTGCACAAGCCTGCCATTACAAAAGGAAAGTTGGTAATGTACACCATAGCTAGGGGAGTCTTTATTCAGCTGTGCAAGTTCACTGCCAGCTGCAACCTAGATTCAAACAGTCAGGACGCTGCTTTGCTGGGTCTCTGGGTCTCGCTTTCCTTTTAGTTTTTACCTTGGCTTTTTCCTGTGTGGCTCATAGTTGATGTTCCTGGAGGAGAGTAAACAGCACTATTTGTGATGGAAAACATTTAAGAAGATACATGAATATATATGAACAGAAGGTTATATGGATTAAAAAGTATCCATATTTATTGTAGCGAACAAGAGCCTTGTCTGCCTTTTTTTTTTTTTTTTTTTGTCTTTTTCATGTCTCCTTATTTTGTTGGGTTTTGTGATCAGATTCTCTTGAGAGTTCTTTGGGTATGACTTTACCCAAAGAAATCATCAGTGTGTAATGGTGACTAACTCAGGGGAGGGAAGAACACTTTTAAATAAAAGATTCTTGTGTATAAGGAAAACAGCAGCAGGGGAAAAAAAAAACAAACACAAAAACAAACAAACAAAAAGAAACAAAAAAAAACAACAACCCACAAACAAAAAGGTGGATGTGCTTTAAAAATTAATGGTTTACTTTAACGGAATAGTCAAATCCAGGTAGTATATGTGTCAATTTGCCCAGTATTATAGATGTAGATAGTATTTAAAAAGTCAGTCTTCAGAATGAGATTCTCTTTATTGTACGTAAGCTGTCTCAATACCTGTCAGGTTAATGGGAGCCGGACTGGTTTGTTTCAGCTGAGTACTTTTTCCACTGTGGGCAATAAGGAGTCCACTTAAGGGGGAGCACCCTGCTCCAGCCATTGGGAGCTTCCTGGGTTCAGAATCTGCTTCGGATCTGGTCTTTAATCTAGAAACTCAAGCATGTTAGGTTTCCCCTGTGGTTTAACTTGGTGAAATTTATCAGCTGTTTACACAAAACTCTATCTGTTTAACCATATTTGAAAGTTCAGGATCTTGGTTTACTTTTGCACATATACTGATGAAAGCTAAATATATACGTACTAAATATACTGATGCCAACTCACAGCAGTGGTGTGCAAACTGTTACTACAAACCTCTTTACCTGTTGTCTACTAAATACAACAGTTTTTAAATCAAACTCTCTGACACTGCTGTTTACATGAGGTTTGTTCTTCCTACCTCAAATTTTTGAAAATTACCATTGTTTCCCTTACCTTTACATGTACTTAAGCAGGAATGCAGTGGTAGCATGGATAGGGACACTAGTAACTCTTGGACCAAACCTACAACAGTGATCACAGAATCATAGAATGGTTTGGTTGGATCTTAAAGATCATCCAGTTCCAACCCCCTGTGCCATGGGCAGGGACACCTTCCACTAGACCAGGTTGCTCCAAGTCCCATCCAACCTGGCCTTGAACACTGCCAGGGATGGGGCAGCCACAGCTTCTCTGGGCAACCTGTGCCAATGCCTCACCATCCTCACGGGAAAGAGCTGCTTCCTAATATCTAATTTAAATCTCTGTCAGTTTGTCCTGGGTTCGGCAGTAGCAGTCATTTTTCTCTTTCTTGGTAGCTGGTGCAGTGCTGTGTTTTGACTTTCAGCTGGGAACAGAGCTGAAAAACAGTGTTTTGGTTTGGCCAAGGTCTTTGTGGGTCTCATGCTCTGCCAGGGAGGAGGGGAAGCCTGGAGGAAGCAGAGACAGGACACCCGACCCAAACTGACCAAAGAGGAATTCCATACCACAGCACGTCATGCCCTGGATGTAACTGGGAGTTAGCCGGAAGGGCAGGTGGACTGCAGGGTTGGAGGAGGTATCGGTTGGTGCTTAGTCGGGCTGGGGGGGAGCAAGTTATTGGTCACCTGCTGATGAGGTGTTGTATTCTCTTCCCTTGCTATTTCCTTTATCATTACTATTATTGGTGGTAGCAGTAGTGATTTGTGTTATACCTTAGTTACTAAACTGTTCTTATCTCAACCCGTGGGAGTTGCATTCTTTCTGATTCTCCTCTCCATCCCTCCAGGAGTAGGGGGAGGGCAAGAAGGGGGGGGAGTGAGTGGACAAGCTGTCTTGTCTGGGGTTAAACCACGACACAGTTTAAAGCCATTCCCCCTTGTCCTGTCCCTGCACTCCCTTGTAAAAAGCCCCTCTCCAGATTTCTTTTAGGCCCCTTTAGGCAGTGGAAGCTGCTCTAAGGTGTCACTGGAGCCCTCTGTTCTCCAGGCTGAACAATTCCAACTCTCTCAGCCTTTTTTTCATAGAACAGGTGCTCCGGCCCTGTAGGAGCTCTCAGGAAATACTTGGGAATTTGAAGCTCTAGGATGAGTGCATTATTTATGCAGCAGGCTGAAAACTAAGTATTTTAGCTCTATCAAAATGCATATTCTGTAGCTTCAAGCCTGGAAATTTATTTCATGCTATACATTAGTAATATGCAGGACAGTGTGTTGGTTTGGTAACAAAAGATTAGACAGGCTCATCCCAAAGGAGCAATATTAAAAGCATGACAATTTTCTCACAGAAAATTACACTAAATAGGACATAAGTTGCACTGGAATGCAAACAAATGGAATATGTTTCTTACTTAAACGTTCCTTCGTTCTGAAATCTAAACTGTTTTGTAAACAACATTGTCATAGTATCTGTCTGTGTTACAGAAGGGCAGTAAAAGGCCGTGAGAAGTTGCCCAGCTTCCTCCCATCCTACAAGACCACTGAAGTTTTCAGACTTCAGACAAAATCTGCAGTGACTCCTTACACTGCAAATGGATATTTAGGTTCCAGCAGCAATGCTTGCCTGGATTAATGTGCTGAATGTGTTTGTATGGACAGCTTGTGATACAATATTTAATTAGGAAGTGATAACAGCTTCTTTTTTTTTTTTTTGCCCAGGGACACCAGGCCTTTGTTGTGCCAAGACAGTGCTCCCTGACTCAATTCCTTAGTCCTTTTTTTCTCACACCTTACTGTACAGGCATTTTTGTGAGCTTTTCCTTCTAGTCTCAGTTCTTCTCAGGCTTTCACATATACTTAATGAACTCAGATGCAGCAGTCACCCTGATCTCTGGGTCTAATTTGCATCCCTGTTTCTCAGTTACCTGTGTGAAGCAAGTAAGTCCTCTGAGTCAAAGGACGTTCCCTTTTTCACAGGGACATTGTCTATTTCAAATGCTTTTATTGCTCCCAGCGAGCCTGTGCAATCTCCTTCCTTGGAAATACTGAAAAGCCATCTGGATATGGTGCTGGGTAACTGGCTCTGGCTGGCCCTGCTGGAGCAGGCGGTGGACCAGATGACCTCCTGAGGTTCCTGCCCACCCCAGCCACTCTGTGTTTGCGTGAGCTTGCTCTTGATTCCTGTGCTTGGTGAGACAAACCTGGGAGGTGTAGGCAGCTGCAAAGCAAATCCTGGGCAGCAGTGCAGCAGGAGTGCTGCAGTTACAGGGGCCCTGACCAAGAGTGAAGCCACAGGGGTTGAGGCCAGCCCATCAGTAACACTCACCAGAAGCTTGCAGCTTGGCTAAATTTGGTGGCATTGAAAGACTGATGGCAAAGGCACATCTCTGGCATGCAAGGCAAATTGCCTGTTGAATTCAAATCTATGCTACGAGTCTGTGGGAAACTTTCTTGCAGCACTTGATCAGTGTTACTGTTCTTTAACATCATGAGCAGAAACATTTTAGCCAGCAGTCAATTTACATCACCTGCCTTATTTGGACCATTTTAACTGAGCTGCTAAAGGTTAGTGAAGGTGTTACAAGCTACTGAAAGAAAAACACAGCAATTTTTGACACCTGCTATTTTTCTAGAATAATTTGGGTATTTTGTTCATCAGAGAAGTTTTCAGGTAATAACTTTATAAACATTAATTATACAGGCAACCTTAGAGTCTCATAAAAAGCATTTATAAAATAGTTAGAAAGTGTCAGAACTACTGGTACCAGGAACTGGTGACTTTACCTTTAGAACAGAAATATGACTTGGCTGCAGCTATTCTGGGGAAACATGCAAGCTAGATGTGCTTGAAATTAGAACCTATCAAACATATTAACTTTTGTGATGTATTAATAATTTCTGCTTTTTTTTTTTCATCTGACATGCTCCGGTTTGTGTCCTGTGTACACCAGACTATTCACAGTCCTCCCATTTTTCAGCCAATGTGACACTAAATTACTATTTATATAGTCAGAAATCCCCTGAGTTCAAGGGAGGAAATGTGTTTTGATTCCAAACTTAATTTTACCCACAAAGTTTATCCTAATTTGTCTCAGAAGTTGACATTGCTAAGAAGAGCACTCTGAATCCATGAGGTTCGATTATTTATGCCAAGAAATATCAACATCTGAGATGTCATTCTTTGTCTGTTTCGGATATGTGGTTTCACAAGGAATTAACTAAACTAATAGGCTATCTTTTGTCTTTCCCATCTGGTTCCCATTACTAGAACTGTGAACAGATAAATGATTTGGATTATTAGCAGATCTAGTAACTGAGTCAGAACTGGACAATTTGGCACTCCCAGGGCCAAATACGCACACCAGGAGAGCATACCATGCTGCACTGGGTATTTGCCTTCTCATTGAGGATTGCCTTATCTTGTACTTAAAGTCCTACCACAACGGGCTGAAGAGCTGGTGGTGGAATTTAAGTGTGGGTGTAAATCCCAAGTCAAGGGCTGCTCACCAGCAGCAAAGCACTCAGTGTGAGATTCGAGGTCATCTAAGGTTGTCATATATGGGGAGGCAAGTTTAGTTTGTCTGTGCCTTTGACAGTGTTCAAGTGCACGTGCAACTGCACTGCAAAGGAAACTGAACACGGTGCCACTTCGGCAGCCTATGTTTCTGGCAAGGTATTACCCTTCCTTCATACAGCAATGGTCCCCAGGCAAGTTCATGGAGTGGTTTGCCCAATGGATATCAGTGACAGAATCTGCATCTTTGAGAGTGGATTTGTTCAATCATCAATGTAAATTAAACTGCTTCTGTTCTGGATAATAACCCCATAGTGATATGGGAGGGCTAGATGGGAGAGAGGTACCTGCAAGAGCTTTGCAGGATTTCATTCTTGTTTTAGCAGCATTAACAATCTTCCTTTTCAGCCTAGCAGCGTGTTCCCTCACACTGCCTTTAATCAAGACTATATACTTTTAACTTGCTTCTTACATCGATGTGAAGTGTAGGAGAGCCACATATTTTGTGAATTAGATTACTGCCAGACCTCCTCTGGTCCCTGCCCAAAGGTGTGTCAGCCTTTGAAGGGGATCACTCATTCCTCTTAACTTTTTTTCCCGAGATTGGCTCAAAAGCTGAAGCTAAAAATGTCTAAAATGAAATGTCTGAAATGGAATGGAAAAGCAGTCCTCACAGTATGTTTAACAGGACATGATCATTAAGGAACATTCTAGGTGAGCAGTGGCCTTTACAGAAAGGTTTAAAAATTGATTAATATCCTCAGAATTTACTAAAAAATGTCTCCACTTCTCTAAGAAGCATGAGAAGCCATCAGTACTGTGATCTACCAGATCCATATTGAAGTTCATTGAACTGCAGATGAGTAGCTTCTGCTCCATGAAGGAAGAACAGCTCTGTCCCTGACACCCATAAGCTACGTATTTACTGCCAGCTACTTTCATTTTTCAGATGACCCTGCAGTTATTTTATGGACAATAGCTGTTTGTCACCAAAAAGGTGATCACAGTGTGTGGTGGTGGTGGGGGTGAAGGCAAGAAGCAAAACTTAATTACCATATCTTTTTCCATTGTGTATTATCTGTGTGGCTTGTACTGGGTTCTCATTCCTGCAGTACAGCCCCTCCCTCTTCTCCAGATGAAATACCTAACCAGTGGGGCCCATTCGACTTTTAATATGCATGAGAGTGGGCCTGTGTTATCTTTGCCAGAGAGAAGCTTCAGCAGAAACAAAAGCAAATCCTTTCCCTAGAGACATGGGGCATGTTGCACCAGGAATGAAGTCTATCTGTCTTCAAATATTGGGATGACTACAGGAATATCTTCCAGCTATTCTAATAGCTGTAATCTCATTTTCCTGCCCTCACCATTTGGGTTCAGAGAATGAATCTGCTCACAAAAGTAAAACAAAAGTAATGGACTTCAGCAGGATTATAAATTGACAAGTTCAGTATTCCTTTTACCTCCTTTCATGCTGTTATTTACACAAGCCTATTTCTCTGGAGCTACCCACAATTCAAAATAATCTATTTGATTAATTAAATTATCCTTTAAGGAAAGGAAATAGAAAAATGGGGGATACCCCAAGTGACCCACTCCCAGTCAAAAAACAGAGTTTCAGAATGGGTCACACATTGCTAGGGGGGAAAGGAAAAACCATTAACCTTCTCTAAGTAACATCTTGTCTGATAACACAAAAAAGGAAACTATTTACCAACTGTAATGAAACAGGAAGAATTTAAGTAGGAGCTCCTGCTTTAAAACATAATGTCTGATTTTTTTCTAACTTGAACAAAACTGTTGGAATACAGAAGGCCTGTGGAAAAGTCAGAATATTACAAAAATTAGGTGTAGTCAAAACTGGTATTCATGTAAAGTCTACTGGAGAGAAAGAGGGAGGAAAAAAAATACAAGGATAATTTCACAGATGTCAAAATCAGAGACTTGTGTCTGTGCACATAATACTAAGTGAAAGGATGCAGATAAAATGACTTGCACTCCAATTTCCAGTACATAATTCACATGATAAGGAAATAAGTGGTGCTTATCTAGAGTAAGCCCCCTTGGAAAGAAAACAAAGGTTGATCCTGAAAGGAACATCATGTTGGAGTTGGTAAGCAACTACTGCTAAAGTCCCAGCAAATGTTCCTGTTTTTTCTCTGTCTCTGAACATAAGCTGCTAAACCTTGAGCCAGTTAGAATTGTCCTTTTGCAAACATATGAGCAAGCTAGTCTTTATTCAGACAAGTAACACATAAATTGTGCTGGCAGGACTATACTGGCAGCTACGATGGCTATGTTTGGAAACTCTGCAGGGCTAATTCCCAAACAGTTGTAAACCCAGTGAGTTTGGGCTTAGTTGTTCTCAGAAATTAATTGCAAAACTGTAAAATAGTTTTGGGGAGTATCAAGGCACTAAAGTGAAATAGTCAACAGCCAGGGAACTCTAGGAGGTGATGCTGACAAGCTGTGAGTTATTTTAACACAACCACACGACACACAGACAGTGTAATGACATCACATTCATAAGTATTTAGAGTGTGCCAACAAGCAATGTGAAGTAAATGAACTTCTGGCCTTGTTAAGTCAGTGGCTGACTTAAGTCAATGCCCCTGGACATTTTTACACACAGAACTTTACCCATTACATGTGATGTGTTAAACTGTTGTAGCTATGTGTAATCCATGGGGAAACAGCTAATACCAACATGATGTAAACACAAGTGTTCTGTCTGAAAAGATGCCTAAAGTGAAGGCTTGTAGTCGATATCAAACCTGATTTTTGCATTTAATTTTTCATAATGAAGTGTGGGGAGAGAAACTGAACACCCATCATACTACACCTGAGAACCACCATCTCAAGTGTGAGAGCCTTTACCTTTATTGTATTTATATCGAATGGTCTAAATTTTAATCGATTGAATTACACATAAGAGTCCACTTGCACAGAAATGTAAATAGCCAGGACATTGTATCCTGAATGAAAACATACATAATAACCTTCCAGAGTTTCTGAGAAGTCACCTGGGGCCCTTTACCTGCTCACCCTTCCAAACTACCAGTCATCAGCTCTGACAAATGCAGTTGCTCGTGCAATTAACACATATTTTTAAAATATGTGACAACTTTAATGACAGAAACTGTTTACTATGACCTGTAACAACCTGAATTCATACTAAAATATTCAGTTTTACTTCCTGAGTGAAGGAAGACACCTTGGACATGTGGAATGTCATCAGTTCTTTGCAGCAGGGCTACAGCAGAGGCGTGTGTGTATGTTGGCAGTCCTGTTAGAATGTTGTGCTGCCCTGTCTTGGTGATCTTTCTCCCTTTGGCACTCTTGTGGGACACCTGGTAGGCTGTAAGGAATAATGCATTGCCACATTTAACACAGCGCTAATATATATTTCCCATTCATAGTATTTCTTGTTCATTGCATACCCTCATGGTCTGACGGGTATAGCGTTGAGCGTGGTCTGATGGTAGAACCTGCCCCTGAGTGAAAGCAATGCTGGCAGACCTCATCTGTGCATTGCGAATTGCCAGCAGATGCTCCTTGCCTGACACACTGGGGTGCAGGAGGAACAGAGGGATGCCAAAGGCACTCAGCTCTCCCTCCCAGCCTCCAACTGTGGCTCTCCTGTATAAGGCTATTAAGTAAAAATTGTCTGTCTTCTCCATGCTGTTCCTGGTGTGAAAAGTCCTGGTTAGTCTGAAATTACAGAGGTTTGTCCAGCTTTTCTTGGAACTAAACTGGAAATGCTTCTTGCCACCTAATACACAGGCAAAGGGTGCAGTCAATACATTTTGCCTGTTTTTCTCTTTCCACTCTAATTTTACTTGTGAGTTTTCCTGTATTTTCCCAGAGGATTTACAGAACAGACACTGCTGTGTCTCTGGCTATTTTTAGATTTTTCCAGGGAGAAAAGAGAGGAGAGAATGGAGATGCTCTTTTCCTGATGAGGCAGCAGCATGTCAGATAGCACTTGGCACTGCTCGGCTTCCATGGCACTGAGAAGCCCACTGGCTAGTTTACACTGAGAACACTTTGATGACCATTTCCTGACATTGGATATTCTGTTCTGTTAACAGAGGGGGGTTCAACCAGTCAGCAAATTTAAGTGTGCATTTAATTCTCCAGTCTTTTTTTCCTAGATAACTGTTATCCTTATCTTTTACAAATAAAAGTAAGGCTGAGCAAACAAAGCTCTGCTCTGAAAGGTAATGCCAATGGCAAACTCCCATTCTCTAGAAGTTATGCAGTGTTTTGATTTGTCCAAACTGTTAAACATTCCTAAATTACCTCAAGCAAAGATGGAACTGTCGCATTCACCTTGCCGTTTTGCAGGTGTGAGGAATGTTTCAAAAACCAGTGCAAGCTCACAGCACATTTCAGGAGCTGTAGGAATGTTAATCAGGACACAGGATTTAACTCCACCCGTGCTCTGCCCACGATGCAGGATTACTCAGGTACTTGGTACACTCCCATTTTCCTTTTCCTGTGTACATCCACACTGACCCCGGACAGAACCTTTACCTAGAGAACCCCCTTGAGTTTTCTCTATCACCTAAAAAAAGGCCAAGGCATTGTTATGACTGTTGTATTTACAGGGGTTGCTATGGCTGGAACAATTTTGTTTAAATTATTTATCAGCTAGCAGCTGTACCCACAATGTCCCTGTGTTGTCCAAATGTTCAAAAAGAATGCAGTGAAGCACACCCTGCTAAAGAAAGGTAAAGAAAGGCTGCAAGATAAAAGAAAACACAAGAGATTTTGAAGTGTGGCCTGCTTCATTTCCCTTTGTCAGCAAAACACAGAAGAATTTTACAGCTATCAGGTGGAGAGCAAAGAGGCTTTGCACATACAATCAGCGACATTGTGTCACTTGTGAAGCATTGTGTGAAGAGAGCAAAGGGTTTACAGGGAAGCTGACAAACCAGCTGGCGATGCTTGGAATGAATGCTCATAAAGCTGAGGGACGCAAACCGCAGCACAGCGGGTCAGGGAGGGGTGGCTGTGGGTGCCACCGGTGCTGTGACACCATGGCTGAGCATGATGCAATGCATCCAGTCGGGCTGCTCTCCCTGAGCCACACCAGCCACCACGGCGATGAAGAGCCGGGTATAGGCAGGTGCCAGGGAAATCCCACAGAGCTGCCATGTAGGGTGGCACCTGTGCGGCCTTGCAGAAGCTACCAGGAAGAGGGCTCAGGCAGGTGGGTGCTGTTCCACCACTGAGTGTCAGACACAACCATGGCCGCTGCCAGCCGTGCAAAACCTGTCTGTGTAGGCCCCTGTGGATGAGGTTGTCAGGGCAAGGACACCCCAGACAATGGCCTGGGAGAGCTCAGGGGAGGGGAATAAGGGGTTAAACAATCTCTGACTTCTGAGGTTTACTGAAGCAGGAAGGCCGTCACCATCTCCATACCTTTCTCTATGGGGTAATGGCTGATGAAGTCAAAGGTCACCCAAAACTTTACCCTCTATGTAACTCCATTGGTAAGAAGTAAGGAAGAAACCCATCCTGTCCCAGCACAAGCAGGAGCCATGCCCCACAGCTAAGCCCCCACACCAGCCCCTCAACAACACCGCTCTAACTGTGTCGGGCTTCCCGAGGAGCGCCAGGCCCTCCCCTCCCCTGCCCGTGACGGCTGCGGGGAGTCCCAGGGCACGCGCAAGGCCGGGCTCTCTGTCAGGCAACGCCGGTGAGGACGGAATGCAGCCGGATCCCGGCCGAGCTCCGCGGCTACCGCCACCGCCTCCTCCCCCTCGGGCCGCCTCAGCCCCCGCCCTCGGCCTGCCCCTGTGGCAGTGACGTCCCGGGCGGCCGAGCCAGGCCGAGCCGTGCCGTGCCGGGCGCGGGGGGCGGCGCAGAGCAGCGCAGCAGCGGCGGCAGGGCTGGCAGCCGGGCGCTCAGCGCAGTAGCAGGAGGTAAGGACGCAGCGCTGGGTGTCGCGGCAGGCCCTTGTCCCCTCCTTGCCTTCCCCTGCTGGCTCTCCGCGCCCCTCTCCCGCCAGGCCGCGGCGACCTGCCCCGCCGGCACCTCCCGCCAGGCGCCGGGGCAGCGGGGCCCGGCCCGCCGGCAGGTGCGACCGGATTCCCCGGTAGGGAGTTCGCCAGAGGCTCTGTGGCAGGGAACAGGACTTTCGGGGGGCAGGTCCTGTGGTAGCCATGGCTGGCTGCCTCCGCGGTTCTCTTTGTAAGGGCTGCTCGGGGCTGGGGGCGAGCGCTACGGGGAGGGGCATGCGCGGCGGGGCCGCCCGGTGTTTCCCACCTTGCACGTCTCATAACGTCGGGAGCGTATTACCGCCCCCGTCCTGGCGCCGGCCCCGGGGTCTGCAAGCTCCGGGAGAGCCGGTAGCTCCGGGGGAGCGGGGGGGACCGGGCCGCTCGGGTCCGCGGGTGGGTGTGCTGCAGCTGCACCTCCCCGTGAGGGGCAGTCACCGTCCGCAGCGATTTCCCTGTACTTCCTTAAGTGAACTGCCATGGGCATTTCTTTCCTCTCCTTTTTTTTCCTGTTTGTTTCTTTTGGGTTGTGTTTTTTTTTTTTTTCTTTTTTTTTTTTTTTTTTGAGCTTCATGCTCTGTAAGAAGCACTCTCTGGTGAGCTACAGCTGAGCTCTTCTCGTTTTCAAAACATTTCTGCTCTGGTAAGACTGCCCTTGTCACAGAAAAGGGTTTTTACAGCCTTGACTGGCCGAACACAATGTGATCTGAGTGTAATTGAAAACCATCTTCTCTTGGAGGATTTCTGATTGAAGTACTTTTACAGGCTGCATTTCTGGAGAGCAGCGTGCGTAAATGTAATGTCCTACCAAAACCTGATACCTGATTCCTGTAACTTGCATTCACTACTTACATAGGAAAACTTAAGATTCACCCCCTTCATGAGCCATCACTTTAATATAACTTGCAGTGCAGCATATTTATTGTTGATGCTTGCCTAATACTCATCCCTCAGATTCCTAACTAGTAAATCCTAATGCCACGAGAGACCTGTGAGATTGAGATAGCTAAATTAATAGATTACAGGTTGTAGAGAAGGATGGTTGTTACCTGTTATTTCATCCGAATATTGCTGATTGTCAGCCCTTTTTTACAAAGGTGGAGAGAAGTAGTTTTGACTTGCTCTTCCTCCTTGAAGGAAAAGACTTTTGAGGCAGCCTGATTTCTTACAGTTCAGTTGGCGTGGCTGGGCTGCAGAGCGGCCTATGAACTGAGTTTGCAGCCATCGGAGTACAAAGGTTGGCCATGGGGCTGAATCTTCCTTCCATTGCAAATGTGACAAATTAACAGGGTGGGGATGAACTAATGATTTAAAGTCATCTGCAGTTTTTCTCTTCAAGACAGAGGGGAATGCTGGGGTGAAAAGCCTGATAATGGTAGAAATGATTTTAGGATTGAAATTATCCTTTTGCAAATTTAAAAGTATAAGCAAATGTCTTCTTGCAGAATTTGTTTAAAATACTATAAAACTGTGCTACTGTACAAGTTAACTGTGAAGTGTGCAGTTTATAAAATAGCTGCAAAAGCAAAATACCACTATTGTTGGGGTAGCAAAGTAAATATTGAAATTGTCAGAGCTCAAGTTAGAAACCTTTGAATGTTGTTTTTACTCATGTAGAAATTGGGATTTAGCTTGACTGTATTTTTAGTGGATATGTTTTTAAGGCGTGTAAGTTAATAAACTGTTTAGTGATGGTACAGTTATGCCTTTGACTGTGAAACTATAAAACCAGTGATGTGAACATAAAGGCAGTAAAGTTTGCTGCGAGGCTTTATAGCTTTCGAAATTAAAACCATGTCAATATTAGCTTGCAGAAATTGGAAGATGAGCTCATTTCCCCACCTCCTTATTTCTAGCCCGAGTGGTTGTTCATGTATAATCTGCACTAAGTACTGTGTCCTTCAGGACCTGGGATCTTCACGTGCTTTGTTTTGATACTGGGTCAGTATTCTGACCCATTAGCCATAATGTTCTCATAAGCAAGGTGAAGTAGTGCTTCCTTGTGCCTGGTCTGCAGGGGTTGAGAAGGCTTTGTGAGCCAGTCTGACCTTCATATTCTCTTGGTATTTGATAGTTCTGGTCAGAGGAAAGCTTTGAGGTTTTAGAAATTTTGACAGCGTCATGAGTGATGTCACAAAGTTGAGTAGGGACTAACTTTTAATTGTCATTTTCAGTGCAAAACGTGAAAGCATGAGATTAAGCTGGCATATTCAAATTGAACAAAAGGGGTGTGTTTTGCTTTTGACCCAATGTGCAGTTAGTTAAGCTTTGGAAATCCTTTCTGAACTATGTGGATATTTAAAGTTTACAAGGAGTCGAAAAGCAGCTGAGCAATGGGAGGAAAATCCACTAAGGCTGACACATACAGAATACCTCTTGTAGCTCAGGGAGTCACTGAGCCGCATGTGGAGCCTGGGAGAACATACTGGGAAAGTGCTGTCAAGTATTTACTGATTTTTTCGTATTGATTTCATGCATTGATTTCAGGCATTGACTGCTGCAGGCAGCATACTGAAGACAACAGACCTGCTGCCTAACCCAGTAGGGCTGCTCTTAGGATAATTATTCATCTGAAGCATTTGAGAACAGCCAAGCCAAAGGGACCAGGTCTGGAGATAGCAACTCTGGGTGCTTATTCTTATAGAGTGATTATGAGTCACCATCAAACTGGGGCGTCAGCTTGAGTGGTGCTGGGGTAGTTCTGGCACCTTTGTACTTGGCATTATCGTTGATGTCTTTGATAAACAGAATTATCAGAAAGTCTAAAGGAGGGGTTTCAGACCTTATTTTTCATGCTCTGTTTTGGAAGATGAGGTTTTTAGATCTATTGAGTGGCTGTGTTCAAATACGAGATACTATTTTCAAGAAGGTGATCCCATAATGCAGGTAGGTAAACTCAACTTTACTGTGGCAGCAGTGCCACAGAAGGAGATCTAAGGCTTATAGGGGATCATGACAAGCAGTGGGATGCAGCACTGTTGAAGTTAAATGGTGAACTTTTTGTACTAATGAAGCCTAAGTTAACAGAATAATGTATTCAATTATGTTCATTAAAGGGCCACAGCCCTTTAATAAGTAGCTCAAACATCTCAGTCTGGCAGAAATAATCATCAAGGTTTAGGAAGGGTTTGGAAATCATCATCTACAAAGACCACATATGTTTGGAAAGTGTATTGTACAAAGGCTAGACAAGCCCAATTCCAGCAGAAAGGGGATGAGATGGGGGCACAGGAAGATGCTAGTCTTAAAATGAGTGAGAAGTGGTCTGTGTCCTTCTGTCAGCGACTGTATGGGAGGAGGTGAAACTAGTTTGTATAAAAGATTTAATGTAGGTCTTACAATCTGTTATGCTCTAGGGAAAACTGGAACAAGCTGAGGTTGTGCAATCTGCTTTATGAGAAATTTTTGAAAGTCAAATAGGACTTGTGTTAAGGATATATTAAAGACTTTCCTCGCAACTGTTTTATTTGTTCTCATGCAGGGAATTGAACTTGATTAATTCTTCAGGTGCTGTCTGTATTCTGGCCTGAGTTTATGTAGAAAAGTAATGTTAGTGCTCAAAAGAAATGCAGCTTCTGTGAGAAAGACCTAGAATCTTTCAGTTACTGCTGGTCGTCTGATGTTACAGCTTAACGCATTTAGTTTTAAAATAGTGTTGAGGTAAACTATTGCATTCAACAGCAAAATGTTGTGGTTTAGGAGCATAGCCTGTAATCCCATAGGAAATGTAGGTGTAGGATCATACTGTGATTTAAACCAGGAAAATCAGAGGGATAAAGCCTGAGGTATTCATTATCCACTGTAATATCTACTGTATGTGGCTTCATAATCTGTGTCCAAATGTTACAGTATCTTCTGTTCTGAAACACTTTTAGAGAACTGTCAGCCTATTTAAGAGACATAAAGCAGACTTGTTAAGTCCTTGTTAAGGTACCTTTGTTTCTTTAGGTACCCTCATTTTGAATCTGTTTTTTAAAGTATGCATGGGCAGATAAAAATGATGTAACACTTTAACATAGCATGCTATCTATTTAGGCTTTTGCTTTGCTGTTTCTTGGAGCAGCGGTATTACATTTGTAGTAAATACTGGTGACTGAGACGTATGTTTCTGAAGTATTGATATATGCTATAATTATATAAATAACACATAGAAAAAATACGGTTTTTGAAGTGAAGTCTGAATGAACACTTCCCCTCCTCCACCCCCCCCCCCCCCAAAAAAAAAAAGGCAAAACCAGTTTGGTGATGCTAAATGTGAAGTAGCAGCAGCCTTAATGGTTTTTCCTAAGGTTTTGATGGCAAGACATAAATCTGTGGTTTCTTTCATCTCTGGTAGAATGATTTCTCTAAGTAATGACCATACCTAATTAATAGTATGTATTTTATTGGAAAGAGCATACTAATTCTGTCTTTCAATAAGCAGCTATCTTAGAATACCAGTAAAAAACCAACTTAGCCAAAGTGAGTTCTGGCTTCTTTTCTCATTGAACAACATGTAAAATCGGAGCAGAGGCAGCTGGGGCTGGGGAGGAGGGCTGGTTTGGTTTCTGTCCTACTGCTGTATCTCAAAGGCAAAGCCTGTTTCCACTTGTGGACTGCTTAGCACAGCCTTGTGAAGGTGGTTTGGGAGTCCCGAACAGCAGCACATTAACTTTTTTCCCAGTGAAAAGGGGAGTGAGTTGCAGGGTGATTTGTAGCCAGGCAGTACTTACCCTGCTGACATGGTGCAGGCTGCAGCTCCTGTAAGCATGCTGAAGCTCTGCAAGCTCCATTGCAGCTACTGTCAGTAGTGCGGCATGTACAAATGGTTGGTTAGCAAGGGTTGGTATCTGTGCTGCCACGGCTACTCTGCAGGTCATATCCAGGGCTTACCTCACTCCTGAAGCACTTCTGCCATGCCAGGGGTCTTTCCTTGTCAGCGGAATGCTTCTCCCCACTGTTCAAGTGGGTGGATGAAGGGTAGTTACTCCTTGCTCCAGGGAGTGAGAGATGGATGAGCCATCTGGAGTTAAACTTCACTTTTAGTATGTGCAGTCTGCAGTACTTCTGCTTTCAACTGATCTCTTGGTGAGAAAGGCAAGCAGGACTAGTCTCCATACTGAGATCCGGCCCTGACAGTGATGAATGGAGGAGTCATGAGCACTGCTAGAGCTGGGGTGGCCACATTTGTACCTGCATCTTTTGGCATTTGGTCTGCTCTCGGAAAAATCAGTAGAGAAATTCCCTGAGTCTTCAGAAGGAAGTCTGAATGAACCCTGGATTTATAAACACTCAACAAAGGGCCATTTCTAACAAAAGAAAACTAGATTTCTTTTGCAATGGTAGTTAATCAGACAGTTAAATTAAGAGTATTATTTATGTAGTGGGTAATTATTTAGTTTCATGAGCAAATTTGTTTTCTTTGTAATTAACAAGATTTAGCAGACTGATTTGAAATATGGGAGAGAGAAAGAGAAGTAGGAAATGTAACAAAGTCAGTGGTTCACAAAGTTCTTTCAGGCATCAGCAAGATGTCTAGCTATACTGGTAGCAGCAACTTTCTGAATTATGTCTAAGTTTCTGTGAATCCTTCAGGCGTGATCTCAAGTTGTGTGAGTCTTGCTGCATTTCATATCTTGAGCAAGTCCAGCTTGTGATTTGAATGGTCCAGAGCTCCATCCCTCTCATCTGCTGTACTATCCTTGTTGCTATGACTCTCAGCAAGGTTTTGGTCATCTCAGGTTTGTTCTTAGTGCCCACATCCAAAGCAGCCTGACTAAAAGGTGGTACTGTGATAGCCATATTTTGAGGACACCTGAGTTTCTATCTGTATTTCGCTCTTTCCTGATTTATTCAAATGCAGCGCATCAACCCCCTTTACAATGTGGAGGTGATAGCAATACAAATCTCTTACAAAATCCCCCCTGGCAAAGACTGGTTATTTTGCTGTGTCTTCCTTTTTCTCAGCTGGGTGAGCACTGTGTGCAGTTGGCTCTGCTTACCTACTGCAGAATTTCCAGGACAGGGATCAAAGCATTCAGGAATGAATGAAGAACCTGACAAATATTTTTAATAATCTAATGATTCCTTAGGGCTGCAATTTTGTGAGTTGTTGGGCTGAGGTGATGGCCTGCTGGCCTCTGAAAGGGGGAACTCTTTCCACGGCTGTGCCTTTCCCTCTGCTTCCTTCCCAACAGCGCTGATTGTCACTGGGGTCTTCCACACCTCAGTGCAAACTGCTGCCTCTTCAGAAAGCCACATTGCTTTTCTCCGTATCCTTCTGCAGAGGGACATTGTGTTTCAGCTGCAGGGCAGCAGGAGCATGTAGGGAGAAGCAGAAAGGAGGGGAGGCAGATGAGGGGTTTCCCCTTCTCAGGATGGTAAGCTGTTACCCCTTCAGCTCACCCTCTCTCAGCGAACTACAGCATCTTTTGCAGTCTCTTAAACCTGTGCAACCCTCCATTGCCTTTACCAAAAAGTGCACAAGTATCTCCAGTAGCCCTGTTGCAGAGTGAAATGCGGACCTAAAGAGTCTATGTAGGGAATTTCAGTTATAGCAGTAGGAGCAGAAAGGATTTTAAAAGGTCACCAGTTTCAGAGGGCTCTGAGATAACATTGTCTTTTATCACTCTGTAAAGATAAGAACACTTGGCTTTAGAACATGTGGTGGTTTTGGGGGTGGGGAGGCACTTTGCTTTCCTTTTTTTTTTACCTTTACCTGGGACCCTTTACAATGATAGGAAAACTAATGAGATAAATCTCTGTCTTGTCTTATGGGTTCTCATTAAGTCGCTATTTTTGCAGTGTTTGCTGATTGCTTTAACGCCTTTGCTATGTTCATTAAGGGAGCCTTTTCAGCAGGTGCTTGGGTACATGAATGGCATTCTGCAGCATATTCTATTACCTCTGCTCTATTACAGGGAGTGCTAGTTATGTGGACATCACAGGGCCGATGCGGTTTCTCCTTCTCAGGCTTGTTGGCCTGCCTTTTGATGACCATGCTTCTAAGGCTTATTTTTATATATTTTTATATTTTATTTTATTTATTTTATTTTATTATTTTTAATCCCAAAGCAGACTAGGCAGCTGTGTATTTATTTGTGGGAATACATGTGCATGTTGCATCATCGCTTTATTGCCCCTGTTTGCTGTTTTCTGGGATCATTTCTCAGACTTTAACATTTTTTATAGATCTCAGTTACTGGTGTTCCTGTGGCTACGGTTAAGGGCATTGATTCAAAATTCCAAAGTTCTTGGGAAACAAAAGTAAATGGGTTTGTCTTGAATTGGAGCTGTTGGGAACAAAGCATTTAACTGTAGGTGCACTTAAGAAACAGGGGGCTCAGAAATGGTGTGATGATCTTCAGTTGTAATCCCATTACAGTACTCTTGCATCTTCTCAAGCATCTGAAATTAGTTATGATCAGACATTCAATCTCAGATTATATGGACCTTGAATTAGTGTTTGGTTTACTGCATGAACATCATATATTAAAATAAATTTTTCTTTGTGTGTTTGGAGATGCATTATGGGCTTTTGAAAAAGTAGTGTAACAACTCAGGGTATTTGAGATCATTTATAAAAGAACAGATTTTAAGCTTTGTTTAGCACAAGGATGTTTGTCAAATACATTTTGTATCATTTTGACGGTAATCTGAAACAATTTTAGATGTTGTTTTATATTTTGCTTTGAAGTTCTACATCCTTTCAAAGAAAAAGATTGCTTCTTACTAACCTAGGGAGAGGAACTTTAAGCATGAAGTTTTGTAGCCTGTTACGCTGTACAAGTCATGTCTGCTCAAAAGGTCAACACCCACAGAACATGTTTTTTGCAGTGCAGTGGGTAAGTAGCTGCTTTTCTTGGGGCTGTAACAGTCTTTCCTATTGTAAATGAAATTACGGTCTTTCAGTGATACAGCATCTGATGCTATGGGTATTTCTATGTTATATGCCAAATTATATATGTTCAACACCAAAATAGCAGTGAAAAACATAAGTAATATGCTAACCGTATTCTCTTGTGGATTATTCTCTTTCAATTTAAATCCTTACAGCCTTGCCCAATTTTTCATACATTCCTGTATTTTTGAAAATATTATTATTTTGAAAATATCTTAGATTTCTTTTAACTTGGAACTAGAAGTACTTTTGTGCTAACAAGTGTGGGAGTTCACCTTCTTTATTTCTCTTGATAGAGTTGTGTGTCTGTTCATGTAGCAGTTGGCCTAGCAGGAATTTTAAGAAATCAGGCTGGTTCATAGACTCTTTAAAAAGCCCTTCGCAGCTTCTGTTGCAAACCCTTCTCTTATGGTCCTAGAATAGTTACTGAGTACTGAGCTCTGCAGAAGGAGGAATATTTTTTTATCGCCTCAAAAAAAAGCAGTTCTATTATTTCCCGATTTTCTTTTTTTTTTTTCCTTTTTTTTTTTTTACAAAATTGTGAATTCATGTGAGTAATAAGTACTGGCTGCTTGAGTACATCAGATGGAAGTGGAAATTTGTGTGATTTGTTCTGGGTTCAGCTGTAGCAGTCAGATGAGTTTTGTGTATTAATCCTGGTTTCTTTATGAATCCCTGTGGGAGGGAAGAGGGCGGACAAAGGCCACTTTATGTTGCTGATGTGTTTGCTGAGTGACTCTGCTGCTTTAGCCCTAAGGAGAAGGTAGGAGAGGAAAACTACCAGGAGAGTAGTTTGAAATGAACTCCTTGAGGAACATGTGAAAGGGGAATGATGATGCCAAGGTGAGAAAGGCTGGAAAGCTGAAAGGGCAAAGGGTCCCCAGCAGGTTGAAGAGGGAACACTTGAAGATCATACGGGAATCAAAATGCAGGTTTCACTGCTTGAAGGCAAAACTGCTTAGCATCAGGGGTTGTCCTTCCTATCCTGCTTGGTCCAGGCTTTAAAGATGTGTTTTCCTCCTCAACTGAAGGATGCTGCCTGATGCTCATACATGCCCGGGCACTGACCCTGGGTGTGCCTGCCGTGGGTGTAAGAAGATCATGAGGTCTTGCAATTTGGGTTAAGTATTTCACCCAAAGACAGGTGAAGGCTTTGGAGTGACATCTGAAGGTGTAATTAATGAAAGCTAATTGGCTCATGTTTTCCTAGGATTCAGCGTGTTCTCACTAGCAGCCTCTCATTTCCATTGGTCAGTTTGTTGGAAATGGCCAAGGGGTTTTGAGAGGATCCAGGTAAGACAGGAGTTTTCTCAAAAGGATCTGTTATTGCCTCCACTTTACATACTTCATGGAGAAATTTCAACAGGCAGGATACAGCTGTGTATGAAGTTCACATGTTTTTGTTGTGTTTTGTTTGGTCTGCTGCTCCATTTTAAATTCATGGCCTAACTTTGTGATGGACAGGTAGGCAAACCCACAAAACTCTAACCAGTAGCCTCCAGTCTGACAATGAGGTAAACACATCTCTGTGATAAATACAGGATTTTAAAGAAGTATTTCATGTGACTAGTTTCACGCCTTTGCTTGAGGACAATCTGTGTAACTCGCACACTTGAAGATATAGGGGAACCAAGTTGACTATGAAGTAGTAGCCATGTGGCAGGAAAAATGGTTTTATGTTGTGAGGAATTAGCCTACTGAGTTAGCAAGTATTTAAATAAAGTTTGGTGGTTGGAGTGGGGGCTGTGTTTTGAAGCTCATGTCTTAGTCTTCAAATTACTATTACTGAAAAAGAACAATAGTTTTTTTCCTGCAACATCACCACTTCCCTTAAATGTTTGCTGCAGGTGTTTGTACTCTACTGGACTTTTGATATAAGCTAGAAGCTTGTACTAGTATCTAGTGCCTTCTCTGTTACTGTACTTCTGTCAAGGTCTTCACATATATTTCAGTACTAAGAAGAAGAAAACATGGGAGAAGAATGAAGGTTTTTTTGAAGATCTTGTAGTTGAGGGGGGATTTCCCCTTTTTCAGATACTGGGGCTCTCCTCCAAGGGCCCCCAGCCAGCTAGGATGTGAATGGCTTGATGTGGAGCTTGGGTGCTTCAGGCTATAGCAGGTCATACGTGTATGCAAGGATGAAGATCTTGGTTCAGTGATAACTGATACCGCTTCTTTGCACTACTGGATGTAATAGCAGTCAAATTTTGACCCAGATGCATGTGATTGTGTTCATAAGAGCATAAAATGTAGTGAATACTCCAGTGTATGTTGTTAGCATGTCACCTGGATTGGCTTCCTGGGTTCTATTGTGTCTTGCCTATCGTTCATCTGTCTGGATCATTCTGGGATCCAGGCTGCAGCTGAGGTGTGGTCTGGATCCTTGGTCCTTCAAGTGCAGGTATTTGTGGGTGGCTCACTTTCAATGAGACTGCTTCTTTCAGGATGAGCTGCTGCCCTTAAAGAACCTTTTTAAACCATTTTTAAAAGAAACTTTTTTTTTGTTTTTTCTTCTTTTTTCTTTTATTTATTTTTTTTGTTATGTTGCTACTTCCAGGATATCCTGCCCTTTGTATTTCACAGCTTGCTGGAGATGGGAAAGATTTGCATGGCGTCAGTTCTACAAATGAGCATGCAGCTTCACATGCTCTTTGTGGACTGTATATACAGATTGCAAATGGAGTTTGTACAATAGAGCCAGTAAAACTGGCTGCATCAGTGTGGTTTTTTAAGGATGAAAGAGATGTTGGTTTTTTGTTTTACTTGGCAGCCAGGCTTAGTGTTTTGTGAGAAGGGTAATGGAGAGATGTAGGGCAGAACATCTGGAGGTAGCAGGATTTAAGGATTGGAAAGAGAGTTTTAATCAAAATCCACATTTTTCTCTACTCTGCCTTTCCTTGTTGAGGATGACCAATGTCATACCAGTAAACACTGGATTGCAGATGGCTGTAGCTACTTGGAAGCTGTTGACTTACAATTAACCCTGCTCATTAGCCTGAGGTTGGAAGGGTGATGTGGAGGACACATTTGCTGATCTGTGCTCAGCATGGCCTAGGAAGCCCCACAGTAGAATGTGCTTGCTCCCCATGTGAATTAGCAGGAAGCAGTAATTTTTGTTGTTGCAGTCCATTGCAGGTTCCTGCTCTTTTGGGAACAGCTGAGCTACTCACAGTGACTGGGAACTTTGGCTGGGAACTTTGGCTACTCATAGTGGTCCTTGCACCAGATGGTATCGCACTGATTTTGTCTGGATAAGCAGAAGCACCTCATCACCATGATAAAAGCACCCTAGCTAAGAAAGCCATATGCCTTTTGCCACCCAAAATGTGTGTGGATTCAGTAGATTCCTAGACCAAAACAGCAATCTGTTTTCCTGTTTCAGGAAAAATATTAAGTGGGGGGAATACTGTTGCACTAAGATGAAGATGTACTTTACAAACTTATTTTAGGTGCAGCTTAATGTGTAAAGGGTGAGGCAGTTTAGACTAGCAAGGTTTGAGAAGATACTACCAGAGATACAAAATTATTAATGCTGGTGATAACCAGGGGGGTTGGTGTAAGCAGAAGCACCCATGTGATGTAGGGAAAGCGCTATCCCAACAGCGGCTGCTGAGCTACAGACCTGCTGAGCAGAGGAGTCTGAGAAGATGTGTTTGACCTTCTAGGCAGAGCTTTGCTGGCTAGCTGTGTTTAGAGGCACGGCACAGTGCAGGACTGGCACAGCTCCGCTGGTGGATAGAAAGCTCACCAAAATTGGTACAGAGCTTTTCAAGGAATTTTTCTTACCTGGAATAATATCAGTGGTGGTTTTCTAGGATTAGCCCTTTCTGCTGCTTTGTTTTCTCTTCAGTGATCCTGCCATTTCTGCGGTTTTTGACTTGCTGATAGCTGACAGTTTTAACAATAAATGTGTGTTTCTTTATAGAAAGTAAAGAGAAACTTTACAGTTTCCTTCTAGAGGGCAAAAAAACCCCCACCCAAAACATTTTGAGGAGGGGGGAAGATACAAACTGTGGGATGCTTAGGGAAAGGGGAGAAGCCAAGTGTCAAAGATGATGAAAATCATTCACTACAGTTAAGGCCTATCTTTTATTGCACTGCTACAATTGAACAGCAGGCCAGGTGAAAAATTAGTTCCTTCCCTTATGTTTTTTAGTATAAAACTAGTTCAAGAGACCCACAGCAGTAAAGGCTTACAGGAAGGCTGCCATAGCTATTATAGCGCTTCCTGGGTGGCTCAGGATTTGCCTCTAAAGCCACACCTCATGTATGGGGGTTTCATGTGCTATTATTACAGAACACACTCTGTATATATTTCCAGAATAACGTCAAAAGCTTTGGTACCAGAGGAGGATCATCAACACCACAGGCTGCTGGGTGTGTGAAGAAGCTGGTTAAATTGCAACATCCAGTAAAACTTGGGCTTTATAGAACAGAAGCTGAAAAAAGCAAATACTTTTTTGATAACCTTTGAAATATATTTGTGCTTCTCTGCTGTGCACTGAAACATGAAGATCAGCAAATCTTGCTAACTCGTAAGTTCTAAAAAAAAATAAATATATGTATTATCTCTTAACAGACCAGTGGTTTTTTTCTTTTAGCAAAATTAGATTTGTCTTTACAGGTCATAACACTGGGAGGTTAGCCAGTGTGGCTCACCCTTCTCTGTGAAATACATATCGAAAATGGCTATTGCTGGCTGTAGAGCCATTTGAGAAGGCTTTTGATTAATTTTTGTTTCTCTTGTTTCCAAGTTATTGGGAGTTATTCAAGAAATGTGTGTGTTTGTTTTGCTTTTATTTTTAAGTTTGTTAGGGTAAACCATTATAGCTAGCAAGTTCTTTTTACTTTTTACCCAAATAAAGCAGAAACTCTGGAAGTTATGCATTTCCTTTTGACAGAGTATTGATCCCAAAATGAAATGTCAGGTTGGTGGTAAATATGATTAGCTTACTTTCTGTGTAGTAAGTAAACCGCTTTTGGTACTGATGGGATACTGTGGCAAAAATGTACTCTCAGTCTTCTAAGATATAGTTGAATGTTTCTTTTAAATGTTCTCTATTTATTAATAGAAATAATAAGATAATTCTTCAAACCTTGTGTCCTTCAATCAAAGGCAACATGTACGTCCCTGTAATTGAAGACACGTATGTTGTTGTGGAAGGTGGAACGTGCATCTTCATAAAGATAGGTGGAGTCTCCACTAACGTGGTGTGACGAGGGTACTGATTCATCTGCTGAGGCATTTGCAAAATGGTTCTGTGCGTTGGCTGTGTTATTTTGTTTTGGTTTTGCTTTTTTTAGCTCAGTGGGTTGTGAGTTGTGTCAGTTTCTCTGCTTTGTACAATCATCTTACACTTTTGAATGCAATTATTCTTGAGTACTTGTCTTAAGACTTAGATCTCTGGAAGGTTACTGAAACCCACGTGTTTATTGCTCTGTCTGTCTCCGCACAGCGGAACTGAGCTTTTCTGGATTCCAGAGGAAGTGCCTGATTTGAATTAACCCTCCAGGTTCTTCATTTTAGTCAGATTTTACACATAATTATTTCTTTTACACTGTGTTTTCAAATTTTTTCTAAGATAACCTTACATCTCTAGTCATATGGTGTTGTAAGACAACTATACTTACCAGCTTTTAGTTCTATACTTCCCATGAATAATTCAAAAGCAAAACATCTTCCCTGAGGAAGATCTTTACTCCGGAGAGAAAATACAGGAAATCTACGAGGAGTTTAGTATTAATCTGCCTGTGCCTTCAAGAGGGTGCTCAGGTCTTTCAACAGTTTGAAGACATACCCATCATGAAAGCAAATTTGAAATATTTCTGCTCACAAGGAGCTATTTGAATTGGTTGACTTCCCTGAAGGTTTCCTGATCCAGTCATTTAAGCCTCTATGGAGCTCAAATTTTGGATGAATTTACCAAGAAGATATATGGCCTATGTGAATCTGCAATAAAGAATATACTTGCTGTAATACGGAAAGTGCTGAAGACCTCCAGACTGGAGTCTCAGATAGAGTGCTTGAGTGAACTTGAGTTGGAGCATTACAGATCACAGGTTTGAAAGCTGAAGAGGATACTTTGTAAAGTACCTGAGCAAGGGAGTCATCAAGTTGTTTTCTTGTAGGTCAGTTGATGGTAAGTTTCATGTGATCCCCCAGTCTTTTCTTCAATAGCACACAGTCTGTTTTGCATCTTTGATCAACTTGTTTGGTTTAGAATTGTATTTCTTACCCTTTCAAAGTTAGTAACATGTTAGTTTTCCATGAAGAAAATGAGGGACTGTTTTCTGGTTTACTGTTTGGCAGTCAGCACTGAGGGTCTTGCTTGTAATGATAAATGCATTAATTAAATGTTTTTATCATCAGGACTTTGTGTGCGACTTTGTTAACAATCTCATAGGCATTTTGATTGACATTGTTGGCATTTTTGAGTACTTGAAATACTTGCAAGTGTTGAAACCAGCCAGGAATTGACTGTCGTGTGTTCTGGCAGAAGGTGCTAGCACTTATCTTTGGTTCTGTTTGTGTATGTACTGAAAAAAGGTAAAAAAGGCAACTCCTTCACAGAGTGGTTATCATGTCTTGCAAATCAGACTGGGAAATACTGAATTTGGAAGACAAAAAATCTAGTAAAAAATCTTGTCCTAATTTAAAATGTTTCAGTGGTTAAAAGTAATTCTGTGAAAGAATTTCAAAATGATTGATGGTTGGGTTTAAAATAGTGCCTGTTTCTAGTCTATGTGGCCTCTGTTTCCAGTGACTCTGTATTGCAGCTTTTTCTGCTAGACTGAAAAATTCTATAGTCTGTTTTCCATGTAAATATTTTATATGTTTAATCTGTGATTCTGTTATCCCTACAGTTTTTCATTTGACAAAGGATTTGTTTAAAACTACATGGAATTTTTATGTGGCTGTAATTGTAACTGTAGCATATAGAGGAAAGTTGTAAAGATATGCCAGAAGAAAATGTTTTGCCTTGGCCTTGGAAAAACAAGGTGCATGTGTCCTCAAGCTTAGAAATTAGTAATAATGTACTTTTTAGTGGGAAGGCCTTGAAACTGTTGGTTAGATTTGGCTAGAATTGGAGGAAGATGCTGTTGATCACAGAAGGTGTTTGAATGAAAATTAAAAATAGAAGATTTAAGTATCTTTGAAGCATGCTTAAGAACTATTGCACGTTATCCTCTTCTCTAATTGATTAACTGGATAATAGGTTTAAATGTGCCAAATAACAAAACCCTTGGATTTTACAACAACTAATCTAAATTGACCTAATTAAATTTGTTTTTTTTCTCTTGTGTCTTCTGGGTGAATCCTAGTGATGTATAGCAGGATACAAAATAAAATATTAAATTGTGTTGTGCCTGTTCTTGGGAGTGGTATTGAAAGAGTTAGAAATTGCTTCAAGAACTTAAAAGTAATAAGTGGAAATGGCTGTTCAGTGTGGTTCTGCTTCAGCTACACCTGGTCCTCACTCATTTAGGCAGTTCCATTTGATTGCCTTTCTGTATAATCTTGATATCAAGCCTATTGACTGCACTCCGTATGTGTAGAAGTGTAGCTGATACATGGTTTGAACCTCTGATGTCAACTGTGATGTCAGGTTTGCTCATTACCTTGTAGAAATAATTTAGTGGTTTTGATTTCTGAGCCCCTGAAATTTATGCTGAGCACTTGGATTCTGTCAGAAATGTCACATCTGTGGGGTCTTTGGAATATTAATTTTTCTTAATCCCCTTTTGGGGGCTGCCAAAGCAGCAGTTAAAAATAACTATTCTAGAAAAGTGTTACTTAAATTCTAAAGGTAATATTAGTCAAATATCTGTGATCCACATAAAGTGCCCTACTTTTACAGTTGGAGAACATGTCATAAAAAATCCTTGACTTCGGATAGCTCAAAGAAATGCTGCTAATTAATTCTAGAAGCTCCGCTGTTTCAGTTATTTTTCATATTTCTGCGTCAAATACTTTGCTTTTAGTAAAGAGAAACCTTTACGTCTAAGAATTGTATGTTACAAATGAATAAAATGAGTCTGCCTTAACTTTGAACTGACGACTCATTTTTGTGCCTTAGAAAAAGCAGGTATTTGGTCTGTATTGTTTCTCTTGGACTGCATCCTTAGCACATTTTCAGAGATGTGGAGAGCCAAGGTAACAACTTGTTGCCTCAAGGAGGAGTTTTCTGCTTTCATCTCCACCTTGTTGTGGATATACTACTTCTGTCTTGTGCTAGCAGTGGAGCTCACCCATCTTCTTTTGGAACTGGGAAGAATTATTTAAGTGGATTAAACCATGCTCTTTGGCAGAGATTTTTTTCTGCTGTTGCAGTGCAGCGAGCTGGCTTGCAGGCACTGGGATTGGTACTGGCTGAACTCTGAGGAGGGGACCAAGAAATGGGGAATGTGACTTTTGCCCTTGGGGCAGAGAGCTGTTCAGTTACTTCACCTGCTCTTTTGGTGGCTTGATTTTTGGTTTTGGGGTTTTTTTTGGGTGGGAAGCTCTTCCTTAAGTCACAAAATGTCCTTGATACCTCTTGACAGTTTCCTATTTGAATGTGAGTGGATCATTGCATAGTGAGTAGGGGGGCTGAGTTGTCCTGGAAGAGACGAAAGAATGTTTTCCTTGGCTTTTTTGTTAGAGATACCTGTGCTTTGTGGGGGAGAGTAACATTGCACTGATCTTGTATTTGGAAACGTGTTAGAACCTTGTATGGTCTCCTTAAGGGTATTTTTAATAGTGTCCTTCAGTGTGTTTTTAAAACAGTTTGGAATTAAATTTTATATATTGCCTATAAACAGAAGAAAAGTTTACTTTTTAGAATGTGGTGTTGGAACAAGAGCAGAAATTTTGATGCATGATTAGGTCTGTACAACTACAAATGTTAGCTGTGCTTTTCTGGCTTAATTCAAATCTCATCTGTTGGACAAGCAGCAGGAAGATTAATCTCCTCCAGAGAGAGGAATCTATACCCCAGTTTTAGGCAAAACATGATGATTAAAGTTATTTGTAGGTTGAATAAGTGCAAGCCTTTGTTTGGGAGTGCTGAACAGGGTTGTGTTAAAACATGCAGGAACATGGCTTAATCACATTCCTGTTGCTGCTGCTTCCATGCTTCCAGTCCACAGCATCATCTGACAGGGAGTTGGTGGTAAGTTACCAGCTGAGTAAGATTTGTTGCTTGATTAACAACAGTGCCTTCTGTTGTCTACCTGGAACCAGGGAGAGGGCTGCTTTTTGGGTGCTCATTTCAGTGCAGTGCCTGTGGGTGGGCCAAGCTGGGGGCTGCTAGATCATCTTGGGACAACCTAGAGGCAAGTAAAGATAGTTTCAATCATGCTTTGTTTTTGGAGAGCAAGATCACTATGATTATATAAACTCTGAAGTGGGAAACTTGGTTTAGCTGGTGCTTGAGCTCTGGTTTTTAAAGAAGCATACATTTCAAATACTAAACTTTGGAGGGTTAAGGCAAAATTTTTGTGTTGTAGTAGCAGTTGTTTGTCCTTTGGAAGGGAAGAAGGAAGAATAACTTAGCTGATCTTATTTAAAAAGAAGTTATGAGAAACTTTGCATTGTTTTAAGGTCTTTTTTGCTGGTTTAGTAGCACTGTGTGATTGGTAGCCATATGCTATGTGATCACTAATGCTTAGTATAAAAGTATAAAGCTTAGATTAAAATGGCAATAACTTGAAGATAAAGTGCAGATAAAAAAGGGGAAAAATGCGCTAACTTGGCTCATGACTATGTTTAGAACAACAGACTACAATTTCTGGCTTTTCCCGTGCCAAGAACCATCAGCAGCTGGATGAAGAATGAGTAGAGGTTTGTCTTCATTGGGGTTTTAGTTCATCTTGGGAGCTTGTTCTTGTGGGGAACCTCCTAGTTGTCTACACTTAACTGCATCAAACTGAGTCCCATTTGGATGAAAAAGGAGTGGAAGATACTCCTTAGGAAAAACACCTGATAATCTCCAGCTGTGAATTCAAATCCAGTCTGGAGGTCTGTGATACTTGGTACAGACTAGAACTAGTAACACCCTCAAAATGTGTGTAGCATGGACACTGGCCCTTCAGAGCTGCTGTTTCACTGTACAAATTTGCTCCTGTATACTGTATTACTTGCTAACATTAAAACTTATCTCAGATTTATTTCTGGACAAATAATGATATGAAAAAAACCCTGTAAATAATATACTCTCAATTTCTGAAATTCTTTCACTGATGTAATAGATATTGTTCAAATCTTTATAATTAGTGGAAAAAAAAAAGAAAAACAAAAAATCCAACCAGAAATATCTAAAACGCAGGACTTCCATAAGACACCTTTGGTTTTGACAGAATAATACTTTAAGAAGTTTTACCCTACAGCTTAATTCAGAATATTGTCAAAAGGACTAAAAAGCAACAAAATGGAAGAAATGTGTTATTTAGAGTAGAAAAGAATATTGGTGTTTCCATTTTTCATTTTGTTCCTGAGATGAAAATCGATGTAATACAATCCTAGCCCCACTGCAGTGTTAAATTTTGGGCTGTTTGTAAAAGAAAAGAAAGTTAAATGGAAACAAGTATTGGTGTAATTGTAGGAAGAAAAGGAAAAAGAGCTCATGATAATTGCAGTATCTTTTTTTTTATCAGAGAACCTGAGATGCACTACACCTTTTAAAGTGTCTATCCATCAGATTATCATCAGTGGACTGGATATGTCTTGGACATCTAGACTGACACTATTACAGTTGACCTAAGTGTGTGGTGGCAGGACTTGGTGACCTGGTGTTGTTTCTTAGACAAGTTTCCTAACCTCTGGAGGTATGCTTGTTGTATGAAATATTTTGCATAGTCTGAAATGAAGGGTCAAGTGCTATGGATGAATGCTCTCATCTTTGAGCTGTTGAGTCCAACGGGGAAATAGCAGTGGCACCATGATAGTGCTCATTCTCCCACAGTTCTTTTTCTAGTTGTAATTGCTCAGGAAGTTTTGAATTTAAAAACACCTGAGCCTCATTTTGTGGCTAAATTTACAACCTGACTAAAAGCTTTCCTTGACTCTGTTGCTGGCCTCCTTGCCAAAATAAATAGGCTGTTCTTTGCATGTGACTGTGGTGGTTTGTCCTCTGCATGAGCTTGTGCCTAGAATTCATAATTATGCTTAAGGGTTGGTCTTGGTAGTCATGATTCTGCATGAATTCTTTTCAATTTATTTAATATCAGATTTATTGAGACTGCGTATGCCTGCGGTTGCTGTGCCTTAGTACAGTTCCCAGCCTCAGGCATGGCTCTCTTGCATGTGAAGAACCAGTGAGTTCACTGTACTGCCTGCACCTTGAGATTTGCTATTGAAAGCCTTAAAACTACCCCAGATTTCTCTGAAAGATGGGTTTGGCCAAGCTTGGTCTGTTGTATAGATCTGGTAGCACTTGGAAAGAAAATCAATAATGGTTTTAGTGGTAATGCTGGTTGGTATTTTTTAGTCGTTGTCTTTAACAGAATCTTTCAATCAGCATTCCTGTTAAATTAATAAATAGCATTTTATATGTGGCAGGAATGGGGATTAGTGTTCAGAAGATGTATTTGAGGTTTTAAAATGAGTCAGTAAAATACTTGGACTTTCATCTCAATCTTCTGCTTTAGCTCTTTGAACCATTTTTGGAACAAGAAGTGAGCCTGTTGACCTGGATTTCTTATGGACCTGTAGTCCGTAAAAGTATGGAACTATGGGAGCTGCATCAGTCACAGTCTGCAGCTCCCTGAGACACTGAGTCAGTGGTGAGAAAAAGAGCATGTATGGCAGCAGTATATTTGTCTTGGGCTATGGCAAAATCTGAGCAAAGTTTAGCCGTGGTCCAGAGTCCCTAGTCTCCGTGACAGTACCAAGATTTAGGAAAGCCCAGAACTTTCTCAAACCTTGCAGGAAGCAACTGTCTTACCAGAAAAATGAGAGGGTTGAGCTGTGTGGTCAGGATGTGGCTAATGTGGAAGTTGTTATGGTCTGCAGCTTTCCCTGCTGCTGAGATCCTGTCAGTGCTAATAGCTGATTTTGTCTGATTTGTTGGTGTTCGGATTTCTAGCCTTTACAGCACTTTCCCTTCTGGTAAAATATGAGTTTTTCTGGAATAGTACAAGAATTAAAGGGTTTTTTTTTAGCATCACAGAATTGTTTGGGTTGGAAGGGACGTTAAAGATATCTAGCCCACCCCCTCTGCCATGGGCAGGGATATCTGTTACTAGATCAGGTTGCTCAAAATCCCATTAAACCTGGCCTTGGATTTTTCCAGGGATGGAGCATCCATAACTTCTTTGAGCAACCTGTTACAGTGCCTCACTGCCCTCACAGTAGAGAATTTCTTCCTAATGTATAATCTAAATCTCCCCTCCTTCAGTTTAAACTACTGTCCTTTGTCCTGTTACTATAAGCCTTGATAGAAGGTCCGTCCATCTTTCTTCTAAGCCCCTTTTGTTTGTGGAAAGGCCACAGTAAGGTTTACCCAGAGCCTTCTCTTCTTTAGGCTGAACAACCCTAACTCTCTCAGCCTGTCTTCATACGAGAGGTGCTCCAGCCCTCTGATAATTTTTATGGGTTTTAGATGGATTTTATCCCGAAAGCATACATTCCTGGTCTTTTTTTTAGAGATATTAAGATAAGTGTAAATGCTGTCTTTGCAATTACTGTCTTTCTCTGTAATTACTGTTTTCCTGCATCGTAGTAATGGGACTGTTATAATCATCTTCCTAAGAAAACCAATGGATTTGCTAGCAAAATGTGTTCCGTATTACTTCCTCTGGGTAGCTTTTTTGTTCTTTGCTGTTAAGACTGTCTTAAATGGCTTTTATGTTAAGTGAAGGCTTTCAGTCTCGTCCATCAGAATTACTTTATTAATGACATTTATGAATGTGGCAATAGGGTTTTTTTCTCTCTTTCTTTTTTAGACAAGATTGAATAGATACAGGCAAGATTCTTACTTTTTTAGTTATGTGTTTCTGAAGGAGGAATTTATCCTGAGTTCACTGTGATCTGTAGAGGATCGTCTTTTTTTTTTAGCCCATTGTCCATAAATTACACCCTTACTTTTTGTAAGAAGTACAAACTGATACAGAGAAACAAAAAAGGAGATTGAAACTTGTCATGTAAAAGTTTTCAGGAACTAATTCTGTCTCTGAAAGAATTACGATTTCTGTAGAAAGAGGGATGGCAATAGACAGTTCTTGGATTATACCCATTAATCTGCAAATGCTCATTGTCATTAGTTTCTAGTATTTTCTCCTTTAATCAAGTAGCCAAATCAAAGTTGGTACTATTTGGAAACTTCTGATTTACTTGCTATTAGTTTTTCTGGTAGTAAGATGGAAAGTACAATTGTATTTTTTCTAGTCTAGCCTCTCTTCAGTGGTCTGAGGTCGAGCATCTGAGGTTTCCTACAGACCTTTCCCCAGCCTTTGATGCTGCCTTCCTCAGTGCTTAGTTTATTTGAATTGACTTGGATCCTGATTATGTATTCATATTTTTCTAAAATATCAGTCCATTTTCACTCTGATACATAGTGGGAGGTGGTGTTTTGCGATGTTTTTGATTGCTGGACTTTTAAAACAAATTATCATGCAAATGTGTCTCACTGTTCTTGTATTTATATGCATATGTATTTATCAAACTGATAGAACACAGTGCAGGTTTCATTCTTATATTATCTCTATATTTACTTGTTTACTTAGTTTTGTTTTATTACCCTGCAGCAAGAGGGTTATATAGGTGAAATTCAGAACTCAACAAGAAAAATGGGTTCAGGGAAGTGGCAGAAGTTATGTGATGGTTACCCCCTGACTGTCCCCGGAGTATTTCTAAAGATTCACAAGTGCAGCCAGCGAACCCCAAGTTACTGATAGGCTTAAAGTTACAAGTTAGTGCTTGACTTTCTCTGTTGGAATTGTAGGGTTGCCTGAGCTTCAGGGGCGGAGCGTGACTCATGTAAAAGCGCAAAATACTTGGTATTGTCACTGGTTAGTGTAGGATTTCTTCTTCAGATATTTTCCTGAAAAATTAGTTGAGGAGAGTTCTTGAATTTCCTGGTGAGCTACCAAAAATTCAGAAGCCCTTAAAAGTTTAGGCTTTGTTGGTTTCTTTCTCTCTTTCCTTTAAATTGATGGTTGGGAATCACAGAATCATAGAGTGGTTTGGGTTGGAAAGGACCTTAAGATCATGTCGTTCCAAACCCCCTGCCAAGGGCAGAGATGCCTCACTCTGGACTATGTCAGCCTCCGATTTCTTGTGAGGGCATGAACTTTGTTGGTTTTATCTGTGTTCATAGGAGTTAGAATATATTGCTGGGATTCAGTCTACCTCAGCCTCTTTCTGAATCAGCTTGGCAAAAGCTGATGTAAAATGCAGTATATGTTTGTTTTAACTGGTACAAGCCCCTTTGGGTACATTAAATTGAGCATTGACATTATTTATGATGGTCTACAGAGGACTAAAATTCTGGGGCCCTCATAACTGAAAATGTACAGCTCCTGCAATTGTGATTATGGCAGTTAATGACCAGGTATTTACATACCAAACCAGCATTTGTAAGTGATAGCATTTCTTGTAAGTATATCAGAGGAAGCGCTTTCTTATCTTAGTATTTTTTTTACTTTTTATTTGTGTAATATGATTTTCTACTTTTTGTGTGGGAGCAGAGGTTCCTTGTGTTTTGCAGGCTTGAGGCTCATTTGTAGTTTTTGTTTTATCTTGTATAAAAAGCTCAAAGAGAAACTGATGGGTGCATAGTCTTAAGAGAGAATAAACATATCTGTTCTTGTATTAGGTCACCTGAAGATGAGCAATAGCTTGGCAATAGGGTGCACTGGGTGGGGAAATGGGGCACTCTGATTTGCAGTAGGAGAGTTTGAGTCGTACAAGATGAATGGGTGGGGGAGGCTGGAAAATGACATAACTGTAGGAGAATTTAAATTTCATTAGCTTAGAGAGAGTCATCCTCAGCCTTCAAGAAGTATTTGTTCTTTCTGATGTTTACACTTGGAAAAGGTGGTACAGAAGGGTGTATGTTAAAGTGCTAGCTTAAGGGGTCTGAAGTTACCTGCCTTTAAATCACTGAATATGATTGAAGTGGGCACACAGTGTGGTCTCTCAGCTGTAGTAGTTAACTCCAGAGTTCACCTCATTAGCTTGAACTACTCCAGTTAAATCTGCAAGAGAGAGTGTCTGCTTCTGTGTGTTCTTTATATTTTATCATGAGACGGCTTAAGACATCTTTGATTTTGCTTTGATTCCTTTATCTGTTTGCTGAGTTACGCATTGTATTTTTTTCTGTCCCTCTCACTGCCCGCTGGTTTCACCAGGGCTAATTTGCAAAATCTGAAAGAGTTCAGTTGGTTTCAACAGCCTCTTTCAAACTGTCTCTTAGCCATACTGGGTTTCTTCTGTTTGTTTTTTTTTTTTTGTTTGTTTGTTTTTCTGGTCTTCATTTCTGTTTTGCACTGTTTCTGAAGTAGTGTCCAGACTATAACTGAGGAGTACTTTCTTCAATTTTAACTTCAGCTTTTTTTGTGTGTATGGGTTCTTGCTGAAATTCAACATTGTGTTTTGGGGTTTGCTACTTTTCGTCTTTTCTGCTTGCTGCTATTACTGGCTTAGGTATTGCTTGTGCAGATCCCCTTGGCATACTTATTCCTTGGTTTGGCAGGAAGTTCCGCTCAGGTTATTTTAATTAACAAGAATTGGGACAGAAACCTCTCTATTTTTGTTAGTTGGAGCTAAAATAAGACTAGTGTTCTTGAAAGAACAGTAGCTTAAAAAGCTGGCAGAAGAGCAGGAGTCACAGAAGAAATCATCAGACCTTGTTGATCCTAGTATGAATCAAATTAACTTCCCAATATCATAGTGAAAAGGCCACAACCTCTATGGTTAAGAGTTTTACAAGCTTACAAGTTGAACAAAATTCATCTCGGTCTTGTGTAACGGCAGTTGGAATTGGACAAATACTGGCAGAATTTTAAAAGTCTGACAATTTTAAAACTAGCAAGAATGTTATTAAGAAATTAACTAGAATGCTACATTGCTGCAAATAAGAGCTATTTCAGCATAGCCTTAATGGTATTGAGGGGTTTTTGTGTGTGTTTTGTTCTCATTTTGAAGTGTTGTGCCAGTAGGATATTGCTGCATATGTCACATATCAACAGAACCACTCAGTACTTGCCATGAAGAGTGCAGGTAGCACAGTGCAAGTGGCGCACAGTTATGTCAGGTGCAACAAAGACTTTTGATGCTCACAGGGTCTGTTAAGGGGTGCAGTTCCAAGAAATAGTAAGCCAGGTTGGGCAAAGTCCACTGGGAAGCTTTCTCCACAAGCACTTGCTCCTGCAGGCCCTGTTGTTTGGCAGATGGGGAAACTTTGGACCAAGGCTTTTGCAGCTAGTGCTCTTGATTAGGCCTGGTAAAAGTAAGATGTTGCTTTTCGGTAGATTTGAAATTCTTGAAGCTGGAACTACTGTTAACATTTTTATAGGGTCCCAAACAAAATTTCATGTAAGATGAAGTTGGCTTTTTCTGTCAAAGATCTAAGCAAATGCTTGCACACTACAGCTAGAAATGCTGAGAGCTACATCTGTCTTCATTGATGAGAGATGGAAGCTGCTTGTTCCCTTCAGTTTATTCTTTCAGGTTTATAGAAATTAACTTTTTCTTTCTTCTTCTTCATATATGCATTGGTCCTTGTTCATGGAAGTACATCATGTCAGGTACAGGTGTGGTCATGTTTACCTTAGGATTTAATATGAGCCAATGTCAATATGCTAGTTCACACAAAATACATGTTTCTGTCTTCCTTTGCAAAGTCTCATTCAACCTTCTGTCTTCTCTATTCCTCATCATCTTCTCACATAGTACAGTTTGTGAGAGTGTTTGCCAGCATGCAACAAGTGGTCCTCTTTTTGTCTCCAGCCCCTGTTGTGGACTCATTTCTTCTGCCATACCTGCAGATTTACTGTGTTGTAATTGCCGAAAGCCTCCTTCTTTTGGATTTCTTGGAGCTTCATTGTAGTCTCCAATAGCAGATTTCCGTGGCCACACAGTATTTATTTTTGTTTCTTAGGCAGTACTGAAGCTCTTGGCACTTAGTGAACAGCTGAAAGGCACTTGGCCTTTTAGAAATCTGTTCAGTTAAACTACAAATTATGTTAGATGAGCTTCCTATGATAGGTGGTTTTATTTTGATGTCATCCTTTTCTAATAGGTTACATGTTTGTGTGAAAAGTGCATATACATACAAAAGTGATAATTGATTAAACATGATGCATTTGAAAAAGCATGAAAGATCAATTGCTGTGAAGAAACTTTTTACCATTAATTGATTTTACAAATTTGTTCTTTTTAGGAGCTTATTTGAATGTAACAGCCATATAAATATTTTCAGACAAAGTAATTGTGTGTTTTTTTTTTTTTTTCAAAGTACTTGCTCTACCTCAGACCATCTCCTGACCTATATCAGTATTTCTCAAGGTGGCTGGGAGGGGAAGAGGCAGGAGCAGGGAGCAAAGCTGGAAGCGTAGTTGGGCTGAATTGGCTTGAGCAGCAGTTAGGACACAGGAAGGTGGCATGGTTTAGAGCAAGCTGTACAGGTCTTTTGCTAATCCGGTCCCTACCACACACCCTTTTCTGCTCCTTAAAATTTGTTCAACCTGCAGAGTGGGTGTTCCAGGCACAAAGGTATTTGAGAAATGATGCGGAGTGTTGCAGGCTTGCTTTACCGAGGTCCAGAGCAGGATTTTTGTAATTGGAAATTGACACATGTGATGTGGAAAAATAAAATATTTCTCCTCTGCTTTAAGCATGAGAGATGGGATTGCCTTTTCAAAAACATTTTTAGTAAACACATCAGAGTAGACATTTCCTATGTGAATGCTAAATAAATACAAAGTGAATATAAATGTGAGTGATTCTTATAGAAGTACTACAGAAATCAGTTTCTAGCTGCTAAGTATTGAAAACATGTTGATACATGCAAATATACAAGAAAATGTGCATGCCAAAAAAATAATTTAATCAACTCAAATTGTCTCTGGCATTTAGAGCATGTAGCTTTAAAAGAAGTTTTTATCTAGTAATATTCAAATGTGTGAACTCCTGCTCTTTTGTTTTATCTGCATACACCTACAAAATGTATTGGCAATTAACAAGTCAGCATTAACATTTTCAAGGCAAATTGTTTTTGAAGATACCTTTTTGCTGGGCTGTATTCTAGCCTATATTCTTCCTTCCTGAGTTGGCCGAAGTCTCTGCTTGCCACAGTTACCTTGCTGTGTGGTGTGTATGAGAAACTGCAGTTTGGTATGGCTAAACTGAAGTGACTTACTGCAGAGAAGTTTTCTAGTACATTGAAAAATTAAATAAGAAATAAAAAGTAAATGGGTTGAATATTCAGTTAAATAATGCGGTTGTGACTGTTGCATTTAGCTAAAACAAACAAAATCGCTGTAGTGTATCTGCAGTTCCTTTGAAATATTATGTCACTTTCAGGAGAGTGCTGAATGCTGCCTGAGCTTTGATTTGTTCAAATTTCGGTCAAACAATCAACTAGATTGAAAAAAATAACTTTATTGACAGTAAGCTACCACTGTGTATTGATGTTTTCCTCTATCTTCTCTGTCCTGTATTTTTATAGGACCTTTCCCAAAGCATTAGCATGTGCCCAGTGTAATCTGCAGAATTTTGAGCAGCTCTTAAACACACAATAAGTAGATTTTTTAAAATATAAAGTTATGTAGTTATATTTTCATTGTGATAATTACCTAATATACCCATTCTGACTAGTTTATTTCCCTTGGATTTAGCCAACCTAATGGGATACTGTCAGTTGTTTTATGAATTTTTATTTAGCCAATGTAATGAGATACTGTCAGTCGTTTAATGAAATTTAATCTTTTATTTCTTTTAATTACTTAATTCAGCAATCAGTACAGTGTCTTCGTATAGTAAACTTCAGAGGGTAGTAAATAGGATCAGATCATGCAAATGCCTACCTCTGGTCTCAGGTGACAAATTTAAAATCGCATTAGTGTATTTTGCCTTCCTAGAATTCTTTTGCCAGATAGTAGCGTTTGAATTCCTTTCGAATACTATACAAAATCAAAATGCAGTTGTTTTACATTTTTTCAAAATCAGGAATATCTAAGGAAACGTAAGTGGGATGGTCATGTGCCAGCTTTCAGCTGAGGAATTCTCAGTTGTTGCATATGCTCAGTGTGATATGTAGGTAATTTTGTTGACAAACAATGTTATGGAACATTCTCCAAAAGAGAGAATAACAGTGCAGAAAAAGAAAAGAGCTGGCTTATGTTTTTCTCACTGTTGTAGTCTAGGGAGTGCAGTACAGTTTTGTCTTGCAAGTTGTTTGGACTGCTGGTTGCTACTGTTTAGCCAGTGCTGAATGCGTTGAGTACTTTTACTGGTGATTAAGGCAAGGTTTATTACTGCTTGCCAATTATGAAAATATAAAGTCTGACATTTGAAGAAATAGCTATTAAATTTACCAACTTCAGACAAAGCCTTATTTTATTACTGTCCCTCTCCTGCTCAACAGAGAGACAAACTCCAGCATGGTCTTCTTGGTCTCCTTTTCTACTGACTCTAGAAGGAGAAAATGGCAGCTGGCTTCCCGGTTATAAGTGTAGCCTTTGTGAATTCTCTCCCTCATGTTGGAAGAAGTCTTAGTTGTAGAGACCAAAATGACCTAGCAAATTATAATCAACTGCTTTAATATGTAATGAGTACATATATACAAATGTGGAAGATGGCTCCTTTTGGCCTCCTTTATTTGGAAGAATTACACAGGTAGTTCATTGTGTTCCCTGGTGTTCTTAAATTTGTTGCCTTGGTGCTTTTAGCCTGGATTTAAATCTTTTTGCTTTTGTATTTTTCAGAAACAGTGAGCTCTTTAACAGTGTAGTGAAGTTGGCTTCATGTAGACTGGATTTAGATGGATGTACATGGGGGAAAAAAAAAGTCAGCTTGTTCCCACTCATTCTGTTCTATTTTATGATTCTGTATCAAGTAGTTGAACTTTGAACTTGTTTTGTTTCTATTCACCTTAAAATGCTGGGCTGGAAACTGGCTATTGAACAGTTTGTTCAGGAATAGACTTTGTGCATCTCTCTCAAGGGCGGTAGCATATACATCAGATGGAGGGGTAGATAATAGAGCAGATACGACCTGCTGTGTTTCAGTATCCAATTTTAATGTGCTGCCTGTCAGAGTCCCAGCTGACAGAGATGGAGTGGTGCCAAAACCAAAATGTTACAGCTGGTTTTGTGTCACTTCTCAGGCAGAAGGCTGTATTTATTAAAAGGAGAAACTACTACACTTGTATTTAGATGCTTTCACCCAGTGGCTTTTTAGACACTTGCAAAGCCTCAGGTATTTTTCTTAAACATGCATTTCCTAGTGGTGGCTGAATTCAGTCACTGCTCTGTCCTTGAAGAGGACTTTTTTTTTTTTAAACCTTGTGATGCTCCCCGAGAATAATTTTTTCATAAAGTGTGAAGTGCCCTTAAAAATATGCAAGAATGCAAAAGCCCACGTCAGTGAGCAGAGCAGCCTTCAGCTGCTAACTGGGGAGGTTGGATTCTAACATTTGGCAGAAGCTTTGGCATTGATTCCAGGGTTTGTTTCTTGCGCACCAGAGTTACATCCAGAGCCCTGGCCATGCTACTCAGGATGTAAAAAGAGAGCCTTGTTTTTAGTGGTTGTGTGACATATCACTTAAGTACTAATTTGAACTTGCATTTTAAAAGCAAATGATAGGCTTGTGAAGAAATGAAGGCCTGGGTATACCCAGAAATAAATTCAGCTGTTTAGCAGCTGTGCCCACGATGGCAGTTGTACTCAGAGGTCAGATCTGGCTGAAAAAACCCCACCAAGCCAAAACTAAACCCTAGAATTGTGGTGTATACTAGATCTGATTTACAGTATTCCAATGTAAAGACAAAATGGCCAACAGCCAGTTGTGTGTAAATACAGACGTTGTTTTACAGGATTTAGCATATGGTGCTGGTGACACATGATGAAGATGATGGTGTTTTGTAGAGTTCGTGGGATGTGGCAAAATGTGTGAAGTAAATAGCAGGGAATTTGACAGTTGAGGTTTTAGAACATAAACTTTCTATGAGTAGTTAAAATAAGTTAATATGCTCTGTTTATGGGGGAAAAGTCAACCACAAGCTTTCTTGTGTTGACTATAATATTTAAAGCATGAATTACATGACTAGAATACACAGGAACATTTGTTAAAATCTTCATGAGCTTCTTAGATCCTGAACTGCGTTCAAGGAGGGGAGGAAGAATCTGTTTATCTGAGTAGATTTAAACACAAAAGGAGACACCAGTGCTATATAGCTAGTTTTCTCAATGTTACTTCATTTAAAAAAATTTTGACTTTGCATTCTGAGTCTTTGCTTTAGAATTCATTTTAATCTGCTGTTATTTCACATTAAAGTTAACAGTAAGTGGTCTTATTCCTTGACAAGATGCTAAGACAAGCAGCATTCTCAAAGCAGTCACAGCAAGCCTTTTCCTTCTCTTCAAAGTTTTCTGAAACTCCTTTGAGGCAGCAAAAAGCAGGTCATGTACAGCATGTCCTGACATCCTCTATGGGACAAGAGTGTCCTTTTCTGCTCTCGGTTGTACAGCTTTCTAATGTGCCAATGTCTCTTTTTCCTTGCTGCTGCTTATGGCAAAGAGGTCGGAGCCTTCGTTGGTAGTTAGAAATTTTGGAGCTCCTTTTTCCTTCACATGTGGGAAGAACTAAAATGGGGGATGCTTCCTAGCTTACAGACTCTTGGAATTTGCTTCCAGTGTTTTCTTTGCTGATTGGCAGGCTCATTTAGTTCATGCTAAGAGAGGTAACTTACACCTTGGTAAAATGAGATACTTTTTACTAATTTTTGGAATCACTGAAACATACCAGTTTAGTATGTGAATGAGTTTTGGAAAGGAGTAAGAAATGGCCAGGAGACATGAGCCTTTCAAGCTGTTTGGACTCCCTATTCTTATTAGGGAAAGGACTATAAAATAAATTAAAAAAAAAATAAAAAACAACCCCAAAAGGACTAATTCAGCTTATTTAAAATAGCACCATTAGCCATTCAGAGTGTGCCAATCCTGGCAACTTTCCTGGTCAGCTCAATGCACATTGCATGCAATCAAATACCTCTTTTAACTGGGAGCTAATTTAGCTGCATAACTTGAGAAACCTAAGGTTTTAATGTCTTGGTCTTTGCATCTATTTCATTTGTACATCATAGGTTCCTCTGAAACAATTTCTGTGTTTTTGTAGAAGGTAAAGTTGGTGTTCCTTAAGAGGCAGAGTTATAATGTTACAGTATCAGAGATCAGTCTCTCAAAGTACGATAAATCGTGAGTGAATATATTTGTGGGTTATTTAAAAGCCATATGCCCAGGCACATGAAAAGAGTGAGCACATTCATTCATCTCAGATGACAAGAGACTGCATTTCTGCTCATGTGCCTCGACATGTGCCCTTTAGAAATTCAAGTATTTGCACACCAAATCATGTACAGAGAAATATCCATTAGTCATATAACCCTACTGCATGTACATATATATGTGTGTGTCTGTACGGGCGTATATATGTATGTGTATATATGCACTCCTGAGTATAGCCCTAGCTTTGAACTGGTCTTGTATTTCTAATTTGATCATGAGGTAGGTTCCCTTTTGGTTCACAAATTAGGGAAAACAGGAAATAAGCTGCAGAGAGCAGTCTTTTCCCCAGATTTGAGGGTCCCCCTGGGCACCCCCACCAGATTTGTCTGTTCTTGAATCTTCTCCATACTTTCCAAGTCTGAGGGTATTCTCTGTAAGCAAAGCATTTCAGGGTGGAAAAAGGCTGGAAGAGTCTTGTCCTGACAAGCTGGCTCCATTTTACAGGCGGGTTCCTTCCACACTGACTAATAGGAATAAACACCATAAACTAAAGTCTGTATGGTGAATCCTGATAGCTTAGTAAATTTGTATACAGTTTCTTTTATTTTTATTTTTTTTCTTACAGGAAATACTGGATAGATCGCACAATGGAGGACGGGAAGCCCGTTTGGGCTCCACACCCAACTGATGGGTTTCAGATGGGGATGATTGTGGACATTGGCACTGACAACTTAACTATTGAACCTTTGAACCAGAAAGGCAAGGTAAGTGTCTTGCAAACAAAGAAACCGAGAAAAACCTTACAAAAACTATTTTGCCTTTAGGCCATATCTTTGCCAGTATCTACAATTATATGCAGCCTGAAAGAGTGGAAGATCAGTTTTCTGTTCTAAGTTTGGCTAATGGTCTTCAGCTTTAGCTTGCATTCCAAATGAAACATTCCACTGATAAGAAGTCCATGCTTTCCGTCAGTTATCTGCATGTGCTCATGAAAGAGAGGAGGATTGAATCTACGCAGCCATTTGATTCAGTATTATATACTTTCTTCTCAGCTAGAGTCTGGTAAAGAGTCTACTGTTGAGATTAGTTTTTGTCTTTTCGCACACAGAGAGTGTTCTGCAGGAGTGTACTAGCCTCTGTTTTAGATTAGACTCTTTGCTGTTAGATGATGAAGACTGAGAGATGAAATCTTTAACTTCAAGTGCCTTAACAAGTAACACAATGTCAAACAAAGGTCCTATGGAATTGCTTCATCAAATTAAAGGCAAAGTAAATGTAACTTTTAAAATGAAGTCATAATTCTAATTAGCGTTTTCCAGCTGCTTCATTTATCATGACATCTTTCAGATTCAGTATGACATAATTAAATGTAAGCTTTTACTGGAACCACCTTGAAACTATCAATTATCCTAGTTCAGATGGTCAGCATCCTTATTTTTACTAGCTGGAATAAGATCAGACACTGTTGTAAAAGTTGTGATTCTGGTCTTTGTGAATACGTGGTATATGCCCTTCCTAACGTATTTTTTCCTTTCTGTATCTTCAGGTATGGAAAAGACAAAACATTTTTTGTTAACTTCTGTTTTTTTTGTCAGCAGTAGTAGAGAATGTCTTGTCACAGGTCAAAAGGTTATGGAGCAGTCCTTCCTTTCAGGGGAGGACTTCTATTTTTTTCTGCATCTCGGAGAGGAAGTTGATTTTGCTTTCCTTAGAAATACAAAGCAATTGTAATGTCTGATTTTTGTACGTCAGAGAGAAAGTCTGCAGGTTTAGTATTAGCAGTATGCATTCTTCAGTTTGGGGAAGAGCAAAATTACACAGAAACAAATATTAAATATTACAAAGCTATGGCTCAGTAGTCGTTAACTGCTTCAGTGATTTTGATCCCCACTTCTATTTCTGTTTTTATTCCCAAGTGACTCTGATGTGATAAAGAGCAAAAGTCTGCATATTGAAACTGAAACAGGAAATAAGCAGATTCCTGAGTCGCTCTTTTTTTCTGACATATGTTCATTTCAGATAGCATATTAAGAAAGAAATTAAAATACAAATATTTTGCTTTATGGTTCACAATGAGCAATCTCTTTTGTCTAGAAAGTTTGTTATTCTGCTATTGGCTGTTTTCTTGAATTAAGCAGATCAATTAAGGACTTAATGTTCCCTCATCCAAGGGAACAAACACTTCACAGTTTAAATACCATAGAGATTACAGTCCTATATTTCTAATTATCAAACTTCATTATATTAATAGAGGTGAAGTAAAACAGTTTCTTAACTACTTTCTCAGTCTTTTCAAGGTGTCATTGATTTTTTTTATAGTGAAATGCTTCTTATTGCTTGTTTTCTTTTTAAGATGACTCTGTTCTTATGCACTTAGAACATTAATTTGAAGTAGTTAGCATTAATACCCATGATTATCAACTTTGTTTACATTAAAAGATAGTTCAGAAGTGCTCTTCAGCAAGAAGGAGTGATCCAGCAGCTCCAAGAGTTGCCCACTCTAATTACAGGGAGGAGAGGAGTAAGATGATCTTGTAAACATATCCGGGCAGTGTAACTTATTATTTTTTAATCTGGGTCATTAACATGTCATACATATTCTCTGTAGGTACTGGTAGTTTACCAGAGATCACGGATAGGGAAGGAAATGTGTATGCATATGTTTGATCATTGCCTTTTATACCACTTAATGGTTAATTAAAGTATGTTGTTAATAACTGCAAAAAATGTGCTTTCATGATGTCCTAAAATCTGCCCTGCTTTCCCCACCCATAGCTAGCTCTGGTGTTGCAGAGTAGCACCCTCTCAGCTCCGCCTGCTGAGCTGTGCGTGACACAGCACATGGGGTCAGATAATGGATCCACTTTAAAAAGGAAGAAGTGGAAAGTTTTCAGGATGGCAGCAAGCAGTGGCAGGAGGACGAAAGACAGGAGGCCAGTGTGGCCATAGATTGCTTTGTATTATGAAACCAAGTTACACAGTCCAGACTGTGTCAAATTGTCCAACGTGCTGATTTACTTATAAACTGCAATAGCAGTTTTGGGTACCACAGAGTTAACAACAGCGTTTACGTTTCCTTGCAAGGGCTGGCTGTCTAAAGGGAGGTGAGGATCTGAGTCACCCAGCTTGCACTGTACAAAGAAGGGTAATCCAAGCTGTAAGAACATGTTATCAGAACAGAGGTTGCATGTGTTGCATGGCAGGAGCTACTCCCTGAAAACTAGATCTTTGGCTTGCAAGGCTGATAAGTGCTAGGACAGGAAAGAAAACAGAGAAACTGGAGAGTGGTTCGCTAATGAGCATGGTCCCACCTAGGACCACGGGGCTGGCAGCCCTGGCCTGTGCCCTACCAGCAGTCACACAGTGTAAAAGGGAGGATGTGGGTAGAAGGGCAGCCAGTTAAACTCAATTAGCTTATGCTTCTACTTGGAGTGTACTTTTCTGGATTTACTGGGAATCCTAACCTCAGATCCTGTTGCACATACCTTATTTTGTTTTGTTGCTTGATGCTGTATCAGGGATAAGGTAGAGGCAGTGAAATTGGCAAACAGGGTATTTACTTCTTTTCCCAGAGGTAGCAAATCTAAGTAAAGCAATGGGTAAGAGATGCCTCATAGGGACTTGCACCCTAAGATGCCGTCCTGAGACCCTCATGGCACTGAGGAGTGAAGGGCAGCATTTTGTAAACCATCAGCAGTAATGAGTTTCTGGCAGTCACTGGGAAAGTGTGCAGTAGTATGGGTGCTTACTGTCGCCACCCCTCTTGCCCTCAAATGATCGTCATGGTGTGGCTCTGTGCCGGTTCTGAAAGGGTCGTGGTAGGGCTTTATGGGGCACCTGCTCTGGTATGCTGTGAATAACCAGAAAGGTATTTTTCCAGGCTAAGTATAAATGAATAAATGTACTTTCAAAGTAAGGATCAGAATGTCCAAAGTTCAGTGTTTCAAACTAAGGGCTGGGTTTGCTGTTTGTTGGGGGTTTTTTTTAGCAGTTAGTGCAGCTTGCTTGCACAAATGAGACATGTTCTTGTCTGTCTTAGTGTTTTGTACTGCTTGAGGTTGGTCTGTGAAATACAGCTGAGAATAAGAATGTCTTCTGTCTGTATCTGGAAGGTATAAAGGGAGGCATGGTTACATATATTGGATTACAGGGTAGAAAGAAGATCCTGCTTGAATGGAAAGATATCGTTTTTCACTCATCTGGTTTCTGGGAGAATAGTTAAGACTGCCATGGGATTTCAAGGGCTGCTTCATTACAAAGAGGGAAAAATACCCCAAACCCAACCCATACAAAAAACCCTAAACCCACTCTTTTGCCTCCTGAGTCCACTTTATTGTCTCATAACATTAATAACTTATCCATTTTCTTAGAATAAATTGTCGTAAGCTGTGTCTTAATGCAGAAGTCTTCCACCAAATGCCTGAAGTGTTTCCTCCTTATAATAAATGCCTGTTTTTTAAAAAAAGGGAGAACTTAGTAAAGAATTTTTTGGATATTTTTTTATTGGTAGACCTGGGATACCTTGCCCATTTTGCTATTTATTATATTAGATTTTAATAGTAATTGGTAATACTTTGAGCTCTGCACATCTAGCTAGCACACTTGCCTACATAACAGATAATCACCTTGCATAAAGCAGTAGTCCAACTGTGACACATGGGAATGAAATTCTTTGCTGACATAGTTGGAACTGGGCTTCATGTTCTGATCTAGAAAAGTCCAGCAGAAAAAAACATCAGCTTTCAGATAAGCCACCTTCATATTGCTTATTTAATCACTTCTGAAATATTCTAGAAATTAACATACAATTCACACTCAGTGTAAGAAATGAAGGAGGAGAAACCAGGGTGAATTCTCATTTTTTTCATTGAAATTTGTCTTGAATCAGAAGGCTGACTGGTGAGCACATTGGAAAACCTCCTTCCTCTTCTGGGATAGATCTCGTATGGCTGACGTCAAATCCATGAAATGTTAAAAAGATCCAAGATTTGTGAAGAATCTTACAGAATAGCTGGGTATTGTGTTTGTTTTCTCCTGTGAAAAAAAAAAAAATTGTGTCTTTGTTAGTGGTTAAACTTGAGTTACACATCAGCAGACGAGAAATGAAGTTAGATTTTCATGAAGTCAGTCATACTCTTTTTAAACTTTTGTACTGTTTCATGCACAGAGAGCTGATTACAAGGGAAACTTGTGCTCAAATGTATCTTTACCCAATGAGATACACACATGTCGTTGAGAAAATTGCAAAGAAAATTATTATGATAGTATGTTCTAACTGTAATATTGTGAGAGGGAGGAAAGGGCAGGGGGCTCTCTGCTCTGCTAAAACTCTGAGTAGCAGCTGGCAACTTTCTGAGCTACATAAAGATGTTCAGTTCCTCCCTGTCTCCACCAGTTTCTGATAAAGGGTATTTCAGAGGAGGCTGGTCTGATGGATGTTCAGATATTCCAATGTAATCAAACAGCTCCATTTCCCTGAGGAAAGCTTTTTGTGCATATTTTTCTTCATTAGATCCTGATAAGTGGATAACAAATACAATTTATTATGGCTTCGAATTTTATACTTCATGATAACATTGTAGGGAAGGGATATTGTTTTCCTACTGGCATCAACTGGTTCTGCTCTGAGATATTTTTAACCTTTCCCACTTTAAAGAGAGTTGGAATTTGTGGTTGCTCATGATGTGAGCTACAAGAGCTCACATACTGTGTCTGTGGTAGTGAAGTAAAGATGAAGCAAGTTGCTGTCTTTCTCCTAAACTTCCATGTGAGATGTTTCTCTTGGGACTATTTTGCCAAGCACAGTGTTAAACAAGCAAACATGTTTGTTTATCAAGGTCGTTCTTCAGATCCAGTTGGTTGCCTTTTCAAATATTAGACTAGACTTCTTGTCTCTATTTCCATGGGGGAAAAGGAGACTGTGCCTGTGGCAGCATGGCGGCTGTTGTGTTTGATTGGTACAACAAGGTTTTTGTTCATTCATAGGTAGCTCAAACAAGCTATTACTACAGTAAACAGAAAAGTATAATTGAACACATACCTCTTACAGTAGGTATTTTTGTGCAGATGCCATAATGCGTGTGTGTGCTAGGATGTTTTTCCTTCCTTTTTACAACAATATAAATTATGATTTCTGGAGAATAAAGAAGAAACAATGTTGCTTTTGTTATTTTTTCCACTTGGATCTGAACACTTGATAAATGGCTGTTTTGTGTAACTGGAATACAAGGGCTGAAGGAAGGCTTCCGGCTGCGTTAGTAATTGATTTACTGAAGAAAAAAAAAACAACCAGCAAGCAACAACCAAAGCTACAGTATTTACTGATACAGAGGATACTATGTATTGAACTTTTATATTATAAGTAGGAGTGTTTTAAAACAGCATATGATAATGACAGCACAGTCTTTCAACTGTGTAATTCAGTTTTAATTCTTTGTGCTGATTTGGAGAACTGAGGAAACTGTCCTTTACAATGCTGTTCCCTTTCCAGTACTTTTTTTTTTAATCCTTATTTTTTTATACTACACAATATTACAATATAAAATTTGGAATTCAGCATCAAATATTAATGCAATAAAATATATATTACAGTGACTACATTTTTATAATGTAGTGTAGCCATGTAAGTGCGGCAGCTCTTATCTCTATCTACTAACTCAGTAAAATATCCAATGCTGAACTATAAAGCTGGCAACTTCATTTTAAATCACACAGTCACAGTGCACTCACTTTTATCATTGTATCCAGAGATCTTGAAACTGTTTCTATTTTTACGGAATTCTGACAATGTTAATATTTTTCATCTAACAGACTTTCCAGGCTGCTATCAATCAAGTGTTTCCTGCGGAAGAGGACAGCAAGAAGGATGTAGAAGATAATTGTAAGTTATGGATTTTGAAATAAATTATGCAGTTGGAATAAAAAAATAAATATATGCCTAGAGGAGAATGTTGTTTCCTTACAAGCTTCCTGTTTCTTCCTTGTAGCTGTCATTTTGCTTCTTTGCTTGAGTTTATTTATGACCTCTACTAGTACTTTAAATTAAGCCCATTTTAAATATCATTTATTGTGGTTTTTGGTTTTCAAACGGACACTTTAGAGAAATTCGTAGTTACATTATTCCCACTTACAACTGTTACTTGACTTCAGATATATCTCAGACATTCACCTAACTGCATCAGGATCAACTGCATTCAGCATTATGAGGGTTAAATTTATCTTTTATAATGCAGCAAAAGAATTAGTTGATTTATCAGCAGTTGTATTGTACAGTATGTACAACATTTTCCTGCATGTTATCCATTTCTCAGCATTCCTATGGAAGTACAGGTAATTGAAAATTAATTTTAAGATAACCTTCCCAAAACTGGACACGGGAATCTGGACCCTTTGGGGCCCCTGGAAAAGGAAAGAGATTATAATGAATCGGATATAGGAGTACTACTGCAGAACAAGTTTTGAGGTGAACTTGTGTAATAAACTTCAGTGTTGATCTGCAGGGCTTTTATTTAGTTAAATATTTTATAGTTAGATGTGTGGACACAAATACACAGTATTCAGATCTGTAGAGAGGAGAGAGAGTACCAAGTAAGGTCTAGCATCAGCTTTTAGAGAACTGTTACATACTTTGCTGACGTTGCTCCGTGTGAGCAAATCACAGAGATTCTCCTGTCGTGAGAAGCTGATGAAGGAATGCTTTTAAATGCTTCCTATGGTGTTTACTGGTTGGTGAAATGATCTGCCTTTGTAAATGGTAAGCAAAAGTATCTTCTGTTGTTCTTCATTTAAAATAGATGCTAGGACTTTGAAAGTTGTTTAGGTTATTTAACCACAATTCCTGTTTTGGAATAGGGGTTAGTATTTATATCCCATGACAGGAAATACAGCTGTTACAGCTGCTCCATAAGAAACATGAAACTTGGGGCTTATGATCTGACTTAGATAGTGTGGTGTTGTTACAGGAGGAACCAAGCTGGTAGCATTGTTTCCAATTGCTTATTATTTTTACAAACATTATATGGGTTGAAACTTTTCAAAGCTGGTATCTGTACTCTCTATGCATGATGATTGCTAGGCAAATGTATTTAATCTGTGCATCTGTCACAGGGATTCTACATGTCCTGACATGTCCTAGAACCTCAGTGTCCTAGTCAGAAATTCAAATTTGGAATCAGATTTATAGATACGATTTGAGATTCCAGCAAAATTCAGTTAAATCAAAACACTTCCTATCAGAGAAAATGTCTTCTTTGGCTTGCTGAGTAAAATAAAATCCTCAAAAATGCTTTGTCCCCTAATCTTTTCCGTATGAAACACCATTTTGAGATCTTTCTAACATATTTGAAGTTTATCTCCAGGATGTGCGGAAGGTAATTTTCCTTCTCTGTAAAAGTGCATTTGTGCTGATCATCACTGATCTTTAAGAAAAGACTTCATAAATACTGAGTGCTCTCAGTCTTTCTTTGCAATACTGCTCTGAAAAATCCTGAAAGACTAGTTAATAATATACTTAGCATTCCAACCTATGCATTAGTGATTAACTCCCTTCTGAGAAGTAATTTGCTGAAGTATTGCTTTTTTTGCACCCTTAGTCTTCCATATTCCACATGCACTAGCTGCAAGAGGCACCTCTTTGAGAATCTAGCCTTTCTCAAATGAGAATTTTCAGTAGCTATTGCAAAAAGTACAGAGACAAAGCATTTACTACCTGTTTTGGGTTGTGGTTTTTTTTTTGGTGTGTGTGTGTGTGATTCACACTCTTCTTCTGCTTCCCCCAAGCCCCACTCAGTCTTGGGGGGGTTGTCACCATATATGGAGTTTCAATTTTTTATGGTCAAAAAAAAGATTTTTTTTAATTTTATGTTTGGGGCGAAACAATTAAAAAAAAAAAGAAAGAAGGGACAGGGTATCAGATAAGAATCTTAAAGTTCATTTTAGAGATGCAGAGCATTACAAGTACTTTATAAAATTATTTTCCATACAAACCCTGCTTCATTGGCTTCATCATGCAGAGATGAGCCAATATGAGTAAATTTGACATTGATATTTTGTAGCTTTTAGTGACTTTGCTCCTATGAACTCTGTGTGTGTGTATAAGTAAATACATGGACTATAAAATGCACATACATACTGCATTTAGGTTATATTTAGGCATGAGCCATATGAATATTCAGAATTCTCTCTCTGGTGACTTCTTTGGCTCTGGATATGGATGCCTCTTTAAAGGATTTATTCTGAAGAAGATTAATTTCAAAGTTGCTGACATAAGCCTTAGTGAAGGCAGCGACATTCCTTCAGTAGCAAGCTCCAATTATGCACCAAGTCTGCAGATGTAACTTCTTCAAGGACTTGCAAAGAGAGTACTGGGGAAGCACTGAAACCTGGAGTCCTCTGTCCTTTAGTTAATTATCAGGTTTTTATTAGGATGCTTAACTGATGACAGTTTCCTCTAAAACATCCTGCAAACCCTGAGAGGTTGTTAGGAAGACAGAGTCAAAGGAGATGACTGTTTCTGAAGTGAGTGTAGCCAATTACCATATAGTAGTTTCTCAACTCAGTATTGAGAATCCAAATGACTTGAAAAATTAACAAACTTCACAAGTTAACATCCTGTTGCCCCCAAGGCATACACAAGGGGAGGAGATTTTTTTTTTCATTAGAGCAATCAGGAGTTTCTGTTTCTGGCTCATTTCCTTTTAATGTCTCTTTCTCTTGGGATGACCTCATTAAGAGAGGTAAAGGTGGAAAGAGGTCTGTGGAGGAAATTTGTGGTCTCGGAGCCATTTTCTCAGCTGCGTGGACAGAGTGTACCTGGGGAGGGAAGGAGGAGAAATTCTGCAGTGCAGTGCAAGTCTGGGTGCCTGGGCTCTGTTGCCTCATGTACAATGAAGTTAGGGGTAAAAGTAGGTTTGCTGAGGTGGCAGTAGAACAGCCTCTGCTTCAGGAGGGTATTGTGCACAGGCTCAGTTACAAGGCTGTTGTGATACAAAGGGAGATTTGCTTAGTGGTAAAGCTAAAGGGTGCCTTGTATGCCTCTGCCACCACTGGGATGTGCATGCAGGGTATTTTGTGGAGGAAGATGGTTTCTTCAAAGCAATCCAGAAGCTGCAAGGTCTTTTGAGAAGAGTAAATGATTCCAGCTATTAGAAGCAAAACTCATTTAGTCATGTGAGGGAATAAAGGGCTGTTGTTCAGTGGAGCTACAAGCCAAAGGCAGGCTGCAAATGGTTGGTGAACCTTCCTTTGCTTCAGGCTGGTCTGGTGGAGGTGGTAGGAGACAGAGCCGCAGCCAGTCCTTGGTCTGCTGTGGGATGAAGGATAGAAGGTTGAAAACGAAAACACAGATGCTCTTGAGAAGCTCCCCTTATCTTTGCCAGTATCTTTTGGTTCAGCAGGAGGAATGCTGAAGGAGATGTTAAGAGCTGCATACTGAGCTTCATGTGCCCTTGCAGGGCAGTGTTGACTTCAGGTCACAAGAAGTGGTGGCCCTTCTTGCGCATATGTGTAAATAAGTTGGAACACATTTTTCTCTGCTGGAGCCCTCAAGGAAAGGCATTGGTCCAACTTGAGAAAAAAATCTTCTGGTTCTTATAGATGAGAGGCCCATACGTCACCTTCATATGAGGCACAGGCCAGCAGTTACTACTGCAGGCACAGTGCTTTCTCTATCACCAGTTGCCAGATGGATACAACTTTTTAAGTGGCACTAATACTGTAAGGTTTACCAGTATGGTAGTCAGACAGTTGTAACTATACGAAGTAGTGTTGCACACTACTAGGGGATTTAGCATATTTGAAAATGGAGGCTGTGCAAGAAGTAGTACCCTCAGCTGTTTTATTGATAATGTTTTTGATATGGGAACTGGTAATGGCCTCTGTAATGAAGGCTGCTGACACTTTCTGGTCCTTTATAACTGAAAACAAGGACCATCTTTGCCAGAATGTGAACCAGTATGATCTGAAGCTTTCTGTGGGTGCCAACTCACTGCCTTGAGCTGCCTGCTTGTAATGTTTCAGCAGAACTGGTTCGCTTATTTTATATTAATGAGCTAAGGAGGAAAATAAAGCTAGGTTTTGTGTTAACTTTTGCCCCTCCAGAAGTTTATTTGAGGAAACTCACTAGAAACAAAATTCAGAATTGAAACAGAAAAGGTTGTTTGGTGCCTGGTGTTGCAGTCATGCCTTGTGGCCACCTCTACAGGAGCCAGCAGTTACTCTGAATGTCAGGTGGCATTATCACGGGGACACTGTGGCTGAGATTGGAGAGGGGAGCTGGAAGAAAGGAAACAGCCAGCATTAAGGATTTTGGTAGGCACTGCTTTCTGTAATTACTCACTGGAGTGGAGGGTGACGCACTGTGTTCATCTGCAAGGCTGATAAAAGGGAACTTATGCTGAGCAAGGCTTGTGTTGAGACTCCTAGAGTCTGACTCTTTGTTCAGCAACTTTCTGTAACTCCAGTTGTACAGCATAGAGCAGGTCTATCGTTTTAAAGAGTATATTGAATCAGAAGTTCTGCCTCAAGACAGAATAAAGAAATGATAGGATTAAACTATAACTGAAGGGAGGGAAAGTAAAATTCTCCTTAATCCTAAGATTTGATTTTTTTTCAGCTGCACACGAAGGTAGTCCTGAGTTCTTAATGGTATATGACTGTCTTCTGCTTGCAGGTTCCCTTATGTATTTAAATGAGGCCACTCTCCTTCACAATATCAAAGTGCGATACAGTAAGGACAGAATTTACGTAAGTATTACGTATCATAACAACCAGCCTAATGATACATGTTCTTTCAAAAAATCAACAAAACCAGTGTTTGCAATTCCATTTTTTCCTATAACTAAACACAAATGGTAACATTGGAAAGGTAGGAGGCTTCGGGATTATTTGTTTTCTTTTTTTTTTTTTTTTTTACATTATACTTGAAATCTAATCACATTTAGCACACATTAATGTTAGCTAGTTTTTACCAGGCAGAGCAATAGTCTGTTTCTTTGCATAACTGTTTATGTGCTACCACAGCACAGCATTGTATCACAAATGTCTGTTCCTGCAGGTAACTTACTTTGCTAGTAGAGTAGCTGTTAAAAAAGATGGTTTTCTTTCTTCATTATTTTTGAACGAAGCAAACAGGTGCTGTCTTTGACACCTCCTAGCTCAGATGTCCATCTTAATCTTTTATATTGCTATCAAATTGCCTAATTGTACTTAATGAATTCTGACTAAATTACATTTTGTCCTTGCCATCTGCCCAGACACTGACAGCTGTGAAATACAAGAAAGATAAGGGTTTCCTTTCTTTCTCAATATCTTTTTCCTTACAGAAAGCTATCTAGTGATAATGAAAAACAATTCTACATATTTTCAAGTGTGTTGAAATAATCAACTTTTATGTTAACACACTGCTCTAAAATGAATTGGAGTTGAAGCCTTTTATATAAATTTAAAGCAGTTGTTTTTCTTTGTTGCAGTTAACTTTACATAACTATAAATTCCTTACGGCTCAAGATCAAGCACCAGCTTTAAAATAAAGGAATAAAAATGGCCATTTGAATGCTGTTCTGGAAAAATGATAATTAAAAAAAAAAAAGGAAGTAAAATTCTAAATTGGTTATAAGGTAGGATAGTGTTTAGGTTCATAAAACCCCTTTTTATTGTAAAGAAAAACTACAAATAAGTTATCATGAGTGGGTGTATCTTCTAAAGGAACAAAAAATAAAGGTCATTTATATTTTAACTACTTTTTCATTGGAGCTTTAAGACATAGATTGAGTCAACAATTTATTTTTTATTTTTCTTTTTGTTCAATTCTGTTTAGCAATATTTGTCTTGTTACTAAAAGGAAAACTAATATTAGTACTTGCAGCCCTTGAAGAAATGTTTTCCTTCAGTGAAATAAGTGCTGAAAATAGAAACATCAAAGAAAATTCATGTATTGTGTGTGATCCAGCCTTCTATCAATGCATCACAATACTGTCTGTATTTCAGTAACAACAAACCAAATAAGTTATTCAAGCTGAATGTTTATCTTATTTTTTTTATCTTTATCTGATATTTTCCTGCAAATCTGCTTTTTTTTTTCTGTGCTTCTGATATCTCTACTTCCTTGTATGTGATCTGGTCATTATAACAAAGCTGTGAAAGCTGGGTTTTGTTTGTTTTTTCATATACCTAAACCCTCCCTTTATCTTTAGTCTTCTTTATGCTATGTAAATTTAAAAAGCAGTCCTGGTTTGAGACTGTTCTCAAATTCTTTCTGTGAGAGAGCACATTTGCATTCTGTGTTTCGGGCTGTGAAAGCAGCCATAGCTGATTTTCTCTCGGCTGAATGCTTTTATTGCTTGGCTTTAGCGTGTTCCCAGGCAGGATTTTGTTAGTCCTTCCTGCTGAGCTGCTTCCATCAGATACTGAAAAGTTATCCTCCTCACTGGGGAAGAGTGTGTTATGCTAGCCAGGAGCTTAGTTTATTCACTTATGAAGAGGAGGCTGTGGTGTCCTATCCTTGATCCAGTAACTCACACAATAGGAAATAATTTAAAAGGAGATTGGGGGAAAGGTCAAATTCAGGACGTAATCCACAGCTCAGTAGTTAGGAAATTCTCCAGAGAGAATTTTGTAAAAGTCCTGAGAAGATAATTAAAGGAACTCTGAAAATATATCCCTGCGTGTATTTGCATTAGCTGGGGAGAATTGTAAATGTAATTGTTGTACTTAGGCTGAAGTCTTCAACAGTAACAGAAAATTGCTGTTAACTGCTTGCTTGGATAATAACTAATAGTTTGCTGTTAATTCTTTTCTTCACAGACCTATGTAGCCAACATTCTTATTGCAGTGAATCCATATTTTGATATACCTAAGTTTTATTCTTCAGACACTATTAAAAAGTACCAGGGTAGATCACTTGGAACATTGCCACCACACGTTTTTGCTATTGGTATGTATTGAGCCTCTATTTGTCTTTTACAAAACAAACATTAAATACTTTGCAGTTATCTATAAATTGCCACCTATAACAGCAATTAATTTACTTTAAGGTATCATAAAATAAAAACAATGAATGCTAAAATTGCAGATCTTCTTATCCTTGGTATGCAGTTTAAAGAACTTTGAAATTAGCAACCCTGGAAACACTGCTATGATTATTTTGCACCTGCAGTGTTTTATGTCTAAGCAGTTTAAATCTAATTTACAACCATTAAAAAAAATAAAAAGAAATTCAGGATGTACAAGTGAAGAATGACTTAATTATGATTGGTACAGTCTTTTAGTGTAGTGATTTCCTTTGCCTTTTATTATGTTGCCAGAGGACATGCACTGTATCATTTTATATGCTAGTGTTCTAGGCAGAAAGTCCATTTAAATGTTAAAAGGATAAACCTGATTTTAGTCACTTATTTAAGAAGAAAAAAAATTGTAAACTACAAATCAACACTTGACTTGTTAAAAGCCTTCTCACTGTGTTGCATTTTGTTTTGTAATCAAAAGTATAAACAGCTGGGGTTTTAGTACCTTTTGCATAACAAGAAACCCACATTTTTCTAGTTTCCTTGTCTCAGATGTTACTTGTTATGAAGTACAAATGAAAGTTTCCCTTTAAAAAGCATATTAAAGTAAGACTGGTTACTGTTCTGTAAATACATGTAACTCAAGAGATATAGTTCTAGGTGGATGTTTTTGTTTTATTTTCTCCTGGACATAGTTCAGTAGGTCTTTGTTTTGAAAAACTTTTAAGCTCTTACATCTGTTACAGTGTTGGAGGGTGAGCAACTATAATATAAGGGGAAGCAGATTTTAATAAATTTTAAAGATGTACTTTCTATTCCTGAAATTATTATATTTTTCACTTTTGCACTGTAGCCTAACTTTATACTTGCAATTCTACAGAGTGTGTTTTTGTCACGTTTAACATACCCTTCTTTTTAAGCTGATAAAGCATTCCGTGACATGAAAGTGCTGAAGATGAGTCAGTCCATCATAGTCTCTGGGGAATCAGGAGCTGGCAAGACAGAAAACACGAAATTTGTTTTGAGGTTCGTGCTTTTGGACAAAAGTTACTCTGTGAATCTCCTGTGTTGATGCATTTGGTTGACACACAGGGTGAATTGTAAGGTAATCAGTAGGCTTCAGACACAAGTCAGTAAGGTAAATATATATTTCTGTGTGCACTTTAATACAAGAAATTAATGTGGTTAAATTTAAATGCTGACAGGATAATATATGGAAATGACTACATGCTCACAGAAACCCCAGCTCAGTTGTAGTGACACCATGCAGTTATTATGGTTTATGATGCAGTCATTTTGGTATTGCACATCTGGTATGGTGGTAGATAAAAACGTAACTAGGCATTTTGTCTGTATCTTGAAAGACACTGTTGGTTTTGCCATAAATGTGCATTTCTCTGTTTTCACTGCCTTAGTTTTTTTAGTTTTCTTGAGTATCCAGGGCTTTTAACTCTTGATTTTGAGATGACTGCAGGGATTCTTTAATACCTTTTGCTCAAATAACACTGAATAATGGGATTTATTTATTTATTGATGTTCATGTATGACTGATACTAAATCAAGCATATCAAGCTACATAAAGGCCGTATTGCTGATACGTATCAGCCTTGCTTCCTCTTACATGATTCTTAACGTTTTTGATCATATTTACATTATAGTTTAAATGCTTTAAGTCACTGCAGAACAATGCAGCTGAAGAAGACTTCTCCATTAAATTCATGTATATCATAGGTGGCCTGATTATCCAGGGAAGCACAGTGCAGGCAGTGCAAATATACTCTCTTCCCCACTTGTCCTTGTTTCCCTGCATAAATCTTTAATTCCCTTTTCCCTGACATCATGTGTTCTCTGGTATTTATGTACAGTAGCAGTATTATCTTCCAGATCCCATCAAGAGTTGTCATGACTGTCTGTCTGTCCTTTATACTGCTCTTTTCTGCCCCTGCGCAACCTTTAATAGATAGCTGTAACAACTACTGCAAGTTGCTGGTAATGATTTTTACAGGGGACATCCTAACTTTGGTCCTGCTAAGAGTTAGAAATGATGGCAGGCACTGGGAGACTCTCTCTTGATGAATGCTTGCAAAGGAGGTTATTCTGCTTTTTGGCAAAGGGAGTTCTGATTACAGAACAGCAAACGTCATTGCTGTTGCTTTTCCTCACCAGCTGCTCCCATAGAGTCCAGGTACAAAACAGTGAGTTTTAAAAGCGGAAAGGTTTTTCCCTTGTATAATCAGAAAGCAAAAGCTACTAATACAGCTCTGTTAGTTCACCTGAAATGCTGGGAGGCATTTTTGAAGGCCCCATTTTCAAGAACTGTTTTTAACTTATCCCAGATTTCCGGAAGCATGCCCTGTGTGCACGGAAAACAATAAAAAATAAAAAATGGCTGCAACTCTGGAGCAAGAAGGTTGTGGATTTATTTTCAATTTCTTTTTTTCAATTTCTAAATTAAATCTTGCCTTAATTATGCACTTGCAGTTTCCTATCTCACTGTCTCTATGTGGGATTTTTAATAACACTAGTAGTGATGAATGCAGAAACTGTATGCATGAAAACAGTCTTTAATTCAGGAAATACACATGAAACCTTATGTGTTTGCTAAGATTTTTAATTAATACAAATAATACTGTAATAGTTTCATTATATTTGAATAAGAGTGCAATTTCCATATACATGTCTAAAATAACTTTCTAAGGTGCCTTGAAGTATTAAAACAAAAAATCGAAGTCTGCAAGAATATTTCTTTAACAAAAAAGAAAAGTCAAGGCTGCATTTATTGTCAAAGATACAGGTATTTGGAACTTACAGTCTGTATGCTTTCCCTTTAGTAAATGGTTAGTTAAGTACGGTACACAGCCGTGCTGAACTGTTGAATTGCAGTAACATGACACATGAAAGATAATTATATTTTTATCTTGCTTTACAGGTATTTGACAGAATCTTATGGTACTGGCCAAGATATTGATGACAGAATTGTAGAAGGTATTGAATTTTCCTTCATTGAATTAAAGGTTCCAATGTGGTTTTTTTTTTCTTTTTTTCAAATTTGAAATTTTCAAAATCAACTTAACTGAATAAAAGCTAGGATGGAAATACAGTCAGACTTCATAGGGCAGAATTTAATGCTGTGTACTTTACCTTGATCCTAAATTCTGAACACATTTTTTTTTATTTGTGATTCACTTTATTTTTATTTAGTACAGTGTCATACAGTCCTTAGTCTGGAAAATGTTTTAAGTGTGTGTTGGAGTTGAACTTCACACACATGTACCCAAGATTGGATTTTAAGCTGAATGGAATCTGCAAGGCCAAGACTGTATTCTCATTACTATCTGTTAGTACCAGGATTCTCACTACCATGTGTTAGTACCAGTAATTCCTCCTCCTCACCATAAACTTATCAAAATCAGATAAACAGAGAAGTTCTTTTTAGTTATGGTTCTGAGTAGTTTTTCTGTTACCTTTTTTTTTTTTTTGTCAGAAAGCACATAATTTGGATTAACTCTTTCATTGTGACAGTCTTTATAGTAGACTCCCAAACAAGGTCCAAAGATACTGTGTGGACAATCCAGTTGAGCCTATTTAATGTTGCAGGCACTACTTAATTGCGCAGAAAATAACTTTTGGAGAAAAAATATCTCTCAAAATCAAACAACCCTCAGCCAAATTAATAATGCTTCATATGTCAGATTTAGTCTTCTATAGCATATGGTAGATTTATTTTGCAATTTCATTACTCTGTGTCTTTTTATTAAACCAAAAATATTTGCTTTTCTTTAAATTTTTCTCTTTTCGAATTTGAGCCACTGGGTTATTCAAGAGAAATACTTTGGGCTTTAATACCTTGTTACTGTAGGTTTGCTTAAACCAATTCCTTAGTGAAATCTACTGTGTTCTAAAGGCACTCATAAAGCGGCCAAGAGGTGGATAATGCCAGACGCAGTATGCCATAAAATTAACTGGTAATTGTAGGTATTCTTAGAAGACTTTGGGTTTTTTAATCTGAAACAGCATCTGCTGCATGAGTTTTGAAGTTTTTTAGGCACAATTTTAATGAGCATGCTTACGGAGTATGTGTTACTAGAGAAACCTTTAACCTTTCTGAAAGACCTCTTGCAATTTGTTTTTATTCATAATCTTTCCTTTAAAACTGTTAATATTATGTAAAATACCTGAATAGTTATCAAAGATATATTAAAAATTTGGTTTTGAAAGTCAGATTTGCATTTTCATAAGTTTAAATACAAAAAAAAACCCCAAAATGTAGTCAAAAGAAAAGGTTAATGCTGATGTTGTTGTACTAAATATTTGATTATCATCTATGCTTTGTCCAACCACTGTAGCTATTCTTTCATTCTTCAGTTTTTGTAGGGGTAGATTTTTAGATGGTGATGTTGGAGTTTTGAACCTGAGTTTCTTGCTTGCTTAGTTTCCAGTGCGTATCTTTTAGTTAGAAGCCATAAAAAATCTTGCAGATATTTTCAACGGTTTATCTTTAGCATGATTCAGTAAATCAGTTTTCTTTGATCTTCAGAGCTGTCAGAATGCAGTCTTTCAGAGGCCTTGTGTGTCATAACTACTAAGCATTTTCAAACTGCTTAAACTGCAAATGATGTTTATACGCGTGTGTGTATATATATATATGCATGAGATTGCCGACACTCCTTCTGCATGGGCTTTAAGGCACTTGAAAACAGCAGCCAGTAAAAAATAAAATCACTCAATCACTTAACTGACCTAATTTGAAGGGGTGTTTTTAAGTTGTTTTGTGAAATCAGCGCACTCTTCTAATACGTTTTGGTTTGGGTTTTTTTTCTTTTTAATTCCTTAATCAATCTGACATGTTGGATGCATGACATTTAAGTGGCATTTTTGTCTGCAGGATAAGTGGGTAGTTAAGATTTTATGACTAACAACTCATGGGCAAGTGTCAAATTGTGTGTGTCTCGTACAGTTTATGTATCAATTATTTACCTACTTGCTGTAGAAGAACATCTCTGAATTATATTTAGTGTTTGTCTCTGAATTTCTTACAGTATCCATTCAAATACTTTGCAGTGTTATGTGATATTTAAGTACTTCATGGTAAGTTCCACCACAGTATACCCAGTACAATTTATGAAATTGATCATTCCTAGTAGGTGGTATTTTTCCTTTAATTTTCAAACATTTTCCTCAGTAAGTTCACTGAATAATTAGTATATATTTGTTCTCTCTTTTTGGTAGTTTATTGATCAAACATTAACATTTCAAAACTCTGAATTTTCATTTTTTTTAAACAGCAAATCCTTTATTAGAAGCCTTTGGAAATGCAAAGACTGTTCGCAACAACAACAGCAGTCGTTTTGGGAAATTTGTGGAAATTCACTTCAATGAAAAGGTACTGGAATTTTGTTACGGATGACTTTTTGCCATAAAAGGGAAACATTAGACTGAGTAGGCTGAATAGATATTAATCTTGCAGCAAATAGCTGTCCTACTTAATAGATTTATTTTGTATTCTTATCACCTTGAAAGGAAAACCAAAGCCACACAGTACTGTGTCACTACTGGAAAGCAGTGGGTCAAGTCAGCAGCAAAATTACTTCATCTACAAAAGAATAAAATTGTTCACTTCATTTGCAGAAAGTTGTATATAAAGAATAACTTAATTGCTGTTAAGTATTTATGCGTTCCTTTAAAGCACAAATAAGTTTAAACTGCATAATAAAGATAAACAAATATAGTAATATTATAATGTTTGAATATGCTGAATAAATTCTTGATGTTTTTATGTATTTGTATGAAATTTTGCGACCTCACATTAGTATTATGTATGTGACAGAAGTAATGGAACTTTTTTTTGTCAGAAGTGCTATTCACTGTGTAGCTTATGAAAAAATTTGTTTGGGAGTAGTTTTGTTCGAATAGTGTATGTATACACACATTCCACAACTAAGTATGACTGTATGGCTGTCCAGCATGTCCAAGTTGAAGACTTTTGTTGACAATCTTTGTAGAGATTATGTACATGCCTCCTAATCTTTCTGATTGAGGGCATGAACAAATTATTGCATTCCCTTGCTGCAGACTCTGCGCTCATTATCTGGTCTTTTCCTAAGTTGTCATCACTTGGTTTTGTAACCAAACTTCCAATCTTTGGTGAATAATTTAGGTAATTCTTTTAAGGGTAGAGGGACTATCTGTTTGTCCAGTTCATATTAATAAGCTTATGTTACTTCAGCTGAAGTAAATAGCATTCCCAATATCTTCAGAAACTGTTTAAAGCTTGTTTCAGCTTTCCAGTGTAAGATCAGCCTGTTTACTTGAGCCCCTTTTTTACTAGAAGACTTCATGCTTCACAAGACTTCACTTTGTGGTGACCTTATTAGGTCTGGTTTCTCAAAGCAATATGAGTACAGATTGGGGCCTCAAATTTGTCAGTCAATAAGTCATAGAACCATAGAATAGTTAGAGTTGGAAAGGACCTGAAGATCATCAAGTTTCAGCCCTCCTGCCATGGGCAGGGACACCTCACATCAAACCATGTCACCCAAGGCTCTGTCCAACCTGGCTTTGAACACCTTCAGGGATGGAGCATTCACAACTTCCCTGGGCAACCCATTCCAGTGCCTCACCACCCTTACAGTAATGAACTTCTTCCTTATATCTAATCTAAACTTCCCCTGTTTAAATTTTAACCCATTACCCCTTGTCCTATCACTACAGTCCCTAATGAAGAGTCCCTCAGCATCCTTATAGGCCCCCTTCAGATACTGGAAGGCTACTATGAGGTCTCCACGTAGCCTTCTCTTCTCCAGGCTGAACAGCCCCAACTTTCTCAGCCTGTCTTCATACGGGAGGTGCTCCAGTCCCCTGATCATCCTCGTGGCCCTCCTCTGGACTTGTTCCAACAGTTCCATGTCCTTTTTATGTTGAAGACACCAGAACTGCACACAATACTCCCAAGTGAGGTCTCACGAGAGCAGAGTAAAGGGACAGGCTCACCTCCTTTGACCTGCTGGTCACGCTCCTTTTGATGCAGCCCAGGATACAGTTGGCTTTCTGGGCTGTGAGCACACACTGAAGCCAGCTCATGTTCATTTTCTCATCAATGAAAAGTCCTTCTTAGTTGCTGTAATGGCCATAAGCTCAGGAATTCCTTTGCTATTATGGTTTGTCTAGGTGCAAGGAATTTTATCATAGGCCAGATAAATGGATTTCAAAATCTGTGTCAGATGTCCATCTCAGAAAAGAAGTGCAAGTGTTTGAAATAAAATGTTTGCGCATAATTATTCTGCCTAAGATGCTGTCCAAATATGTCATCTTCAATTTTAACCCTTTGTTCTCCTTTGCAAGAGTGTTGATGAAATGCAACTAGAGAAGGTTCTAATTGGTAATGGTGCTTACTGCTGGCCAGAACAAGGGTGGCTGTAGCAATGCTCTGCAGGAGCTACTGGAATTCTGCCAAGGTTTTCTGCTTGTTTGGGTGAAGCAGACCCTTCTTTTAAGAGGAGTGTATGAGTAACAGTATATGAGCTGGAGGAAAATTTATGCTGGAGGCAATGGTTTCTTTATAAGCTTAATATGTATTAGATGTAGATATATTTTAATCTTCTTTGGAACAGTGTCTGAGTAACCTATGATCAGACAAATGTAATTTTAAACCTTCTGAATCTCAAATAATAAAAAAAATACTCAGATAATCAGAAAAATATTTTTTTCCTCCTAGAATTCAGTGGTCGGTGGATTTGTATCGCATTACCTTCTGGAGAAATCTAGGATCTGTGTGCAAGGCAAAGAGGAGAGGAATTATCATATCTTTTACAGGCTTTGTGCTGGTGCTCCAGAAGACATTAGGGAAAAACTGTATCTAAGCTCCCCTGACAACTTTAGGGTGAGTATGAAGAGTCAGTGTTTGTAAAGCTTCTCATACTGCATACAGGCTAATAAGATGCAAATAAAATCTGTGCTGAATGTAATACTCCTAAATATACCTAAATGAAAGAGAACTTAAACAGTAGGAAAATAAGACTTGAATCATTGTGCATAGTTCTTAAAAAAAAAAGTTAATGTTCAATGCCAGGGAAAAGCAGAGTAGAATTTATTTGTTAGGAAATGAAGGGAGAATGAAATAGTTATGCTGCAATGTATATCCATGTTTGCAAATACCGTACACAGTTTTGTCATCCCAACTTGGAAAGGAACAGTGAAAACCTTGGGTGAAGCAGAGGTCATGGTTGAAGACAAGTTCTCGGATAGTATGGGCTTTTTAATTCAATCCAGTTAGCCTGTTCTTACTACTTCTGATTTGTTTACTTCCTTCCCTTCTTCTCCCTATGCTTTATTTTTAGGGGTTTCTGCCCTTTTGTGAGGCCATGAGATTTCTCCTAATAAACCCTGGTCCTGTGTTACGTTTCTAGTAGCAATACCAATCCCACAGAAAGGCTGGCTTTCCCTCCTACCATTAAGTTCAGTTCTTGCATTTGTTTCCTACCATTTTTCCACCTTTTTTACTACTTCAGTTTAAATTGTTCCAGCTTTCCTTCTTTCCCCTTCCCTACTCTATGTTCAGATTTCGCAGAATTGTTTTCTAAAATTATCAAATAATGTGATGTTTCCTTTTGCTTTCTTTTCCTTTTGGCAGTGTTTTTTTTTGTTCTCTGTTTCGTTGTCAATTTTCCTGAGAGGCTCCAACCCCATTTCCCTTATTTTTAAATTCTCTTTTAATTTCTCAGTGCATTATATCTCAATAATTGCTTTTTTATTTTTTTTTTTATCTTGAGGAAAGAATATTATTGAACCCTTATACAACCAGTGCAGCTTTACTGATACAGCTGTTTCTCATTGTTTTCCAGATTGTCCTTTCTCTTTCAGAGTCCTTCTAAGCCTTTTCACACTTTACACTGTTAACACCCAGTTTACTTGTAAGGTGAAGACTTACCTTCAATCATTTGTTCCTGCTATTTAATTATATATAAATATATTGTTAGGGTTTTGCTTAGTTTTGTTTTTCTTTTCCTTTTGACAATCACACTTGAATTATAAGTATCTACAGATATCGCAATGGGCTTTGTTGACTTGTATTAAAAAGAAAAAATATTGCCAAATCAAATCCTACTGATAAATACTGCTCAGTTTGCTTGTGTTCTGTCATGTGTCTCCATTTCTCACTGCTTTCTTGCCTTCTGCTTGGCTTGGAATCTCACAGAAGAGAATTTTGTGTATTTCTAAAATAGGCCAAATCCCTGCTGTGGGTTTGGAAGCGTTCCGTAACACAACAATGTGGAATTACAAGGACTTTTTTCAGTGATGTCCAGTGATAGGACAAGGGGCAGTGGGTGTAAACTGGAGCATAGGAGGTTCCATGTGAACATCAGGAAAAACTTCTTTACTGTGAGAGTGACAGAGCTTTGGAAGAGGTTGCCCAGGGGGTTTGTGGAGTCTCCTACGTTGGAGATCTTCAAGGCCCGCCTGGACAAGTTCCTGTGTGATGTACTCTAGGTTACCCTGGTTTTGCTGGGGGGGTTGGACTAGATAATCTTTTAAGGTCCCTCCCAGCCCTTGGGATTCTGTGATTCTGTGACTCTGTGTCTTATTTTAATCAACTGTCACCTTTTTACACTTCCTTGATCTTAAATGAGGTGAGGAGCATGGCTAACAAAGGATACCTTGCTGCGTTGGTTCTTTTCGTTGTTGGTGTATTCTCCTGCTTGATTTTCTAAATAAAACTTGGACTGTACTTTTCTGTTAACTTTCCCTAAGATCTTTTGTACTTGGTTTCATCAGAATTCAGCAGAGGGCTGGAAGACTTAAAGATACAAAGTTCTTACTAGTTTTGTGCAAAGCAGGGGTTGCATAGGAAAGACCTGACTCAGTGCATTTTTTGTGGGGAAGGTGGGTGAACAGTGGTCACGAAAGAGGTTGCTGCTACCTCTTGGCTTGGCCAAGTCAATCTCTGCTTACTAATAAACCAGGAAGCAGGCACAGAGCTGCAGTTCCCCTATTGTGCACATCACACGTTTGTACTGTGATGTCTGGATGATCTTGCTCCATAAAAGACACTGGCAGTATTTTAGGGCAAGTTTCCTTACTTCCTCAGTGGTGTTCCTAGGGGTCTTTATGAATCTCATATTATTTCTTTAAATATTTAGTTTGTATGTTCTTATAGTTCATCTCTTTGTAGTCAGTTGTGAGTTGATCTGATGCTTATTAAGAAAGAAATGCTTTTCTTCTCTAGGAGGAAGGCTTTTCTTTTGAAACACACAACACAATACTTAAAGGGTTGGGATTTTTTTTTCTTTTAATGTAATATGGAAATAATTTTCAAAACTTTCTTTCTTGTGCAGTTATCCTGTACAATATTCACATCTATGATTTAAAGCTAAAATCTTGAACAAATTTTCAAATCTATGTTTTTTATTGTGCAGCCATTTTTCTATTAAGACTTCTTTCTTGTACTTAATAGATTTTTAATTCTGGAACTGACTATGCCACATGCCCACTCTTGGGGACATTTTTAATCAAAAGCTCCGCTCTTGTGAACACACAAGGTTGTAGATGTCATGGTCAGAATTGCAACCTGCTGAAAATCAGGGTGGTGCAGTTATAGTACTGGACAGCCTGAGTGCCTTTACAGTAGGCACTTGCTTGCCTTTTTCATTTATAATTTACAGTCATATCAGCCTTATCACACTGTGACATATTTTGTTTGACTGCTTCTAAGTTTTGCAGCAGGTACTTTCATTTCCATTAAGAATGTTTATTGCTATACTATCAGTTAGTATTTGAATCCTGAGCTCGTGCGAAAGGGCCATCCTGCATGTTATATTTAAAAATTTTGACACTTCTTCCCTCCCCCTACCCAAGTTAAACTACATTACCTTCAATTAAAATATCCTTAGGATCATCTTCATCGTTGTATCTATATAAATGACTGTAAGTATACTTAAAATTTATTAGTTATATTGCACAAAATTTTCACAAAGTAGTGCTTTATAGAAGAATTTTGGAAAAAAGACCCGTAAAAGGTTAATTTTCTTCCTAAATTTGTATTGCTTTTGTCAAGATAATATTTTTCTGTCTTCTTGATTCTTATTTGTTGCTCCAGGATCCATCATAAAATGGGTCTGAATGATCAACCTGTGCCACTTTTTTACCACATTTTTTTGTTGACTGCATGTCTCTCAAATTTCACATAAATGCCTTCTTTTAAGCTTCTAATAATAGATGTAGATACTACACTAAGAAAGGTTTGATGACTGATCAGGATTTTGATAGTAATGCTGTTTTTTTTTGAACAAGAACATCACTGAGGAAAAAAATCATACTCTTAAATTGGTTATTTAAAGACCCCATCCCTAAAGTTGCAGTTTTGCATTGGCTATTTTGTGCCACCTGTCTTGTGCCTTTTCACTTATCAAGATTCAAGCATGTTTTACTTCATGCCTTGTTTATCTTCACTAAACTCATTTGAAAATAGGACCATCTCAAATTTAAGGTAATTCTCATTAATCTGAGAGAAATCAGTGTGTCTTATATTTGGGTCACTGATGTTATATGGGGGTGTTGTACTTCACGGTAAAAAAAAAAGGGGGAAAAAAAGAATATGGTTTGTTAGGTGTAGTATATGGTAACTTCAAGCTGTGCATTCATGTGCTTCAAAAGTACAATTTCTCCTAGATGTAGTATGTAAATATACTTGAGTTTTTAGCTTTCAAATGAAAGCTATTATTTGGTGATTAAATGTCTCCTACATTGGCTATTACTGAATACTGTAGTGGTTCACATTGTCAGCCTGTCAGGTATGTTTCCACACACTCCTATTGAAAAGTTCACTTTCTATCTCCAGTTTCTGCAATAGTGTTTCTAATACTGTAATACAGGGATACATTGTGTTTAAAATATGCTGTGCTTTGCATTTTTATTGGCTGATATAACTTTTCAATATTTTGTTAAACAAAGCTAACTTTGAACAGTGTTTCTTGTCACTTTAATATTGTGTCACCTAGTTTTCTTTGGCTGTTAGAATTGCTGTATTACTTTTTTAGAATTTTGTATAGAAATTTTAATCAAAGTGTAGAATTATCTGCGTTCACCTAGTTGAAAACATTTTCTTTGTTCATGGGCTAGAGCAAAGAATCAGTTCACTTCCTTTAAACAAAGAACTCTGTCAAGCTTTTGGACAGAGCTCTTACTTTGAGCTGAACGAATCAGAAGGAAAAAGCTGGCAGTCCCATTTGGCTGGAAGAGTTAGTCATTATCTGAATGCCTGGTCTATTCCCTTTACTATACAACATGAGATGGATATCAGAAGCCAGCTTCTGAATGAGGCTTCAGCTTGTACCATGTTATAAGCTTTTAATGCTCTTCAAGCTTTTTAATACACTACGTGTCTTACTACCTAGAGAAATATTTTACTGGTGAGGAAAAATTAAGTAGTTTGATACTACACATAGGTCAGAAAATTTATTTTCTTGTTTCTTAATTGTCATTGTCTTTTCCATTCATAGGCTTAGTTGAGTAGAAAATTGAATATCCCACTGTATCAAAAAGCATTTTAGTTGTCAAAATTAAGAAGCTTTCAATAGAATGTTGTTACTGTTACACTTTGGTGATTTTGTAGATGTAAATAAATTCATTTTCAAGGAATGGATTCCGAATAACTACTGTGTTGTTGGTATCATAGGATTAAATCAAGCTATGTCGATCAAGCCTTAAGTAAGCATGTTTTCCTTACTCCTAAGTATACATTTCTGCTTTTTTTGTTGTTACAGTATTTAAATCGAGGCTGTACCAGATACTTTGCTAACAAAGAAACAGACAAGCAGATTTTGCAAAATCGCAAGAGTCCTGAGGTATGTTTGTATTTTCAGTTAGTTTATATTATTACCTAATGCAGATAGAGTTGAAAGTAATGATTACAGTTTTACAGTGTGGAATGAAATGTTCATTTTACACATCTTTATAAGTCTAAATGGGTATTGTCAATGCTGGTATATTCAGAACTCTGGTTTTGGAGTTCAGTCCTAGCAATATATTTTAACAACTTTAAATCCCAAATGGAACAGATTATGAAATTGTTTCATTTTCATTCTTATATTATGATAGCACTTAATGATGCGGCTTGTCTTCTGTGCAAAATAAAAACCTATCCAAGACTTTGTAATTTTCCTTTTAAATCTTGCTACTGCTAAGAAGGCCAGGCTGAACAGAGCCTTCAGCAACATGGTTTAGTGAGAAGTGCCCCTGCCCATGGCAGCAGTGTTGGAACTAGATGATCCTTTGGTCCTTTCCAACCCTAACAATTCTATGTTTCTATAAGTAGTAGTTTTTTTTTTGCAGATCTATTTTTACTGTCTGGATTTTTTAAGTGATGCTCCAAACTGTTTTATAAAACAGTGTAGCCTCACTTCCAGCATAAGTCTATAGCCCTTCGCAGTACACTGCATTCTTTATTGGTTTTTGTTGTCCCTTGTCTATGAATTGTTACTTATAACAGAGCATGGCATTTCCTGAAAGAAAGTGTGAAACATTAAAACATTTCTTCCCTCTTACTCCATCTCTACATTTTGAAAAACTGGAATTACCAGAATTTGTATCATTTAATCCTTTGAGCTTGTTCACATGAGGACACTAAAGAATTTGATCTGAATTAATAGTATGTGTGAACTGGAAGTTGTTCAAACACTTCATTAAACTTCTGCTCTGTTCTCTAATGTAATTTTCATCTCTTCATACCTAAAGTATGAATTTCTGACTTGTATAGCTGGAAGGTACTTCAGATCTGAATCAGATCTGTACTTCTGATTCATTAGCAGGGCAAAATGCATATACATGTAGAAAAATACAAAGATAGCTTTACTCAAGAGCTTCTCTCCCAAAATGACCATGCCATCTTTTACCTTTGAGAAATTGGGGTTGAGCTTGTATGTAGCTCATGCCTAGCTATGAGACACAGTATAGCTCATGTCAATGTTGTAATGTCTACTTCTGGACTTACAGTGTGTGTATGTTGTAATGCTGAGCATTTAATGGCAGTTTCTTTTGCCTGAATGTAGGCTTATTTCTACAATCAGGGATGGTGGAGAGTGACTTAACAGAAATGCTGATTTGATATTACCATGAGGCACAAAGCTGGTAGATATTTATTTCTTGTCAAGCATATTGGCTGGGAGATTTTTGCCTCAGTTTACCTAATTTGCCTTAAATGAAGATTTGTAGTAAAGTTGATCATTTGTGTAGGCATAAAGTATCAATATTCACTTATTCTTGCTGCTGGAAGATGAATCTGTGCAATCTTCTGTTACTGATATAATTTATAGGGGGGTATTTTGTCATAAAGTGTGCTCTGTAAAGGACTTGATTTGAAATAACTGTCTAAACTAAAACGTACTGACAGAGTAATTCTGAAAATATGTTTTAGACATTAAGTAGTGGAACTATTATATGAGGCCATACTACATAATCCCTTCAAATTCACAACCGTGTGAATTTGAAGGCTCAATAAAGGATTAGATTCCAGTGATATTTAAACTTAGTCTAGCCACTTAAACAGGAAATATATTGCATTGTTCAGGTTTTTTAAATCAGAAATTTAGTGTTTGCTCTGTCATTTTATGAAAAATAATTGTTTATTTTAATAAAAGTAGCTGCAATAGTAAATTAATACTTAAAATTATTTTTGTGTTTTCCTTATCAGGAAGATGAGGTGATCATTTTACATAATTGAGATGTAGTTTAATTTTACTGATGTGTCTAAGTATTGTGTGAAGTGAATTTTTCAGATGCATGTGGTGTTTTGATGAAAATTGTGTTAGCTTATTTGACATTAGGAGGCTTCTATTTAGTTAATGATCCTTTTTAGTTGAAAACATTTTAAAGTAACTAAAAATGTAGCTCAATCTGTGCATGTTCAGTTAGTCTTGATTGCATGCAGATGTGTTACTAGCTACTATTTAAACCCATTAATAGTTAAAATGGCTTTTGATGTATTTAAATTGGGAAAATCAACAAAATGTTAAATTGGTGTTTTAAAAGTAGCTGGTATTCTTCTAACCCATAGAGCACTGCAAACAACTTTTCTGTTTCTTAATCACCAGCAAACATTTGCAAGTATATTTCTCTAAATAAGTCTGTTTAGGATAGGGATAATTCTTCCAGTTCTAGTTTGTCCTATACTCCTTTCCCATGGCCTTTTAGACTTTCTGTCATAATATCACAAGGACGTTGGTCTTCTTTCAACTTCTAGAGGCTAGAAGCACTCCTTTGTATAAATGTTTAGATAGCTCCCTAGCTGGAGTCTTCCTTTCCACTGCTGTATTCCTGTACAGTCCTGTATTCCCATCCTTAGCTGTAACATTCTTCAACTTTTGCTTTCTGAAGATAGTTTGAAGCATTCTTTGAAGTTTGAAGATCATGCTTCAAAGTGTTGGCAAATTAAAACAAATTAGGGTTCTTGCAATGAAGAGCTCTAATATTTTTCTACTTAGTTTAGCATGCTTTTCCCTGCTTTTTGTTATGTTATTTTTCTTGACTGGTAATAATTGCATTTACTTTAAAATCACTTACTGATTTTTTTTGCTTACCTTGTTATTTTATAGTATCTCAAAGCAGGTTCCTTGAAGGATCCACTCTTAGATGATCATGGAGATTTCAACAGAATGTGCACAGCAATGAAAAAGATTGGACTGGATGATGCAGAAAAACTTGATCTTTTTAGAGTAGTGGCTGGTGTCCTTCACCTTGGAAATATTGATTTTGAGGAAGCTGGGAGCACTTCAGGTTAGAAAAAACAAATCAGTTTTCTGTGAAAATACTGAAAATGTCTCTTGTTTATAGATGATTCTCTTCCACGTGAATTACTGCTTTAGAAAATTGCCTTGTGTTCAAGGGTAATTTAATCTTAATTCACTTCATTTTGAAGTCAGGTTTACCTGTTTATTTTAAAATTGTCATTCTTTACATGCTTTGAAAGCAAATAGGCTCTCAGTGAAATTGTTCAAGAAATTTTTCAGTGTGAAGTTTGATATAAAGATATGTTGGTATAAGTGTGACTGAGACTTAAAAGTAGAACATGCAGGAAAGCTGAGGAGGGGGAATGAGTACTTTGAAACAGTTGTTTTTACCTCAGTACTGAAATCAGCGTCTCTAAGTTAAGAACTCCTGTCCATAGGTTCCTGAAAGACTGAAAAAACTCACGTTCTGGATATACTACAAATCTAACTATAGTAGAAAAGATATGTATGTAGATATTTTTCTTCAAGATATGCAGATACAGTGAAATTGGTTCTTCTTACTCCTGCCTCAAGTATGTATAGCTGGTTTTTTGAATGGTAAATTGAATGAGCATTAGCCTTACAGGTTCACAGGCTCCCATGCCCAAGCAGAGTCACCACAGAACTGTACAGACACTCTGCTCAGAAGAGCTTGTCGGAGGTCTCTAGTCCCAATTTGTCCTCAACAAAGTAGTGCCAATAGAGAATTTAGACTAACGTTCACAGAGAAGGGTTGTCACAGAGAAGGTGAGGGTTGTTTTATTGTTTGTTTGTTTGTTTTTCCCCACTTTGGTCACATCAGAACCCTTCCCAGTATCAGTTCATTATGTCTCCATCTTCATGAAGAGGACTGAAATGAACATGATTAGTGTGACTGAATCTGGGAAAACATGGGAGTAGGGAAGAGTAGTGGCTTTACAGGGCTCAGCAGTAAGATGACAGGGAGCTCCCTGTTTGAGCTGTGATTTGGGATTTTGGGATTGATAAGGTGGGACAGAAGGAGGAGGGTGCAAATGTGAGTGCAGAGGCAGTTTCAGGGGGCAAACAAACGAGAGGAAGAACCACGGTGAAGAAAGTCAGGGTTTAGAGAAGAGAAAGAGGACACCAGAAAACTTACTTTCTCTGAATTTGGAATTTCAAACCTTTTTCCCCTGGGATAAGTTACTGAACTTCTGAAATGTTCGTTGCAAATACAGGCTGTATTCTGCTCTCACACTGTATGTGTACACATAAGGTGCACTGCTCCAGGCAGTGTGTCTCTTAGCAGAGACCCTCTGAGGTCCTGTTGCTGCGTCAAAAACCTGGGAGACACCAAACAAAAGCTAGTTACTACAGGACAAATGGTGTTTCAGAGCTTCCAAAATCAAGCCACAAAAGCCTCAATCTTTTAAGGACTCCTTTTACCTTTTTCTTTTATTTTTTCATAGTGTCATTGTAGAGCTAAGGATTTCACATAGTGTTTGATTAGTTTTTTATCTATCCCTTTTGGTCTCTTTACTTACCTGTAGAAATAAATTTTACTGAGAGCAACAGGAAATGTAATCATGGCATATGTAATTAAGTGTTAGATTTTGCTTAAGTGTTTTGAGTGCTTCAGTTAAAGAGTTATGAACCTGCAGTAGCTGGACGAGCTCTGGCACTGAGGCTGTGGTGCCAGGCAGACGATAGCACACCTCCCTGTTGTTTACCTGGGAAAATGTACATACCAGTATCTGAACATGTTTAGTGCTGGGAGTCTGCTGTGCCAGGCACTTCTGTTGCAGAGCAATGAAGTCTGGGGGATTGCAGGAACACCTAGATCCAGAAGGTTGCATCGCTGCAGTTAGTTGCTAGATATTAGCATTTTAGCATTTTGGGGTCTTTCATTTACAAGCAGTTTAGCTTTTGAACAGCTCATGCTTAGGACAGTATTAAAAAAACCCAGAATTTCACACATAGTTTAGGGGTGGGTGTTTCTTTTTTTGTTTGCCTTTTGTCGACTTTTTTTTTTTTTCCTTTTTTGTTGTGGTTTGGGTTTTTTTCTTATTTTGGTTTTATTTTGGGGGTTTCTTGGTTTTGAGAACTGGCTCTTCACAGTTAATACAGGAAATAATTTCCAGAGGCAATCTTTGATTCCTTCAAAACTGATGTTACTTCTAGTTGCCATGGCAAGATCATCGCCAGTTCAGTGTTTTTCCCTAGAATTTCCCATAAACCGGCCCAAATGGCAACTGTTGGGACTGACACTAGCGAGTAGGCTTCACAGCAGACGAGCGCGCCAGGGCCTGTCGGCCGCGGGCAGCGCCTGGCGGTGTTGGTGTGCCGGCAGTGTACCGGAGCTCGGTTGTGCTGTTGCTCGCAGGGGGCTGCACGGTGGGGCCGCGGAGCGAGCCGGCGCTGGAGTGCTGCGCGGCGCTGCTGGGGCTCGACCGGGAGGACCTGCGCGTCAGCCTAACCACGCGCGTCATGCTCACCACGGCAGGGGGCGCCAAAGGAACGGTCATCAAGTGAGTCCTGCGCGCCGACGGGCCGCGCCGCCTCTCTTCCCTGCGGTCCCGGGATGGCGGGAGGGTGGAGAAGGGGGCTGGAGGAGGCGCGGGTACGCAGGGGTCTGCCTTAGTGTGCTCACAGGGGCGCCTGCAGCAAGTGCGGCCGGGGGCCGTGGGACCGGGCCAGCTCGTCTCCCATCTGCCAGCCTTCGCTTCGAGCCCCTGCGCATCGCGATCTGGTCTGCCCCCTGGGATGGGGTTCGTCCTCTCCCGTACCAGCGGGAAAAACGCACTCGGACTCCCCCTTGACGAGTATTAACCGAGTTGCAGTCAGCGCAAGTGCAGCTGTTCATGTCGCTTAGTGGTTTACACAGATAAAAAATACAAACCCCATGGTACTACAAAAATACAAACCCCATGGTACTACAAAAATCCGAGTTTGCAGCAGATTTACATCCTTCGTCCCTTCAAAACGGCAGCAACATGCTATCCTTTTCTGTCATGCTAATGATAATTTAGAGATGGCAAATATTAACAGGGCTTTTTTTTCCCCCTTAATTATTTGGTTTTATTTTTTATTTTCCCAAAGCAGTTGATCCAAATGCATGTTTTTAGATGCCTGGGTTTGCTTGTTTTTAGTTTATTGGAGTATTATCTTAATTTTCGTTGGGAAGAGTGGCAGTTGTACAATGTCTGACTAAAGTGTGTTTCATTTTCAAGAAAAAACCAGCTTTGAATAAGTCACTATCACATTTTATGAAGTCCCTCACGTGCCAGTGAGTACGCTGTGTGGCCAAAGAAAGCATAGCAGTCAGCCTGTTAAATCCATAGCTCACATTGAAAATTAGATATGCTAGAGGATCTAACAGGTACACTGTGTCAAGGATTGTTAATGCTGTGCCTGAAGTATTTCAGAAGATACTTGGATGCATCTTTCTTGTAATAAAAATACTGAACAGGATGAATTTAAGGGAAAGGTTTTTTTTGTTTTATTTTTTTGTTGGTTTTTGATTGTTTTTTTTTCTTCTGTAGCTATTAAGAATGCATCACTACTGAAGTAAATATGGCCTGAAAAAATTGTGATTATCCCTTTAATTTTGTCAAGAAGCTATTATCAAAGTAACTGCCTAGGCACAGAATTAGGGTAGTGTTTTCTTTCTGTATGTGGAGATGTTTCCTTTGTTCTAGTGAGAAACCTCTAACTTCCACCACGATTTTTTCTTCTTGAGATTGATCCCACTAGCATGCAAGCTGTCAGGGATACCAGCTAAGCTGCGTGCAACTGAATTGTGTCTTTTAACATTGGGGTTTCTATGTTGTGTATTTTCTGGAGGTAAAGAAAACACTGCATCAAAAACTGAACTTGGGTTAAACAGTTTGGAGGACGGTGAAAATAATTGTCAATGTTTAGCTGAATGCATTAGTCTTTTAATAAAGAAACTGATTGGCATTCACTTCAGTCATTGGAAGAATGCACAGGTACTTCCTATTGACTTACAGAAACAGCCAGATTGTTTTAGTGAATCAGAAATACAACTTTATGCATATTATACAAGAAGTTTAATATTTGACAGCTAAAATTATCTGCATTAATGTGGAATATATAAATACCTTGCATATTTTATGTCTTTTGAAATTTATTACTATAATTTATATTTGTAGCATGAAGTATTTGATAATATTTCATAAACTCGTGGACTGAAACAAAGTAATAGCTGATTGATTTAACTTTTGTATGTCACTGTGGCCAGTAAGGTGGCAGGTGTTAGTTAATGCATGCTTAAGTTATGTCAGACTTCTGAGGTGAAAAGTGGACCTTTGAGAACTTGAGAGCATCAACATTTTTAGTTCCCAAGTGTCGTAATGGATTCAAATAATGAAGCTTTCCAGTGGTCAAGAACAGGAATAGTAATCTTGAACTCTACCTAATTCTAACCAATAATGATGAATTAAAATACAGTAGCTTTATTGGAAATACTGTTCAGTGCCTGCTTCCTAGTCTGCAGGGTGAAACTGATCTTCCTGGCCAAAGTTTAAGCACAGCAAGCCATCAGTTACAGTCTGTGCTGTTTTAACATCATAGATTATTTTTTTTTAGGGAACACAGAAGCTCTTCTGAATTAACTCATATTCAGGAGTCTTAAGTTTAGCATGGGTATAGGCAGTTCCAGTAAGACATTATTACCGAATAGCTAATCTTTGAGGTGTATTTGTAGTAGAGAAAGCAAGTAGCTTTTTGGTTGTCTGTTTATTTCTGTACTTTGAAAGAAGGGATGTTCAAGAGTTAGAACTTCATAGTGACTACCATGGGAAGAATTACAATGCCGGGACAAATAGTAAGTAATGACTGGAGAGCTGTTATTCTGCCTTCAGTTAAAAGCTCAAGACCTAGATCTCTTCATAATGCATTACTGGAAAGTGGTTATAAATTCCTCTTCTCCCCCTCAGTTATTAAAAATTGAGGACTCTTGGTCACTCATATCTTGCTGCTTTAGTAACTGGTACAGAAAGTTACAAGTGATTTTTGCCTTATAACAACCTTTAATGTGTAGGAGGACATGGGTCTTGCAGGTCAAAGTGCCTCCAGTGGCTAATGTTTTCCAGGTTTTACTGTTTGCCGTCTTCCAGACCATGTCTAAATTGACCACAAAATCTTTGATGTATTCATCCAGGATAAATTTTAGCAGTATTATGGGCATTAGAGTAGAAAATTGTATATATTATACAGTACAGATGGTGCTCATATTAATACAGGGCAGTATGGCAATTGCAGGTTTTGAAAGTTAGTAATGTTTTTTTTACCTAATTGAACGTTCTCTGCCAGCTCACTGCTTCTGTGATTATTCTTCATCTTGCATTTGAATTTTTGAATTATCCTAAGTATACCATCACACACCTTCACCAAAATTTATCTTGCGGGTTTTTAGATTGTGTTTTCTTTCAATTTGTGAAAAAAATTTTGTATGCTAATGTTGTTACAAGATTTTCTGCTTTCTTAGTTTGGTATTACCAGATCATTTTTTTGAAAATACCCTTACTTTCATATTCCTTTTAAATGAAAGTGTTAATGGGAAGCAGAAGGGGGTTGAACAAATCATATCCATGTCAGATTCAGATGGCACCCCACTGGAAATGCTTTCAGTGAACTGTTGACTCATCCTCTGAGAGCAGATTAGTTTTGTCTGTTGTACACATAACATAGATAAAGTGTTTCTGTATGTTTCCCTTTGAGAATGTTTGATGGCACATAGCAAGCAGTAAAGCAAAGGTTTTTCATAATATATGGCTTCCCTTTCACCACACCTCAAGTAACCCTGTCAAGTAAGGTTTCCTAAGAACAAATTCAATTTTTGATACAGCTTCAAATTCAGTTTGGATTAAGACTGTAAAGATTTTCTGTTCAGCATATTTATCCTGAAAAGCCTGGGGCATTGTTAGAAGTGTACTGTTTCAAAAGTCTGCAAACACAAGAAACTATGTTCCTGTGGAAGTACTTCATTTTTCCCCGATGTTTTTATTTTGTGGATAGCAAAAATTAATTCAGAGGACTCCTTCCACTATCTCAAAGGATTAATGCATTAAGCCTCTTTATCTAGCCTTACCTAAACTTGTGCAGCTAAAAGCAAACATACGCTAACAAGTACACAAATATCTTTTTCTTGTGTGCCTTACTGCATATACAAGGAAAGTGGATTATAATGTTTTAGATGTTTATTAAAGAGCCACCAGGTTTTTCCACGGTAGCAATAGTTTCTAAATTATTTGATTGCCATCAATATCAGGGTTTTGACAAGTACATTGTTTTATTTTGTTCCATCAACCCAAAGAGCTACTCATTTCCCTCTCTCTTTCTCAGGGACCTTTTGTGTGCAAGTAGATCATGTGAGTCCTAGCAGGTCACAGTGAATGAATAGCTCAGCTGAAATCACTGCGCTTAGAGTATAACAAAGGCTTTGTTCTGCTGGGCACAATGGAGCCAACAAGGAACAGTAGGAGGGTGACGTTAAATACTATCTCTTTGAATTTTATTAGATACTAATGTGCAGTGGACTGCCAGGGACACTCGACAGCTGCACTGTGTTTATCTGTCCCTGTTAGTCTTCCAGAAAGAGCATAATGTTGGCTGATGTTTTTGCCATCCATGTGAAGTATGTTTACATACAGAAATTATGTGTTAGTATTCAAAATCCAGTACACCTCTTAGACTGTAAATGCACTGTACTACTCTTTTGCTCAGTTTCTCAATTTCCAAGAAGACTTTCAAAAAGGATTCCGTCATTATAAAGTAAATTATTTTACAGTGTGCAAAATTTAACTTACATCATCCCTGATCTTCCAGCTCCTTTTGGAGTACGTTTTCTACCAAAATGCAGTCTTTTTGGATGGTGGTACCAAAGCCTCTGTTGAAAAAGTACTGTGTTAAAAAAAAAAAAAAAAAAGGGGAGGTTTTTCTACAGATTTTGGAACTTTTCTCAAATTACAAATGTGCTGCTTATATTCTTCAGTTATGTAGGCCTTTCACTTGGTAGGGTTACCTCATCCAGGACATTTTATTTGTGAAGCAGTAACTATTGGATGACAGTAATTGATGGGTATAGCTTCGCCTGCTTTCTCTCCCTTAATTGTTGTCAACCATGGGCAAATTGTGCGTATTTTAATTGCAGTTTATTTGTTCTAGAAAATGTTTGAGGACTGCACAGAATTGTCCACAGAATAAATCTAGCCCACAGGAATACTTTCCCTTAGGCCTCAGATTCCTTGGATTGCTGGAAAACATGATGAATAAATTAGTATGAAAACCAAACAAGTGGTGGGTTTTTTTTTTGTTTTGTTTTGTTTTGTTTTTATGCAACCTTACCAAATGGCTCAGAATTTAGGAAAATTTATTCCCTGTTCCTTACATGTAGCTGATGAAGGGAAAAGGTGAAATGGAGAATGGAAAATGTATTTTTTTTTTCTGGTCAGTCAGGAGGAGGAAAGAGATTCCTTTGTTAGTGTGCAGTCCACAGGAAATGAGGAGCTGAGTCGGGAGCAAGTTCATGAGAAGGAAGTTACTCGTTCTGAATGTCACTTCTGTAACAGGACTATTTTGTATTTCCTGGCCCAATGCAATTTCAGCATTATTTTGTGATTCTGTACTTTCAGCTGTGCAAAATGCATTGCAGGGATACACTTACTTTCCATAGATTTCTGCTGCATACTATGAAATTTAACCATAAGGTTTTGTGCAGCCTCTGGAGCCCTCCTTAATAATGGCAGAATATGATATTTTTGAAGAACAGGGCTGTTTGATAAATACATTCTCTAGAAGTATGACTGTTTGCTGTGTTGTTAGAAAAAAAAAAAAGTAAATGGAAAGCATGAATGATTTTAGTGTATTGTATTATGTAATAGGTCTGCAGCTGACGTGTGGGAATTAGTATTCTGATCTCTTAAACGTATCAGAATGGAATGTAAAGGTACCTTCTTTCTATTTATAAGATAAGAGTTCTGTCAGTACTTGTTACCTTAAGATAAGTCAGGAGATACTTAGCGGAAGACAAGATTGTGTGTTAAAGCTAATTACTATCAAATGTAATGTAGCTGCAGGCGTCCTTAGTGAACGGAGTCTGATTCCCTGACTTACACAAGTCACAATAGAAATCCATCAGTCTCATGTTTCTGTATTAGAAGTACCATCCTTGAAAAAATAAAGAAATAAAAAATATGACTTAGTTTAGTGCTTGTGAATTCTGGGAAGTGAAGGAAATGATGCAGTATGAGTAAGCTGTTGTCATGGTTTAACCCCCGCTGGCAGCTAAGCCCCACTCAGTTGCTCTGTCATTTCTCCCCAGCGGGATGGGGGAGAGAATTGGAAGGGTAAAAATGAGAAAACTTGTGGGGGTTGGGTGGTGGGGTTTTTTGTTGTTTGGTGTGTGGGTTTGTTTTCTTTTTTTCTTTTGTGTGTGTGTGTGTGTTTTTGGGGTGGGGGTTGGGTTTTTTCTTTGTTTTTTTGTTGACTGCTAAACTGGGATATAGACTTGTAACAGATAATCACAATGCAGCGTAAAGGCTTATAAGTAAGAGAGAGACAATAAATTATCATCTCTTGAAAGGCCTCTCTTTCCAGTCTTTAAAAAGAATCCTTATTTTGGAATTGCATCTGACTTTCACACTCCCTTATCTATGTTTTTTAACATCTTGGTTAACTTACAGCCTTATAACCCTTAGTTACAGCCCTTATGAAAGCACAGGGACAAAGATGTCAGAACAAAATTGAACTATAGGTTTTATTGTAACGAGACACCTCAGAAATAAATAGCTGAAGTCTTTTTTGCAGATGGAGCTGTATATACTTTAAATATCTTTCTCTGATAATTGTCAATATAGTTTCTAATTATCTAATAAACACGCATGAAAACATCTGCATTCCACCTCTACTGAGGATAGTGAAACATTATTTTTATGTCTATAAGTAGGATAGTTAGGTTAACTTGGCAAGATGTTTCCTACCTAGGCCTACAGCTCAGGTTTTGTTTTTCCTTTTTCTTTTTGTTGGTGGTGTGGGTTGTTTTTTTTTGTTTATATATACAAAAATTGGAAAGACTTTTTAAGTTTAGGGTCCAAGCTCAGTAAGATCTGAGAATAAGGAATTCTGAAAAACAAGATGTGTATTCTTGGTTTTTAGGGTACCCTTGAAAGTGGAACAAGCAAACAACGCTCGTGATGCCTTGGCTAAAACAGTGTATAGTCATCTGTTTGACCATGTAGTGAATAGGGTAAACCAGTGTTTTCCATTTGAGACTTCTTCTTTCTTCATTGGAGTTCTAGATATAGCTGGTTTTGGTAAGTATAAAAAAAAAATTAATTTCTTGTTGTCTTTTATTGCCACCAAAGTTTCAGTGATAAATTCTGCAATGGAGAGTGGGAGTGCTTTTTTGGGGGGGGTGTGGTGGTGGGGGTGGTGATGAGTTACAAGGACTTAAGAAAATATCAAGAGAGCAGTTAAAGCTTCACTTTCCAGAGACACAAGAAAGGAGAGGAGGTCTAGAGCTTCTTCTGGTGACCTAGTTAACACAAGCATTACTATGAAACTAAGCATCTTTGTAATGGTTTCAAATTCCTGTAATGTCTACATACACACAGATTATGAAGGACTAATAATTTGGAACTGTGGCTGGCTAGTAGAATTAGGAAAGATACTGTATGTGCGTGCTCTTTCCCCATTCAGTCCTGAGAAGATCACTGGATACTAACAGCCAAATGAAGTCTCCAAATTAAGATACTGTTTCCCAGAGGGTGGATAGTACTGTTACAGATTTGGACTTTGGGCTTCTGGTTGCTCCAAGAAAGTGGTGGGCATTGGTCATTCCTGGAAAGCTTTTGTCCAGTTTTAGGGGCATGTTTTCAGATTACGGCATGTTTTCTGGTGCGCTCTCACCCTGCTAAGGTGGTCCGTAAACAATGAACCAAGGAAATTTTGGGTTTCAGGTGTCTAGAGCTATGGTATGCTATGCTAGCCTGTTGTAGCATGGATGGGTGAGGATGTATTGGTACACTTTTACTGTATGGTAGCATCTTGCTTTGGTTTGCTGCCAGATAAAGCTGTTATTTGTCTTGGAAATATGATCTGTTGCAGTATTTTTATATCTATTTTATTCACAACTTGAAAAATCTGTGAAAGCTTGTATTTTACTGAAAGAGATATGGATCTGAATATATCTTCAAGTGTTAGTACTGTGAAGCTTCTCTTATTCTTTAAGTTTTTGGAACACTGATTTATCATAGAAGTTTATTTTCTGTTTTTCAGAATACTTTGAACACAACAGTTTTGAGCAATTCTGTATTAACTACTGTAATGAGAAACTGCAGCAGTTTTTTAATGAAAGGATTCTGAAAGAGGTATGTTAAATTTAATTTTATATTTGAGGATTTATTTTTTAAGTAGGGAGATACCTAAAGGAGCACTGCTTTCAGTATGACTGCACATTATGCTTAGATAAAAAAAAATTAAGTTGACAGCTTTCCTACTGTGTGACATCTGGTTGTGTCAGAAAATAATATAGCTCTTTAAAAAGCAACAGTCTTTTTTTCCTCTTCTTTTTTACCATTCATTAAAATGAAGCATCCATATATTGAATGGTGCTTTATCTTTTCACTTAATTTTTTTTTTTCCTTTCTTAGGAGCAAGAACTTTACCAAAAAGAAGGCCTGGGGGTTAATGAAGTGCGCTATGTAGATAATCAGGACTGTATAGGTATGTACTTCTTGAAATGTCAAGCTATTCATTAGTGTCATGGAGGAAAAAGCTTCAAGGAGAAAATGCAAGGTATACATAGCACTAGTAACTTGATGCTTATAACGATTGTTGCAACCTTGTGAATTCTTCCAGCTTTGTATAGCGTTCTAGTTCTGGTTAGTAATACAGCCGTGTTGTCCTACAATGTGTGTTTACTGCAGCTAGGACTTGTGAATTTCCTGTGCGTTTTCCTAGAAAACTAAGTGGAACCCCTAAATAGGGTAAATAAAGAAGGATGTAAGGGTGTCTGGTGAAAAATATTGCATGAATTTAGAAAAAAATCCTCTCCCATTCTCACCACCTTTTTTGAGCCAATGGGAAAAAAAAGCAAAATCCATAGGCTGTAGATGTTACTGCTGTTTTTAGGTTTCCATAGACTGATGTATCAGAGGCTGAGATGTTGTTGCTTCCTCCCCTGCCACCTCTTTTCTCTGCATTCAACTTTGTTTTTCAAATAGGTGTATTAGGAACAAAAGTTCATCTTGCTTTTGCATTAACAGTAATTTACTTACGGTAACTAATAAGACCTGGCTGAGCAGAGGGTTCAGAGTGACAGAATTCAACATCTGTTGGAAAAGGTCATGTTCTTCTGAGGCCAGGATGGGGCTTTGAGCAATTTGGTCTAGTGGAAGGTGTCCCTGCCCATGGCAGCGGGGGTTGGAACTAGATGATCTTAAAGGTCCCTTCCAACCCACATTATTCCGTGATTCAGTGATATGATTGTATGATCCCTTCCCACCCAAACCATTCTGTAGCCCTGCTGAAGAAGTTTTTGCTCTGTCAGATAGGACTGTAGAATCGCTGTGACTTAACTAAAGATAACTGTTGTCAAGTAAACCTCAAGCTGCCTTGTGAAAAAGCAACAGGAAGATATTTGGAGGAGGGATAGCAACGAAGTAAGTGTCTTCTGTGAATACAAACCTTAATCTCTTCTAGTGGTTTAATAGTGTGTATATGGGCCTGAGCCTGTTCCCAAAAATGTTGTTACAGTTAAAAGAATTGTTCCCTGGGGACTACGGGAAAAAAAAAGTCCCTCTCTGACTCCTAGTGGGGAAAGTGGTTTAGGTTGTAAAGCTGGTTGCCAAGTTGTTGCCTTTTCCTGCCCTAGGAAAGGAATACAAGTAGCAGTGCCACAGTCATGACCCTTTTTACTATTCCAGCCAACATATGACACCCCACCACAGATTTGACACATTTCTTCATTATATAAATTATTATTAAAAGTTAATGAATTACAGCTTAGTTAAACCACATGTATGCCTTTTCTTCTGTTTTTGCGTAGTTCAGAAAAAAGTATCTTCTACAGCCTTTTGAAGTGAGTGAGAAAGATAATGTTGGTTTATGTGTAAATATGCTTTTGTTTAAGATGTTGGACCAGGCTGGTAACAGCAGTGAAAATGTACAAATGTTAACTGCCACAAAAGAGAAGGATATTATGTTGGTATGAAAAATCGCTTAACACTATGGACAAATCTTAGAAACAGTCATTAGTAAGTTAGAATCTGTTGATGGAATGGTAGTCATCTCTGTAGCTAAATTAGCTTGTTCAGATTTTATGAGTATAAATTCTTTGCATTGAGGCTGTCTCTGTGCTTTATATATAGCCTCATACTGTTTAAAGACTGTGGTGAGAGTTCACAGGCCTTGCTGCAGTACAAGTGTTAGTCATTTCTTCCTTTCCACAGAAGAAAACTGGGTAGTAAAAATTCCTCTTACAATAACAGTTTCATAGATAATACAAAATAGTTTTAAAAGCTGCAAAATTCTTGTGTCTAATAGTTTCAAGGGCATGAATTTTTATGTGAGCTTTCAAGGGCTTTTGTATATGTATGTGAAAAGTTACTTATGAAAAGTTGTGAAGCCACTACTGTATGCTAAAGTCTGATCTGCTTTTCTTAAAACAAATGCATTTAATTCTTCTTCCTGGATCTTGTTGTGAATGGAAGTGTTTGCCTTGTAATGCTTATTGTTTTAGGATGTGCGATAACCAGTTACCACGTAAAGACCTATAGTTATAGCACACAACCATTAGAAACATTTAGGCACCTTTTGGGAGTTCGATGACTAAATTAAACTTGAGACCAAGAGTAAAAACCAAACAATCCATGCCTTATCTTTTTATTCCCAATGTTGCTTGTGTTAGACTTAGAACTTGGTATGTATAGGGCATAGATTAAATCAACAATTCAAATATGTAGAATTAATTTCAAATTACTTTCTGTGTTTTGTGTTCACAACTCTCTCTAGATACCCTTATACAGAATTGGATGAGTAGTATTTTAAATTTGTAATGTTCAGTTCTGATATGAATTCATATATTCAATTTTTGTAAATATATTTTGTTTTATTGCTAGATTTGATTGAAGCAAAATTAATAGGTGTACTGGATATTTTGGATGAAGAAAATCGTCTTCCCCAACCAAGCGACCAGCATTTTACTTCAGTTGTGCACCAGAAACACAAGGACCATTTCAGGCTCTCTGTAAGTTTATTTTTTGCTCTCTGTCTTGTTTTAATAGAACAGTTCTTGGAACAGTTGAGAGTAACACTTCCAAGTTAATGAAAACCTTTCCTAAGAAATCTCATACCAGACCAGTTTGCACAATCCATATCCTTTTGTTAAAATCAAGTTTAGTTATTAGTTTGTTAGAAAGTTCACTGAAGGCTTAAGTCTTGCTTAAGTAGCAATTCTTATTTCCTGCTGAAACTAAAGCCATATTCTTCACTGATGCTTGGAGCTTATTAACATGTAATGCATGAAAAGGAAATCAAGCCACGTTTTAATTTAGATTATTTCATATCTAATATGAACTGTTTTGTTCCTTTCAAAAATTGCTTGCTTTAGAGAATATGTGACTCACATGGAGTGTCTAGCTAGCACTTCACAGATGAAAATAAGGAAAACAAGCAAAACTTTTTTGTTAATTATTTAACATACAGCACCTTGTGGAGTAGTCATACAAATTATTGCAATTTACATTACTTCTGTTGAAATGCAAAACAAAACAAAACAAAACTGTTCCCTGCTGAAAAATGCAAGCAAGAGGAGCTAAATAAAATTGTTGTCCATTTATCTTTCGTTAAATTCCCACTTAATCTTGATTAACTAGATTGCTGTGCAATGAAACTTTTTTGTCTCTATGTGTATGATCAGCTAGGTGGTTGTCTTTTAAAGTACAGCATCTAAACATATATTTTAAACTTCTGTCTAATCCTGTTCATATGACAAGGCTATTCATCAGCTGTGAAATGAATGGTATTGAAATTGTTGTTTAAAGGCAGAAAGAAAATCAAAAGCTAATATTAGCAATCCTGGTGACTTTTGTTTTGAATGTGAGGTATCTTAAGGGTGTGAATGAGAATGAAAATGAAAGCAGGTTTTTGTGTATCTTGTGTTGAATGGGAAGGTCTGTGTCATTTTAAAAACCTAGTGCTCCTGGCAAAGTCATGGTGATGTTTTAAGAATAAACTTTTTCTCATTCTTCAGTGTAATTCTTCTTTGTAATTCAATTTTTAAATTGCAGATTCCTAGAAAGTCTAAATTGGCTGTTCACAGAAATATCAGAGATGATGAAGGCTTTATTATCCGGCATTTTGCAGGAGCAGTATGCTATGAGACTGTAAGTTTACTTTCACAAAACTGTTTCTGTTATGCTTTGTAGTATTTTTGTATTTTTCAGTTAAATAATAAAATTTAATTTCACAGAAGAGAAATTCAAAAGTTGATGTCTTAGATTTGAAACTAATTTTGTATGTGACAGAATTGACCGTTTCTTTTAACTTCTCAAATTAGTCTGACAAAATATCTGAAGTTGCCATCCTCAAAATACAGATATATACAAAAACATTGAAACGCCTGAAGCCAATATCTAAACTCTTACCTTAAAAAAAACCCAGTTTTTAGGATAAACAGAAGATCCATAATGGTTTTGTTGTTCTGGTCTGTAACGCCAGTGTGTAAGAGGAAAGCTACTTCCAAAAATGGCTTGTCATTTAAAAATGCATACTTCTTCATATGTGCTTCGAAGCACTGCAAGAATTATACTGATTGCTGTGCTGTTAGAAGTAGGCACATCCTGTAGGTCATATTACAGATAAGAAAATTGAAATCTGTGTGTTACCTACCTCATTTTTCTGAGGTCACTGAGTGAGTCAGTGTCAAAATAATCAATAAAATTGGAACACATTTTTCCAGGTGCTCTATATTTAACTGTATATCTCATCATGATATGTTAATAATACGTTAGAGTGTACTCAGGAACAGAGAAGCCAGATACGAGCACATAAGCTGTGCTGTCAGAGTGAATCAGATATGAGGTAGCTTTGGTCCAGAAGCTGTGCTAATATGCTTGACTTAATTTATTCCCTTCCCCAGAGGAACTTTCTTAGCCTGGATCTTAAGACTTTTGGACTATAGCTACCTTGTACCTCAGCTGTTATTTGTTTCTCTTTCTCAGTGCATTTGAGGCAATTCTCACAATCTGATTTGTGTTGGGGACACTCAGCTGGCTGCATTCAGAGTCTGATCTGGTGTTTTCATAGTCCAAGGAAATTTTAGAGGCCTGTGTTTTATGATTCTCATCCCTGTTAAATCCTTTCATGTGATACCTGACAAATTTGTATTTTCTTCAAATTAGCCTTGGCCTCTTTTGTTCATAATTAACAAAGTAACTATTAAAGTTGCTTCAAAAGCTATTGAGAATTCTGTTAGTGTGGAATTGCATAGTAGCGTCTTGATCTCAGAATGTCTGTGTAACATTGTTTTTAACTTCTAAAATTAGGTAAGCCAATTCAAAATAAACATGAGAGGTAAGGTTGGTAGGAAAGGACAATATCTTTTATGAAATCAACTGTTCTTAAATAATCATAGTACTATGAAAATATCCATTTTTCATTTCACTTTCTAAATTGTTTAAATGCACCAATTAAAGTGTGCATGTTAGTCCTCATTTCACAACAGATTTTAAGTGATATTACAAGCAGTGAAGAATTAAGCTTCTCACAACTCCCAGGCAATGATGTGCTGAGTGCTGGAAATGGAAACAAAGAGGGTAATCATTGACAAAAACACAACTCATCTCTTAAAAGGTGCTAAACCTCACCTTGGGTTTCATGATTCCACCAACATCCTTCAAATTTAAGAATATATATTCTCTCTCTGCCATAAGTGTCTTGTGTGTCCAGTTGAAAAGTTATTTGAACTAATGTGGGAATACTTACCCCACATATTCTTGCTGATTTTTTAATTATATACGTAACTAGTTTCTTTTAGTTTTCTTTAAAACGTAAGTAACCGGGGCAGTGAAGTAAATGTGCTGTTATTTCTTGGGTTGTCTTTTCAGATGCAGTTTGTGGAAAAAAACAATGATGCTTTGCACATGTCCCTTGAATCTCTTCTATGTGAATCCAAGGACAAGTTTGTTCGACAGCTGTTTGAATCTAATAGTAACAACAACAAGGATTCCAGACAAAAAGCTGGGAAACTTAGTTTCATCAGTGTAGGAAACAAATTCAAGGTAACAGTATAGCAAATGATCTTATCTTCTTGTAGTATTTGCTAGCTTTAAGTTAACTGACATAAGCAGAACTTAAGGTTGGGAGAACTAGTGGTAATTTGAGATTCAAATAAAGAAAATTCTGTTAAATAGATGTTTTTTCTATTGAATTATAAGAAACCAGTATATTTGAGCTACGTGCTATGCATTTCTCTTAGAAAGATGTTTCATAATAGTCCTTACAGAGATTATACAGTAGTTTTTCAGTGAGAATTTTGTGGATCCACAAGGAAGATCTCAAATCTTGAGATCTAAATTTAGATTCTGTGGACTTTAAGCAGTTCTAAATGTGAGAAAAGGTATTCTTCCTTCCTCTCTTAATTGTGCATTCTAGAAGATACATTGATTGGCAACAGTTTGCCTTCTCAAAAATTCAGTACCTAACCTAACTACTGTTTTTCCTCTTGTAAGCATAAAGGTAGTCATGGCTTTCACAGAAGGATGTTCATTGTGCTGAATGTTTCCTTTCTCGATACCTGAATCTGATGCTTCTCCTCATTTTTTCCTTTCTTCTGCTTGTTGTAAAGCTGACCTTCAAACCTTGTCTTCTCCAAATGTTTTCTGCATCATTTTCTCATTCAGCAGTTTTATTTTAGCTGGGCTATTCCAGCTCAGGATGGCTAGAAAGAGAACTATAGGGGAATTAAGAGATGAAAAGCAGGCACAAGCATGGGCTGCAGGTAAATTTTTCAATCTCATGGATTTACTGTTGGTAGAGCTGCTGCAGTTTCAGCAAGAGCTCTTCTCAACACATCTGGGCCAGATCCAATGAAGGATTTGTATCCTTTCAAGTCAAGTGCTGCACCATTTTTGGTATGCTACCTTACCTAGGGCACCTAAAACCCCACATTATGTTCCTAGCTAGACTTCTTGCGCAGTCTGTGTGGAGAGCAGGTCTTAGACAATCCAAAATTTCCTCTGAAGTGGGGCACTACTTACTGTATGGAGAGGAGCATTTCTGCTCCATGTCAAGGAGCTGAAATCAGGATGGCAAGATAAATTCCTGCTTGCATAATTGTATCTTGTGGCTACTGTTTAGAACTGTTTTCTAATAACGCAGGGGTTGAAGAATGGAAAGTATACTGTAGCAGCACTTGCTTTTTGCATAGAAACAGTATTCTGCTTAAGGTCTGTACTTTATTCAGTGTTTTATAAGTCTGTTGTATTTCCTGTAGCACCAAGTTATTGGTCACTCTGCCAAAGAGAATTCTCTTTAGATCTTTCTGCAGATGGGTTGCTATGTAGCCAGAAGTAAAATTTTCATGGGGCCAGGAAGAGTAGGAGCCAGAGGCAGAGCCTGACTTGTATTGGGTTTCAGTATTTAACTGGGAATTGGACAGCCTGCGCTCTTGAGTTTTGCTCTGATGATTGTTTCATCCTTCTTTTTATTATATAGTGGTTGTAGTATTAGACTGTAGCAGTTGGTTTAATATAAAATACGTGATCAGAATGCAGACTGAAAAATAGAGTTACATAAAGATAAGCCATCTTCTGAGCAAACTCTGCAACGAGTCTTGTGGGTGAAGCTAGGATCCATTGTTTTTTATTATTGAATTTTCAAAATGAAACCAATTGTGGTTTCTTTGACATAGTTTCCACTTTCTTATATCTGGGTTTACAGTTCCTCTTGGATTTAGCACCCCACATCCAGTAAGATGTAGACGTGTGAATGGTGCCATAGTCCAAAGAGGGCTGAAATGAAAAGGGGGACTTTTTTTAAGTTAAGCAGCAATTGAGTGGGGAACTTTTTGGATTGCCTTTCGGACTTTGGATGTTCACCTCTTCACTTTGAACATGACTGAAGTCCTCTTTGGATCTGGCCCATCAATCTATAATTCTTTCAATGTTTTCAAGCTTCATGGCATTTTGAATGTATGTGTTACTTCCAGTAATTCATTTAGTGTTACCTTCCCAGACACAACATGTGCTGCTGATGAACACTAATAGCCTTGAAAATTTCACTGTTTCACTTCAGATGAAATCAAAATGAGTTCTGTTATCTTACTAGAAATTTCATCCCTTTAAGAATAGGAATTTTCATTTACCACTATGCCAGTCTGTCTCAAATTCTTCTAATTGCATAAATTATTAGATGATGTTGCAGAGACTTCTGTTTATGAAATCCTTCACACATCCCTTCCTTATAAGTAATTAAAATTCTCATGAATGATTTGAGGGAGCAATGATTAAGTATTTAATCAGATCTACTCAAGAATCTTTGGGATGATTTTATCTTACTATGGTAATGATGGACTAAATCTTGATAACTCAAAGAGCAGTAGTTTTAGCAGAATGTTTTATTCATATGATCATTTAATTAGTGAAATTTACCTAAGAGTGACTCTGGCTTATTTCTTGTCAAATCACAGAGTATAAGGAAGGGGTATTTTGCCTCTAGCAGAAATGTGGGGTTTTTTTTTTATGTAAATCAGGCTGTTCCTTTCAAAATTAAGTATTTTTAATTCAAGAAAACATGACAATTATATTCAAGTAGAAATATAAACAGTATGTGTAAGTGAGAACTGAGCAGGAGGTTATTAGTGTTTGTCATGCCTCTTGTGGCACTCCTCTTTTTCTAACCATGATACTTTAAATAAACCAATTTTATCCACTGGAAGGATGACTGGCAGCTGTAGGTGATGCATATTGCCCATACAAATCTGGTTTCTTGGATTCAAGATAATTGAAAGATCTGGTTAAAAATATCAGTCAAAAGTCAGATCATTTCAATTTTGGTTCCAGTATGGAAAATGAGGAATATGTTAGGACATACAGAATTTTGTCTTACTTCAGTCTATATATATTTAAAGCTTGCTGGTAAACTAGAAAGGCTGGCACAGCAGTAATCAATGGGGCGAAGCAAACACATCTGTAAAGTAAAAGTATAGATGTTTTTCTGATGTGGTTCTGGAATATTTTAAGTCCCTAACAGTTACATTCAGTAGCAACTGTAACTTGTTTTCCCTGGTACTATTAAGTCACTGGAAATCCTGTAGACTTGCCCCCAAATAATTATATGACTGTGGTCTTTTATCTTGATCGTATGTTTAAATGAAGCTTTGGTAAATGCATACAGTATTGTTGCACAATTAAAACGCAGTCAATTCCCGCAAGACCATTCATGAACTCTTGCATGATTTTGTCTGTTAAAATTTGTGAATGTTTATCAATTCTGTCTGATATACTAACAATGAACATGCATGCAGTAATGCTGTACCACTGTTCTGTGTGCATGTTTCTGTAATTGTTGTAGTAAGCCTCTTGAAATACCTGTTTTCTTTTACAGACACAGTTAAATTTGCTTCTTGAGAAGCTCCACAGTACTGTAAGTATATATGCAGATACAGGCTAATAATTTTCTGAAATATGTCATAATAGATTATCTAAACAACGTGGCTTACAGTAAATGTGATAAGTAATTGCTTTAGCATTTGATGTTATATGGCACTTCTGAAACATCTTCCTGTGCTGGTGATGCTTATTGAGTTACTTATCCCTTTTCCCTTCCCATTCCCCCCTCTTCACCCATTCTCCCTCTCCCCCTTTAAAAAAGTTGTAGAATGAAAGTTACACAATTTGGGTAAACAATATGAAATCTGTGTGGGCTGCAGTCTCCTTTTTTGTCACTTTTACTTCCTTCCATTCACTGCTTATCAGTAATGACTAACTAATTTGCAGAAGATTTAGAGATGTTATGTTACATGGTGATATTTTACTATTAATTAACTGTTTTCAGATTCAGTAAAGCCATTAAAAATAAAGTGTTTCATTTCACTTTTGTGATAGGCTGTAAATGCACATATGGTCAAAAAAACAGATTCCCATAATGAGTATTTGCTAATTTAGCAGATGTAATTTGAGACTTTGTGGAATGTAGTTCAACATACCCATTTTTATTTTTTTTTAGAATTTGGAGTTGTAGGAGCACATTCTTCTTGCTCTTGATTGCATATTCTAATAAATTTTAGATATAACGTCAAAAAAAAAGAAGGGGGGTGGATGAAACATGGGAAACAAATGGGACAGGTGCTGGAGTGTAGTTGAAGCTAAGATTTTACTGTACTTGTGAGGCTGGTCTGAAAGAAAGATGATCTCTTTAACACAGAACACTCTGTAACTGAGACCCAGTCCAGGAAAAAAAGTATGTGGCCAGGCTTGCTGTACTCTGAATTTAGCTAACCTGTGATGAGGGTGTATTTTTAATACAAGCTCCCTTGGCAAGTACTGTCTCTCAGCTGAAAGATGGAAAAAGAGAGAAGACACTGCAAACTAGTTTTCTAAGTGCCAATTCAGTTTTAGTATATAAGTTACCATTAACAGCCACCTATTGCAAGAAAATCTGAATAATTGGGTGGTGTTTTGCAAAAATGTCATCCTTAACGAATGTGAAATGATCAGAGAAAGCAGTGGTCAAAACTGTAGAGGTGGCACACATGGTGCTGAAAGAGGAGCAGACTAGAACAACATGAAGGGAGAGAGAAGCTGTGCCAAAAGAAATTATAAAAAGTAAAAATTAGGAGAAAGTAAGGTCAGGTTCATCTGGTGTGATTCCAGTGTGAGGGGGCTGGCAGGATGTTCACTAATGTGAACTCGGGAAGACAGGCATTTAGGTTTTGTGCCTGTAGAAGGTAATGAGGGTAGTGGAATCTAGACTGCTAAATTGTAATTAGATTGTGCTAATGTTAAGAAGAACAGTTGAGTGAAAACTCTAGAGTTGAGGGTCCAGTTAATATGTTGAGCACTGAGATCAGTTACATCAAGACCAATGCTAGGGTGCAAAACTGATATATGAGAGAAAAAGAGTATCAGCAATTCTCTATTAAAATACTATTATTTTGTACCCCCCCCCCCCCCCCCCCCCCCCCCAATTCTTAAAGGATGAATTGTTATTTCAGAAGGTTTAAAATGTGTAGATTCTGCTAAATTCCTGTTTTGGTAATAGGGGTCTAGCTTTATTCGCTGTATCAAACCTAATTTAAAGATGACAAATCACCATTTTGAAGGAGGACAGATTCTTTCTCAGCTTCAGTGTTCAGGTAATGTTTTTCTTCTGTTTATTACTTTGGGTATTATAGAATGGAAGCAATAATTTCCTAGTTTGAACAGTTGCTTTCTTGAAGGTAGCTTATTTATGTCTTATGAACAGTTATTTAGATTCTTGGTAACTTTAGTACCAGTAAGTTAGCTCTCGGTCAGTAGAGCCCTAGAAATAATTCATCTGAACAGCCATAATGTCTCTTCTTCACAAGAAGAGTTGGTGTAATTTCCATTGGTTGCTTTTCCATTGATTATAATGAGAGTTTAGCCACAAAGTGCCTGTGTAAGAAGCCATATAGCCATATATTGGTGCATAAATTTAGATTTCCCAAGGCAGAGTTGAATCCCTTCTCTTCGTATTGCCCACAAAGTCAATAGGGCAGCAGTACAGTCCAGAGCAATAGGATTCCTTTAAATTACTGTGGCAGGTGAAGTGTTAGAAACGTGTGCATTTAGGGGCAGTCAGTTACAGCTGAAATATCTCATAATTGAAACATATCTTTGATCTATTAAATATTATGAAAGAGTTGAATAGTACTATTTTTTCTGCTTTTCTGTATTTTTGTACTTAATTTTTGTGCTTAATGTTGTTTTTTTTTGAAGTCAAGATACTTCCAGGTTCTGCAGCTGATGGTTTGACCAACCCATGTTGTTTTTAACATGTGACGTTATCATCACAAAAGCTTGACAATTTTTCAGCAATCAGAATTACATTAACATCTCTAGTAGTAGGTTTCTGCAGCTAATACCAATTACATTTTAGCAGCTAATACCTAGCAGTGCAAGCACACTAAAGCAAGCACTGCATATGTATTTGAAGTTGTGTTTGCACCACGTCTCGCAAAGGTCATTGACATGATGGAAATAAAAGCCTGGTTGGGCATTATTTGCTTGTTTTTCATTTTATTTTAAAATAAAAATGTCAGTTCTGCCAAAAAGAAAAAAATATTTAGGGTAAGTATTAGATTGGGTGTTACTTACCTCTCCAATAGGAAGAAGATCATATGGGCTTTCTTATCTGTTCAGTATTAACCTTTTGTGAGTGATTACATGATCAGGAAATATTACAGTCTGGATCGAGTCCCATCTGAACTTTGTGGTTTAATCTCTGAACAATGTCTTTAGGGCTTACATCATAAACTATTGGTTATAATAAAAATCACTGCTTCCTTTGCATTTTACTGATACCAGCTTTTGCACATGTGTTTCTATGAATTTAGGAATGGTGTCAGTTCTGGATTTGATGCAAGGTGGTTTCCCTTCACGAGCTTCATTTCATGAGCTATATAATATGTACAAGAAATACTTGCCTGAAAAATTGGCTCGACTAGATCCTAGGCTGTTCTGCAAGGTAAGAAACAAATTCTTCACCTATAATATCTAGGACAGAAAATGTATTGGGGGAGGGTGAGGAGTGGTGGTTTTGAAGGAGGCAGAATATAATCCTGACTGTTTTTGGTGTTTCAGGCACTATTTAAAGCCTTGGGACTGAATGAAAATGATTACAAATTTGGGCTAACCAAGGTGTTTTTTAGACCTGGCAAGGTAATGTTTCTCTTGGACTTCATGAATATAAATCTTAGAATAATTTCGGTTGGAAAGGGACCTCTGAAGGTGACATTGCTCAGAGCATTGCTAAAAGTATGGCCAGCTTAAATAAGGCTGCCCAAATTTTTTGTAAATAGTGTTCACTTTCTATGAAAAAAGCCAGTATTAATACTGATACAGTTTGTTTCATAGTCTTGTTGCTAACGCTGCTCAATTCCTAATGCAATGTTTGTATTCCCAGATGTTCTACCAGTCACTTAAGACTTATGTTGACTATTAAAAAGAGCTAGTCAGAGCAAAGAAAAAGTATTTTCCAGTAAAATCTATTCATAGCTGAAAACTCTTGCTGTGATTTTGAGCATTGCTGTTGCTATGCAGAGAAAGATGAAGTAGGGAGCTGTTGTGACTGGAAAGGAAAATTATTGTAGTCCCAGAAGAATGTTCTTCCTGCCATAATAACAGAAAAGTAATAGTGCAAGATTTTCAGAAAAGGTTGCCTGTAGTTGGATTCATACACAAAGGTTGAAAACTGAGAAGTGTTTTCAGGGCTTTATTTCTTCCCAGATACATGTCTCAGAGTTGTGGAAGGCCAGAGTAAGTATTCAGGATATAGAGAGAATTGTGGCAAGAAATATTTTTAGTGGTTAATAAATGGTTGGATTATTCAAAATGCAAAGTGTTACACATCAATTAAACAAAAAAGCCCTGTAGTCATTTCTGTTATCATTAATGAATAAACCGATGCCAGATGTACCTGCTCACTTGAAGTAATTGAAACTGATATAATGATTGCATACACTCAATATGCTCTTAAATAATAATGTCTAATTCTCTCTGTTCTCCTGCTCTGTAAAACATTTTTTTGTTTTTATTCTTTAGTTTGCAGAGTTTGATCAGATAATGAAGTCTGATCCAGATCACTTAGCAGAGCTCGTGAAACGGGTGAATCGCTGGCTCATTTGCAGTCGTTGGAAAAAAGTTCAGTGGTGTTCTCTGTCAGTGATTAAATGTGCGTATTTCATGTTTTATTAAATCAAAATGTTAAAACTATAGCTAAGCAATTATTATCACCTTGAAATGTTCCCAAGTACGGGTAAGCAGATGGTTACATACTAAAGTCTGAGCAATTGATTTCAAGGTTGGTGAGATTTTTTTTTTTATTGTTATTTTTTAAATGCTTTATGTTAGGTACGTACAGTGGGACTTAGAGCAGGGGTTTTTCAAAGTGGGACATCCAGCCCACCAGCAGTCTCCTGAGTCCGGTTTGCTTCAGTGCTTGCTGAAGCCTGGGCTATTGCACAGAAATGACTATCACAGGTCTTGCAGGGGAGAGACTTCTGCATCAGCAGGAAAGAACAGTAGTTCAACTCTCAGCTAACATGGAGTCACGTAGTTCTGGGAAGTGCCTGCACAGAAGCTGTCATCTCCAGACAGAAACTGCATGTTTGAAAGCACTGACCTGATTATGGGGCAAGCATTCTCTGCTCCAGCAATTACTGGTGATGTGCAAATAAGTGCCTATCACTATTGATTTGCAGTTCCTAAATGCTTGGCCTTCCCAGTTTACTGAGCAGAGTAGGAGTGAGGCAGCGTGGAACAGAGATTGGTGCTTGTGGGATGCTTCAATAAAGCTATGTGGGAGGTGGGCTAAGGTCTGATGTGGGATGTCAGGGATCTATATAATAACATGGAGGGTGGAAAGTATACATTAATATGGGAAAGAAAAGCATAAAGGCCTCATGCCTTATGGCTGTGTTTGGGCGAGCACAGTTGTGACATCTGTGTCCATCACTAATTGGCTACTATTTGTTGCTATTTATACTAGGGCAAATAGAAATTATAAGTTCTTTTCATATAAGTTTCAGATATCAGAAATTGTAACACTAAAATAATTTTTGACCTAGAAATTTATGCCATTTAGTCAGGAAGATAAGACACAAAGTCTGTCACTGTGTCCAAATAGTAGCAACCCAGGAAAATAATATACTGTTATGATGTCCCTTACTTTTTTTTTTTAGTGTTTTATAGGAAATTAGAAGCTAATTTTATATCCAGAATAAAGCTGAAATAGTACCAAAAAGTAGAGTGCATCTTTATGATCACCTAAGTCCAGTAGTTAAAAACCACTTTGTTCACAAAACATGCTCAGCTGATAACAAAAGGCAGCATTGATCTTTATGCATCTATGCTTCATCTAGTAGACATGTAAAAACTTAATTTATTGTTGCACTTCTGAGATACTTGGCACACATGCTAGTACCTGTACCTTGACATTATTCTGTTTAACTGCTCTACTGGTCCCGGCCATTTGAGTTTTAAGATGAAGACATTATTGGAAAAACAGATGGAGGTTTTGTTTTGTGTTCTTTAATTTCAGTATTGCAGAGAAATCCTCCTCAAAGTTGCAGGCACTTTATCTCTAGTGGCTACTTGATTACCCTTCAGCACAGTACTTAGATTTTATGTTGAGCACTTCCTGCTCGCTAGGTCCAGTGACTTTTCACTGAGGTTACTGATGTCTGTGAATCTCTGTGTGTGTGTGCGCGTGCATGCATGCGTGCAAGTGTGCGTGTGCTGAATTCTTCCTGTTTGTTTTGGGTGGGAGCCCCCATGCCTTGGCTAAGGATTGTGAATTCTGTTGTCTGCTGTGTCCTAAGTATTGTGGTATAGACCTAGCTGTCAAGCACATGTTGTCTGCATAGTTTCGAGCCATTGAGTGTGTGAGTAATATAGGAGTTATGTTAAATTGTAGAAGCCATAGAGTCTCAGTATGTTTTTTCTGTTTACAGTAAAAAACAAGATAAAATATCGAGCCGGTGCCTGCATTAAGATACAAAAGACTATTCGTATGTGGCTGTGCAAGAGAAAGCATAAACCACGGTAAGAGAATGTTCCTTGGTTGAATAAAATGGATTCTTAATAATATTTTCTTGTGAATGTAAAGAGGAAATTTACTATGCTTAACTAAATATATCTGAATTCATAGAATGATGCTAAGAATGACTGAGAAACTTCAGGAGGTTCTGTGTTCCTCTTCTCTTTCAAAAGGTGTATAGACTAAATCTGAACCTCCTAAGATATATTTGTTTAGCTCTTTGTTAAAGTCCTTCAGTGATAGCCTAGTTATTAGAAATCCTTAGTTAAGCCTCTCTAAATGAAACTTAAGCTCATTATTTTTTGTCCTTCCCATTCACACCTTCCTTTATAGGCCCCCTTTCTTTTTCATATTAAAAATAATTAACGTGTTCCATCTGTCTTGTCTTCTCTTGAAATTAAATATTTCAGTTAGCTTAAATGTGACTGCATGGAATACTGGTGGAAAAAGCACTTCAGTCATTATATTTTGCTGACATCTTTTTGTTCTTTGGTAGAGATCCAACTGTCTAGTTTTATAAAATGTTTTCTTTTGCAAACTTTGATAAGTATATTTCATTTTGTACCATGGCATTTCTGACTATGGCCCTGTATTTTTAAGCTGTTCTGTACTCATCTTTAATGATTTAGTTTCTACTTTTTGTGCCTTGTTTTCCTGAATCACAGTTCAGTGATTTCTTTCTAGGAAGACGTCTCTGCAGTGTTGTAACTTGCATGTGTGGCCTTCAGCATTGGTTCTTAAAAAAAGCTCCATGTTTTCTTGGACTCTTCCCCAGACTTCTCCCTCTAGCCCCTGCACCCATGGGGCTAATGACTAGGTTCATGTAGTCAGTCCCATAATTTGAATAAGTGGAACGACTCAACCTTTATCCACTCCAGTCAAAATCCTCTAGTGGATACTAGTGCTTTGTTATTGAAAAAGCATCCCAAAGCAATAACCAAAAAAACCCAACCCCTCATGAAGTCTCAAAAAACCTGCCTTTTTACATTTTGAGTTGCTGTCTGCTAATCAGTTTGAAATATTGTTTGCAAAAGCCTCCGTTGCTTGGTGACTTCATGTGATAACTTTTGAATTCCAAAAAAAGAGAGTGGGTTTTATCAAGAGGCATAACTTGTATCCTGTATCTGCTTCTTTAATGTGAGTGATTACTGGAAGCTTTAAAAATATTACCTTATAAAAACATCTTGAGATACAAATAAACTGTCTTACCTTCACAGCATTGATGGCCTGATAAAAGTGCGTACACTGAAGAAGAGACTTGCTAAATTTAATGAGGTAGTAAGTGCTCTGAAGGAGGGCAAGGCAGAGACGAGCAAACAGGTCAAGGAGCTGGAGTATTCTATTGATGCATCAATGACCAAAATTAAGGTATGATAATAAACAGAGAAATAGTTCTTATTACTGGAATCTTTTAAAAACTTTAAGTTAAAGACCAATGTATTTTTCTTAATAGAAAAGACATTTTAATACAGAGGTCTTAATTCTTAGAGGCACTTGGTAAATCCTCTTTAAAATTACTTGTGAATGTAACTTAAGTGAGTCCTGGTTCTGGGTGCGTACATTTAGACTTCCATAATATTATCTGTCTTTCAAAATTGGCATTAGGAAATGCAAAAATGCATGTTGATATTGTGAGAAAAGTGTTGTTAATAATTTGCTTATTGCTTTTATCATTGGAATAATTAATATTAACAGTGCTTTAAATTAATTAGGACATGTACGCATTTATCACAGAGTGAAGAGATTTATATTCCACTTATGAGTTTTCTTCAGACTTGATAGTAAAGAGAATTCAGCTTGCTGATTATGATTCAGGATCTATAGTTCGCTGTTTCTTGCCACAAAAGCACATAGAGAAAATGAGAGCATGCTGGGGTTTGCAAATGTTAGAAAAAACCTGATGTGTTGAATTTCTGTTTCATGCAAAATTATAGCTTTCCTAGTGTAGCGTATTAAGACTTTCCTATTTAAAATCACAGTTGAAAAGATGATAGCGTTAACCTGTCAACTTAGAGCTCTCTTAAGATAATAATTAAGACAAGATAATATGATCATCATGATGCACCATCAGGAAAGGTCAGCAAACGTCCCATATTGTAGTTTTATTAGTATGTCCTAATGTGAATTGTAAAATTAAATTAAATTGTAGCTATGAATGAGGTTTGCTACACGTGTAGCAAAGGTTATTGTTGTATTTTCAACCTGTTATTTGCTATTAATAACTTTTTTTAAGAAGTTATTCACAGCACAGTCCAATACTTTTTCTGCATGCAAGCACACATAGTAAGAAAGACTATTCTGTGCTATGACATAAAAGGCAGAGCTGTAAATAGCCACTCTAGCAGCTAACAACATGAAGCACAATGCACGTAGGAAGCCCTTAGTTTTCATTTTAGCATGGTGATAATTAATTTCTGTTGCTTAAAACTGCATGGTTCAAAAAAAAAAAAAAGGCATGTTTTAAAGAGAATTCATGCTTAATTTCAGAGATAAAATGGAGATTAATTTGTATGGTTTTATGTGAGAGAGGAGAATAAGGGGAGTAATGGATCTCCAGGATTTCAGGAAGAAAGGGGAAGCTAGTGCTCAAGCTCCCCCAACCTAAAGAGCATATATAATTTAATTGTACTGCTCAATGCTCTCACTTTTTTTTTTTTCAATATGCATGTTTTAAAAGTGAAGTGCAAATGTAAGAGAATATAATCCCCTCTTCTTATTTTAATTTTGCAGACCACTATAATGACTAGGGAACAGATACAGAAAGAATATGACGCTCTAGTGAGAAGCTCAGAGCAGCTTCTGAGTGCACTACAAAAGAAGAAGCAGCAAGAGGAGGAAGCAGAGAGGCTACGACGCATCCAGGAAGAAATGGAAAAAGAAAGAAAGAGACGTGAAGAGGAAGAAAAACAACGAAGAAAGGAGGAAGAAGAAAGACGTCTGTGAGTCCTGATAAGTTGCTGGTTATAGAATAAGAAGAAAATAGGAAAGGGTTAGGGTTGCATTTTAATGAGGTCATTTTTCACAGTCCTATGCTTAAGGAGTTGCTGGGATTGTACTCCTGATGTGCTATGCAGTGTCAAAATGCTTCCTTTCCCAGTGATTTATAAGCGTAGTCATAATAGAGTATGAAATAAATTATATGATGCAGCTGCAAATACAGATAAACTTAGAAAGTTTCTTGACTTTCAGTATAGTGTCCTGTCATCAGGACTGTACTGAGTTCTGGATTACCTGTCAGTTTTCTGGGAGATCCTTTCCTATCTCTTGTTCAATTGCATCATAATAACAGATTTTCATTTCCTTCTTCTTTTTTGTAATAGGAAATCTGAGATTGAGGCAAAGAGAAAACTGGAAGAGGAAGAGAGGAAAAAGAGGGAAGAGGAAGAAAAACGTATTCAGGTTAATGTTTTAGCTGTGTGGTGGTTTGGTTTTGGTTGTGTTGTTTTATTTTTGTGGGGTTTTGTTTGTTTTGTTTGTTTTCTAATTTTTAAAAGAATCTTCTTTGCAGCTTCGGACCTCCACTGAGTCTAACAGCTTCAGTTTCTAAATATGTGTCTGAGAATCGTTTGGCAGTGTTGCTTTAGTAATAAATGTAAAGCACAAATTATGATTAGGGCATCACAGATCACCTATTTCTAATTCACATGCAAGTTCTGGTCTTCTGAGTAGAGGTACATTTGCTTTTAAAGGGTTTTTAAAGTTATTTTAAAGTTAAAAATACGCAACAATGGAGAACCCTAGTCTAGCCTTCAAAATTTTTGCCAATGTTCTATGTCAGGCAGGTCTGGCACTCCCTTAATAGAAATCATGCTTGGAGCTCGGGCTGTGTCATGTACCAGCTTAACCATAACCACTTTCAGAATATTAGTAATAATGAGAGGATACAGGACTGTCTCTAGTAGCCCCTGTGGCTACTTTCATGTAGAATAAATACATGCAGTTCAGCCCCTGCTCCTCCACAGCCTACCCCTTGATTCCTGACACTTCTTGCCATCCCATCATGAACTCTCACTCTGAGGCTGTTTGGCCACTTCACGCTTGTGTTCCTGTTGTGTTTGAGATTGCCTGGGTCAGCTAGGAGAGCAGTTGTAGAGAGAAAAAAATCTTTCCTGTAGAGGCAGTTGTAGTGAGTACAGAGCTGTGGTCACTGATATTTACAGACTCTTTTAAGCCTTGACCATGATTAATCAGAAGCAGAACTTTTCTGCTCTTATCTCGTTAACCCTGGAGTTAGCCTAGCACTGCTTATCCTCCTTGCATCTGCATACTCTTTTCTATCCCCTCATGCTTATTCTGGATAAGCAGTTCACTGGAACTAGCAGAGAAATTATAGCTTAACTTTGATGAAAAATTACTCTTTCCTGTATTATTAGCTCTGTGCTTTAACAGTGCTACCAGCTTGCAGAAGTTAAACATAAAAAAGAGTAAGCTTCTATTTGGTTAGTCTTTAAATTATTGCTTAGAGACCATTGCACATGTGCCTACTGTCTTCTGAGAAATTCATAAGATAAGTTTGCATTCAGGGGCAGTTTAAATGGATTAAACTTTGTTCACTGAGAAAGTAAGATGGCCTATGGCCAGAAGGTTTTAAAACCTGGTCTGCCGGCACTCTAGGGACCATCTTTATGTTTCTTTGTTTCTGAGATGTGAATATCTGCAATGCAGAATGTAATTTACACTTTTACTTAGAAATGCTGTTTGAATACAAAGCAGATAGAAATCCCCTACTAGATTACCTTTCTTTTGCATTCAGTTATTTACTCATTATCTGTCATTCTGGTGGTTGTTACTATCAGCTAATCTAAAATGGGATTCGTGGGGTAAAGTCACTTGTATTACTACATTGCGTTAGTGGTGCAAATTCTCAGTGATGAGTGGGAGGTGGCTTTGTCGTCTTTGTTGGCTTTTGGGCAGCAAGAAAAGTACTGCTAAGCCGTGAGGTGTATGACTTTCAGAAATATGAATTGGATGGCTTCATTTGCCTTCCTGTGTATGCAGGACCCTTTGATAAACTGCAATTACAGTTTTACTCTGCAGAAGCAGTATATCGGTACTGCGTCTACATTGCTGTAGGTTGGACTTTGACCATTTGCTTAAATTCAAAACCTCAGAGTTTTCCAGTGTTTGACTTGATCTCTTTCCAAAAGGAACCATGGATCAATATGCAAAGCAATGCCTATTTCAAAGTCCTATAATGCCAAGCGCAGAATATTAAGGGAGTATTGTGTTAGTGTTATGGAGGAATAACCATATTCCTGTGTATCATGAGTTTGAATCAACCTAAAAACTTTTTAACTCTAATATTCATAATAGCTTCATGTTTTTTAAATAAGGAATAACTGATTGGCACTATAATTTAAAAACAAGATACAAGTGGTGGACAATAATTATTTGATAAACTATAGAAAAACCAAGATGCGGTCTGTAGCTGTTTTGTTTTTCTTGGGACTGCTGCTACTTTGAAATGCTGCTACTTTTTCAGTTCTGTAAATTTGCATGTTTTGGAAGCTATAAATATACCACTAGGAATTTTTTTCTAATAATTTGCTTACATAGCATTTTCATAGAATTGTTTGGGTTGGAAGGGATCTTAAAATCGTCTAATTATTTTGATTTTGATTGGGTAAGGTTAAAGGTGTATTTTTCATGAAACAGGCTGAAATTGAAGCTCAGCTAGCTAGAGAACGAGAAGAGGAAACCCAGCACCAGGCAGTGCTTGAACAGGAACGTCGTGATCATGAACTTGCAATGAGAATTGCCCAGAGTGAGGCAGAACTCATCAATGATGAGGCTCAGCTTGATTTAGGATTGCGCAGGTATGGAATTAAGTGTTTTTGTCTCTTGTAAAATTTGCTTTTGCTCAAAAACTGTCTCCATTTTGCATCTTGCTACATCGTAATTTAGTAGGTGCTTGTGAATATGACTGCAGTTCTCTTTTTGAGTTCTGGCAAGGATGGTAGCCGATTTAAATTATGATTTCTATGACTCATTTAAACTACTGAATGGAATTTCTTCAGTGGTAAGTATAAATTATACCCTTTCTGGTATAGTAGTAATAGTTGTATCAGTGTCATGATTGGTAAGTTTTTTAAGGTATAATTAATATATTTAACGTAGATGGATTTGAAAATTAAATTTTGTCTTACACTTTTTTTTTTCTGTTTTGTGTGAATTTTTATGTGTCCCAAGAAGTGCTTGGCTTTTGGTATATGGATCCATGTTGCGTGAAGAGCAAGAGCTCTTTACATGTAAAGGAAGATGCTTTAGAAGCAACTCAGAAGTTTAAGTAAAAATGGTACTTATTGGTCAAATTGCCTAAGAAGACCTATAAACATGATCACATAATTGGTGACTTCATTAGTGCTAGTCTGCCCAGTTTGTTCTTGTTGAAAGAAGAGGTGTAAGAAAATCCCAAGTGATTTCATGAGATTTCAAGCTCCCAGATTTGTTCTCTTTGTTACTCAAATTTTATCTAGATATGTACTTTTTAAATAACTGTGTGTCTTTGTGAGATAGCTGGGTAATTTTTTTGTTATGTACAATATCGGGTTTTAGACACACTAAAATTGCTGTAGTTTTGTCCTAATTTATAAAATAGTTGTATTGTCTCAGATAAGATTTTGATATACTCAGTTAGATGTCCAATTGCTTCACAGACAGCGTTCTGCAGATTTTTCATACTTCATTTGTTTGGATAGTGGTGCAATATTTTAAAGGTAAACTCAAAGTCACTCTAGTGCACCAACCTGGTAGAATTCTCTTAAATACAAAAGAAGGGAGGCAATAGGAAAGAAGTACTTGAGCAATTCAGTAACTTTATAGTAAACTCTAATCTCCACAGTGTTTCCAACTGCTCATGGATGATTCTGGTATTTGTTTTTCTTGTATAGTCCCAGAATGGTAATGACTGCCAGTTTCTCTCCACTGTGTAGGTAGCAGCAGGAGCATGAAGATACTTTCCTGAATGATTGGAAAGTGCAGAATGGTTTGAATGCGTTAACATAGTGATGTAAATACTTTCTTGAACAAGTTAATATGTAATTCTAGAAAAAGCAAGAGAGAGATTTTTCAGCTTATTATGAGGGGTTTTTTAGCCATTAGCAAATTTTTTCACTTCAGTTTCTGCAGTCAACTTCAAAGAGGTTTAAGCATGTCCAAAAATTGAAGAAAGTGCTTTTAATTTTCGCTTTGATTTGATTTTGTTTTGGTTTGTTTAAAAACAAAACATTCTCCAGACTCCAGTGCCTTCTGTGGAAATCCAGGGGTAGAGTTCCACTTAACTGTAGGAATTGTCTAAAAGGTAGGAACTGTGGGAATTAATTGAAATTAAAACTATTTATTGGTTTGAAAAAACCACATAATAATTTATATAAATTTTCAGGACTTATTTTAACTGATGTCAATTAAAATTTCATTAGAATCTAAAGAAGTTATATTCTGCCATCTTCTGTATTCAAGATAGGCATGGTACCATATGATACACTGGAATCACTGTGAGTTTTATGTATGTATATTTACCTTTTTTGTTAAATTTTGCTTTTGTTAGATAAAGCAGGTATCGCTCCATACTGAATTAATGCAGTGTAACTGGTTCTACGGTGTTTTCACACAATTTTGTGAATTATAACTTCCTGCTTATATTTCTGTTGGCATGAATAAAGGGGTATTTTTCCATTGTGCTGAACTACCTGTGTAGCGGAAATAGCAAGAGCAAGGTGAATTTGATGTGCCACTTTGAAGGAACCCTTGTATTTTGCTCATTTTTAGGGAACAATGTCATACTTGCTTGTTGTCATATTTGAAAGTGAGTAGCCCCTGCTTCATTTCTTTTCTCCTTAGTAACTTGCTTCATTCACCATTAGTTTTCATAGATATTTAAGGATTCATAAGTAGTTTCTCTGAAAAATATACTCATTGGCTGTCAAAGAAGAAGAGTTGTTTGTTGTGTCAGTAGATAGATCGTTTTTTATTTGTGCTTATTCTGTTCTGGATACACTGGACTTCTCCTGACTTCATCCAATTGCATTAGTCATCCATAATTTGAAAGCGTGTGTCATAGGGATATACCGCACGTAGGGGTGAAATAACAGAAGTGCTTAGCACTTAAATAAAAAATTAGTTAAATAATAACCATCTGTTTTCAACTGCAGTATTTTTTAATTATGTGTCTTATTGAAGCATATAGTATAGCATACAGCACCAAAATAATGTATCCCCAGTGAAAGTGGTGTTAGTATATCTGTTCCATGCCTTGCATGGAGCAATCCAAACAGATTCTAATTTGTACCATATTCAGTGCTACATGTGTGTATGTGTTGCTCTTCAGTAAGGCAGTTGAACTCACTGTTTTCACAGCTTGTGTGAAGAAACCATTTGTTCCGTTACCAGAGTACCTACAAGAGAATTGCTGTTATTATAATGTGCTTATCCAGGCATAACATACAACAGTAGCATGTCTCAAAAATCTTTGATGAGAGAGAGCAAGAAATGCTATGACCCACCTTTTACTTTCTTTCATTATTAGAAAGGTAACTATGAAGTAGTCTATCTAACATAAATATCTTTTATTTGCAGAGCGGATGGAACAAAACTGCAAATGACTGCGTATGGCATTTTTTCTATTTGAATTCTCTAATAGAAAAAAAGCAATACTAATTAATTAAAATAAAATTGATATTGTCCTCTTATTTACTAATACCCCATAATTATCTTCACATTGATTTGTAATACCTTATATCCACTACTTTGCTGATGTCTAATAAACAAGGTAATAATCTAATATACCTAAAAATATCAAATTAAAGACCGTTATGTAATTAGTGTAAACATTTTGACATTCCATCCATTTTTCCCTGCCCTGTGTGATTTATTTCTCTTTGCAGAATCAGGACTGTATGTATGCCTATTAGAATGGAAAGGGATTTAAAATAAGTAGCCTTTTGTTTTATACCCTTGAATTAGTTTCAGTTTGGTTGGCAAGAGACTTCCACAGTTAAAAAGGCTGTTTTATATTAATATGTTTGGTTTATGCTTATTTATCAATTTTCTTATAGGGAACAAATGGCCACAGAAATGTCAGAAATATTGTCTAGGTAGGTGAGAAGATAACACCAAATGAATCAATCATTTATAAAAGGAAATCACACACATGAAATGGGTTGAATTATTATGGAATGAAAAATACTGGCATCTGGGGTGTTTTAAGTGCTAAGCAGATAAAAATTATTTCTTTCAGATAAATTTCCTCTATCAACACCTTTTTCAGCAATTATTTTTCTGCTATTTTAATTGATAATATATAGAAAAAAGAATAAGAATAGTTCACGTACCCTGGTATTTTGTGCTCTGTTCTCTTTTCACCTTTCATATAAAGATAATAGCAAACTAAGCTCCACATCTTTCAAAGGAGTGTTTCTACAGATTCACCACTGAGCTAATGAGGTTATTTAATGATAATGTAACTGTTAGTGCTGTTAATAAGAAGATCTTCAAGTTACAATTTCCTTCAAATAAAAGCAGTTTTGAAAATTAGCATGTCAAAAGCATATTAAAACCCCTCTTAAGACATCTAAACAAAATCCCCTTCTGAGATTTCTTGAATGCTAATGCAACATTTTACACACAATGCGGGAGGGAGGGAGAATGGAGATTTTGATCTGAATACAATTCTTCTGGAACAGTCTCATGCTAGTTTCTCTTAGAATACTAATTTTCTGTTAAAATAAATTGTTATAATGTCTTCCATATCAGTGAGTAATTAGAAAATATTTTATGCAGCTTGAGGACAGAAATAACCTTTTGACATTCATTTTCTGAAGCTTACATAAGAAGTAAAATTGTTTAGTTTTAAAAAGTGACTCTTGTTAAGAAAGGTACTATGCTGTGTATATGTAGTCTGAAAGTGATCAGTCTTGTGTGATTGATGGATTTTCCAGTTGTAACATTGAAAATTGGAATGCAGCTGTTAACTAATTTATTTCTTGCAGTGGTATTTCAAGAATAGGAATGAACAATGTTGTGTGTAATTAAATTTGCATGTGAATTTAGATGGCTAGTTTAAATTGCATATATTGATATAGTTCCAATAACAATGGTCAGTTCTTAGTGTGCAAAGTATCACAGAACTTTGGGCCAAAACACAGAGGCTCTGTGTTTCGGTCAAATTCAAAATACAATATGTCTTACTGCATGCTTGTTTAACTTTTTTTTTTTTTTCCATATGCATTATCACTTTTCATACGCTTGGCACTCTTGACTTGAGACTGACAATTTTTTTAAGTCTGAAAATACTGTTTATGATACATAACTTTTGTCAGATTGAGTGGTGAAAGACTGAACAGTGAAGACTGATTATCAAGTATGATGCTGCTCTTACTGCGAGAATGTTATGCTTAAAATCATGTAGAAAACAGAATAATGATCTGCAGAGTGCAGAGGAACACTGGAATGGAAAGACTAAGCCGTTCAATTGGATTAGCATTCTTAAAGATTACAAATTTAACCAGAGATCTTACAGCCTAGTTCTGCTGCTCTGAATTGTGTAGCAAACTCTTAGAGTGGTTGGGTAGTGTTGCTAAATAAGGAAAATCCATAGGATTTATCAAATTAGGTTCAAGAAGGTTAAGAGACCAGGCAATGGAAGTTATATTTATCAGCAGTCTTTTAATGTCGTACAGGTATGCCAATGATAGCAAAATATTAAAATATGTGTTTTGAAGGAGACTGTAATGATTTGTTTAACACTTACAAGTAGTGCTTAGGGTGAGGAAAAGTTCGTGTCCCTCATCTATGTACTGATTAAAAGTCAGACATAATTTTATGTTAGACTTCTCAGACTCTGTAACTGGAAGCTGTGTGTTGACTCAGATTAGTAGCATGAGTAGGCATAATTAAGCTGATGCTGCAATAAACAGTAAGATCGTGTATTTTTAGTTACATTTGAAGAGATGGTTCAGTTACTATTAAAAAGAACATTTGGTTAAACAGATTGTTTTATTCTATGAAACTTTAATTGCATTTGTTAACTGCTTTCAAAGCTCCTACATCTACATGGAGTTGTTAACTAAAAAGGGAAAATAAACAACATCAAACTCCATAAGACATTTATGGAAAAATAAACTTCAAAATTATATTAACTGGATTATAAATACTGTAATATGGTAATAGTCTCACAAAAATACTGTAGCGTGCACAGACTTTAAATTAAAAGGCCCAGTTTCTCCTGGTTTTCTCTCCTGGGAATTTTTAATGTGACATACTGCATCAAGTATTTTGCTACCCTGTTAAATATCTAGTTTATTCTGAACAAATCTTCACAGATCCGGAAAGATAATTCAGTTTGCCTCATGTTCTTAGTCATGGGCATTATGCAGAGGTTGGTAAAATCAGGTGGCTGTTCTTGAATTCCTTAGTGTTTAAAAAGTGTTCCGATCATCACTAAATGTTGAAGTGTTTTGAACTTTGTTTATATCCAAAGAGTCATGGGAAATTTGCCCCTTCTAAGGGAGAGTTCTTTCACTTCTCATCCATACAATTTTTAAGGAAAAAACAAAAATAATAATAATAAAAAGAAATCTGGTTTATCTTTATATGCATACAGGCAGTGTTTGTTTCTTTGTTAGTTATATGGATAACCTTATACATATTGTTAAGATGACAGAGATTTTAGTAATGATTTCTCATTTCCATTTCCTGTTGACTTTGCATACTACCTGCAAGATGAATACCTTTTGTCTTTGAAAAACTGTTTCTGGATGATTCTTTTTATACTGGTCAGCCTTTCTTCTGAGAGTTTCTGAGTTCTGAATGTTCTTCTGAGAGTTCTTTTGTTCTCTTTTTTTGCCTTGGTACCTCTTGACAATTTCCTCTTTCCTTCTCCCCCTCCCCCTGTGAATAAATACTGCCTTTGTCAGGCAGCTAATTTATAATTAATGCAGAATTAATTTGATTTTTTTTGTCTCAACTTAGACTTGAGTCAAAGACATGGAATATTTTTTATGGTCTTGTAACAAGGATTTTGTCCTAGTCCAGTTTTAAACAGCAGAAGAAACACCTTTTCTTACTTCTTGTCTACTCTAGAAATACTTCCCCTCATCTATTTTTATGAAGGGAACTAAAAATGTACATATGGCTCCTCTTTGTTGCCTGTATTCTGCATTTTGACTCGTACTAAGAAAAATGTACACCAGCATGGGGTGATGTACACATAAATAGAATATGTATCTTTTCACACATAAGGGGTAATTATTTATGAGAACTCCTTTTTAATGTCTAGGCAACAGATCGGGTTATTAGATGATTTTGGATGTAAAAGGTGCTTTCACTTTCTCTTAATCATTTGAACATCTTGAAAATAATATGGTATTTTGCCTTTTAATTCAGTCTCTCTGCTGCTGGTTTTCATTGTAATAAGCGTGTTGCGGTGTTGATTGTGTGGGATCTGTTCATCCTGTTGTAAAAATTCCTGTTTCATACTTTAAAAAATGCATTTCTATTTTTAAAAAAATGGCAGGGGTCCTTCAGTTCAAGCTACGAAAGCTGCTGCTGGTACTAAGAAGCACGATCTCAGTAAGTGGAAGTATGCAGAGCTTCGTGATACAATCAACACATCCTGTGGTAAGTTTGGTTTTGGTTGGTTTGGGTTTTTTTTACCTGATTTGAGAAGTCAAGTTGTAGTTAATATGAAAGTTGTTACTTTCTTCCTGTGACAAAGAAGAAAGTTTTTTTATTGCTTGTGAATTTATTCAGGTTTGAATGAATGTTAATTTAATTTTATGAGCTTCTATTGCCCTAAAGGGAACAGCAAACTAACCTATTTCCATATTGAGGAAACAGAATTTCCTTTGTTACATCCTTTACTGATTGCATATTTGTGATGTTAAACTGCTTGGGCCATGAGATATGCATTATAATTTTTTAATTAAATTGTCTCAGTTTTATGTATTTCCACAAAGTGAATAACGGTTTTTGTGCTTTACCAAGAATATGTGTGTTCTAAGAAATATTTTGCTATCACTTCTTGCTGTCACCAAATCACAAAGAAGTGAATGACATGTAAAGCACAGAATAAAATATTTTCTGCCTTAGATGTTCAGATTATTACATAATTTTCAGAATGTGTAACTTAATTTGGGAAGTTCACAGTTGGGACATTAATTACTTTTCCACCAATGTTATGAAGATAGAAACACAATAATTATTACTTTATTAAATATTCCCTCTTCTGATTGAAAGCAGTTGGTTAATTTCTGATTTAAGGTAATTTAGAATTTCTCCATGGGTGTAGAAAATGGAAACAAACCCATTCTCTTCATTTTTGTTTAAAACCTGAGGTTAGCTCCAAATTCTGACTGTGCATCTGTTGTTTTCACATCTGAAAGACTGGAGCAATGTTTTTGGCTGAATAGGTGGTACAGTAATACTAATACTAATGCTAATATGTTTTTGCCCCTAGTGAAGCCAGTTTGGATACTCTTAAGATATTAATGAAAAAGCTTTCCAATTGTTCAGTCTCTTAGTTTCATGAAATTCAGAAAAACTAAAATATGTCTTAAAAAAGTGGAAGAAGAACCTAGATCTGAGCAGTCACATTGCCTTTTTTTTTTTCCTTCTTTTTGTCAGTTGCAGACATAAAGTTCAGCAGTGAAATTGTCTGGTTCTGAACTGTTTGACTTGTGATAAAGTCAACAGGCAAATTTAGTGAAGTGAAAATTTTATTTGTAATATTTCACTGCTTCATATCTCACAGTAGAACAGCTGCTTTGGGGACTGCCATTACTCTAAAGGTGAAAATGATATATAGCACTAAAGGGACTTTTTGGGCCATAAAATACAGGCCCTGTTGCTGCAGAGAATCAGGTTTTATTATATAACATATTAGTATTAAAACGTGCTCTAAAGTTCTTCACCTCAATATAGAAAATCATTTCATAAATTATTCAAATTTTTCTCACTTTTCTGTTCATTCCTTATTTTTGAGACAGATATTGAACTGCTGGCAGCTTGCAGAGAAGAGTTTCACAGAAGGCTAAAGGTGTATCATGCTTGGAAATCCAAGAATAGGAAACGTAATGCAGAAGCAGAACAGCGTGCTCCCAAATCAGTTACAGACTATGGTAAGGAAAAACAATTTTGTGTTTCTAATAATTTTGGTGACAATCTCCAAAGAAAATATTTCTAGAATGACTTTTGGGTTTGCTAAGTTGAAGGAAATTCTTGGGTTTCTTTAAAGAGTGTTTTTATATTGATTCAAGGTAAATATTTGAAAAGATTGGAACTGACAAATACTTCGCAGAAAGTACAGTACTTTCAGGAGACCCAGATGTACTGAGTAGCTCTCCCTAAGACCTTTTCTCATACCATCTTACGTCTGTTAAAAATAATTCTTGATTTGCTATTGCAGTTCCTGGCATTTTTCCTAAATGATAATTTTCCATTTATAAAACTGTGGTTTGCATTTTGAGACTTTTGAGATTTGTTTTTAAGGTTGTTTTGAACTCTGTAATTAAAAATGTTGCTTTCTGAGAGTAGTCAGAGAGAGTTTATTACACAGAATTATAATGAGGGATAGAATAGAGGTTCTAAAAATAGTTAGAATCTTAGAATTGTTTAGGTTGGAATAGACCTTTAAGGTCATCGAATCCAACTTGCAAACCTAGCACTACCAAGTACAGCCCTAAACCATGTCCATAAGTGCTACATCTCCATGTCATTTAAATACTTCCAGGTCTGGTGACTCCATACTTCCCTGGGCACCCCATTCCAATGCCTGACAACCCTTTCAGTGAAGGCATTTTTCCTAATATCCAATCTAAACCTCCCCTGGCACAACTTGAGGCCATTTCCTCTTGTCCTATCACTTGTTACTTGGGAGAAGAGACACCTGCCTTGCACCCGTCCTTCCAGCCTGTCCAGATTCCCCTGTAGACCCTTCCTACCCTGAAGCAGATCAACACTCTTGCCCAGCTTGCTGTTCTCTGCAAATTTACTGAGGGTGCACTTGATCCCCTCATCTAGATCACTAAAAGAAGATACTAAGCAGAAATGGCTCCAATACTGAGCCCTGGGGAACAGCACTTGTGACTGTTTTCAAATAGTCCATTTAACAGAACTGCATGGGGTTGTGTTTTTTTTTTTTGTTGTTGTTGTTGTTGTTTGCTTTGCTTTTTTTTTTCCTCTGAAAAGTAAGATTGGAAGGAATCATTCTCTGTTATGTAGTACGCTGTTACATTTAGGGTCCTGACACAAGCAGAAGTGTTGGTGATAGCGTTTTTTTCCCATTATTTTATTCTTTCACAAGGTATAGGTATATAGACACAGATGCAGATACTTTTAAAAGGTGCTAATAATTTCCTCATTTACAGTACTGTAAGACTTACATACTTGAGGTTCCGTTCTCTTTTTTAAAATTTTGAGTGTTGTCATCCCAGAAACAGAAATTGCAATATCAAGTTTTGTGTAGTTCCTGCTTTCTTATTAGACTGTCATTCTGCTGATTTCATAGATGGGTGTTTATTGTCAAAGCAGTGCACTAATGAGAATAAGTGAGTGCCTTTCAAATTCAACAAGGTGTTATAGGAGTTACCATATTTAACACTTGCAGACCTGAAAATGAGGTGTTTGGTTTCTGGAGCAGTATTTGCAGAGTGAATTGTTACTCTCTTCCTGCCACCCACCCTTAAAGTCCAGTGATTGTCTGTTATAAAAGGAATCTGAGAAATTAACAGAATCATAGCAAACGGATATAATAATTTAGTTGGTTCTTTCCTGCTGTCTTCTTAGTACATGATTCTTTTGTTCATGGCCACGCAGTTAATGGGAGAGGCTCAGAAAAGGGAAAAAAGGGCAGAAGATGCTCTCCCCAAAGTCCCGTTAGCCTAGGATTAGAGCATTGTCCCAGGACATGAGGGGTACAGACCCCAAGGGGCACAGGTGCCCTAGTTACTCTCAGCATTAGTCCTTACACAAAGGTGTCTCTTTCCCCTTGATTAATTTACTGAGTTATATGCATTGCTTGAGCATCACCTGAGAATTTGAGCTTTTGAGGAAACTTTGGTACAGATATATGGCAGGTGAAATCTGGACCCCTGGAAAAGATATTACCAAAGAACAGGTCCTTGTGGCCATGCCTAGTAACATTTATTTTTTTTTAAGAAAATTTATGACTGAAACAGCAGGAAAGGGCATTTGAAGCACTTGTGCAAAGTGGTAAGTTACTCTGCATTTGAGTTTATAAGTTCTGTCTGGAGTTAAATGGCTAAAATAATTACTCATGCACAGTATTGCCAATGGGGAGTATTAAGGAGCACCTAATCTTTGGATTTGTATAAACAAAGCTTGGAATATTCATGTCCTTATCACAGACATTTGCAGCATGATTTTCAGTGCCTTTCTATTGCATTTCTGTACTTTTCTTGAAATACAGCTTTGCATTCCTAAAGAAACATTGCAGTTCAGAAGAAAGTCAATGAGCGTGACCTTAGAAGAGATTCTCATTAATGTCCGAAGTAATTTTTCCTATTGCAAATATACTACATGGGCTTTTCACATCTATGCATTACAGTGATCTAAGGGAGTAGAAAGGAACTCTGTTTTCTTAGCTATTTAAGCTAAAATTCTTTCAGGTGTCAGTGAATACGTGCTTCAAGTGGTACACTTTTTTCCTATTGTCTTTTCACTGATGTAATATGATTTCACAGGTATTCCTTAGTTAAGTTCATACATTCATTATAGAAGCTAAACATCGGTTTGTGTTTTATTACTGGAATAGGCAGATTTGGTATTAATGGAGCTCTGGAATTTTTTTCCTAGCAGAAATGTCAAAAATTAAAAGGAATATATTAATTAACTAGCAGATTTGTCAAAGCAACCTGTGTTTAGCATCTATACAACTGAGGTTTCATAACAGGCATTGCAAATCATTGAAGTAATCAATTCCAAAATTAAATCCTGATGAAAATAGAAGCAGTTGGATATCTCTGAAACTTGAGGAAAGGAGACATTTTATATATGTCTGTGAGCAAAAAATGCATAAAATACTTAGCTCAACATCTGTCATTTTGTAACTAGGATTTCCATTTGTCTATCACCAACATTGGTAAAAAATATTGAGGTAATGAACCAATAACTTATAAAGGATCAACACTTTAAAGTTTTGTTCAACATGTAATATTTGTTCACAGATTTTGCACCATTTTTGACCAATTCACGTAAGTGGGAAGATGGTTATTTAAGCTAACTTTGAAGAATAGGAAGATTTGAGAGCTTTATACTAACATTAATTAATCCAGTGTTTTGCTACACATATACATAAAATTTAATCATTAAAAAACCAAAACCAAAACCCAGTCTATTTAGCAATTTGGTAATGTTATTCAACTGTTGGCAATTGCATGTTACTCTAGTAATTTATGAATGTACTTATCTTCACGAGATCCTACCTATCTGAGTAGTCATGGGAAGGAAGAAGAAATAACCTTTTTATGTACATTGCTTTAATGTATGCTCCCCTATTTTTTTCTTTCTTTCTTCCTTCCCTCCTGCCCCTCCACCCCCCTTCCCAAGGAATACTTTGCTTGTTCAGACATTTTTTTACTGTCTGCACATGACTTTGTTGTAGCAAAACTCTGGAATCAAAATAACAGCTATTTTTCTAGCACAGAGACTAACATCCAGGTGGTGGTTTCTTTTGAATAAAGCACTACAGTTCCATAGCACTTAAAAGTAGAAGCTATACTCGCTGCTTAGCATTCCTGTCCTCTAGATTTCTTCTTGGATTTAGGTATCCATAGGTGTAGAAACATGCCTTAGCAATAACTATTGCAGTGCAAAAAGTGAAAGTTCAGACAATTTGCAGAAAATAGAATTAATTTCTAATAAACTGTAATTATGTCTCCCTGTCTGTTACTCTTGTTCATAACTGTAAAAAGTGCATTATTAGAAGTGATAGTCATTTTTAGTTTATTAGATTTTAGCTCAAAAATTAGATGGGCTGTTTAGTAGGCAATGGGTAAAAAAAGGAACTAGCTTTCAATTATGCCTTTATGCTGAAACATGGAACTGTTAATACTGTTTTTTTTCTTTGTAGAGATGGCAAAGTTTCATACTCAGAATTTCTTGAACAGGTTATTTATAGCAACAGTATTGTAAACCACTGAAACAAGATGAGTAATAAATTTTTGCAGGAGGCAGTTAGTAAAGGAAAGGATCTTGCTTGTAAAAGCATTTACTATTTAAACCTGATTATGATAGTATATATATAACATTAAGATGATTGATCAATTGATGGGTTAACATAAAGTATTTGCTTTTATCTAAAAGAAAGTTTCTAAGTCTGAAATGTGTGGGACTCTGAGGGAGTCCAAAAATGCACATGGGAAACATTTACCAAAAATATAGATGAAGCTTCTGTATAACTGTCTCTAAAAGTTTGGTCTGTTGATCTTAATGATCTGAAATAAACTATTTCTTTAAAAAGGAAAATGATCAGAGAATAATTCTAATGCTGGAGTCTAGGACACAGAAATCTAGGCAGAAGGGTATGTTGGGAGGCAGCTTTATAATAAGCAGTATTTGCTGTCAGCATTTCTACTAATAAATCAGTGATTTTTAACAGTATTATAACACCCTTCTGTGTTGACTGTCAAAAGCCTTCAAGTGGTGCTTTGTATTTTTGTAACTGAAAATGCTTCCTTGCTCTGTGACCTTGTTTTGCAAAGAGATGGACTGAATGTTTCTGGTTAGTAAGAAATTTTATATGTGAAATTTAAGTTTAAATATTGATTTAAAGCAGAATGTGTTATTTTACTCACTTTGTTTTGTCTAAACATACACAATGCCACTGAAGAACCTACAGAGCAACATAATAGACACAGTAGTTAACGGGAACGTTTCCTCACCGGTGTGGTAGTTAAAGGGATTAAAAGAATGTGCATCATATGAGATGGGATTAGTCTTTTGACACAGTGAGACTTCATATGACCTTGTATTCAGAGAATCTCTCAGGTTTTGGAGGGTTGGGTTTGGTTTTGGAGGTTTGTTGTTTTTCTTGCTTTGCTGATTAACCAGGCAAGTCATAATTCAGTTTTCTTGATTTCTAATTAGTTTTTGTTGGCATTTTTTTTTTTTTTTTGTACAATAGCACAACAGAATCCAACCACCCAACTACCAGGCAGACAACAGGAAATTGAAATAAACAGGCAGCAGCGTTACTTCCGTATTCCCTTCATCCGTCCCGCAGACCAATACAAAGATCCCCAGAACAAGAAGAAGGGTTGGTGGTACGCACATTTTGATGGGCCATGGATTGCTCGACAAATGGAACTTCATCCTGACAAGGCACCCATTCTTCTTGTAGCAGGTTGGTATTGAAAGCAAAATTCAGATGTTGGAAAGGTTCAGAGCTGACAACTTTAGAAGAAGAGGCTGATGGTACAGGTTTTTCACATTGTATCCTCATTTTTACATCAGCAGCTCTTGTATAGGCAGAATGTGAGGATTTGGGATTGCTGTTAATAGTGGCTAAATGTTACAAAATATCCCTTGAAGATGTAACCAATCATGCGTTTTACTTATACGTGTACTTTATCTGGGAATCCAAATGTGAGTCACTTTTTTCTTAGGTGTCCTCAGATCATTCACAGGATACCGTGTGAAGATAAACATCACAATTCATCTGTGAAAGTTCTACCCATCATTGCATTGGTTTTTTAGTCAGCTTTGGAAAATTACAGCAGTTTGTATCAAAACAAGTTGTGTGTGCGATATATTGCCTTTCCAGTTTGTTTAGTATGGTGCTGATAGCAAAGTGAAGCTTTTGCCACATTTATGCTGCCTGGATGGGGATCTAACTTGTTAATCTTAAACATCTAAAATAGAAACTAAATGCAGCAATGCATAGGTATAGATTCATCTGGTAATGAAATGCATCTTCCTGTTCTGGAGGATAATGAAAGGGGAGAAAACACTGGAGAAATGATGTTTATTGTTCTGTGTTTTGAGGTTTTGTATTTAACTTAGAAACTGAGGAAAAGGCCATAACCAATTTGTTTAGCTTCAAAGTGATGTTTTGCTAGCAAGAAAACTTCCTTTGTTTTCTGCTAATTATTTTTAATAGAATTCCGTACAGGAGCTGTGCCTGTTCAGTGTCAAAGCCCCTACCTAAAAGTAGCTCTGCTGTTGTGACTATCACATGCAATGGATCTCCTATTAAAAATAAGTTTAAAATACAGTGAGTGAGCTACACTCCTTATTTCATTGGATTCCTTGTGTCAGTCCCATTTGGTAAGTACTGTTTATTTAGCCTGGGAGGCTGACAGAATAAGAATACTGTCTACTTGATCAAAAGTCTCAAGTTTTTCATTGCTTTGCCTCTTTTAAACAAAATAAGAACAGAAATTTACTCTAAAACTGTGTAAAACTCAAAAGCGTAAAACAAATGCAGTTGTCATCCTGCAGTGGATTTCAGAAGAATATATATAAAGATGCTGATCTTCTCTGCTTCTTTCCTTTGTTCCTTTTTGCTCACTTTTTAAGCACAATTTTGTCAGTTGTAGCATATGATACTAGTTTTTTTCTGATGTGCTTTTCTGCTCTGTGTGTCACAACAAAATGAAACCAAAAACTGTCTGCGGACTGATTTCCTCATAAGCTCTGCAGTCTGTTAACAATGCAGAGCTTGAGAGGGGAAATCTAATTAAGAAAGATCTAATCAGTCTTTGTTAGAATGACGTAAAACCTTTTTCTTCTTCCCTTCATCATTTCAGGTAAGGATGATATGGATATGTGTGAGCTTAATCTTGAAGAGACTGGCTTAACTCGAAAGCGAGGTGCTGAAATTTTGCCGAGACAATTTGAAGAGATTTGGGAGCGCTGTGGAGGTATCCAGTATCTTCAGAATGCCATTGAAAGCCGACAAGCTCGTCCCACATATGCTACAGCTATGCTGCAGAACCTGTTGAAATAAATGATCATTTTGCACAGTAGCGTTTGAGAGAAGAACCCTTGCCTGTGATACAAAGGGAAGAGTTCCTCTGCACGACAGAGGACATAAACACATTCTATAATCATATTAGAGATGTTTAATATAAAGTGAACAGATTTTATTAATCATGAGGTTTGTTAATTTGTACTTTATGACGTTTAATTTCTGTAGTGACTTTTACTAGGTTTGAGGACCTTGAAGAAACTTCAGTCAGTGTAGCTTGTTGTGTTTTGTTTATATGTTGCATTTTCTTTACCAGTTTCTGTTATAACTCTTAACACTTGGGTACATATTGCTACCACCTTTTTGTAAAATCCCTCTTTAAAACACTGAGTCGTCAGCTTCAAGTGGTGGCCTAGTAAAGAGGATATGCTGTTTCTAATAACTGGAATCGTGAGGCCTTAGCTTTGACTTCTGTTCTGGAGAAGTTGGAGTATACTTTTATATAATCTGAGACATTTTATGTCCTGATTTGAAAACTGGTTAGTGTCTGTATTTACTTTTTCCAGAAAATGATGGGAAATCCTCCTAAATTTGAGACCCATAAATTCCTATTTAATGTGTTCTCTGTCTTGGTTTAAGAGAAATGGGTTTCTGTATATTCTGAGAAGAGCATTCATATATGTCAATATTGTGTAATATTGGAGGTACTCAAAGAATGTACTGCTCATTTGGGTTTATACCACTTCTCTCAGCTTCTTTTTTTTCTCTTTCAGTACAAATTTTCTTATACTTTTCTTTTCCTGACCAAATTTTGATTAGGAATTCTTGGATGGTTTGTTTATCCAGGTAGTGTAATTTCAATATATTATGCAAAACTGTCCAAGGCTTGTATCTGGAGTCATATAAGATTCAGGATAGCATAAGGGAAATATGTTCAGCTTTTTGGTGGCAGTATAACTTACCTGAATATAGAAGCCTGAGCCTCAGAGATCCTGTTTATTTTAGTTGTAATGAGATGCTCAAGGTCTGTATCTTCTATAGATTGTATAAAACTTTGGTCCAATAACATAATGCATCATCTTAATACTATGTGCTGATGAAATAGCTACAATTTTTAGTATACTGGAATATCGTATTGATTCAGACACTGAGCTTTATCTTAATTTCCTCTGCCAGGTTTCATAGCTTGCAACAGTTTCCTTATTAAGCAGTTTGTCATGGGAGGTTTTTTGGGTGGGAATTATTAATTTCATACAGTTTTAAAATGCATCTTGTTCACTTATGGAAACATTATTTTCACCATACTGGCCATTATTTCAACAAATTAAAATTGATTATGTATTATCTCTCTGATAGGAACTCAAAACATAAGTAGCTTGATGTCCAATTACTATTCAACATGATGTCAAAATGAACTGTTTCTCTATGAATTGACAGTTTGCTTACACTGTAGAATAATTTCCTCACTGTTTATTCAGTTTGAAACCTCTTGGAAACTTAAGTATATTTATGCATTTAAAAACTAAATTAATAAATTTCTCTGAAGCATGGAGAAGGCTCCCAATGCATACATCTTTTCCAAACTCTGATGTGGTTGCATGCCACAGTCTCCTTTTTGCTATAAATGCACCCCGTACTGTCATACATGTGGAGATACTTGAGCAATGTTTATGGGTCCACTGCATCAGGGAATCTCAGCTTCCCCTACCTACCCACTTCACTCTTCAGTCACGTGGTTTCAAACAAGAAAATGTTTTTGTTTTACCCAAATTCTTCACTGAAGCAGTGATTTTGCCTGGAAGATGGAAGGAGAAGTGCATCAGACTGCTGGCTAGCAAGTTGTGTACAAACCTGTACAGTGTTGCAGGAATCTAAAGGTGCTGCTTATGAAATTAAGATTACTGCTTTAATGTGTTACTGAATTGGAACTTGGTTTCAGGACTGCCAGTATCCAGAAACTTGGCACTGCAAGAAGCTATGATTGTTAATGAGATACAAAGAAGAAAAATCACTGAACTGATAGGGCCGAGGTGCCCTGCCCTGTATTTATTTCTATTTGGATTTAGCTTCTTGACTTAACATATTCAGTCTCAGTTTATATATATATATGAAACAGATCATATGAGACTGAACATGGTAATCATGTGTGTATGTACATACACATATATATGCTTAAATGTTTTAGTGTATATATGTATGTGTGTAAACACACTCATGGGGCACTTCAGGTAAATAAGACTGTTAACTGATTTTTCCCAGTCTGTTCCTTTGATTATGCCAGGATTTCCTTGACTGGCATCAGAAAGAAAATATATTTTCAGAATGGGGTATGCAAGAAATTTTGTTAACTAAATGACAAACAGATATCAGCTATCAGGGAAATTAAATTGACTTTGAAATAGTGGCAGAGGAACTGGTGGCTGGATGGTCTCAAGTGAGATGTTCTCAAATGAGATGTTCCCACCTCTCTGCATTGCTCCTGCAGTATGCCTTAGACAGGCAGAAGATGCATTCCAAAAATCAGGGTAGTCCAGTTTGTTTGGTTTTTTTTGTTTTATTTCTTTTTTTTTTCTCTGCACTAAAAGCAGGATCTGCCTCAAGTTTTACTGATCCTTTTGTGCAGCAAAATTAATTTTCAATTCATTTCAGATTTTTATTTTTTTCTTTTACACATCAGGCAATATTGAGCTGCTGACATATTGTTTCTATAGTCCTGTCTATGGTGTCAGATAATTATGCTGCTGGTTGATTTGGAGAGGAAATAAAAGGCATGGGGTGAGGACTGATCGGTAGGATGATAGTGTGCCTAATGCCCTTCTGATCTGTGGTTATAGTGAAACATTTAATTTGTCATTTTAAAGCGCAGTGATGAGGTAAACATGTTGGCTTGGTTCTGTGTGTTTGATTAAAAGGAAAAATAGTAATTCATCCTGCCTCAGTGAAGCTGCCCACCATAGTTGAGATCTTCTGCATGAAGCACTCCCCAAAACACAGGAAAGGTAAAAAATTAGCATGTGAGACTCCTCCCTGATTAGGTGACCCAGGAAAATAGGAATTTCCTAGAGAATGTGTCTTCAAGATCACCAGGTCATTAAGTACTTGTCTTTCATCTACTGATAAGATTGTTTTTCTTCACCTATTTGAATTCTTCGGGGTTTTCTCCAAAATCTTTATTTAAAGTATTTAAATGACCTCCTAATCCTGTACTGAAAATTAAAAAAATAATAAATAAATACATTCCATGTTGAAATATCAGTTGTATCTCTCTTGCTGTTTTGTCTTTAAAGATTTAAAGCCTAATAAGTTAATGGTAAATTAATTTATGAATAGTATAACAGGATTTCTGGGCTGGAGCTGCGTGCTGCTTTTCTATCAGAAATTTGTGGTACTTAAAGCTACTGTAGTAGAGATTTTGTCTGTACCTTTGAAGGTAAGTGTTCCTCTAAAATAACACTCTGGTATTAAAAAAACTACGGTTTTGGTACCTCATTTCTCAGTATTTGTTGAAACAAGTATCTTCTTTCATTACTGTTTTTGTAACCTTTGTTGCTATCACTTCCAATGTATTTAGCACTTGCCATGCTGTGTTTTATGTGCATCATTTTTTGGTTTAGATCATGGTAATCAGTGACAAGTGAAACCACTTGTACGTTGAGATTGTGCATGGCAGGAAAAGCTTTATGTTTTATTCAGACTTTGATACCTGGGAAGATACAATTTTGTTTCCCTTTCTCTACAGCTTTCAGCTGTAGCTTTACATACATGTAGTCTTAAGGTAATGTGATGTGTTTTAGCGTGAGATCAGATACCAGTTCAATTCCTTGTGAAATGTTCAAGTAAATAGTTTTATTATATTTTATTGAAATACAAAAGGCATACATCCAGCAAATATATTTGGTAATTAATAGTTGAGATAAATACAGTCATGAATAATCATTATTAAAATACACCTTTTAAAATGACTAATTTTTTAATCTGACTAGTGGTAACTAGTAGAATTGAAATACACTAAACACATACAAAAATACATTTGTGGTGAAAAAAAAATCGAATGCTTTCAGCATTCTTAATGCATTCTTAACTTAGGTGAGCAAGAGTGAAAAGCTAGTGTTTGTTGGCAGGGATGACATCCAGTGCACTGCCAGAAGTATTTGTAGAATTTTATTCTGAAGCATAACTGTGTAAAACCACATCTTAGGTTTCAAAAACTCAACCTTGTATTCTTGGTGCATTGCCTTCATTTATACACAATCACCAGCTGTGGTGGTTTTGCAGGCAGATCTGTGCAGTTAATTGTTTGGAATCGTACAGTTCTTTTGAGCATAGATAATACGGTAAACTAAAGATCAATCTTGGCTATGGTATCTGTGCGATATGAAGCAGGAAGAATTGTCACTAAATTCAGCTGCTATTCTGAATGCAGGAAAGTTTCCCATCTGAATGAGGAGCTATCATCCACCTTAGTCATGAACTTTGTAGAAGCTCAGTTTGAGCTGTAAGTACAACTTCTGGTATGCACCAAGCAGCAAGTAGTGCCTGGGTATTGTACAACACTGGTATGACATAAATACAGATATACTCAAGAAAAAGATATTCTAGGTAAAATAATACTCGTACTTGAATCAACATTGTGCATCCATAGAGCATAAATTACTAAGCCTATAAAATACTTAATGGCCACACATTGTCTGCTTAGATTCCTTCTAAAAAAACTAAGAGTAACCTTTCAAAATCATTCATATGTATACCAAGTTCAAAGCATGCATGCTCATGCATGGTTCTGTAACCTACTTGCTCCTGGGGGGGTACTTTTGAATAGAAATCTCATGTTCTGAAAAGGTGACACTGCTGGTGGTGTGCCTCAGCAAGAAGTTTGACATATTAGGATAACCTGGCAGTTTAACTGTCACCAGAAATTAAACAGTGAAGTGTGTATGTACATGTGTATAAATAATTTGTTTTTACAGAAAAACAGGAATCTGATGTTCCTAGAAGCCATTAAAAAATTAATCCCAACTTCTGTGTGATTTTGCGGTGTGAGCGCTGTAGAGAGACAGAATGAAGAAGTTCCCAAGCACTTTTCATGTGTCCTTGGGTTGGTGTTTGGTTCACACAGCTCTTAGTTCTGTGTTTGCCTCTTCCATTGGTGTATGTTAAGGGAGGATAAGAAAAGGGCATAGACATGTAAAGTTTCATCCAGTTTTACCAGAATGGTTGTGACACACAGTATTGAAAGAAATAACTTCTCTGCAAAACCTGTTTCTAGCACTTGGCTCTCACATAAAAACACCAGTAAGATGTGCAAGCAGTGGTGGCTGAATGTTGATGTCTTAACACTGGTGACTTCTGACTAGGCAAAGCTGAGATGTGATCAGATAGCTGGTCAATTGGGTCATCTTGTTTTTCTTTAATAAAGCTTTTTAAAAATGTGTACTGATTTTAGAGCTAAAATGTTGCATCTTTAGGAATCCTTGAATTATTTTCATATGCGTAGTCAACCTGACGTCCAGGCTTGAATCATGCAGGCCTTCTTTTCTTTAATACCTGTAAGAGAAACTCTTATGAGACATTTGAACAGCTTTTTTTAATTTGAAGATGTATTATTTATTTACTAGTAATAGGCAGGGTCTCACTAAAATCTGTTGAAATGATCTCTAGTTCATGGTAAGGAGAATTGAATTAATCCCGAAGTTACTTTTTACATACTAAAACATACCACTACATACCACTGAGCTCAGAGTAAAATTACTGGTTTTCCTCCCTGATGTAACCATGTTGTGTTTCTGTATGAAAAAACAAACAAGTGCCACTGATACCTGAATCTGAAGAGCATATTTTTGACTGTAAAGTAACAAGAATGCAGCGTGCTGCAAAGGAAGCTCTATCTGAAGTGCCTGCAAGAGTCACAGTTACAGCAGACCTGGGAGAAATTAAGCTTTAGGATGTTTGGTTTCTGTGTGTCTTTTTAAATGGCAAGGTGTCAACTGTGCCATGCAGATTGGAAACTGGTAGAACCTGACACCTGGTATTCTCAAACAAAGAGCTTAGCACTTCCAGCTCTGTACTGCACTTAAGGTCATCTTTACCCTGTATTCTGGTAATGAAACACTAAATCTCCAATATTGGTGGGGGAGATCTAACAGGCTAACTTGTGGTAATTATTTTAATCCAAAATTCCAATTTGTTCGATGATCCAAGTGACTGACATGAGGGCGAAACAAATGGCAGTCTTTGGCTTCATCTCAAATGTCATTTCAGTCATCTTTCTTGGTGGCTGAGTCAGTTCTTCGGAGGATCGTGCTATGTGGCAGTTACTGGTTTTGATAAGCAAAGAATGAGGTATTTTATATATTTCTTGGGGACAATCTATAATGACTTTTAAACTTCATCTGAATTAAATCAATGAAGTGGTCTTCCTGCCAATTAGATTCAGCATTGTGAAACAAACTATTCTACCAGTGCTTTATTTCCAAAGCTGCTGAGCTATATCATGTCAAATACTTCTTGGTCCTCTAAGATTTTATCTAAGGTTGTGAAACCTGATTTTTTTTGTGGTATCTGTTGCAGCACAGTTATTTCACAAGCTTAGAAAAGTTTGTGGAAAACTCTTTAGAAGGTGATTTTTCCTTTCAAGTGTTATATCTGTCACTGAATTTTGCCAGATAATGCCGTGAGAAGGAAGCTTGCTTGCCTGTGCTGTGTACAAGCACAAGTAAATGTTTATACAGAAGCATCTGTTAGACCAACTGAACAGTAATAGACTTCACAGAGAGTTGAACCTAAGACCCTTACAGCTGTAAAGCAAGGTGCTCTATTTTTTAGCACCTTTGTCACTGAACAGAGAAGGTCCAGCACAGTCACTAACAGGGAGAGCAGACACTGCAAGAGAAAAGCTGTGTTTTGAATGAGGTTGTGTCTTTGGCTTTTGCTTCAAAGAAGTAGAGAGCACATATTTAGGTGAGGTAGTCAGCAGAAAGTCAGGTCGACAGGGTTTTTGAGAGCTTCAACATCTTTGACTCCCAAATACATCAGGCCAACTGGATGTGGACTTACTGGCCTTATGTCTCAGTCTCAGTGAACTGATTCACTTGAGTAGCTCATTGTCATGTTCTTTTTTGGCCCAAAGAAATAGGACTCACAGTCGTTTTATACCTCATATTATTCTATTGGTGGAATTAGATGCACCAAATTCCCAGACACCTCACCATGTGTAGAGACAGCTGTGGTTTTCAGCTGTTTGTAAGAACTTGTGTTTTCTACTGAGCTTAGAGAAAAGGAAGAGCAAGTTCTTCACCTGGACGTGAAACATGCTTGTTAGTTCCTGGATGACTAATTAGGTAAAAATCCAACCAAATAAACTAGCTCCGATAATCAAGTTTTGCAGTAGTTTTCCACGTAGTGCCCCTGTAATTAAACTGGAAATATTTTTCATGCTTAGGAAGAAACTGAAGGTTATTTTGGCTTCTGCTGGAATGTCATGCTTATTTTCCGATACGCCTTTATAAATACAGAGCTGTATTTACTGTAGATATGTCCTAAAAAGCTCTCACTGGTGTCAGTACACATTGAAAACCAGAATTTAAAGACTGGAATTTTCAATTTAGCCTAAGAGTTCTAGATATCCACCTCCTCCTGAAAACTGAATTCAAGAGCCCTGCTCTGGTTTTAAGGAGTTTTCTCAATTGTGATATGGCAGTGGTGCTCTTTGTTTCAGTTAATGAAAGCTGTGTTGCACATATGTTTTTCTTCCTCTACTGAATTTTTTCACATCATCAGAATTATGTTCAACATAAGGACTCTGATGTAAACACCCGTTTTGAACTTAAGTAATGGTGAAAAATGGCCAAAACCACCTAATTTTTTTTAAAACCCATTTCTATTTTGTGATTGCCTCACTTCTCATTAATTTCCTTACTAGATCTTGCAACGAGCTTTGTCAATATACTGCAGACAATTCAAATAGAGTCTAGACGACACAGGCCTGGTTTTCTCCCACAGATGAGCCATTTTATTCCTTTCATAAAATATGTAATGCTTTTGTAAGTAGTAAGTTTAAGTAGTTCAGCTGGTGTGAAAGTTGCTTTACAGTTACCCACAGTCACATTTCTTTTAAGATGAATATAAAGTACAAATTGCAACCGTCTGTGCTTTTTTGTCAGCAGTGAAGTCAATTCATTCTTAAATTGCTGCTTCCTGCTTGACTTGTCCATCTCTATCTCTGTGTTCCAGTCCCCAGCATCGTCAGCTCAGTCTGTAACCATGACCCGAAGAACCTGAGAGACCAGACCTGGGTATGATGAAGATCAGTGAAACTGAATCTTTCCACATGGTATCACTACTTGTTCCTTCATTTGCATATCAACTGGCTCAAACCAAGAGTTCACATTACCTGTGTATGGGGTCTCCCATAGTGTATAGCTAGTGCCAGGGTAATCCTGTACTGATACTCCTCTCAGTAATAATGGCTACTAACAGCTGTCATGAAACTGTTTTGCTGTAATTGGGCTGTGATTCAGATAAATGAAAATGGTGAAGTCAAACCTTTCTGTCTTTGAGAGAGCATACTCAGATACAGCAGGTTTAAGAGACAGTCTGGCAATTTTTAGAGAATTTCTTGACCCAGCTTCCCCCATCTCTCCTGACATCAAAGATACAAGAGGTTGCATGCTGCAAAATGAATGTTTGAAATATGAGCAGTATTATGCTCGAATTAGAACTCCTACTTTTTCAAACTCTGTGTAGCTTAAACAGGCAAAATTTACCTTCAGACGAACAGTTATTGCTATTTGAAACCTCCCCTTTGGATTGCATTTTGTCTTGGTTTGTTACTTTAGACACACATTCTTCCTTTATGTGGATCAGTGAATGGCACATTATCAAATGGGCATTAAAATTAGCACATAAGAAGGGATTCTTGTGGTCGTATCAAGCATCCAAAACCACTGTATGGAATTAATATAGAGGCTTCCTGGTAACATTGATAAAAAGGAAACTGAACAGATTCTTAAAGGTCTTGAAAATGGTCACAAACCTTGGTTTTATCTGGCTGATGCTGGAAATGAAGTATTTCAGAGACTAACTTGTCAGTCTTGGCTTTGTAACCTCATCTGGTGACCTACAGCAGTTTAAAACAAAACAAACAGAAACACTAGATTAATTACTTCACTAAATCATAAACAGCACTCCAATAAACTGGGCCACCAAAGCCATGCAAGAGAGCTGTAAGGAAAGCAGTTCTACAGTCCTGTTACAAAACCTATGCAGCAGAAAAAGTGGAAAGCAAGTAAATTAATTAGTATTTTTAGTCCTGAAATTACCAAGCAAGAGATTACAATTGGATTTGAGTCAGTTGTAGAGTTAATACATGAAAATAGACCTGTTATTTGAGGTGGGGCTGTTTGCTGCGGGATAAGAAAAGCATTTCCATGCATTTTACCTCCAGGCTGAATTGTGTTTTCGAGTTCGTGTAATGCTTCATGATCAATAATCTCTGAGGAACTGAGACAAGCACTTACACTGCAAGCCGTGTGACAAAAGCTAGTTATGGGCTCATCGTGCTCAAAAGCAGGATTAATCCTTATAGCATTTTCTGAACTGCAGCTGTTGAGAGTAGGACTTCTACAATGCAGAACAGTTTTGTTTAGGTAAGAGTTTAAATTGCAAAAGAAAAAAAATGAATATTTGAAATGTGAAGAAAAAGATTGTGAGCATCTTACTGCAAATTAGAGTTTCGTTTGCTTTTTCTTCTTAACTTAATAATTAAAATGATGACAAGAAAAACGAGGCTTAGTAAGCCAAGAAGGAGAGGTTTAAAAATGAAGGGTTGTGTGGGTTCTGGAGCAAATTTTGCACAGCGCTGTCCTTGGTAAAGCTCGTGTCTACGTGCAGGGCATCTAAAATAGGGAGAGGAAGAGAAAAATGTGCAGAACTTGAAGGCATAACATACAGAGTACCTCAAATGAAAACAAAGCAAAATCTGCAATTAAATATAAGCACAGTATTCCCAATATGATTATGTGTCTGTATCAAATAGTGCATGAACAAAGGAATGATAATATTCTTAGATCCATGAGAGTGAGTGCTAAATAAAAAGACACTGATACATTCTTTGGCAGCCTACAATTTTTAAGGAAATTCTGCATTTGGAACATCTCTGACAAATGTCCAGCCCCACAGGTGAAGTTGAAATAACATTTGCCGTTTAGAGCTGTAGAAGTGTGTTTTTGAGGAATGTCTAAGCACATTTTTGAGGCTTGTATTCTGTTTATTGGTGATCTTAATCTGAAATAAGAGTTCTACTACAAATAGGTCCCTTTAAAGTAAGGGAGAAGATACCCATATTTTACATGAGAGCACAGGGCTTCTAGTTAGTGGAAAAACTACTGTGGCTCTGAATAAATTCAAAAGCAGTACAAGTGCTTGACTAAAGCAAATAATAGGCTGTAATTTTCTCTCTGCAGACTGTACGAGTTTGCACAAGCTGTCAGTCTGTGACTGGTGGCAAGTTTGTAACTTGCTGTAGTTCACAAAATGTTTTATTTATTATATTTAATACTTTTATCCTTCTAAATGATGGTTTGGTTATTACTATGCATCAAGTCAGGGTTTTTCTGAAAGGGAAAGGTATTACTTTCCTTAGTGCATTGGTCTTGGAAGAGTAGGCTTTATAGACCTTGCTACTTCAGTAAAGTTCTGAATAGGACCTTGTTAGCTCAAAGGCTGATTCTAACACCAAATACTGCAGCTGCACTAATGTGACTCTGCAAGTCAGGAGTTTAGCAATAACTGTGGTGAGTTCAGTGTAATCTATTATAGTTTCTGTGATGCCCACTGCATAAAATGAATTGTGGCAGTTATGTTGCTGCAGTGAAAATATATGAATAATTTGCTCAGTAGTTTTGTTTTTTGATCTTAACCCCACGTACATGTAAAGATGTATCATTAACCTGGTAGTGCCAATGTTAAGAGAGAATAAACAAGTGAGAATTTTAACTTCTCTCTTGCTTATACATGGTGCCATACAGTACTTGTCTACCACTGTGTAGTTGAGTAAACAGTTTCACAGCATGCTCTGGGGAGTTCTATCTTTACAATGAGATGAAACCTGATGCTTTGAAAAGAGAATTAATATTTTCAAGTACTGTGGTAGCTCTCAATATTGGCTTAACATCATTTCATGTAAAAGTCATTATGGAACGTGTAATCCTAGGGTATATTTGCAGTTAGGAGGAGCTGCTAATCTTCAAGTCTTTCCCAGAAAGCCCTGAAAGCTGCCTCAGCCTTCACATGCTTTATTGGGTGGTCTGAAATCAGAACAGGGTTTATAGGTGTGCTTGTAAGAATATTGATTTTCTTTTTAATATGCCTTAGAAAAATGTGGTTTCTTGAAATACTGCTGTGTAATCAATAGCAATGTGAATGTGTTATTTCATTTTTCCAGCATGTATTTCAAAATCAGAAAAGAATGCACGGCTTCGTACATGTCATCTCTGCCCGTGTTGCTGAATTCCTAATGAATTTCTACAACACCCCTAAAAACCCCTAGATTGTGATGGCCTGTGCATACTAATAGGAAAAGGATTTGTCCAGAGCTAGGCTATTTATACTGAAGAAGGGAAGTGCAGTGTAGCTCAAAGTGTCTGAATGTTGAGGTCTTGGCTTATTACCCTTGGCTTATTTTCATTTGCTTTTGCAAAATGTATATTCAGCCCTACTTGTTCGTGCAATAGATATACCAGGGTCTGTTAACAGAATTCAAGTTAAGTACTATTTATTTACCTGCAGACAGCTCCTCTTCCTGGAACTAACTCACATTTCCCGCCGTTGATGCAAAGCTGCGGCTCCAGCTCACACAGGCTCCGGCAGGGCAATCCGTCTTGACTTGCGTAACCAGGTTTACAGAGGCAGTCAGCCTCTTTCGTCCACTCATTCATTATGCATTCAGAAAACTTGTCACATGCCATGAATTTGCACGGGTCTGCCTGATCAGCTGTAAAGGGTGGGTGAATCATTAATGCATTACCCCGAAGAAACTTGGCAGGCTTTGAGACAGCTAGAGAAGACAGTTCATTCACATTTATTGGCCTCCTACTTGTGCATGGTAATCGAATGTAGCCTAGCATAAGAGGACACACACTGTTCTTTCTGTAGGTGACACAGCGGGCATGCAAGCTTATATTTACTTACAATTTGTTTACTCCATCACTATTAAGCTGTGATTTTATTTTCATCTCACTGACAAGAATTTTCACATTCAGATATTTTTATTATTAGTTTACTGTAAGTGCTAGTTTTATGATCATGGATATTATGCTACAGCTTTGCCTATGAATAGAAATACTTTCAGCTGTAATGATCTTAAACACATAATTTAGGACATTACAAGGGAAAGGAATTTGATTATTTAATATTGCACAATACTGTGAGGACTGCAACCTAGAAGCACTGTCCAGGGAAAGTGCATGCTGTAAAGGTATGTACATGTGAACTCTAATGAGTGGGCATCAAAGTAATGCAATAACTTACAAGATAAATTTATTCCCTTGTTTATATTCGGGGGGGGGAGAAGAAAAATTTCAAGTATTTTGTTTTGGTTTTTTACTGGATTTTGGATATTACATAATTTAGTTTCTAATGAAACAGAAAAGGGGATATTAATTCTTACAGATACTTTTCTTACCCCACACAGAATTGCACTTCAATCAAAACCAGAACTCTTACAAAGGGAAAATGGTTAATAAAAGAGTTTGTATGATTAAGGACTTAATTAAAACAGTGACAGCTACATTAACTGCATGTTTCTTGTAAGTCTCTCCCTAGTGTCAATGGTCAGTTTACATTTATAGTATTGGAAATAAAGGTTGATACTGCTAATAAGGAGGCATGGGCTCTGTCGAAGCATTACCCAGGGTTGTATGCTGCAGTCCTGCAGTTTGCAGAAGCTGAAAGGTCTCAGTTCATTTCCATTTGACAAGTAACCTTGGTGTGATTATTTCACTGGGTTACAGGGTCATTTTTTCATGGTAATGTTTCATTTTCCTTAACAAAGCGTTGGGCCACTTACCTGCCATACCTTGTCATCTCTTCTGTGTTTTCACTTTGTTTAGATTACAAAAATAGTGCATGCAGGTATTTTTAAAAACCCACTGTATTATTCTTTATGGCATTACTTATGACCAATGCTGGCAGCCCTTTGCAGATGCAGAGTCTTGATAGGTTTTCACTGTCAGTTCCCACCAGTGTTTCAGTTTAGTATAACGTTATTACCACTAGATGGCTCTTACTTTCACAAGAACTAGTAATTTGATTTAATTACCTTAATTTACTCAGCAGGTTGGGGTTGGTTTGTTTGTTTGTTCATTTGCTTATTTCTTTGTTTTCTAAAGTAAAAGACAGGAGGTCTTTGAAACACCTGTATGGGAATATACTGGCTTTCTAAACCTAATTTATTCTATTTTGATATGTTACTACTGCTTGTAAACCTTGAAATAACAGTACTCCCATCAAACTCTGTGTGAGATCGTTTTCTGGAATTAGTGTTGAAATACCACATCAAGGTGAAAGATTTTAATTTTATTTTTCTGTGTTTGCATTTTAGAAGCTTTCTAATTCTGATGTCTATTTATTGAATATTCACTACCAAAGCAGAGAACATGTGGTACCCCGAAGTTCACTCTTTCTAGTGAACTCATTTAATACTTTATTCAGCAAAACATCCATTTATCATGAGCATATTAGAAAGTTTGAATAGTGTGCCTTGTTAACTTTCTTTACCACACACCATCTATGCTCTTTGTGGCCACAAGGAGATAGGTAAATGAAAATAGATTAGCAACTGCCTACATGAACTGTAAATGGATTTTTGCTCTGGAACAGTCAGAGATCTGTACATAAAAAGACAGATTAACCAAAACTGCTAAAGGCATCTGCATGCTAAGGTATTGGTATAGTTCTTCTCCATGCCCATGAAATTAAATTCAGCCCTTGAAATTATTACCAGACTCTGAAAATAGATCCAGACTTCAAATTTATAAAACAATATAGTTTGTGAAACTTTAAGTTTCTGACATTACAAGTGTCCAGATGTCTTACAGGCTTCCTACTTTTTAAGAAAGACTACAGACTTACTTGAACGGTACTAAACCAGGAGGGATTCTGGAATTCCAACTCTATGGAGTGCTACAGATAATAGTTCTGCTCTGGTCAGTGAGCATTTGTACAATCCAATTGCTCCTAGAAATTATCTCCTTCTGTCTTGAACTCTGTAGCTCTTAAAAAACAGATTTAATGACTCTGTAAACTATGGTTTGCTTACAACATTGCAAAAATCATCAGAAATTATGTTTAAATACTCAAGTGCAACATTTCCATAAGTCGCTTCTGTAAGCTGCACATGACTGTTCTTCATACCTGCCTTTGCCCAGCCCTTATTCTAGAGAATTTTTAGTTCACTATGTTTGGCTCTGAAAAGCAGTTGGTGTATATGGACAGACCAACACCTCCACCTAGCATTTCATTATAGTATGAAAATATGTCTGTAGATAATTTGGGTTTTTATCTTATTACTCCTGATCACTGGGAGACTGTTGTTAATACTGTTATTTCCAAAACAGGGATGCTTCTGAAGCTATAACAATCTGAAAAAGATTATCTGCTTGGTTTTGATTTTGCACATACATTATTACCACAATCTTACCTGGCTCAATATCCAGGGAATAGCTGTCAATCTCCAAATTGAGGTGCTGGGCTGCAGCATCACAGAAATCTTCCAAAACACAATGTACTGCTTCTGTGATATTGTATGGCACTGTCCTGGCGAATTTCATTTTGCTATTCACAATCACACTTCCATTCCTGAAGTTAAGTATTTCCAGTTGCTTAAAACCTGTGAGGTTGGACTGAAGGTATGGAAGTAGCTGCAAAACAGAAAATCGCCTTTTATTTTAACTTAGTGTTAATGTCTACCCACTAGTTATTTATCTTATAGTAACTTGTCGTTATTGAGTAAACACATCATGCGTTTATTTGTCTGAATTTAATGCAGTTGTTAAACTCTACCACCAAATCCACTTTTCTTTTAGCACTGTGTTCTGACTTTTGTGTCTTTCTCAATAATATATTGAGATGGATGGACAGCAATTTTCCCTGTAATGAAATGCATAGCAGCTAGGGAGTTTATTCATCTGGAAGAGAAAAAAATTACCTCACTCAAAAGCCAACTTTAATTATTTTCAAATATTCAATCCAGGCAGGTTAGAGCATAACATAGTAGGTGCATTACTGAGCTGACCTGCTGCCCTATTGTATCCATAGAGAAAATCCAGATCTAATCCCATTCCCCTGCTAAGCTATGATAAGTTTTAAAAGGCCTGTTTTTAAACGCAGCATGTAGACACAGCCCTTAGTGTAATCAGCACTGCTATACTGCTGATGTGAAGCTAAGAAAAAGACAAATAAATTACATGCCAGCCATATATCTGGAGTCTCTCGAACAAGTAGAAAATGTCATGACTGACTTCATGAACTTTCTTCATACCCTGAGGGCATCCTAGGCTTATGGAGCCTTTCAAAATACAGCTTTATCAGACTGAATTGTAGCAGGGTCTGATATTATCAAAGTACTCTGCTCTTCAGTATATTTCTTTAAACTGTGCCTGTCTATTGCAATATGTTGTTCAAGTTGATTTTTCACCTACCAATTGCATGAACTGTTGTTCTAGTGCTTTGTATTCTGTTGAGCTCCTATTGAAGAGGTCATCAGAAAAGTGCATGTTGGTTACCCTCAGGCTGAAGAAAACCACTAGCTCTTTGCCTTTGGCTGCGGTTGTCATGGAGCTGGTAGTTACATATTTCAGCGTAGGAGCTGGGGTGGCTTCTGCAGGCTCAGTTGTCAGCACTGGGATATAACCGCTGCCATGCTCCACTTCATCCAGTGTGGCTGTGCTCATCATACCAATGTGATCTAACTCTGCAGCAATATCCTGCACTCCTGTCCCGGGCACTGTGGAGTCTGGTACCTCAAGGGACTGTTTGATGATCTCTGAGAGGCTGTAGGATGGGCTGGTTGCTGAAGGCAGCAGTGCTGTTTGATCTGATGGTAGCACAGCTGTAATAACACCTTCAGGCTGTGTGGTAGAGAGATCACTTGAACCAATAAAGAAAGGCAAAGTTTCATAAGTGCTGGCTGGCACTAAAATGTCATCACCTGATGATTCTGGTTCATCCATGATCTTAACTGCTGCAGAAAAACAGGGGGAAAAGAAATAGCTACTTGAAAAGCAAGCATAACAAACATCAAGCATGGAAACAACACATTTATTGTATTCTACTGAAGCATTTAAAAAAAAAAAGTATCAACACTACCTAAACACGAAAATGATATTTCCATCACCAAGGCAAGATTACTGGAATAAAACAACTCATCTACATGAGGTGGATTGAGTAATGAGATTTCTGTGGGTACTCTGTTTAAATAATCATAATTACACTTGGTAAGTATTTCCCGAACCTTTCCAAAGCACATTCTTGTTTTGAAGGTACGTACTCACACTGTCAGTTTATATTGACTGAAAGAGTAGATCGCATCTTTGAGCTGTCTGCTCAGATCACTTGTCTGCTGGAGTCATTTTGTTCCCCTCTGCAAGAGGTTGAAGCCATTATTTGCCAGCACTCATAAACAGTAATCACTGTTATGAAAAACAGTGCAGTCTCTTCAGATGCAAACTGAAGAGAGCAAAACTGTGCCAACTTCCCTAAAAGACATCAGTACCAGTGAAAACAGATTTAAACCTTAAGAAATCACCTGCTGCACATGAAGCAGCCATGTAATTAGATGCTGAACTCTTGAGGTCCTCATTGAGGCTTGGTGTGGAACTAGGATGTGTGGTAGCTATAGCTGAAATCCAAATCTAAAGCATGATGTATGAGAGTCTGAATTGGGCTTACAGCTATCTGGCCACAATGACTTCACAGAACACTGTGACTTCCAAGCAACTGTCATCAACCCAAGCTGACAGCTTGTCCTTTTCCAGTGTTATAGTTATGTAGACTCTTCACGTGGGACTTTCAGCAGCCCCCTCCTGGTAAAATTCGCTTATCAGTTGATAGCAAAGAAGTTTGTCTCCAATTTGAACTCTTCAATTCCCTATGCACTAATTTCCTCCTCCCAGTGGCCAGTGAAGGTAGTAAAGGAAAGCAAACTTCTGCATTGGGAATTGTCTCTACTGAAGATGTCAACTATCCTGTCCGTGGCACATCAGTTTCCCATGGGTGTTCTTTGTGTCTCTTTCAGTTTCCTTGCTTCTGAACAAACGAGGCTCAGTTTTTTGCTCACTGTATTGCCGATTTGGGAACAAATTTACATTTTTAATAAGGAAAAGCTTAGTACAAGATAGCTGTCTATTTTCTTGATGCTTAATTTAACAGCACATACAAACTCTTTCCTTTCTCCCTGAAGCTACAATACCTTGGTCTAATGTGGATTATTTTCTATAGAGCCCCATTCTGCTAAGCTGACCACACTTCTCAAAACATCAAGGAATCCTTCTAAGGCATGGTATGTGGTTTTACTAGGATTAGATGCTTGAAAAGAATTTTCTCCCATCTGGTTACCACTTTGCATAAGCCTATGTTAAGAGATGCTACATATATTTTTATCCTCTTTATTGTTTGTTTTATTATGTGTGTTATAGTGTGTGTGTGTATATATATATATGGTGATTCAGTGACAGAAGTATAAAGAGATAAAACACATGCTAATAAAATAAGTTAATACAAAAACAATAAATAGTATAATAACAATATAAATATAAAATAAATATTTATAAATAATAGTATCAATAGTAATAAATTAAGTAAAACACATAATAGACTGACCAGTGGTTATACTATTAGAATAGACTGTGCGAGAGCTAGATTTATTTTTTGGCTCTACTTCAAATTCCTGCTCGGGAGTCTTAAGGATACACCTTCAGGTGGTATTGAACTCTCTTCTAGAAAGTATCTAAAGATGAGATGCATTCTCTAAGCCAATATTTTTTTGCTCCTTTTTCAGTCAATAGTGAGATATTTATCTCACTTGAAGAAAACCATCCAAATATTCTGCATTTTTTGAAGTGCCTGTATATTTCTGTTGACTTCAGAACATACACAGCAAATTCATGTATGATGCCTGCTTTTCCGCTTACATAGTCTCTGCTATGTATATCAATCTCTTCAGCTCCTTGTGGCACTACTGTAAGGTCAGTGATTTCCCTGATGTGCTCTGATGTATGACAAGGAGTATTGAAATTTTTTGAAAATGGGAAACACTTTCCATTGTGTACTAGTTAGAAACTCTGAGCAGGGCAGTATGGTTCTGGCCCTGGAGAAGGCTCAGAGCATTTTACTCTGGAACACCCCTGACAAGGTGTTACTGGAGACTTGCTCCTCCTACTCCTAGTTCCAAGGTTTTCTCTTCCTTACAAGTGTTTTGCATGCCCCAGCTAATGGAAGAACTTGACTTTTTTTGTCTGTTCTGTGGGGAAGTGAACTTCTAGAAACAATATTCTGAAGCAGAACTCCTCAGGTAAAGCAGGCTGGAAGTAAAGTTATTACAGCTGCTTCTATTTATGCAGTCACTACATCAGTAACTAGTGCAAATGTTATTCTGTTATGTTGTTCTTTCAGATGAGTTTATTTGTATATTAATACTTGGTTTTGATAGCTATTGAGTAATAGACGCCAAGGTGCTGAGGAGTATAAGGTAAATTTTTGCTAGAGCAAATTTTAATCATAGCAGCAGTGCATGTTCTCATAGCTACATGTAAAAAAGCATTCTAGAAACAAGATATGCACTACTCTGACAGGGGTAATCAGGGAAAGGACAACTTCCATTTCACTGCTTTCCAGATGCATAAAATATTGCAACTGCCTTGCAAGATGTTGCCCCTGTTTTGAAGACCAGGTTATTAGCTCCTGTTACATGTTCTTGCAGGATTCCCCTGTTATCTTGCACCTCAAAGTAGGGTAGTCATCAAAGAGAGTTTCCAAACTGTCCTGGGCAGCTGCTGCTGATGGACAAACATTTTGTTATGACTTGGCTCATCAGAACAAATCAGTAGGCGTTGAGTGCAGCCAAGACTCTCCAGAGACCAGGTTTTAGGGGAGACAACTGCAAAGCAATGGAATCCCACATGGGATACATATTTTGCCTTTAACACTAGCTGGCTGATGGCAAGTTAATGAAGATCACTCATCTCCATCAATATTTAGTACTTCTTTCCCATATGGGACAAGACAAATTTTTATAGTCAGTTGCTTGCACGAAAACGTCTTTCCCCAAGCGCCTCACTTTAACTGGCAGAATATTTGGAAACCAGAATGATTTAGCTGACAAAAATTCCCACTTGATAAGAGTCTATATTTCACCTACATTGAGTTTGATATGTAGGGCTGAGTTCTAATTCATATTTATCAGCAGTGAACATCTTACCTTCCACATGATGAGCCCCTCCCATCCCCTTACCACATCCCCAGTGGCTGTTCATGACATGAAATATGTTAAATTTTGTATGCTTATGTACAAAATAGCAAAAAAGCCTAGAGCACTGGTGATTCTGGAGAAGATGCTGAAGTACACTGCTAACATGAAGCATCTGTGGGATGAGATGCAGAAAAATCCCAAGTGGTGCATTCTCCCTTACTGCAAGGCCAGACTATGCTGATCTGGAACAGGACCACAACGTGTGTATGGCAAATTCCCATTTAAATTAGCACAGATATGCGGTCTCCTTTTATTTGTTGCAATACGTAATTTACAGTACTGACAGTGTAATACAAGGCCTACAGTCCTAGTCCCTCCAGCCCTAGAAAGCACCCAGAAAAGAATAGCAAATTGCTGTATTGCTGTGCATGCTGCATAAAACACCAAATGCTGCACCAGAGCTTGGTGCCCTAATACTTCTTTGAGAACTCTTGTCATGTCCTCGTGTTTCTTGTGTAATCAAGGATATGGACAGATTAGAGAAGAAAAGCCTAGCGATGGTCTCTGTTTACAAAGCTCTTGCTGTTACTTGTTATGCTGATAGGGAGTGAGAGTCACTTATTAGTTAAGGGAACTCAGAACAGATTTCTTAGCATTAGTGCCTGAGGCATTAATGCAGGATGATGTACTGATGGGATCAACCTGCAGCTCCAGAGCAACCTTCTCTCAGCATGGCAGCATACACATGGTCATGACTGATAGTATTTGTCAGGCACATTGTATTTTAGAAAAAGTTAACTACAGGAGAAAAAAGTACTGGAATGGCTTTGAAATTGCAGCAAGTTTGAAGCAGAATAAGCATATATATTATGCATTTGGCAAATAGCCGTGCAAGTATATATGTGTGTGTGTGTGTGTGTGTGTGTGTATCTGTATATAGAGATAGTCTATGCATAGATTATAAAGGTCTTCTGGCATCCTCTTATTACAAGCAAAGTAACTTAAAACACCTTGAGAGTATACCAAGATGATCTCAGTGCATGTAACACCTGTGTTCACATGTTGCCATTTCTTATCAGTCACTGTTTCTCCAGCTGAAATATATAAGACAGTGACTGACCACAGAGGTGGTGTTAGACTTTGCAATGTGAAAGTAAATGGGCTCCCATAAAAGGCTTCTGAGAGCTTAGTGAAGCACAGCACCAGCCCTGAACACAGTGGTTACTGTCCCCTTCTGTTGGTTACACGTTTTCTAATGTGCATCACGTTACTATTGCAAGACTTGCAACTTACTGAATTAAAATATACTCCAAAAGTAACCATGTTACATTAAGGTTAAACAATAGAATGGCATTAAAAACAGCTGTCAGCAATGAAAAACTCAATTTGAACTCTCAGCCACCACTGACCCTCCCAAAGAGACGTTCACTGAACTCTCCAGATGTCTTTTTCATATTACATGGACAATATTGTACTGAAGAGAGTGTAATAGCTGAAGTTAAACTGCGGTTGGCAAAGATGTATAAGCACTGAATTAAGAGGCAATTTCCTGGGTGCATTGCTATATTAAATCTTCCTAAAAAGAGTGCTGCATACCGGCTTTTATTCCCAGCTGAGGGAGTAAAATACATAGGTTTGACTTATCAGAAAGAATCAACTTCTATTTCAACAGCTTTATTTCATTTCAGGTATCTAATTAGTTGGTTCTCTTACATTTTTTTAAAGTGAGGAAACCTTTTATAATTGACCATGAATAAGGAGTTATTGTTGGGGAAAGGTCAAATTGTCATGAGACATTTTTCTAATGGGTTTGTGTTAATAAGCAGACCCAGAAGATTATGCATTAAGAGGTCCTGGCATTTCATTTCACTCATGAGCTTAATAAGCACTGACATTTCCTATTGGCAATAGAAAATTTTCCAGTCCACTGACAAATATTGTTCTGTATATGAAGGTTACAGTATTGCAATGTGCATATATATATTTGTACATTTGCTGGCTGAAGAAAATAACTAATAAGGGAAAAAGTGTGCAATGAAGAGACTGGTCCATAATGCAGGGTGAGAATCTCCTTAGGGCAGCTATGCTGGTATAGATACCAGATGGACTGGTACATCAAGGAGCTGTATTCAAATCTACATTTTTTTTTGTTGGTGCCTGAAATGCCACAAATCCCTGAATGCAGGACTGTTGTGTACAAACAAATAATGAAGTGCTGAATTTGTGTTTGAGGTCTTTCATTTTTAACTAGGACACAAGTAAGATGAGGATTAAGAGAATTAAGAGTCTCATTAAGCCAGCATGTCACAACAAATATCTTGCAGCACATAATTATTAACTTTGTCTTTTTAACTGTAAAACCAAGGCAGAAGAGCCAGACTGATCTACAGCTGTCATTCTGTCTGTCAATATGAGCCAGGTTCAGTGTCCAGTGAAACCAACAGACCTCTTTCTCCACTTGACTCCAGTGAATCTCAGTGCACTGGGAGTGAATGCCATCTCTTCTCCAACTCCAGTCCTAAAATTTCTTGTATCTCTTGACTTTTTTTCCTTAGCATCCTTGCTGGCACTTTTTGAGGAGCCTGTTTTTCTCGCAGGACAGCCTGATGGCTGCAGCTCTAGCTCTACTTCTGTGTAGCGCTCTGTGTAACTTAAGTTAAATAAGAATGCCTAAGTTTATTCTGAAAATTTTCTTATCTTGCAGCTGTGCTTTACCATCATGTTCTCACCACCAAAGGTGCAATGAATGTCATTCCGACATGCTGTCACAAGAGGATAAAATACTACTTAGCAACGATAATCTCCTTTCATTATTCTCAGAACATTTCAGTTCTACCTGATACTCTGAAAACTAAGAGGATAACATAAAATTTGCAAAATGAGTACCTGAAGAGCTAAAATACTGTGAATTCAGGGGCTGAGCAACTAGTTTGCTATTCTCTTGTCTATGTTAATTATGAAAGAATCTTCCAAGGATGCGTTAGCTGGGCTTTGCACACTGGCATCAAGGCTCACCTTCTGTGTGGTAAAACTGGGTAGCCTCTTTTACTGAGTCATGCTTAGCTGAGTAATTTGGCCAGAGCACCAGACTGTGTGTTTGATTTGGAGTGTTTGCTCCAAATAACACAGAGTTATGATATGACCCTCATCTCACATCAGTATCCTTATCAATTCCTTTTTTTTTTTTTTTTTTTTTGCAGGTCAGTAATGTTATACATTTCTGCAATGACTGAAGAAATGAAAAGCAAAGAATTCTTCACTTGTCCCTCAAAGATGCATAAAGATTTAAAGTACATCATTAAGAACAAAGCCAAGACCTGACTACTTCTACTCTCCTGCAACTTTTCCCTCAGTGAAGCTAATTCTCCCTGAGAGAAGCAGAATGATGCAGCTCACAACAGTCTGACTGCCCATGAACCTTTCAGTGGTGTAAATTAGCTGGTCTTACTCAATTCACACAAAGTTTTCAGTACAAAGAAAGAAATCCCTTTATGAAATTAGGGTTAATATTTTCGTTGATCCATCTCTCCTTGGGAAATGCAAGCTAACAGTTTTCTCCTTAAAGGTTTTGGCATGTTTTTTGAGTAAGCCTATTTCTTTAAAGCTTTGAAATATTGAAAAAATAGTTAATATGTGATATTTTTATATTTTTCAGCTTCAAAGCAGTCACTTAAGCACAATAGGTGGAAATACAATACATATGCAATTAGTAGGGAAAGCTTATTTTAGACCTGTGTCAAATTCATGTACTGAGAGACTTGACTATTAAGCTTTAAAACCTGTCATTGGCATTCTCCCGTTTCAGCAGTTCTAGAGTATTCAGCATTTCAAAAACACATAAGTACTTTGAACAAGACAGGAATAGCAGGTGCTTAAAGCACCCCCAGAACTCCAAGCAACAGTGTTTGGTTTCATTTTGCACTTAAAATATGCAATGGAAGTATCTGCAGAAAATTGGAAAACAACCAACAGTGATCTGTTAAACCTGGGTCTCAACCACCATCCCACCACAGTTTCTCCCCTGAATTCAGCAGCTGTTGCACCCGATTATGGTGACTGCTCTGCCTCTCAGTTAAGATTCAGAAACATTCATTTGCCTCAGCACGTCCCTGACTATAGCAGAAGAAAAGTCAGTAATTCCATGTGGATTGCTTTAGGTAGTTAACAGTATTCACCCTTGTAATTAAAGTCAGATTATAAGGTTGTATTCCTGTTTTTTACAAGAAAACTGTATGGACAGGTGTATAATAAGATACCTTGTATGGACAGTAGGGCAGTGGTAGATTATTTCCATAACATGACAAGTCACTTTTACCATGTAAGAACTTTTACCTCATCTGCTACTGAGATTGTTAGACAAAATGACATACTAGTGCTCAAGTGCTCTAAAAGTCAGTTTTCTAATTAAAGTCCCTGCTAAAGAAATGATTCAACTGGGTATTACACTCTTGTGAAGGAAGGAAATTAATAAGTACATTTACAGTTTAAACATGTAAAAAATGCCAGAGACCGCTGGGACTGTTATTTTTGTAAGCTATTTTGCATTGAAATTCTGCACAGTTTGCTACCATACTAAATTTATATTAAAACGTATCTTAAACAACTAAGACATGAAGCTAAACTGAGAAGTCTGGACTTCACTGGTGTTCACATTAGTGAATTAGAGAAGAAAATTGACAAGCATTGAATTTGCAAATATTAATACACATCTACATAGCAGTGGAATCAAAGCTGAATAAGAAATATCTCACTTAAGACCATAGCTTCAGGAGGATTAGAAGCTTTTATTCCTATTGTTGACTGTTTTACAGTTAAATTTGAGTTTAAACTAATGAAATCTGTGTGAAAATAACCTAAACCTGGAAACATAAAGAAGTAACCATCTAAACATTGGAAATACTCTTGCCATGCTACTGTAGTGATTTTGGAGCACCATAAATGGAGAACCTGGAATATTATTTTTGATTCATTTTACTTCAGAATAATTAGAAACAAAATGTGACAGGTTACAATACCTATCCTTCGGACATGAAAGTACCCTCCACATCCCTGCCCTCTTTCTCTATTTTTCTCCACTGTGTGACAGGAAAAAATAAAGAGCACAGTTCTGTAGGTGATGGGACCATAAGACAGTTTTGTGGTACTGAAATTTATTAGTTTGCAAAACAGTAAAAACGAAATAGAAGTCACATGATATAAATTCAAGTGATTTGTTGACCCAAGGACCTAAAAACAGAAAAGACAAACATGACATTAGAAAGTTAAAAAATGTGACTCTCTTGAAATCTTGTAATCAGATGAGCACTTTAAGATTTGTCCTGATGCTTCCAGGCATTCATTCTCCTCAAGCCACACTACTTTTTTTATTTATTATTGGAGCTTTGCAGTATCATGTAGGCTACGCTGCTTGAAAGCCCATCATTCCAAATTGCATGGCATTAAAAATGGTTATTAGAAGAATGTTTGGCCATAAATAAAATTTTTACTATAAACTCAGCTATCTGTTATCAGCACCACAATTCCACAAGTATTATATTCTACAACACTTCAACTTAGAAAGAAAAGTAAATCCACCAAATGGGTAAGAATGGAGAGGAAACCTAAGCATAAAATGAACAAGAAAGGAATCTTTTGCATTCAGGGTTGGTTTAATCATATTCTTACTAATGCAGATAATGATCTTACCATTCTACAAAATGAAAGTGAAATTTCTACATCATTCTAATTTACACCTGCATATCACTGCTTTAAATTGTGTTTACTCCTGTCCTCTACATACCTTTCTGTAAAGTTGCATTAACAAAACAGCGTTAAGAACTTGTTGAAAAGAATGCATGTTACTGTAAAGCAGAAGTCAGAACTTATCTCCCCATTCCCCCCCCCCCTTTTTTTTTTAATTGCAATATGAAAATATATGAGATCTATCCTGGCAGGAGTTCTGCACATTCTAGAGATTCACAAATGCGAACTCTATTATATTTAGTATAAACATTATTACAAATTTGTCTCCTTTTAAGGTTTTTATGTATTTTTGTTTGTTGATTTTAAATACTATAGCATCTTTCAAACTGCAGAACAAACACCTTAAATAGGTATTGGCATCAGTGCCAATTATGTGAGTCATCTCAGGTACAGCTGAGAAAAGCAAAGTTGGAAGGCCTGAGCCCTCTCTCCAGATAGAGATACATAACTCCATCTAGAGACGTGATTCAAAGCACCTAAGTTACAACTTGCCTATACTAGTCTAATACAGGTGGCATGAGTTATCTGCTAACAAGGAACTGACTATTAAAGTTTCCAATCTGAGCTCAGGTGGAGTTTCTTAAGCTGGAAGGAAATGGAATCCCCCAAAGTGAGAACTGTAATAATTATAGAAAATAAAATATTTAATACCATTTATCATAATACATTATTTCTCAAATCCAGCTTTTCTAGGAAGACTAAAGATTATTAATGAGTGAGGGAAATGTATTATTTAAGGCATGTTACTCTCAGCAGTGCCACTCCGATATTTGTTCCAACAGGACTACATTACATCTAAACTTTAAATAGTTTCATTCATTTATGACCTGGCAAACGGTACTTTTCCTCCCCCAGCTCAAAAGTCTCTATTGTTTTAAAATATTTTTTATTATTTTACTACTCTATTGGTCACAGGTTTTTATATAACTTTATTCAAGGCATTAATATATTAAAGTTATTTGTGATACTGGATTTTCAAATTCTGAACTTATTTCTGGCCTTTTTATATCCAATTTTTATCGGAGGATTAGAATTACTGTAATCATGTCTGAAGACAGTAAACTTCCTCAAAGAAGTTTCTAGCCCTGGAGTTCTAAAGAAAATTAGTTTTCTGGAACAAAGTGCAAAGACTCCACATGCAGCAATAGCTACATGCGCTCCTGGAGGGAGAGCTCCTTTATGCACAGTGACAAAGATGAAGAAAAATTATGGGTGGTTTGTAGGCTGTCAGGTTTTAATGTTATCACATGGCAAGCGCACCTTCCCTCCTCTTCTGGGTCTTGAGCCTTTGTGGCTGCTCCTGTTTTCATAGGAAACAGGCAAGAGAACTTTCCCGTTTTTCCACTTTAGATCTAATCTCTGAACACTGCCAGAAAGGTTGGTTTTAACACAAGATGGGATCTGAAACTGAAATGTATGAAAGCTTGTATTACATGTGTTACATCTCACTCATGGTGGAGGGCTACCTACAACCAATGTAAAGCTTACTTAAATGAATAGGTTGTAAGTCACCAGTATTACGGTGAAAGAGGAGAGAGGGAGATGATTAGTTTGGAGAGAAATAACATGAACCCAGAAGGGAACAATCCTCAGGGAAATGCTAATTATACAAGAAGTGAAAGCATTCAGGAAACAAGTACTGAAGGTTCATTAGTGTTGGGAGTCTAAAATGACACATGAAGTTCATGAGAACCTCATTGCAGAAACAATGGCGTTGACTAGCAATATGCAGTGATGACTGTGTGAGAAAAGCCCCAGGTGTGTGTGTAGAATATGAGACTCTGGTCCTTGTGGAAACAATGGAATAGCAATGTGTGTCTGTGTCTGGGGAAGAGACTTAAAAATAAAAAATAGAAGTGAACAAGTGCCAGAACACTGAGGTGGAGAATGAGGTGTTACATTTTTTCATTATACAGGTAGCTCAAATTTGCCTCAGGATCAACAAATTTTCTTGCCAGAAATATAAATTGTTTTCTGTACTTCACACAGTAATTTCAATGAGTCATTGGAGCTACCAATTGCATATAAAGTTTCATTTGTTTTGGTTAATGTTTACACATTTATATCTTGTATTTGGAGAGGTATAAGAAATCATATTTGAAGGAAGCAAAACTTAACTTTAAATTAAAACTGAATGATTGGATAGCTTAATAATTTAAACAAGTGATGTGTTAAACTGGGAAAATATTTAGCATTGTTTCTCTTGTATATTTTTGCTTGGATTAGCCGTTTCATTTTAGCATGTTTAATTATGTTTTGAAGATGTGATGCAGGTTTTGTTCTATTCACATTGTTCCTGCTGTACCTAGCATGGTGATAGTTGAGCAGTAGGCTATCATTACATCTTTGCCGTACACTAATCACTTACTCCAATATGTTTAGGACTCTTCAGGATACCTGTAGTATTCTGAGTGAGCTATTCCAACTTTATCACAACAAGGAAGACACTATGCACATTTTCTTAAATCTAACATATCTTAATATGGGCCTGCTGAAACTTTTGCATTCAGCCTCATCTTCAATTCACAGATAACTTTTAGGCTAAAATCATACATAATGCTTGAGAAAATGACAAAGCTACACCTACCTGTTTACTTCTCCAGTCATTGGACTGAAGCAGCACCTTCGTGAAAAGCATTCTTTGCACATCTGAAGCAGCAAGCAAGAAGTGAAAGGACACAGAGAAAAGCTGTTGAGGGAGAATGTTAAGAAAATCTTGTCAGTTTATGATCAAAGAAAACATACGAAAAGCAGGAAAACATGCAAGGAAACAGGGGAGTTCTTTACCTTGTATAACCATAGATGGAGAAAAACTGCCGAGTCTCCCTGTCACAAAGGATGGGTGAATTCCAATCCTGGGAACATTCAGAGTGGTTCTTGAAAGAAGTAATGGGACTTTCTTTTCCATCACAATGCTGGTTATGCCAAACAGAAAGCTATGCTAAGTACAGATGGTGCTTAGGCAGCTGGAGATGAACCAGATGCAGAAAGAATCCCCAGACATCCAGAAAACAGTTTTTTCTAGACTGCTTAGAAATAGTAGTGAGTGAGGAGAGCACAACTGAATTAAGTGCTGGGCAGTAGGAAGACATGACACAAGGCTGTGTGAATATACGAGGGTAATTACAGAAATTAATGAGGCTTTTATCAGTTTCACATACAGAAATGTGACCCCTGTCTACTCATCAGTCAGTTTCTCACAGTAAAAAAACTCCTCTGTGACACACCCTGCAGAGTCTTCTCTTAGAGTCTTCTGGAAAGCTTGAGAATGATCCAGGCTTGTGAGACTGAGATGTAGTACAACAGAGTAGCTGAAGTGTATTACTGCTACCTTTATTTTGTTCTATGCTTCTGGAATAATTGCTCCAGAAATAATGCGTCCTCTGACGGTCAGGAGATTTACCTGTGTTGTATATTTTTTTAGTAGCTGCAGTTAAAACAAAGTCAAATTACAATTCTCCTTACTGTTTAGGAAGTAGAACTATATCATTCATTGTTGTTGCAGACTTCATGAACTCTTTTATCACTTTATATATTTGTTTGTGTTTGTTTTACTGATGAAGTGTTATTGCTTTTTGAAATAACAATCTGTCTAATACATTACAGAAATGTCTTCCTTTCTGAATGGTCATACTGTTTTAGGTAGAGTCACAAGAAGACCACAGAAGCATAAAAGAAATTTAACCATATTGAAGACATACTGATGTGTTAACTCCAGAGGGGGAAATGTATGAAGAAGAAAGATGAATGTTAGAGAACAGTGAAGAGATATCCTCTCAGAAAGTAGAAAAAAGCAGAGGTTTTGCAGTGATTTTAAATGAAAAACGGAAAGAGCTGAGATTTTACAGGATCTACAGCAAACCTTTCTGAGTAGTCAAATTTTTAAACCATGACATCTGATCCACGCAGTCCAGATTTTTTCAGTAAGAGGGTTTGTCTCTGAATTCTATTGTAAAATCTCAGTCAGAATTTAATATTCAAAGGTTAGGCTTACATTAAAGCATCTTCCTAGTAGTTCTGGGCTACTTTGAGGAGTAGAGTAAATGCCATCACTATTTGGCCAGCATGGCTGTTTAATCCTCACTGGTCTGCTCTTTACCTGCACCACAGACAGCATCACTGTCCTGAACAAGCACAGAACCACGTGAAAGAAGCTTCACAACTGCTTCTGGCTCATTCCTCCCACTGGTTTCCCAAGACTGACAAATCCCATCCTGCATGTCTTAGAAGGATACTTCTTGTTAGTTCGACTCTTCATCCCTCACCTGTTTTTCACTTTCCTTTTCCTACATGTTGTATGCAGAACTTTGCATCTATTTGTTTGTGTAAAGCTGAGTTCAATTATCTTTTAAGGAGCTGTGAAAGAATTTTTTTTATTGCTTTGATTAGTGATCTCACATAGGGATCTCACATAGGCATAATTAAAGTATTTGGTGTAGGTCACAGACATTCAATGTTCATGAGTCTGTAGTAATGTTCAGCCTACAGTTGCACAATGATAACCCATGCAATGAAGTCTGTCTGTGAAACATAGCTGATGGGGAGACCTAAAAGAACCTCAGATAATGTTATTTCTTGTAGCCATGACTTCCTTTCATGGTAAAGAAGAGTGAACTTAAAGTTCTAAACATGTGATGAAGAAAATTTGCTCCACCTTCTGGACTGAAAGGTGAGAAAATGGCTGGGAATTAATGTAGTAGAAGTGAAGGCAGCTGTTCAGACCTTAACCTTCTGTCCAAGCTCATACAGAACTAAGTAGTTCCTGCTGTTTCACACCAGCAACAGTTAAAAGTTTGGGTTTTGTGATTTTTGTTTGTTTGCTTGGGTTTCAAAAAATGCTACTAAGAAACACAGTTATGAAATGCAGCCAGGCACAATGTGTGAAATATTCTGTGCCTAATAGTGAGTAATTTTGCTTGCCATATTAAAATTAATATCACCAACACTGTTGACATTAATAAGACCTCTCTCATAAATGTTGTCAAGTCCTGAATTTCCAAATCAAATTCTATCAGCTCCTATGAAATATACAACATTCAGGGAAAGAAAAAAAAAAAAAAAAAGCCCACAGGGAATGCTGTACTCAGAACTGCCAAATAAAAAAAAAACCAACACAAAAACCCCCCCAAAACTGTAAAGGAATTTTAGAGAGTATACATTATTTACCCTTCTCTAAACTTAGTAAGTAGATTTTTAACCTCTCTCTTCTGTTAAGCTTGCAGTGTGTTCTGTGTACTACAAGGTTTTAAATGAATATAATAACTCCAGCTTTGTGTCATTGCTAATAAGGTGTCCTTTCTTTTTAGACAGGGAACAATTATTTTTTCCTGCTACTCAGCTGCAGAGATACTGAAGGAATTCTTGTGTTGTAGTGCTTGTTTTAGACATAACTTGTGTTCAGAGAGGAGCAACAAGGCAGTGGGCCTTATTTTGGGGAAGTTATTTTTTACAGTTCTAGTCAGTTTGCTCTGTCTCTCAGATGACAGTTTCCAACCCAAATGTGCAACAAATAATTCCTTAAAATAGTGTTTAAAGGATCAGTACCATGTGTTTACAGGAGCAAACATGCAGTTACAGAAGATCCACACCTCTTTAAACAAACAATTCCATGCTGTGTGGGCACAGGTAATAATGGCTTTAGGAAAAAGAAAAACCTTGATGTAGATTTTTTTACCTCATTTCAAATTATATGAGAAAGATTGAAGAAATTTGTAGGCAAGTGGTGAACTTTCCGTTTTTATAATACTTGCTTAAATTTCCTTTGGTCTGATATTTGCCTGATGACATTGAAACTCACTAAACTATTTAATGTATCACCTCTGAGAATCATTTAATAACACAGAATGTAACCTTCATTTTGAACTGACGTATCAGACCCTATGCAAGACTCAAATGAACTGTGGTCCTACACTCTCACTCAGAAACAATCAAGCAAGCTTGACCCCTGGGGCCAGGGAGAGGTCCACCTCCAATATCCTTCCTCCCATCCAGTGAAAAACAGTGAGGCAGTAACTGTAATAAATTACAATAAGGAAATTCTTTACAATTTTAGATCTGAAGACAATGAATAAAACTAGTATCTTCACCGAAAATTACTCTGTATTTTTGGTGAGACTCTGCTTCTCTTCAGTCATTTGGAGCTGTTAGGATACAAGGTTTGTCAGCTATGTAGCAAATTGCAAAATAGACATGCGACTTTATGTGGGTTTTATGACGTCAAATCCTTAACCCGATGAGTGAACACAATGAAAAATGCCTGTAATTTTTGACCTCCTGCAAATGTAAGACTTTTCCACGGTTATAATGAATGTTATTTATAGGTATGCTATGCTGTTATTTGAAGGTATGATACGCTTTTATCAGTAGGACTATAAGAATTTTTGCCATAATATCCTTTACAAGGCATGCCTCATGTTTAGGCATTTGTTGCTGAGTTGTTGTTGGGGTTTTTGTTTGCTTGTTTGTTTTTTTCTTCGACACCCCTGAAGTCAAGTACCTTAGGATTTTTTCTCAAGTAAGCATCACAAATGTAAATTTTTAACTTTTGACAATCCAGAAAAAAATTCTGTCACAGCTGAAAGGAATGATTACTGTACTTATATGAGAACTCTTTGTGTATTAACAACTGGATCTCTTCTACTCTCATTTATAGAAAAATCTTTTGTGTCTTACCTTGTCCAGACAGACTATCTTGGTCAACTTCCTTGAAAGGTGGTCCTGTTGTATCTGCAGCTTCAGCTCCTTCTTGCAGAAGACTAGGTGGTATAATGCTACTTGTGGTATAAAATGCCAGTGTGGTGGCCTGCTCCACTGGAGACTCATAGCCATCGGTGATTGAGTCACTGCTAGCAGAATCATCTGCTGGAGGAGGCAAATAGGAATCCTCTGGTTTTGAAGGACTACTAGTGCTACCCAGAGCACTGAAAGGCACTGTGAAACTTTGGTGGTCAGCAGAGATACCTTCTGTGTCTGGAGTAGATTTCTCCCGAAACCGTTCTCTGGAAGGTTTGGTAGGGAACACAGGTTCAGATGAAACAAAATTATTGAAGTACTCAGGATCACTGATGTCGCCACTTAGCACCGGGATTCCAGTTGTAAATTCATTGAACAGGATGTCTCCAGTTTGGCCCACTGTTGCTGGGCTGGGGTAGCCCAGTGGGAGGTCCACACTCATGGAGTCCTCCTGAAAAGGTTTATAAAAAGCAGCTTTCATTATTATGTTTAATTTTCACTGCTAAAAACACAAGTAATCTTTAGCCACATGAAGTTGCAAACAGCTAACTCAGCATGAAGTCATGAAATGTTTGGCATGAAATGTTTGGCATGTGATCCTAATCACATTTCCTGTAATTTAAAAAATGGTCAAAGAAAGATGGCTTTCACTGTCCCTGTCAATTGCTCTCTTTCTGTCATTGAAATGTACTACTGAACCTGTGAGACAGTGTAAACTTAGTAATTACAACAGGAAAAGATAATAAAGAAGTAATTTTCACCTGTAAATGGTCTAAACAATACCTCCGTTGCAGTATAGCAAGACAACATTCATCTTTACCACATTATAAAAGGCAGATATGTATTCTAGCAAAATACCCTTTTTCGATATATTTATGTACATTTTAACACTGTTTAATTAGCAGCCTTCCAGCATCTGAAGTGGGGCTATAGGGATGCTGGGAATGGAGTATTCATTAGGGACTGTAGTGATAAGACAAGGGGCAAGGGGTAATGGTTTCAAACTAAAACAGGGGAAGTTTAGATTGGATATAAGAAAGAAGCTCTTTCTTGTTAGGGTGGTGAGGCACTGGAATGGGTGGCCCAGGGAAGTTGTGAATGCTCCATCCCTGGTGGTGCTCAATGCCAAGTTGGACGAGGCCTTGGGTGCCATGGTTTAGTGTGACATGTCCCTGCCCATGGCAGGGGGGTTGGAACTAGATAATTTTAAGGTCCTTTCCAACTCTAACTATTCTATGATTCTATGAATTTCATGTTTTTCCTCAATTCATGGAGAAATAAATAAATAAACATACCAACCAGTATTAACTCACCAAATCAGGGCCTGCCAGAGGAATAGTGACCATGGCCTGGATATCATTATCAAAATCACTAGATGGTCCAATAGATTCTGGGAAAAAAAAAGAACTAAATTAAATAGTGCACATTATCTCAGCAGTGGCACCCTGAAAACTGATCAAAACAAATTTGGTAAAAACCAGTATTAAAACTGTTCTCCATAAAAAAATTACTTTTAAAAATGCATGCTAAGAAGAAAAAGGCATAAGTTTCCATTTAAGCTAGAAATTATGAGGAAACCAAGAACTTCATATACATTATTCTTTGTACTCCTTTATTTAGAATAAACAGGATAGGTTTGCAGGTAGCTGAACCATGGACAAATACTTAAAATCAGCTGGTGTGAAGCATTTGATTAAATTCACTTGGGCTATGATGACTCATTATATTGTGTTGTTCATTAAGCATAAATTCTTTTCAGTTTTACCCAACGTCCACACCATTGCTACACTCAAAGTTTTGGTTTTAGTGCCTGGTGGTTCCATTCACCCTCTCAGAGAAGCTCTTTAAACATAGTTGCATGCAAGCTGTTTTCTAAAACTGGTTATTAAAAATAACTAGTGGGGGAAAGTTGATTAAAATTGTTATTATTAAAGTGTTCTATAGCCACTGTTTCCCCCCCCCCCGTGCCTTTTAATCTACATTAAAAGATGAGATTTTATTCTTATTGAAAGTATTAGTTCATTTAAATATTTTTTTTTTGGCAAGAAAATGCTGCTCTTTGTAAATGGAACACTGCAATTTGGTGTGTGGTTTAAGATTGTTTTGGTAAATACGCATATGAAAAAACATTTTAAATTATTTTACCCATTTTTAACCCACCTTCCCAAAACTAGAGCTATGCTAGCTTTGAGAAAGATCACTGGTGCACTAAATGGGGATATTTATTAGGTGGATTAGTGAACAGGATGAAGCCTTTCAATTTTCTGCTGGAGGTCTTCACAGCCAGCTACACTTCTTCTGTGTTTCAGAGAGCAAAATGCAGTTTTATAGTACGTTTCACAGCACCGATTTTTGCTTGAGATCAAATGCTCCTTAAGGTATCTGTCTCTCTGATTTCACTGGGAGGTTAGACGGCTTCCTTACAACTGAGACTTAGCTTTCAGAAAGCTAAATTTATATTAGAGGAAGCCCTCACTTCTTATCTCATCAAGGAGACTGGGAAATTAAAATGATACTGTGAATATACATAGTATTTCTCACTCCCCACTCCTCTCTTATTTTTCTTAGTATGCAAAATATCCATCTTTTCTAAACAAACAACCAAGAAAAGTGGATTCTCCAATATGATTGGAAGTTAGGCTGTATAATTATAAAGACATTTTGCTATCAAGTTTAACTTAGATCTGTGCATCCTTGGGACACTGCAACACTTAGGAGAATGAGATACATCAAATGAAAACCACTTGTTAGAGAGCAAAGGAGACCCTATTGAAATTGCATCAGTTTGAAAATGTGGCTGGCACCGCCTGCCTACTGACCATCAGTAAACTGAAGTGTTCCAAGGTCCACTGGCAGGGACTGGTCTTCGTGGAGTGCTATGGCAACCAGTTGCTGGAGGTCTGTTACTGTGAGTTTAGTTGCTGATATCTCCCTCTCTTCCTTTGGAGAAAGTGGAATTTTTTCATTTTCAACCTTATTAGATCCAATAGTTGAGATGTCACCTGCTGTGCTTCTGATTTCTGAGCCATCTCTCTCAAAGTTTACCACATATCGTGCTACAGTGCTGCTTGACCTGCAAGAGGAAGATGCAAAAATACCCAGTGCAGCAAAATCAGTTACTGGCTGAGGATTGATTTTACAAACCAACCAACAAAAATATATGTAATCAGAACATATTACACTCTGTACAAATAATGCAGATATATTTTTTCCTAATGAGACTGTCATCTTCAAATTAGTTTTGTAATGCCTAAACCTTTATTTTTTCTATGCATAATTTTTAATTAAAATTCCAATAGTGAAGAAAATTATAAAAGTGTTCTAACATAATCCAGTTTAACCTGACCACTCAGGGACCTGCAGAAATACTAAGGTAACTGTAATTTAAGATTATTGGTTCAAACAAACATAAATGCATGCTGGTTTCACTAGAAGCCATAATCACCTATTAATTATGCAGGAAAGGGATTAAACAGTTCATAAAACTACAGATAAGCAAAAACCTTATCACATCTGGGGCTTAATTTTTTTTTTTTTTACTCTTTTTTTGAAAAACAAGAAAGTTCGCTAATATGGCAAGCAAATCACTTTTCACAATGGCAGTTTTTTTTCCAAGTCCAAATTAATATACCTTCTCTCTAGAGGTCCTTGTTTAACAGAAGTCTCAAACTTTCACCATTATTAATAAATCAATTTACATAAATGCTAAATTCACCTACTTAAAATGAAAAAAACAAAACTACATTGCAAAATATTTGTACTCCACTATGTTGCCTTTTATAATATCGAATACTATAGAGAGAGGAATCTCACTTTATGTACTATCTGCTATGTATTTACATTTGTACTACAGTGCAAGAATTCAGGAAAAGCATTAGACAATTCTTCCTTTTAAACTGCAAGTTAAACATTCTGGGAACTGCTAGACAAATTATTCCCCAGCAACACTTTTAAGCAACAACCGGCTCTGTAGCTGTTTGTATTACCAGTCAAGAATTCCCTGCATTTTGTCAATGTAGTAACTGGTCTCTTTGCCACTATATCTGCACTGCTAATGGAGATAACAAATCAAATTTTACATACTTACTGAAGATAATGTGTACCTGAGAATACTAGGAAGCAGCAGATCAAAAATGAAAATGTAAATATCAAGTTTCCCTATTTATTCTTTTCACTTTCAGTATATTACTGATAGAGATCTTTAATCATCTGTATGTTAATTTTCTTAGGTCAAACACCTTTCTTTCAGAGGGATCCTGACAAAATTTGATTACATGAACATTTCAGATTAAGGTAAAAGTTATCCCTGCTGCTTTATATCACAGATTGTGTGTGTAAGCAGAACACAGTCCATTCAGTTTGTTACATCAAGATAAAAAACATTTATCGATGTATCTATTGACATTTAATAGTCTATAAAATGATTAATCTTAATTATGTATTAAAGACAAATTACCCATCTTTCTCCTTCTTCTGTCTTCATTTCAACACATAACGAAGGGCGTGATAAAATATCGAAAAAGAAAGAAAAAAATATTAATCCACGTATACTAGGAAATCAGTTGTACATCAAAAAACATCTTTTTACAATTTATCTTCTATGTGTCGTCTATAATTTTTATCTCTGTGAAAATGACAGCCTACTCTCCATCGTTTCATTGTTTGTCTTCCAAACAGCAGGGATCTCCATGTTCTGAATGGGGAAACAGGATTTTTGATTTACCTTGATAGTTTGAAATATCTACCTTCATATTTCCCACTATAAATGATGCAGTTTCAGCACTGCCATTGTCAATCTGTATCTCAATGGACACCTGTGACAATAATAGCATCTACTACTGTTACTATGGTGCCTACTCAGATCCTAGTCACAGAGGTAACTTGACCTCCAGAATGCATGTCTATGTTGACTTTCCATTATATAATGCCATTATTTTCCATGATGAATTCTCTAGCATATCTCTGATGTTGCCCTTCCTCATGGTCTTGGGGGGAATGCTGCTAAAATATATATGGTAATATGGGTAAGGGAGAATGGACACCATCACCTGTCTTTGCTCATCTGAAACTCTCAGGAGCTAACTTAATTACTAGATGATGGGAAACAATCCTGGTCTTCCACACTGATGAATGTACATTCATATCAGCTCCTAATCTAAGATACTAAACAGAAATGGATCTCTGATCTCCTGAAGCCACAACTTGAAGTGGTGAGACACTGGAACAGGTTGCCCAAAGAAGTGGTAAATGCTCCATCCCTGGCAGTGTTCAAGGATAGGTTGGACAGAGCCTTTCGGCAACATGGTCTAGTATGAGGTGTGCCTGCTCATGACAGGGGGCTTGGAACTAGAGGATCTTAAGGTCCTTTCCAACCCTAACTATTCTATGATTCTGTGATTCCAAGAGGTTATTTATTGCAATATGTAACTATAAGTTGTCACTGGAGATTTTCTCTGCTTGTTCTGCAGTAGCGAGTTTTTTTTGTTACTTCATAATAAAAATATAAGCAACTAATTTTTACTTTATTTTGCTTTTCTCTATCCTTTCCTCCAGCAATTTTGAAGAGAGAAAAGCTAGGAAAATGTATGCTCTTGCCTAAAATTGGATTGCAATATGAAAGTTCTTTAACATACATTAAATAGTACCAAAAGCGCTGAATGTTTCTGATGCTGTGCCAGAAGCCCATGTGAATTTATGTCTTTTTTTTCCTGCTCTTTATTAGCTTTCAATTTTTGTTATCTCTTACTGTTAGTAATTTGTTTTTCCCTTGATTGTTTGCATAATGTGCTCTTATCTATGCTTATGCTTCTATATGGTTAGAAGCATAACCATATAAAATACCTAGGTTTTGATTCCTCTCACTTTCCCTATAGATTCTCTATTGAAAAAAATGCACAGTAGCTTGTATTAGCAGTAAACACACAAGGAAGCTAAAAGTAAAAGAAATGACAAGATAGAGCACAAAGTTATTAAAATATGAAACCATTTTAATTGTTTGAGACACCTGGGAAACACCTATAGGAAAAGTTTTTACGTGTGTAAGCATGGATCTTCCTGCAACCTTCTCTTGCCAAGGCACCCTCACTGAGATCTATGAAGGTCACAGGATACGCACACAAAGAAATAGCCACCTTAATAATCATACTCCTAGCTCGTTTTGTCTTGTCATTTAAGAAAGTCCTTAATACAATATTTCTAGCAAATAATTTCAAAGGATTTATTGATTACTTCACCCATCAGGGAATTAAAACTAGTTCTACTTAGTAATTCAAAACCTCATAGTCTCACTTGGAATATGTTTGCATTTCTCTTCACATTGTGTCTGTGTTGTTTCTAGAAAACTATTTTTTGTCTATAGCAATACACCTACCACTATTCTATGTCTATCCATGTTGGAAGGATAGGAGAAGGAGAATCCTCATAGCCAATAGAAAAATGAGTCACATTTTCTTACTTACTTAAATCCTAACACGTGGATTTCTTTGAATCCTGGAAGTTTCTCAAATATTTTTTGCATCTATAGAAATTAATAAAATCGTTAATGCATTGTAAATTCTACTGGTAAAAAGCAAGCAAAGGTGAACTATCTGGACAATATTTTCCATATTTCAGAAAGAGCTTTGGGAAACAGTCTCAACTATTGCCCTCTGTGGTATCATCATTGCTGGACTCATACACAGTATTTCATTTGTATATGCTTCCTGTAATTACCTGTTAACAGGCAAAATTAAGCATGAAATACATCTTTTTTAGTAATGTAGTTATGTAAATAAGTGATAATCTAGTCCATAATAAAGCAAGTCAAATAAAATGAATCAAATATTTTTCTCATTTTCAGCAGTTTTGGTATATGAATAATTTTGTGTTTCAAGTCACCTTAACTGTAAATAGTTAATTATTTAGAAATAGTAACCAAATGCAGGTGGATTTAGATCATTTATCAGATCATTTCTAAATTAAGCAGTTATAACTGTCTTGTACAAATACAATAACTTTGTTTTTAATTCTGATGCAAAAAATGTGCAGTTACATGATTTGAATAGAAAAGATGGTGTGAAGAATAAACAATGAGCAGAAAAGGTCAATTGAGTATACATTTTTCAGAATTTAAGATAATAAATGTTTTTATCAGCACCTCAAAATTAACAATGTTTTGAGACCCAGCAGATTGATCTAGTCTTGTCTCTTTTCCAACTGCAGCAACGTTTATGCAGCTAAGTCTAAAGAAACATTTTATGTTGATCTGCTATGTGAAAGGAACAGGATTTTTTTTAAAACACAGTTCCAAAGCTCTTTTCTGTTTCACTTTCTGGTCCTGTTAAGTACCAGGCCTCAAACACGTCACCTAAGCCTTTCATCTGCAAGCAAAGCCTGTGTGGATTTAGGGGAATTCAGCACTTGAAAAGAAGTGAAAAAGCCTTTTGAGGAATCAGGTCCTTTTAATTCAGCATACCACTTGAAAAGTGCATGAACTAATGTGGTGATCTTTCCTCTTCCTTGACTATTTTATTCTGTACAAATCCAGCATACATTTAAAACTCATTCATTCATGCATGAGCATTTGTCAGAGCAGGTAAGGAATGGGTGGTCAAACCCACACATTTCTTTGCATCTCTTAGGTTAAGTGAAGAAATAGCATAAGATCAGTGTGTTAACACAATAACAGGTACGAACCACACCGTATAAGCCTAAATGTCTTTTTTATCACAGCAAACAGAAGAGACTACAATGGCTAGCACAGAATATAGGTCTGCCATCTACCCTCCCCTTGTCCATCTCTTGGAAGAGGACAGCAGGAAAGAAATGGAGGTAAATAGTTCATTTTGAGCTTGGTCTGACTTAGTAAAAGTGGTGCAGAAGTAGCAATTAGACTGTGGGAAGATTTAAAATGTTCATGTGACTAATGCTTACTTAAAATAACAGAGATTAAGGGCCTCAATCACTAGGATGCAATCGATTTCCCTAAATTTAGACAAGCACTGTCATTTAAAATGCCTTAATGATGTCTTCTGCTCAGTTGTTGGTTCTAAAGAGTTCAGTTTTGTCATATTTGAGAGGCCCTTGCAGATGTATTAGACAACCTGAAGCACCTTAAATGGCACCAGATATCCATGTTTAGGTAAATGCATATCCTTTTAGGCATATTCTGCTAGCTGACTATTCTTGGCCAGTCTCTTCTTGCTTCTCTTTATATCACAATGAATTTGATGTATTTTTAAAAACTGTATGCATATATGTGGCTTCCTATTTCCTGCTTTTGCCAAATTAATCTCAATTTACTGAGTAGTGTAATGCATCTGAATCTGCATTCCATTCTCCAGGTGATTTTAAATGTATGTTGCAGTATACAGGTGTACTTCTGAACATCTGCACTCTAATGCCTGCTGTAACTCTTACTTCTTGCTGCATCCTGGAATTAATTATAAGCTGAGCTTGGAACTCAACAGCATCAACCTTCACAAAGCCTTCCCTGGAATTTGTACAGGAGCTCATGTAGATGGACAAGGTTTTAATTATGAATCTAATCTCCTCCTTCTCACCTTTTGATTGCATTTGTAAAACTGTCTTGTATCAAGAGTGACCTCTGCCTCCTCCATGGCCTCTCTTTGGAGGAAAGCACATCGGGTGTATTTCATGTTATTGGACTACAAATAATTTTCTATTCCACACTGAATGTCAAGAACCACTTTGGATCCTTTAAAGTGACAGATAAAATCTGATGACAGTGGAAAATAATTAAACAGTCAAGAAACTTTGCATTTCTCCCCCTCCGTTTAATGAGGTAACTTAAAAGCCAGATTGTGAAATTACATCATTATATGTGTAGTAAACAAAATTGGCAGGCAGTTCTGTCGAAGGATAATCTGGAAATCTCCAGAGAAGGAACTTTTTATCAGCTCTGCCAAAACGTCCTTCCACATTTTTCTATGCATATCTGAAACTGAAGCAGGATAGTTAAATAGCTTACACTAAGGAATGCTCATGAAACAAATAAGAAGATGTAATTTTACTAAGACAATCTTTTAGAAACCTCAACTCATTAACTGCTATCTATTAAATTGATAGCTGAGCAGTCAATATTATTAATTATATGAAAACACCGCAGATGTTCCAGTTCTTACAGGAACTCTGGTAATGCAGAACAAAATGAACAAAGTCCTTTGAAGAATAGTTCAGACAACAGTAGCTAATTACTTTTCACATTTATATTACATTTCTCAGTAGGTTTATTGTAGAAATTAAATTATAACAAAGTACTGTCCATGAATTTCTGATTAAGCTCAAATGATATTCCTAAAGTTATTCTGTTCATCAGTTATCTGAGTCCCTACTGCTGACAAAGACATTGACTTGTTAGCTTTATGGATGAACAGATGGCCTAAATGGGAGGAAAAGCTGACTCTAAGTGAAGGAAAAGTGAAAGTCTTAAGACAACAGTAATTATCTATTTCAACTGAGGGCAGTAGATTCTAATTCTGTTTCATGGTGAAGGTAGTTTCAGAATATGAATCTCAGCCAAGGTACAAAGCCAGCGTATTGGCATTCACTCAGCCTACTTACCTGTAGCTGAAATTTGGCAGCTAGTTGTCTGTACTGTAGGGAGTTGGGATCATTAAGTTCAGGTGTGTACTCCTGATCAGTGAGAGTGACACTGAATTCTACCATTTGCTCCACAGGCAGTTCTGGGACTGTATTTGTTCCCAGCTCCTAGAAAAAGAGTGAAGAGGAATTAAAGAAATGAAACTAGGTGTGTTTTTTTCCCCCAGTATTTAATAAGTGGAAGGGTTACCTTTTAAACCCACCCACAGAATAACTTCATGTATAAAAATACAGCTCATCTGTTACAGAAAGAGAATTCTGTAATGTTCTATCATATAAACAGAAGATTAAGGAATATACACTTAATTACGTAGCTCCTCTATAGGTTTTGAGGAGCCAGACTTTAGGGAGCTGATCACAAAGGACTAGGCAAAGGAAGAACAAGGAGACCAACAACATGGGGGAACTGGTTAATCCCAATCTCCCAGTACATCTCAAGTATCATAAATAAATGATTTTAAAACCATTTCCCCCCTTATATTCTACCTGTTCTTTTGCTCCAACAACTACAATACAGGTGGGTAACACACAGTTCAGAATATTAGCTTTATATTGCTGTCTTAAATTCTGAGGTTGTAATTATTTTGAACAGTAAAAATAGCATTTATATGGGATGACTCCAGTGCAATTCCTGTGCCAGAGGCAGGCTGGAGAACAGTGGAGATTTGCCAGGGGTGTGATGGATGAGGCTTTGAGCAGCATTTCTGCCCTCAAACCTGTGGCAGAAACAGCACCAAGACTTTGAGATCACCCAAGCTGGGAGGAGGAGACATGAGCCTCTTCCCTCAGCCAGTATGTACAAAAGAAAAAAACCCAACCCTGGAGCAACTCTTCAAAGAGCTGCTTTAACAGATAAAATATCTAGAAATTGAAAAAAGGCTTAGAGCAAAGCCCAGAATAAATACAAGGGGCAAGCTTCCACCTGTAGCTCCTCAGCAAGAACGCTCACTGTCATGCACTGCTAAGACCTTGGTCTTTCTCTAGGGGAAGGTTCCCTGAAGCAACACAGCTGTGTTGAGACTAGGGCCACCTCCCTCTCACTACCAGGTGCAGCAATTAGGAGAGGGAAAATAACAGCCCTTCCTATCATCCCCTTATCTGCCTCAGATGTAATCTGTGGTTGCTGTTATAAACATTTAGATGAAAAGATATCTGCTGTATGTCTCTTGTGAGGAGATTTCTGTGGATGTCTACTCTTTGGCAGTTGGCTACCTGGCAAGTAGGTGCAGTACCATTTTCTGTGTTATAAAAAGCTCAGAAGCTATTAGTTTTTACATTATTTAATGAGGGTCAAGGTCATAAAATGGTGCAAAATAGGCAATGGGCCTTTCATTAGAAGAGTGAAGGCCTTGCATAAAAGCTGTTGTGGTACTTTTATGCTTTCTACTGTGTATGCAAGAAACATAACACGCTGTTCCAGTACAGAATGGATGCTAATAAAAACCTCTAGTCCTATTAGCAGCAATAGAGGGGAGCAGCCAGGATTTATAAGTGCTAAGTGTTTATAAGATTTCCTCCTCTTTTCTTCTACCTGAGCTCAAAACCAAGAGGTAAATGAAAGTGGAATAGCAAAATGGGCTGCTCTCACCTTCACAGGAATCTTCGTATCATTAACAATTTCGTTGAGCAGTGTGCCATTAGGTGCAGCTACATATGGAGTCATGGATGTGCCAGGGAAGCCTGGGGGGATTAAAAATAAAATCAGGAAAGAACAGGTTTGCACAGCAAAAGTCATCTTTCTCTGTTGGTCAGGTGTCAACTCACTAAGAAGCTTTCCTTATGGAGGATGTGTTTGAGCACAAGATTCTGCTAGTGGAAGGTGCTCATGACTTACGGCACAGGTAAAAACGCTGATTTTTATATGGTAAACAGCCTTTCTTTCTAGGTCAAAACATCAATAGCATTGTAAGTGTGTGACTAAAGGCAAAAATGGCATGGACATCAATGAAATAATGTGAATTAAATGTGATAATTTCCTGTCATATTGTGTTGCATGTCACCAAATGTCTAAGCGCAATTTTGCCAATTGAGATCTTTGTCTCTGTGATAGCCGCTTTCCTTAGAGGCTCAATTTAAAGCAACAAGAATCTTTGACAGAATTTTCCAGCTAGGGACAAAATTGCTATGCTGTTATTTTTAAAAAGATTCTGTCATATTTTCCCCTCAAAAATATGCATGCAGGATGTTTTATCCTTGAACCAAACCACTTATATTTGAAGAGTTTTACCATTTCATAAATTTATATTATTATTTTAAAGAACTATAGTACACAACAGTTTTGGTAGGTTTATTTGGAATAATCTGCTCAAATGAATGTCTTGACATCACTGTGGCTTTTTGACTTGTTTATTTTGGATAACAGTGTGGCAGCTGACACTTTAAATGTTATTTCATAACTGAAGCAAAATTAGTTCTATTCTGTACAAGTGAAACTAGGAAAATGGATGCATTTAAAGACTGAAACAAACTTGGAATGCTGCATCTGAGCAGCAGACATGGTGTAAACAAATAAAAAAATGCTCCTTATAGCTTATTTTCTAAAGCATGTTATTCTACTTTACTGTACTTGTCATGCTTCTACTGCATGCATTAAATTACAGACTTCTAAGATCTGTGAATCACTGGTTTTAGCAATTCTATTTAATGGGCAGACACACAGCAAGCAGAATTGATTTTACCTGTAGGAATGGAAGGAATGTCCTCTAGCTTTTTGCCACCTGTTTTTTCTGTGGATATTTCATCTTTCCTACCAATCAAATAGAAAGGAGTGATTTAAAGATCAGCACGCTGTAGAAACAATGGCAAAGGTGTAAATAAACCCAAGAAAGAAATAACCCCGATATTAAGTGTACTTTAAATGAGAGAATTTATTTCTAATGGAATATTTGATAAGCTCATTAAACAGGGAATGGAACAGTAGATCATATTTTATGTTTAACAGTTTATATATTTCCTTTCCTTTTCTTCAATATGATACTTGATTTTACAGTGAATAAAAATACTGATTTGACATATTGCTCCACCAAGGACTACCAGTCCTGTCAGGAGCCTGCTTATAAATTTTCATGATTGATTTTCACCACCAGTTAGAGGGATGGTGTCACAAAGATTAAATCATTGCACAGGGTCTGCTTTTTCTCTCTTTGAAGTCTATGAAAGGTTGACCGCTGACTAAAATAGAATCAAGGCTTCTTGTACATTATCTAAACCAATGATTGTTTCCTTTGCTATATCTCCTCTTATTAAGATAGTTTAATGAGGGCTCCAATTATAGAACTACTGGACATCTCATGGTTCCAAGGGTGTCCCATATGATTTGGTGTGAGGAGAGGATGTGTGACCTATTTTTCATAGAATCACAGAATAGTTAGGGTTGGAAAGGACCTTAAGATCAGCTAGTTCCAATTGCCCTGCCATGAGCAGGGACACCTCACACTAAACCATGGCACCCAAGGCCCTGTCCAACCTGGCCTTGAGCACCGCCAGGGATAGAGCATTCACAGCCTCCCTGGGCCACCCCTTCCAGTGCCTCACCACCCTCACAGTAAAGAATTTCTTCCTTACATCTAATCTAAGCTTCCCCTGTTTTCACTTGTCAGCCAGCATTATAATATCATAAGAGTGATTCCAACTAATGATAGCTTCAAATAGATTCCTGAATGAAGATTATTATGAATTTTAGGAACGTTTATGATTGGATCTAGCTGTAATATTCATGGATTAGTGCCTGCCATGATCCCCATGGTAGGCAGCTGAAAACTCAAGAATATGGTGGGTGTTATGTACAGATTTTCTGCCTGGTTTTGTATTGTTGATATTATTTTCTGTTGCAAGCTTTATAGTCATGTGCTCATGAATAAATTGTGTAACTGAAACTGTTTAGTTGCTTGAAAAGCAGAGGTGGTATTTTTACATAAATACATTTTATAATAAATGTGTTAAATTTTACTGAGGTAAGTCTATAGAATAATTTCTGCTCTAAAACCAAAATGTCATTCATTTTTAGCTTTTGGAAACATTTAGAGTCTTAGATAGGAATCTTTTCATGTTTTGCTATTTTTTTACTGAAATTGGTGGCTGAAGGATTTCAGCTGTTTTAGGTTCTAAGTAGTGTGATAAAAACCACACAGCATTTAAAAAAAAGCCCAATCATGTAAATACAGGAGGAGAGAATTATGATTTCTATAGAAATAGCTATTATTAAGGCAGTGCACTCATGTGGTGGGTTTGTGAAAACTAATAGGAGTGAAGGAACTAAGGGTACTGCAGATAATATGTTGTGTTAACTGAGAATGTGAAGCTTGTAGCATAGACAGAAAAGATAGCTGGGCTGCATTTCTATACAGGACCAAGGTAGCTGTTTAATAATACAAAGAACATCAAAAAAAGGTATTTACCACATCTTCTGGATACCTTGTGTGGTGAGAACTAAAATATCTGTAGAGTTTTCACAATGTTAACTAACTATGTTTTATGTCTTTAACTGGAGACTGATTTCTTTACATGGCATCTATAGAAGATACAAAATGTTTCCCAAATCACAGAGTACTAAAGATGAAGTCCAACAGTGCGTAATCATGGCTGCATGTATTTCCAGTTAGAATATCAGTAATTTCATAGAATATACTTCACCTTCTGAACTGTGTCTAGGGAAAATCGTACTGTACACAAAGAGCACAAGAACTGAGATCAGTCACTTCACTTACTGCTTTGCTGCTGGTGTTTGCACTAGGCTGAATGAAAAGACCTCCCTTTGGCGTTCTGGGGAGTTTAATTAGGCCCTACATTATTAAAAATATATCTCTGAGAAAGAATAATGCTCAAAGCTCCCATGTTGTGATGAACAAAGATACAAAAAGCCTCTGTGATCATGAGACAATGTAATTAAGGAGCAGGAAAGATTATTTGCTGCACCCTAAAATCAGAGAAAATTCAAAGGAAAAAATAACATATAAATCAGAGAAACTGTGGACAATGATTTGTCTGGCTGTACTGTAGTATTTATATGCAAAGTGACAGAATTCAGTATTGCAACTTTAATCCTGCCATTCTCAGATTTCTGAGCATTGCCAGGAGCACTTTTTTCTTTTTACAAGAATTTATGGAATAAAGCATCACCTTATTTAACACTATGCTGATATGTAAAAATGTAGGGCAAAGATGAAGTGAAGGCATAGTGTTTTTATATTACTGCTCAATGTAATCTCCAGATAAACTTTTATTAAAGGCTGAATTTCCTTTTCAGAACAATAGATGTTGTGGGTAATCTTTTGTCACACTCCCAATCAACACTAGTTGAATGCATAGCCCTTGCTCTGTCACTGTTGCATGCTCACGTTAGTCAAAGAAGACATTCTGTAGGGTCTCAAAGTGAACAGGCAACTCAGACATTTGTCCACCTTCATTATTTGTTATTCAGTCCCTGTGTACCACGATACCTACAGTATAAAACTCAGTTCTCACAGCACACACCAAATACATCACAGCGCTATCTGTGCATTTGTTCACATCCACGCACATCTACACATATCTTTTTCACAAAAGGCGGTAACATGAAGTGGCAAGGTTCTGCTTGTGCTACTTACCTTTCCTGGAAGGTTCTATGTTTTACTCGCTGCAAAAAGATTAAGAAAAACAGCATTTTACTAGTTGGTGTATCCAACCATTGAGCAGAAGCCTGTTAGCTCTTTTGTTTATTGTACTTTTAAGTTTTCCTTCTAATATATGCCCCCTCCTCTTCCTGAACATTACTTTGCCTTTATATAAGCAGATGGGGAGGGACTTAAGAGTCTCCCACAGTTTCTAAACAAATGTCAGTAATCCTTACCCGTTGGATTATTTCCAGGTGCTCTTGGGAGTTGCTGAAGTTTTTGCCAATGTCAAATATGCAGAAAGTTTCCCTCTGGCATGCAGTAACCCAGTTCTGATATTCAGAAGTATCAGGAATCCGGTCCAAAAAAATACGAAAGGCTTCCCACACAGCTTCCTGGCAGACTGAGTAAGAAGAAAGAGGCTAGAGGTAGATGCTTTGTACCAAAAAGTAAACTTGAAAGCCTTTTTAAGTGATTTGGGATTTACACATTTTATTGTAGTTAGTAAAAAAAATCTAGCTTCTAGGTATTTTTAGAAATTTAGGTCTTTTAAACATTTCTGAGTTGACAGTCATAGAATCATAGAATAGTTAGGATTGGAAAGGACCTTAAGATCATCAAGTTCCAACCCCCCTGCCATGGGCAAGGACACCTCGCTCTAAACCGCATTATCCAAGGCCTCGTCCAACCAGGCCTCGAACACTGCCAGGGATGGAGCATTCACAACCTCCTTGGGCAGCCCATTCCAGTGCCTCACCACCCTAACAGGAAAGAATTTCCTCCTTACATCTAATCTAAACTTCCCCCGTTTAAGTTTGAACTCATTACCCCTTGTCCTACCACTACAGTCCTTAATGAAAAGTACATCCCCAGCATCATTATATGCTTCAGATACTGGAAGGCTGCTATGAGGTCTCCACACATCCTTCTCTTCTCTAGGCTGAACAGTCCCAACTTTCTCAGCCTATCTTCATATGGGAGGTGCTCCAGTCCCCTGATCATTCTCGTGGCCCTCCTCTGGACTTTTTCCAACGGTTCCATGTCCTTTTTATGTTGAGGACACCAGAACTGCACACAATACTCCAAGTGAGGTCTCACGAGAGCAGAATAAAGGGGCAGGATCACCTCCTTCGACCTGCTGGTCACACTCCTTTTGATGCAGCCCAGGGTACAGTTGGCTTTCTGGGCTGCAAGCGCACACTGCTGGCTCATGTTCATTTTCTCCTCAACCAGCACTCCTAAGTCTTTCTCCATGGGGCTGCTCTGAATCTCTTCTCTGCCCAGCCTGTAGCTGTGCCTGGGATTGCCTCGACCCAGGTGTAGGACCTCGCTCTTGGCTTTAAATTAACAACTGCTGATTTATCTCATTTTGAAAGGTTAATTTGGCTTGATATCATCATCATGGTGAATAAGGTGCAAACACAGCGCACACCTTGTTCATCTCAACTGTACGTACATCCAAGGATACATATTGGATATTCTAGTAATCTAACAGCCATCATACTTGAATAATCACAGTTTTAACTGTATTAAAAAATTTTGTACATGACTATGTTAACTATGTTAGAAAAGATAAGCAGAACATATTTAAAATTTTTATATTTACTACACAGGTAAAAAATATCTTCATGGAAAAATATACTTTAAATGCTGCAGGCTAAAATGATTTCATTATATTCTAGATTTTCAAAGTAATTCAGTGTTTCAAAATCTTAAGTGTGTTCTACACCAGGTACATAATTTTAGGTTTCTTTAAACACCTGTGGAAAAATTGCATTACTTAATATCCATTATTAGTAAAATTCCTTTGGAAAAAAAAAACAAACATGTTTTTCTTCCTCTTTAAACTACTGTACACAGTTATTTGTTCCATGTTAGATATTTCCTCCATGGTGATGAATCACCTGGTAAAATGCCAGGCTACATCAGACAAGATTAACATTTACTTTGGCTGCAGACTGAACAGTAGTGTTCTGCATCATTTGGGGAATGAGAATGAATATAGAGAGTAAGACAGAGGGGAAGACTTTAAAAAGATGATATTCAGGAATGAGTTTAAGGGAACTTAATTTATTGGATGCAAACTGATTATGTGAAACAAATAATATAATAATGGAGATTTTTACATATTCAATTGGCTCACTCCTTCTCTAAGAAAGCTGTGAAATTCAGATGCAGTATGTTCCAAAATATATTAGAATACCTATTTTGGCTTGGCATCCAGTTTTTTGATCTGTTTTTCTAGCAGTCAGAACTCTGCCAGGCATTTAAGAGAAAACTTGCAAAAGATAAGTTCCTGCTGCAAAGACCTTGCTCTCTAGCACTGAGACATGCATGAGATGTGAGGGAGAGGAGAAAGCAGCAACAACAGCTAGATCATAAAGGTTTACTTTCCATTGATGATTCTGGAAATACAGGTCTTGGATATGTTTGCAGAAGTGAGGTTTTGAGAGTCATAAAGGTGGATGGTCAGGTGGGGCTATGCTTCTGAGTAAACCTTTGAAAACGTCTTGCTAAAGTTTCCTCTTTGTAAGTTGAAAAAATCCTGGGGGATGAACTGTTTCCTCCTCCAGACAGCCACTGTCTACCTGACTAACTATGCTAATACATAGTGGGTTATAGTTCAGATACCACTCCACACACAAAATATTTGGGCTTCAGCAATTGCAGCTGAAGAAGACTGGAGAGTGAGACTAGATGAGAGCAACAGCTCTGCAGACACCAAGAAGGAGGAGGAGAGGAGGTGCTCCAGGTCCTGGAGCTCAGATTCCCCTTCAGCAACCAGTATTCCCTGTCCCTCTGTGCTTGGGGGGGGGAGAGGAGGTAGAGAAATCGGGAGTGAAGTTAAGCCTAGGAAGAGGGGAGGGGTGGAGGGGGTATGTTTTTAAGATTTGGTTTTTATTTCTCTTTATCCTATTCTGATTTGATTGTTAATAAATCAAGTTTTCCTCAAGCTGAGTCTGTTTTGCCTGTGACAGTAATCAGTGAATGATCTCTCTTTGTCCTTATCTTGACCCATGAGTCTTTCATTATGTGTTTTGCTCCCTGTCCAGCTGAGGAGGAGAATGATAAGAGTGGCTTTGGCAGTTAGCCAGGGTTAACCTACCACACACAGGTTGTCCTCTGCAATCTGTGTGTGGTGGGTTCACGGATGCTCTACAGTGTCTTTGAACTCAGTTGTGTAGGATAACCAACATGGCTCTGTGCCTGCTAGAACCAAAGTCTTTTGAACAGGACCAGTTTATCTCAGCTGTTGCTATACCTTCCCATTCATGGGTGATTGCCTCTGCCACTGCTTGTTGATTGCTCTGGTATTAGAGTCAACAAAGCCAGCTATACTTTTGGCTTTGTGAAAATATAATTTACATTCAAGATGAAGGAATGCTTTATTTCAAAATGTTGTTTAAAGTTAATATTTTTGGAGAATGCTATTTTCAAACATTAGAAAAAACATTTAAAAAAAGCTTGCTAGCCAGCAATTTAAAAGCTGTTGCCTTTAGCACTTTGCAAAGCTCATTACTGTAAGAAGGGACATTTATTTTCAGTACTTGATACCTGCTTTGTCTTAGAGTGAGATAATTATCTGTATTTCATAATACATTGTGTGTCTGAAATTAGTATAATCATTTTTTCTAGGTATTTTCTAAGCTTGCTGTAGGGGTGAACTCACCTAGCTGTGTTAGGGCACCTCCATAATACCTCAGAAACAACCTGCCTGCCAGGAGAGCAGCTGCATGTGGAGCAGATGTGGTCAGATTATTAAAAAGGAGTATGCTGTCTTTTGAAGGGACTTGTTCATTAGCAGCAAGCAGCTAAAGCTGCATTCTATCATCTTTTTCTTACAACTCTGGTATCTGTTCTTCTGAGCATGAACTGCTGAATAAATATATACTATTTGATGAAAAGTAATCCAGTTACCAGAGTTTTGTAAACATGACACCTGGACAGCTGAGGAGGTGTCACAGATGATTCCATACATGAGGGACTGTCTTCATGGTGACTTAAGCTATGGTGTCTTATTGGTATAGGGTCACATGAGGCTCAGGTTATGAAACAGCCACTGTCTGTGCCGCTTTGTGTTGTGTGCTCATTCCTGAAAGCATAGAATATGTATATGTAAAAAGAATTATGAAAAAAGTGTACTTTTTCTTAGGAAGCAATGAAATGAGGGCAGGTATGAATCATAGTGCCATTACAATTCTAAATGGAGGGGTGGAAGTGGTCTCCTAGACTCTAGATACTGAAAGGAACGGGCCTAAAGGTATGTCCATGAAACAAAATTATTGTTCCATGGATAGGCATATGTCATGAGACCCCATTGTGTCTACGAGATTATCTTTTCATGAAGGCTTGTACTGTCACTACAACTTCAAGGATAATGCTTGCATCATCACATTGCCACTTCTACCTTTTTTCATTTACCATTTTCACTAGGTAAATTGACATGCTCAGCTGGGAGGACAGAAGGCTTGGGTTTGGATCTTTTCTTGAAAGAAAGATTGTTTTTTTTGAGTTTTTAACAAAAGACATTGTAATTGAAAATGTTCAGATATCCAGGGGAGCAGAAACGCCTTTTTCTGAATGAGTAGAGAAATTATTCAGCTGCAGTCATATGTTCTCTTTTATACTTTTAGGGAAGTACTCCAGCTTCAGCTTCGGAACTGGATGGTCTACGCAGAGAATTTTGAGTTAAGACACTGCTGAGAAAGAGGAGGCATAAGTTTAAACCTGCTTACACTACAAAACTCAGAGAGCCCAATATTCCAGCTGATGGGTTGCTTTCCAGAAAGGTGGTAGTATTCTCATCATCAGTTTTTAAATGAAAATGTCCTGGTTGCAGTTCTTTGAGGTAAGGTCATATACGGGGTATATAGGGATGCTGAAGGGGGCATATAGGGATGCTGCAGATGGACTCTTCATTAGGGACTGTAGTGATAGGACGACGGGTAATGGGTTAAAACTGAAACAGGGGAAGCTTAGATTGGATATAAGGAGGAAATTCTTTCCTATTAGGGTGGTGAGGCACTCGAATAGGTTGCCCAAGGAGGTTGTGAATGCTCCATCCCTGGCAGTGTTCAAGGCCAGCTTGGATGAGGCCTTGGGTGATATGGTTTAGTGTGAGGTGTCCCTGCCCATGGCAGGGGGGTTGGAACTTGATGATCTTAAGGTCTTTTCCAACCCTAACTATTCTATGATTCTGTGATTCTGAGGTCAATGATACCAGCCTTTCCCAGGATGACTTACTTTTGTGGATGTGACCAGTGAGTTTTAGAAACTTTGAGGATTGATTACTATTTAAGAAAGGCTTCTTGGATCAGCCTCTTTAACACATTTCAGAATTCTGACTAATTGAGTTGGAATTCGCTCCCACAGTGGGTACCAAATGTGTTTGTATCTATAGGAACGAATAAAGACATTGGTGTAGTTTGTCTATTCTGCCTATAGCGAGTGGCTTCCTGAGGAAAACTTTTGCAGCTCTTCATCTGGGTTTTATATCAGAGGGAACTAGCTGGTTCCCTGAAAGAGAACTGAGGAGCAGGCAAGTTAGATACATGCAACTTGTATTGGTTGGAGACCAACACAGAGGTCAAATAGGTAAGCAAAGTTGATTTAAGGAATATGCTAGTTGATTTAGAGAGAAGTTGCCTTAGATACTTGCATCCTAGAAGTGCTGGCTGGATTTTAGAATCAGCATTGGGCTGTCTAGCTGCAGCACAGAAATATGCATTTTTCTAATACAAGTTGGAACAACCACAGAATGAAAGACTGGGAGAGGTAGAGGGAGGAAGAGAGGAATCATGAAAAACACAAGCCTATTTTCACTGTGCTCTCTAGAGACTGAATTGGACTGGTGGTTCTATAGGCTTTCTACAATCAGGAGAAAGGGCTGGAGAGGGAGTGAATTAATTGGGAAAGTGCAGAAAAACATTCTAGACATTTTAAAATTAAGACTGAGGTCTTTGAACCCCTGGCAATTGTCTCAATGTTTGTACCATGCCGACACTACCACGGACTTAACTACATATCTGCCAACTTATTTATGCAATGACCGATGAATAGTTTCATCACTTGTCTTGAGCTGGTGGGGTTAAGTCTGAGTAGCAATGATGGTACCTGCTGCACTTTTGAGAAAGATGGTACATCTTTACACAGTAATGCAAGCATAATTTGGTCTTCATGTTCTGCCACGCTAGAACACTATGCAGTTACGCTAAGTTCATTAGGCTTTTGAGTGCATTGTTTGTTCTGGTCTGGTAACTGTCTGCCTTGAATGATGCTGACATACAGGAAACATTTGATTGTCTGTGTAAAAATAAAGCATAAAGCAAATAGCATATACATTGCCTGGACCAAGAGAACAAGATTCTGGAAAATTATTGTTTCCTCAATTAAAAATAAATATTTTCAAGAAAGAAGTATATGCTGCAATCATGATCTTACCTCTTAATCTATAGTAAGCTTGGTGACTTGCCAAAATCTGCTTCACTGATTCTTGTGGGCAAACTTTCACACCAGTTGAGAAAAAGGATGACCTCTTTGTTCGGTGCTTTGCCATGTCAAATATCCGCCTTATGGTTGATATTCTGGACCTCTTTGTTGTTCTTTCTGTTTTTTCTGACCCTGAGGCCTCTGCAAGATGTTTGGCTTCACCACGGTTTAGTTTATTAGGGATTTCTAGAAAAGAAGAAAAGCGAGCACGTACATAAGCATACATTGCATAAGCATTAGGTATCCAATGCAAGACCATGACTGGAAACTGGCAAGAACCTGAGTGTTCTTTTTGTTACATTATATTGGTGTCAGTGATTTGACTGAATCACTGTGCTGAGGAGAAATGTCCTGTGATCATGTGGGGGAACTGGAACTCAAGAGACCTGATATCCAGTTTCCTTATATCTCAACACATGATTCCAGGACACACAAGGTAAAATTTTTCAGAAGCCCTAAATTTTGTTTTCCAAAGTGACTTTGGGTTAGATCCACAAAGGATAGTTAAGTGCTTGAACTTAATGCTACAGCATCTCATCTGTGAGCATGTCACCTTGTAGGGAAATTTACAGTACAGTGATAACTAACAGTCTGGAGCTTGGGAACAGTGAAACATATCTGTGTCAGCTTACAGTATAAAAAGGTGTCTATGCTAGCAGGTAAGTAAAATGAGAAATAATTGTACCTTAAATCTACACCCTTTTAAGATATTCTTATCTTTCCTTTGGGCTTCAAAGCACATCTCCCATCACATCAGGTTCATGGACTTGAACCCATCCCAAAAACTGGACCCTGAAACAACTTTTTTTTCAAGAGCTGAGCAGAAGTTTTATTGTCTTTGGGGAAAGAAAAAGCTGTTTCCGGTCTCCCTTTTTTGCTACACAGTGCGCTTCTCTCTCCTTCCCCCACACAGACTAGAATATTAATCAGAGCAGACTGCAATTATGTTTCTTTGCTGCTCAATGTTTGGTGGTATATCTCAATAAATCTCTAACTATTTTTGGTAAAGTGGAACAGCTACAGTAGAAAAAAAGTGAAAACAGTGAGTGGGAATTGAAGATCTAGGCTGAAGTTTTACTTATGGAGCTATTCAGTTACGAAAAATGGAAATGCTTCTAGAGTGTCAAAATGGCCTTAAGCATAGGAACCTCCATCTTAAAAGGCACATAAAAATTCAGGACTTATTTTGTTCACTTCCAAAGTGTTTGTGTTGCATTATTATGTGACATAGCAGCTAAATTTAATGTAAAAATTTTGATGATAAATGTAGCATCTCAGGTACACATTTAAATGAGCTGGAATACGGCGTTTTGCAGGATCATGTAACAAGCAATTAGTATCTGAGATTATCTTCCAAAATTTTGTATATATATTAATAAAGATGTTAAAGTTAATTTGGAAATTCTTTTGTTGGGTTGCATTTTCATACATTTGATGCAGTTATTACAGAAGAAAAAGAAAAATATAAACAGACTAAAAGATATTTTGAAAGATATGTTTTGAAAGAAAAGTATAAAATTTGCAGATAATTGAAAAACTTTAAGAGAGAAAATGAAAGAAAGACACAGAATATGTGTATCTGAAAGATGAATTAAAAAAATTGCTTTGAAGAATGGTTTAAAAACTTGTAAAAGAAGAATAAAGGGAAATAACAGGGCTCACTGGCTGTAATGCTATAAAAATAAACTATTAGTTTGCTGGAAAAGAAGGAATGTCATGCTGCATGTAACACACTAATTATCATGTTCTTAGTCAAATCAAGAGAAAATAAAGAATGTGAAAACACATTATCTTGGTAATCTGGAACTGTGTTAAATGTTTAAAGAAAAGTGGGCAGATGAAGAGAAAAATAATTGAAAGGCATGAAAGGCATGCTGTTAGAAAAAGGATAGCGCTTGGAGTAAAGAATGAGAAAAGCTCTACCATATATGTCAGTGTTCATATGTGTATGTATATATACATGTTTCAGTTCTTATTTAACTTCAAAATGAATACCTAATCCTTACTGTGTAGAAATCATATATTTATTATGAGATAGTTGGTACTCTAGTATGGAAAAAAGTTGACTGCTTGATTATGATAAATATTATATGAAAGATGGGGTTATAAAATGAAGGCAACAGGTGGTTGTTAATGCTTTGTAAAGCATGTTGGAGGCAGCAACCTATGCACCAACTGTTTAGTTGTTGCAAGGAAGATCCAAGATCCAAATGCCATTGAAATCTCAAAACAGATTCCTGAAATCCTCTAGGGGAAAGTACCAAAAATTTCTATGGGAAGTAGGCAGTTGTAAGTCTGTTACCTTTTACAAGATATATTAACTGTGATGGATCAGCTGCCCAGGCAGTCTGACCAACTGGGCAGAGGATTTTGTCACTAAACCCTTTGGCAGCATTCACGTGGAGCAGAGGCCTTTCTTGAAGGATTTGTTTCTTCCCCAGGATTTACCCGTAAGTTCTTAACTTGAATTAAGGATTGCACTATTCATAACACTGACAAAGGAGATTCTTCTCAAATGATTGTAGCAATGATTTCAAACTCTGATATGATAGGTTCACTGTTGGGCTTTTTAATCTCAGAAGGTGACCATGCATTCTCTGCTTCCAGTTGTCACTGTTCTGCTAGCCCGTTCAGGGTAGGTGTAGTTTCTTTCTCTTTTCATTATTTCCTCTCAATTTCCGCATTTTCTGGTGTGTGTGTGTGTGTGTGTGTGTGTGTGTGTGTGTGTGATCTGTTGCTTAGGTATACTTATTGTAATAGGTTTAATTTAGTTTATGTCTTGTGGTTAGTAAATTTCACTTGCTAGAGGAAACTTTTGGTGAAACTAATTCTTGGAATCATCTTTTTACTAAACTTAAGCAAAATTTGAATTGGAAAAATCATCAGCCTCTCTCTCCACATGAGTGTCCAAAACTTTCTAATATTTGCTGAATGTGAATAAAACCCCTATCTTCTTGTATGAACAATATTTGTTCATAATTCTTCAGTCCTGTGCTTTCCCCTGCACCTGTGTAAATTCTGAACTGAGAATTCTTTACTTAAGACTGCCGGAGGGCTCAGCCACATAATTTCCTGTAGTATGCATCCATCTGCAACTTTTCAGATGCTTTGTTTTCAGTGTCGTGAGTTGGAGAAAAAATATATCTAAAAAGACTTGTGCTATTATGAAATTGAACCCATTAGTTTTAGCTGATCCCTTTTCTTTTTACCATGCAACACAGTAACTGAGTAAACTGAAGTGGTGCAAATTTTACCTCACTTGATCATGTAAAAAAAAAATAAATCCAATAATACTGGGCTATTTTACTTAAGTAATTTTTGTAATTTTGCTCTTGTTCTCTTTTCTCAAACACATGCCATTAATGTATTTAGTGTTTACCCTGTCCAATTTGACTTTTTATTTAAGTCTGTTGTTTCACAAAGGTGACTGTCTCAGTTTTACCTTTCAAAAGTATGTCTGAGATTTTTAGTTTTCTTTGACAGTTCTAGGGCAGAAGGACAGATAACTGTAAGAGTCCTATAACAATTTACTGTAATTTACCTTAGTCTCCAAGGTGTCCTAAACAAAGCTGTAGCTGTACTTTATTCCCACATGAAAGAATTTTCATCATTCACCCCATTTTCTAGGTGGCATACTTGAGGAAAAAAGTTGCTATTGTTTTACCAAGGTGATCTACAGGGTCTCTGTCAGCCATTGCTAAAATTTGGAGTTCCTGACCTCTGGGCCTGAGCTTAGACAAATACAGCAAAAGATTTTCAAAATATGACAAAGTAATTTCCCAAATATTCCCCAAATTTCCCAAGCATTCTTATTTATATAGGGCCTAATCAAAGTGCTTTGATGTTCATACAGGTCTCTCAAGCACATGGTATTGTTTCTCAGGTTTTGTTTTCAGACAGGTAAATGGTATTGATCTCTCAAATTAAAAATCTAAAATCATTAGAATTAAGCCAGGCCTCACCCCTGTGTCTCTTGAGACCTGCATTATTAAATTTATACCCTCACTAAAAAAAAAATAAAACCAAGTCAGGAGAAACAGATTTAAAAAGAGACAGTTCCTATGTGGTTTTAATAATCTGTATTGTGAAAAGGGAAATTACATCAATAATTACCTGGATTCTAGAAAAAAAGAGTTTAAAGCCGTTCAAATAATTGGCCAATGTTTTGTTGTTGGGTTTGTTTATTTTCCTTTTATAAACACAGGAGGAAGAAACTTGTATTCATACTAATTTTTTGTATAACTGTAGAAGATGCTTTTCTACACAGCTTTATTCATTAGTAGCTGTTGATAGTATCAGTTTTGAGCAGCCTCCAATTTTACTCTGGGTTTTGTTTTGGTTTTTTTTTTTCAGCAATCTCAGTGTAGCAACACTTACCTACAGCATTAATTTGGAAGTACACATTTGGTTTCATTAGACTTTAGGAAATTAAGATGTCATTGTATACAAAGAGAAGAATTTAAAGTATGGTAACTAAAGGTTTCAGCAGCAAAATTCAAAGTGACATCAGGACAAAACTGTTGAAGGGGCTTAGATGAACAGGGACAGATTAAAATATGACATGGCTTTATCACCAAATGCAGCCTAAACCCTCCATGAGTACTAGGAACAGCACCCATCTTCTCCTAGAGAAACATGAAACAAGTTTTATCTTCCCGTGCGAATGTGGAACTAAAGGCCCAGGTCTTATACTCTTTTTGATGTCAAGGGCTGCTTTGCCAGACACTATAGATCTGTGTTTGCATTTCCAGGTTTGTTTTCGCAACCGTGAAGTCTCACAGCTTAAAGAACTGGAAAGTATGGAGTCCTATATTAGAAAAATTAATCCTAATAATTAATCTGCTCATGTCTTGTCTCTGAGAGGTCAGTGCTCTTAATCACAAGGTTATATGTCTTGCCTGTACCTATATTTGGGTCCAATATACCCTTTAACTACTTGATATACACATTGGAAGAACTTTGAGAGGTATTATTGAGGGGACTCTGCCCCAGCAGTTATTGCATTCTGGTGGGTAATAGGTCTTACTTGTGAACTAAGTGTGGTAGCTGAGGCACAGCAGAAAACTATGTTTGGATCTCAATTGTCCAGGTTTAGTGTACATAGCCAGTGAACTGCTGGGGAAAAAAAGCAGCATCCACTACTGTGGGGATGTTTTACTGACAGATAAGGAGCTGACATTGATACCTAGCTTCAGAAGAAAATGAACAGTGGCCAGGGAAGAACGCTCATGTTGCTAAAAGAGAGGAAGAAGCCTAAGGCAATTTTTATATTAAAAGTAATTAATTTTAATTCATCAAATGGATATTGACAATGATAAGGTTCGTAGTCCTGTTTGGTATGTTAGCTTGTGTGAATGACATCCTTAAATAGCAACATTACCCATGGTATGAAGCCTGCGTGCCAAAGAAAGAGCTATGGGGGCCAGGTCCAGGACACAGCTGGGAAGACCGTGTTCAGCTGACCAATGTTCACTAGCAGACTTCCTGCATTAATACCACAAAGATGGTGTCTACACACTACAGAACCTTTCATGTACCTACTAATATATTGTGTTGTGCAAGACATGGCATTGTCTTACATGTTAGGGAGGTGGCAGGCACTGCCTGTACATTGGGAACTTGTACTGAAGACAAAATACATCTGATTCTTGTTTCTCTTGCTTTGTTTTAGCCTGACAAAATGCCACCTGCACTTGTTCACAAGCCATAGTCAAGCTCTCTATGATACAAGAGAAGAGCTCCAGGCTCCTGGTTAAAAGGTAAGTTCTGTAATTGTCAGCCTTTTAAAGACTGTGTTCTTGTTTTGAATTAGACCTGTACCAAGGGATTTTTCTTCTTGAGATTTTGAGAAAGTGACTGGTTTTCATAAATCCTGCTTCTTGGTGGGAATGCGTGATAATACTCCTTTAAACATTTATGGAAGATGAAGAATTTAGTTACTGTTAACTTAGTATCTCCTTCAGACAGATAAGTGCAAATTCTGGTCAAGAATCTTCCTTGTTATTCATCAGCTCTACTAAATTCTGCTGCTGGAATTCATGAAAAAATATCAAGGGCCATCTATGGTTTCATGCCAGCATCTAAATCCTGTAGCAGTCTCTTAAGGTCCATGACCCAGGCTAGAAACAGCATTGAAGAGTGACTGGTTTTAATGTCAACATATGAAATATATCTATTCATATTTCCTTGGCCATCTTAGAAACATTTGACCTGAAATGCCCTTCTATTATCTGATATGGTTTACATGAAAGGATGCAAAAAAATGCTTTACTCTTTTAACATAGTTTTTGGAGGGATGTGTCCAATCTGCCTTGATGAAACACTTGAGCACCTCTGCTGGTTATTTTCTAATCAGTCTTAGTCAAGATCTGCAATGTTGATACTTTGAGAAAGTCAGTGAGACAACACAAGTTCAAGTTCCAGTGTTATTTTGCTGTATATATAAACATTTCAACAATTTTGATGTTGTGATTCAAAATGCTGCAGTGCAGAATAAGCTTATTGAGGTAACTGCATTCAAATATGATGACAATTAGGATGATTGGCATAAGAGAAATCTTTAGGAGTCAGAACCCATAGTGCCATCTCTTTGCATTAACTTGTGTGGTTGGAACTGGTCAAATTTACTCATAGTTTGGAACACTTATCCTGCAATACAGTCTGTACTCTATGGCTAATTGTCTTCATCTCATTTTGACAGAGAATGACTTGGACTTAACCTTACTTAGTTATGTGTCAAGTTGCATAGACCAAGTTAGGTTGGGAGGACACCTGGAGGTCACCTTGTCCAATTTCTTGCTCTAAGCATGGCCAGTTTCTGGGCTAGATGAGATTGATCAAGTTTTGAGGAAAAGGAAAGGGAAAAGAACTTGATTAGAACTGTCTTCATTTTGTGCTGTAACCACAAAATCACAGAATGAAAGCTGAGTGCATTATTGCTTCTTACCTGAAACTGCTGGGGCTTCTATGGTCTCTATTGAATCATATGTATGAAATATATACCTGGAGCATACCCGCTAAAGCTGGTATTTCAGGTAGCAGGGTCACCAAGACTTAATATTCAATTGGGTGAAGTCTGATAGAGTATTAAAAGATTCAGAGGAACCAATAAGAAGGTAATTTTGGGTCTGCACAGAAGTAGAAATTCAGAAGCCAATAGAACCTCATCACTGAAAAGATAAACATGGTGGTCTAAGTACAATTAGCTTTGTAGCGATGAGTCTGGGACCTTCTGCTTTGAAGACATCTATGTGAGTAGGCAGTTGCTTTGAAAATCAGCCTGCTGCTTCTAAAACCAACTCTTAGCATAGGAACCAACTGCTGTTGTTTTCTATGACTGCAATGCTGCTTACAGGTCAGGGCATCAGTTTCTGTGTTACACCTGAGGTCTTGCTTTTGTGAAATGAGGATGACAGTGTTACTCTGTCAGAGAGATATATTATAAGGTTTATACTGCTGGCATGCTTGCAGAAAATGATAAGGTATGCTACAATTATGTAACGGTATATAAACATACCTACACTATATCAGGTGTCAGCGTACTCCCAAGTGATTGTTAATCTTGTTTCTAGATGTGTTACTATTCTGAGGTGTTTGTCCAGTAAATAGCAGCTGATAGTGACTAAATTCCAGTACATACATACACACAAGCAGACAGGTCAATAGATATTTCTTTTTAGGAAGTGTGTTGTTCAGTATCACTCATTTCTGAGGGGAAGAAATTGTTTGCAATGCAGTTGGAATTCCAAAGTGGAATGGAATGTGCAGGATAGTGCACTTCATTCTTGACAAAAATTGAAGGATTTTGTGATCTTATTGTGAGCAGAAGACTCATTTTAATCACAGAGGGATTCAGAATAGGACAGAGGTAGAAAAGCAGAGAGGAAAAAATATATTTAAAATATTTCAAAGCACCAAAATGCATACACAGTTTTCCTTCTGGGAATATGACAGTGTGTGTGATGCATCTGGTGATCGTTTAGTGCACTGCTGAAGCCACTAGGACAATTACTTGAGAAATTAAGAATGCAATAAACAGTAGTCTGCATTTCTAGCAGGTTAAGACTCCAGGTAAAGTTACTTTATTGCAGCTTGTAAATTAATGGCCTGTAAAGGGGAAAACCCTGTTACTATTAATAATGATCATTTTGACCACAGCTGTTTTCAGAGAAAAAAATCCCACATATCTACCTGTTCATTCACACACAGTTCACTAATCATTATGGTATGGATGTGATTATATCTGGAATTAATCTTTACGGTTCAGCAACAATATTCTAGTATTTTTATTCAAGCTTGGCTTTTAGCCAGAAAATAGATAGGATTAAACCCCACATATAATGCAGTGTTACATCTTGAGAAAGGGAAAAAAAGTTTACTTTTCACAGTTTAATTTTCACAACCAGGAAAGATAACTTTAACTTAGTAGTTCTTATTTTATGGATGAAAGTAGCAAATTATCTTAGTTCAAAAAGCAGATGTTTTCTTTTTTTTTTTCTTTAATTTTTGAAGCTTTATATTCTTTGACTTCCCCTTCCCTTTGGTAAAAATTTGCTTAACCCTTTTTTCAAGTGCAATTATAGTAATGAACATCTTCAGCACTTAGTGTTGAATTGGAACAGCTGAGCAAGTCAGAATGAATTAAAATGATTTCATAGAGCACACACAAAGCCTTTGTGTTCTCAAGGATGGTTGAGTAAGTAGCAGATATTTGCTTGCTGAATAAGAAATAACACTAAACAGCCTTGGACAGTCTCTGGCTCCCTTCAATTTTCAGTATGAAGTGCTAAGATCTACCCAGCAACAGTGTATGTTTTGGGGAGTTCAGAGTTTCTCTGTACTTTGCTAGTTGGTCTGGGTTTTCAGTGGTTTAGAATTCAATAGTTGAAAATTTCTCTAGTGTCTTATTTTGTGCATAGATTTCTTGCTACTGCAAAGGTCCTATCCCCTCACTTTCCTTTTCCATTTTAGAGATGGTTTGTGTCAGGACAGTAGCAAAGACCCGAGTTAAAGTCCTGAAGTAATATCCTGGATCCTGCACTAGTCATGGCCAAGGGTAAACACTCTATCTCTAAAGACTTTGTTTCCTACAGTTTCCTGTTTGTTTACTGTGGAATTGGAGGTGCTCCTGGACAGCCTCCAAATGGCAGCATCCTTGCTCTAGTAAAGAAGTTAAATATAAGCATTAAGTCTCTCGAGATGTGTGTGCATATACTTGGAAAATATCATTTTAAAGTTTTATATGTTATGACTATGTGACAATAAAAGGTAATTATTATACATTATGCATATCATTTACATGCATTTATGGAAAAAATATCTTTTTACCCTCAAAGCTATGAAGAATGAGAAAATTACAACACTGCTATGTAAGCAAGATGTTACATGAAGCTTACTATTGGTCATTCTTTCCTTAGAGTTGAAAACATTCTATGCACCAAACCTTCTGCTACAACTCTTAGGAAGACAACACACAGTTCTGTATTCCTCCCTGTCAGTATAGCCTCCCAGGATTTTGCTGGTCTTTTATGGGATATGAGTTGTAACATAGAGTCACACTGTACAATGGTTGAAACTGTGTGACCCCACTTTATACATTGTCACATTCTCAGATTGTAATTATAAATGTGGACTGTAATGATGCCATGAAGCATGCACAAATTACCTGGAGTTCATTCTAGCTCTTTCCATCATAGAATATGCAATTTAAATGCAAAAGTAGTGCACTTTGATATAACTTTTCTTCTTGTCAGATATGAACCGTCACTCGTTCTCTCACTTTTTGTCACATTTCCAAAATACAATTAATGGTTAAATGACACTATTTACATGGAATTAAAAAGTCAATTCAAAGAGCAACAGAATATAAACCTAGCTTTAATTAACACATGACTTTTTCCCAAGGGTTTTTTCAGCACTGCAATTGTCCACTAGGGAAGATTTACATCATTTCAGTGAGATAAAAGAAATGTGTTCTTTATTTTTTCTTTAAAAATCTGTGCAAAGAAAAACAGGACCAAAAAAAAGTGTAAATAAGAATTTCCATGTATTATTGACAGCAGATTGTGTTTTGTTTCACACCATCTCTTTAACAAATATTTAAATGTCATTGAGGAGACTTCACTTTTATCACTTTACATTCTTTGCATTTAATTAATGAGTGAGATTGACATAAAATAGGAGGTCATTGACTTGGGCAAGCATAAAGCAGCTGTAATGTTGACTTTTAATTCAATTATGTAAATATCAAAGCATAGATGGAAAAGTTAGTAAGAAGCCTCTCCCAAAATCAAATATGTTCCCCAAGGCTCTAAATGTATTGAATATGGAACTGAACAGGGAAAACTCACACCATCATATTTTGTTTTTTGTTGTTAAAGAAGGTTTAAAATTACTGTGAACTTTTTGCTGTTTTAAAAAGGAGCAGCAGTTAGCTGTTGTGCTAAGTACAGGAGCTGTCTATATTTATTTTCTCACAAATAATTTTACAGTTATAGCTACAGTAATCCTTAATGGTATTGCATTTTTTCTATATTTGCCAGTATGTTTGATTCCTCCAGAATTTTTATATATATAGAAGTTTCAGATGTTTCTGACAATGGCTAGTAAATGCAAAGTTATACTTTGTTTCAAGGATAACAGACCATCTTTAACAATTTCAGCATTGAAACCTTGTTTTTAGGTATTATACCCCTTCCCAACAATTGTTTCTGAAATTGTATTTTTTCATAACAGAACATGTGCAGATAAATCAAAACTAAATAGCATCTCATACTGAGATTGTAAAGCCTGGGAAACACACATAAGAACTTTTGCTAGTGTTTCTTTTCCAGCTTTATAGCAGTGTCAGTAACTGTGCTGTCTCTAGCTGAATTGTCAAAATACCAAATTCCAAGCAAACAATTTTGTAATATGAAAATAACCTGATATTTCAACTTACTTTTTTTCAACATAAACAATGTAAATTCATATAAGCATTTAATATATGAACTTACCTCTGCTTCCCTGAACTTGAAGAGCAAGGCAAATGATCAAAAATATTAATCCAGTTTTCAAATGCATGCTGTCTACTGATCATTCACAGTTTTCAAGATCAATAAAGCAGGAAATCAGAATATTTAAGTCTATGAAAATAATTTTCTTTTCCTTAAAGAACTAAATAAAGTTCCCACAAATCTTCGCTCTTTTTTTTTTTTTCAGGTGTCCCAGCCTTGTACTGCATTGACTTGCAACTAAACAAAGAGTGCAACAGGTGCCAGAATGCTGGAGTTGGGCAAACCCCTGCAACACACACACTTCTAGCCTGGGGAGCTGGAGTGGTAAGACAAGAGTGACGGTCTTAAAAAAAAGCAGTGTCTGTTTCTGGAATAATCTGTTTATCTGCTCCTCAGACATAATCCCTCTTACGGTCCGGCTAGAAGAGCTTTCTTCATCTTATTAACCTTCTGGAGCAGCATCTGTCAACCCCAGAAGACTTCAGTGGCACCATGATAAAAAACGGAAGTCTCTTCTACTGCTCATTGCCTTTGAACATTGATCCTTTGGGCATTCTGGAGGTACTGCATGTGAGCAGAGGCGAAATCATGGCAGGAACTAATTGTGCTATTTCCAAAAGAGTGATCATAAACCCCAGGGAACTTCCTTTGAAGAGGAAGACAGCTTTTTCTGAAAGAACATTCTATACTCAGCTTTTTCTACTGCATGTGTCTTGGAATCCGCTCTTCTTTCTCACACCAAAAGGTTGATGTTGCAATGTTCCTGTTGGGGCAGTGATGATGATGATCTATGACAGCAGGGCAATGATGATTCAGCAGTAAATTGCAGCAATATTCAGGGCTGGCACAATCTGGTGCCAGACTGGAAATGGGGGAGGGAAGGTGTTTCAGGGAGGAAGAATAAGAAACGGTGGTAGGAAATGCTGTTTCAAACACATAGCTATAACTAGGACAAGAACTGGCAGTGAGTGAATACACTTTTCCAGCAGCTTTGTTCCAGTTTCCCAAATAACTATTCTGGTTAAATATTTAGCACGCGTAAGAATTCCAGACTTACTTTTTATTTTCCAGGACATTTTTTACTGTTGTATTACATCTATAAAAGCTACCATGTGGGCACTTGTAACAGTCTGTACCCCTTAGAGATTTTTGTGACCTGTGCTTTAGCATAGGAAGTATCTAGACTGGCAGCAAGAATCTGTAAGTGCAAGTTACTTTAAGAACAACCTTCATTTGAACCCAGTCAGCATTCTATTTTTACTTAGGATTTAAACAATTGTAACCTTCCTCCCTTCCCGAGATTGCCTAATTTTAACTAAGACCAGGTAGTTCAGAGATGGGTCTGGGACCAAATAAGATTTGCTTTTTTCAAATTTTATTTTCACAATCTTCTTATGATGTTCAGTGCTCATATTAATGCTTTATGGCTATTGCTTCATGCATCTTGTTTTATTGTTCAGATAAAACTAATTAACAATACCTTGCCAGCAGCACAATGCAGAGATAATCAGGATTTCCACTGGAGATAATTTGAGTAATACCTAAGGATTATTCCTTAGCAGTAGCAATATTTGTTTTTTCATATTTTATGTATCATAATCATATGTTATATACTGTAATCATATAAGTACCTCTACAAACCATGTAAGCTTTCATAAGCATGTTACTGTTGAAAGGTGAAGGTCCCCCTAATATGTTATCTAATTTTTAGCTGTTTCAGCTCTCAACCTGCAACAACTGGAAGTGTTGGGAATTTTTCTGATGTGGGATCTGCTGTTTCAGGTGACATCTGAAAGTGCAGGATTGGCATAAATCAGATTATTTCCTCAGATCACTTTAGGTTCCAAATTCCCCATGGAATTTGATAGGAATGTGATCCTTTAATTCTACTATAAATTTAAAAATAAAAAAAATAAAAATAAAAGCATCAGACTGCATTTTGAAAATGTGTAATAAAGAGATTTACTTAATCACTCTGCAGAGACTTGTCAGTGAAGCAAGAGCCAGGAATCAAAAATCCTTCCCCAACCTTTCATTTAAAAACATGTTTTTGAGTCTTTCATGTACTGGAGGAGACAAACATTTAATAAAACATACTCATATCTTTCAAAGACCAAGGAACACGAACAATCCTCGAACACACCACAGTGTTTAGTGTCAGGTATGGCTTAAGGAAAATACTGAGCTCCATAGGTAAACTGTGACTAAAAATTTGTAGGGCAGGAGTCTGCACACTTTGAGATGATGCTTAAATCATGACTATTTTAAGCTCTTTTCTGTTAAGGCAATGCCTTCTAGGTATATGCATTTAATTAAGAAATTTTGTAAGTAACCTTGATAACTGCCACAAGGGAAGCAAACAAGAATGATAAACCCTCATTAAAGCTAAAGCAATATTCTCTAGGGACCGCTCCATCTCCAAGTACTGTAGTGCTTAATTACAGGTCACTGTTAATTAATCTAAAAGTTTTTTCTTCTAGTTCATGTGCTGTCAACAATAATATATATTGTTAAAGAGACAATTAAAAAAATTCTACTGAAATTCAGTAGTGCATTTTAAACATACTACCAAGACATGGAAAGGATGAAACTGTATACTAAAATATACATTCACACAGGATATGTGCTTGTAAATGGATTAAATCAGAGCTGTTAATGGTCACCTCAGTGAATTGCTGCACATACCTAGAGCAATAAACTGATGTGCTATTTAAATACTAAAGCTGTTTCCTTTGCTTGAAGAAAAATTACAGTTTAGGCTGCCAAGGACTCTGTTTAGAAGAATTTTGATGTAAATTGTTGGTAAGTCTAGGGCTTTTGTCTCCTAACTATGATCTAAAAGTTGCTATGCATAGTGCTCAATTTTAGGTACCCATAAAAGTGAGTCAGATTCTATACCATCAGAGTCAGTCTATAACACCTAAGTTTGACTTCTGGTTTTAGCTGTCTCAAGTAATTTCTCCTACTGGTCTAGCCAACTGTTATACTTTCCATGCTTACCTAAGAGGCCTGTCCAGCCCTGAGGAAGGGAAGACATATAATTACAAGGTACAATACAGGTCTTTCTCTGACATTCTTTATTTCCATAGGAGCCAGATTGGCACCTAGCAGGCAGCATGCAGTAGGCATAGCTTTAGACTTCTGATTAAAAGTGAGGAAACCTGGGTTCTTCTGCTCCTTTCTTTGCTGTTGAGTCTGGACAAACCAAGCCCTGTATCTCAGCCTCCATATCTGCAAATGGAGGGGATGACCCTGGGAGAGAGAGAAAAACTTCTGCAGGAGCAAACAGGATAACACGTGTAAGGAAGAATGGTGGGTTTTTTCTTGCCATTCTCATTCATTAAAATGTAAATAAAATATTTCACAAATTATTATTTTAAATTTTAAAAACAGTATATCGTTTTTGATGTTCTGGTGTACATATCAAATATAGGCATCCTGTAGTGGATTTAAATAGCTTGTCATGAACAGTATGTCTTTATGCTCTTTGAGCTTTTCCAGTTGGGCAGTATTTGGTTTTTGCCCTCTACTGCTGTGCAGCCACCATTGAACTAATGCAAGATTTATATGTACTCATTCAATTAAATAAAAAACAAACCAAACACATAGCTCTCAAGACAGTAAAAAAAACCTTTTTTTTTTTCTTCTGTTTTTGTTTATATTTTGTAGACAGTTCCTCTTTCTGGTGTCTCTTTTTAGTAGCAGGGAACAAATATGATCACATCAGGGAAACCCAGTTTGAAACTAAGCAAAAAATTTTCTCCCTGAAGGAACTGATCAGTGTCCACATGTTGTGCTTGCAAATGCTCTCTTGTGTTTCAAACTAAATTTTGTCTAACACATGTCTTCTGGAAATTCTTACATTTTACCTTCAAAACAAAACTTAGTCAGTATATGCTGGAAGGCTGCCATATAACTCATTTTGCTGATGGCCATAGTGACAGCACTGGGATAATGCACTACATTTCTATTTGGATGTCTTTTATATTTTTATCTGCAGCTTGCTGGGACAATACATTTCACAATTTAATTATGCATTTTATGAAAATTTATTTCCTTTATATAAGAATCTGAAGGAATTTGACAAAATCAGGAGCACTAGATCCATCGAGGAATGGGATATACATTCTGTGTTCCAGCTGCAACCTGTTGCACAAAGTCTGTTAATTACCAATTGTCAAACACTGCGAGGGCAAGCTAAGAACTGGATCACTTTTCTTTGATGTTTTCTTTTGATGCTCAGAAAGGATCTTTCTAGATTTAACTGATAGAGTTATCTGATGGAAGCAAGCCTGCAGAGATGTGGTCTTTTACAATATATGTTGTCCAGTCAGAAGCATGAAGATAGAAATAGCTGGTATGTCAGTTTCTTCTTATAGTAATGGGAGAACATGTTTAGTAGTGAGTGAGAAGGCAAGAAGGGGGATATCTAAAGTATTAGGTGTGCTTGTACCCCTACAGAAGTTTAGATTTTCCCTCTTTGAGAGAGTTGGCACAAGCTAATAGTTACTCTTTATTGCCTAGCCTAATGTTTGTTTTTTTTCTTTCACAGTTTTTCTTTCATTCCTTGTCATGCACAGTGACTGCATTTCTTCATCAGCGTTTTATTTTCTAGATTTACCACCGGAAAATGAAGTATGAAATTACCATATTTCCTGTGCGCAGAGCTGACCTGGTAGGCAAGAGTTTTTGGCTCAAGGAAAGGTCTTGCAAAAAGCCTTAATTTGTGCTCCATTGTTGTGTGGTGCTGAAGCTGTTGAAAAGAGAGAAATTAAAAACCTACCAGGAAAGATAAAAATATTTGTACTTGTATGGAAGTTACAGTGGAAACTACGTAATTTTTTTATACTTTACTGCTTCTGACTCATTTTTTCAGGAGGAGTGTGTGTTGCTTTTGCTTTTGGTGTGGGACAGGTGATAGTCAGCAGGACTCTTATGGACCTGACCATACCCAGAACTTCCTGATCTGTGTGTGACAATAACTGTCATTAACAATGTTAATGGCTGTGATAACGTGTTTCCAGCATGAGTAAACATCTAAATTCCAATATTTTCTTAACAAAATGTAGGAAAATTGGAAGAATTAGTGTGGAGGCTGCATTTAACTAGACCTGTGAAGGCTCGGAGTATTTTTTAAGTGATGTGAAGACTGCTGTTATCCTTATTATTGGTCTCTTTGCTTCAGTTACTTTCAGTAAGGAGCCTACTGTGTTTGAACTCTGAGAAATGCTTTGAAAAACGCCTTCTTTCAAAGATACTTTAAGAAGCAGGTTATATGTCAACTTAGCCTTTCATCTAACAAGCTTGTTTTGTGCTTTTGATAAATTCCCATCTATTCTATCCAGCTGACAATATAATACTTGTCATTTTTACATAATGGATTCTGTGTATGTGTAGAAGCTTGTTTTCCCAGTACTATTGCTGCTGGTTCCCTCCATGGAACCTCAGAAAGTTAACTTTGTTGTAGTTACCACCAGCAAACTTGTTCGTGGTTTATTCAGTATAACATTAGCAGTGTAACATTGCCACTATTCAGATTACGTTTTGTTCCTTGTATTGCTAGCCACATTGTTTTAGACTGTTAACTAAAGTTTTATTATTATTATTTTACATTCTTTCTGAAGGCCTCTATGCCAGTTGGGCCGTCTTCCACATCTTATAGCTATAGTTTTGGTAATACACCCAATGCACTCTAAGGATTTAAAAATATTTGCTCTAGTTCTTTCAAAGCATGTTATAGTTCTTGTTTGTATTGCTTAGTCGCCCTTTCTATGTTTTGTTGTTGATAAACTTTAAGGGAAATAAAACTTAGATGAGTTCTTAGCCAGTGTCTATTTCAAACAGAAAATATTTGAATATGTTTTGACTATTTCCTGTGAAGACAGCATGTTGTTGTTTCCAAAAGTGGTAATTGTAAAGTTCCTATGTTTAAAAATTGCTTTTTTGCTTTCATTAAGCAGCTCAAGATGTTGCCATGTATTATTTAGTAAGGTTGAGACCTTGCTTTTCTATAAAGATTCCAATTGCCTCTCCCATGTATTTTTCCTTTTTGCAGATTTGTTTTTCTGGAATTGTTTTCAGTTTCACTGTACTATTTTACAAGACCAAATGTATTATACATGCATTACTCTGCATGCTGAATAGGGCTGAGATCATTTAGCTTTCCAAAGAGAAGACTCAGGGACAAATCTTAACATTTTTAAATATTTGATGTGAGGGAGTAAAGAGGCAGAATTAGACTTCTCGGTGTTGCCCAGTGAAAGGATTAGGGGGTAAGGGGCACAAAGTGGATTACAAGAAATTCCATGTGAACAGATTCTATATTTTTTATTTTTTTATAGATAAGGGTGATTCAACACTGAGACAGTGCTCTCCAGAGAAGTTATACGGTTCTTGGAAATTCTCAAAAGTCAACTGGACACAGCCCTGAGCAGCCTCAAGACCAGCTCAGACCACAGTAAGACCAGATCTAGCTGACCCTGGACTTAAACCACTTTAAGATTGCACTAGGTGATGTCCAGAGGCCCTTCCTGATTCCGCCATTCTATGGTTGTATGGTACTCTCATAGCGAGTGAACAGAAACAACTCCCCATAAAAGGGCAAGTAGCTGTTTTTCAAATTTACTTGAGCACCATTTCAGCCTTTTGTAGGGCCTGTATAAGCCACATTCAACTCCAAACAGAGTTTTCAGTTGGATTCTTTGATGTAACACACAAAGATTGTAGAGCATAACCCACACAGAACTGGTAGAATTATTCCATGTACAGTTAGGAGTTTATCAAGTCTAGAAAGCTGAAAGAAGTTAAAGACAGAAATCTTAAGACTGAGTGAGGAAAAACACCCCTGTAGAATTTGTTCTAGAATTTCTGGAACAGAATTCTGTGATGTGGAAAAAGTTTCTTTGTGTGTATTGTTAGAAATGGCCTTAATAGCTTGTTCAGGGTTTTATTTTCTAATCATAATTCTTACTGTGATTCCTAAACTAGGCTCTAACAATTCAAGTCACACTATGCAAATGCTTGGTTAAAGATGTTCTATTCCCAGAAAAAGAATACACAGGATTGATTAAAATATAAGGGTAGGATTTCAGAAATATTTTCACAGTATAAATAGGATCAATTGTGGTTAAGTTTCTTCTAATTTATAACCTGCATCCTTTCTAATCTGCATTCTTCAGTTAGGGTACAGTTATCCTCTGTATAGCACTGATGGTGTATATGGATGACAGGAAGGGAGAATGGATCAGATGCAAATCCTGTTGTTCCTACCCCTTCAGTACAGAGTGAACCCTAAATACTCAATCTTCCTCTCATCTGCTCCATTTTTAAAAATCACATTCTCAACCCTGTTGTTATTTACCCCAGCACCATTTTTTGATCCTCTGCCGTGGTGACCATGTGGCCTTTTGTCTCATCTCTTTCCACCAGGTTTTCCATCCTCTCAATTTCTGCTTTGTCTTCTTTCCAATCTTCCAATTGCATCACATCTCCTCATTTCATTCTGCTTCTTTCCACAGTTTTCTCATCTTCTCCAGGTCCTTGACCTAGAGTTGCTTTCCAGCCCATTATTGTGTGTTGTTTTGAAAGTTAAACGTGGAGTGGGGGATTGCTGTGGGGGATTGTTGTGGTGTTTATTAGCTACCCCTGGTTGGTAACTCCAAGGTAAGAAGGGAAAAGCTGCTTATTTTATCTTATACAATACCACCCTCCACTGGCAGTTCCTTCTTCATTCCCTCTGCGTTTCACTGATGGGTATCTCAGTGTATAGGTAGGTCCTGCTCTCAAAAGTCACAACGGAATTATCATTTTAAAAGGTTAAATAGCTTACCATTTTCCGAGGAAAAAAATAAACAACAGTCTGCACCTTCTTTCCATCCCCTACATTGGATTGTGTTAACATGAAGATTAACATGAGGGTTTATTTAGCTTTTTTTCATCCATCTTTCTCATTCTAAGTCCTCTTTCTTCACTGCAACATTCAGTTTCCTACAGTGGCTCCCAGATTCTCCATGCCACAATAAAATGAAACCCTTCCTGAAGCCAAAGTAGGCTCCATAAACCTGGCCCTGTTGTCGACTGGGCTTTATCCTCTGCTTAATGCTGATGGAAGAGGATGTGTTATGTGGACTCCCCCCCATCAGCCCTGAGACAACTGGGCAGTGGACTAGAGGTCCCTGGGATTCCTCAGCTGTCTGAGATGCATCAGCTTTCTGTGCCACAGAGATTATCAGACACACAAACGGTTTTGGAATAGCCAGCTCAAAGCTGATTTTGGCAGAGAAGTTAACCCCCCAAAACTTTCTGTTTAACATCTATGCAAGACACCCTGTAGTCTGGCTGAGTATACTTATTACCCATTCAGAGCTACCTCTTTACTATGAATTTGTTAGAGGCAAGACAAGAGGGTAACTCTATCCTATACATTTAACACCAGAGACGTCAGACTGCTTTTACAGTCCTGATTATAAATACCTCTCCTCTGTGCTGTGCAGCCACCTTCTGCAACCCTCTGAGTTTCCTTTGTAACAAACTCAGTCTCACTTCAACTTTCTGTGTGCCTCTTCTCATTCCCCTCTGGCCATTGCGTTATCTCTTTCATGCTTATCTTTAACATCGCCTGTCCTTTGTCTTTCTGTCAACTAATCCCTTACTAATTAAACTTTGCCCAAAGGACAAGTAAATAAAAGTAGCTGAACTGACATGAAATTTGCAGGCTATTACTCCTCTTCCTCTGTTTGTATATTTAATCCTTCTCTCTAGCTTTTATCTTCTTGTCTATTTAGATAAGAAGCTGTTGTGGAGTAGGGATGCTGTGTATCGTACAAGCCCTGCTTTCATAAGCACTGTGGTAATACATAATAAGTGCTACTATCACACTAAATTTGAAGGTCATCAGGGGTTACTGTTGCCATACCTTCAGGGTGCTAGTAACAGCCATTTTACTGCTGTCTGTCTGGGATCCTGCTTCTTCAAACAGGTCCTGCTTGTGAAACAGACCACCTTCCATCAGGCTGGAAGCTTTTTGGGGGGCTCAGATGTTTTCCTGGGTGACAGCTCCCATGAAAAGGTTCCAGGAGCATTTTATACACTAGCACTTTAAAACAGGTCTCATTGACCTGTTGTCACACGTGAGGACACAGGGGCATGCTGCACTGGTTGGCAGTTCCAATTTACTTTCTCAAGTGTCTTGAATAGCTTGGGATGAAAGGTAGTGTATTTGGAGGGATTCCATTGCCCTATATTTCTTCCATTTACCAAAGAAGCCTCTGGTTTCAGATTGAATGAGCAGTTTTAAGAACTTTTAAAACTTGTGTAGCAATACCTGAAGTTCATCTGTGCTTATGTGTAAGTAGCAGTGGAGGCATATCAGAACACACTCTGTTGCCTGTAAAAACAAGGCAAGAAAAAATTAACCTGTCAGGCAGTGCAAAGCTCCATATTACTTCTTTTTTTTTTTTTTTTGGCAGTGATTGAATTGTCTATTTTAAAACAAGCATCCTTGTCCCTATATGAAATATAGAACATGTGGAATCCCAGGCTACAGTATGTCATAGCATCTCTTATGGGGAAACCATGCAGGGTTTTAGCAGATGTCCTGTCCTGCATTTTCCATGTGGGCAAGTGTGCTTATCATACCTGAAGAATCCCCTGCATTCTTGGGACTTAAGTTTTCTCTGAAGATAATTTGTGGGCTGTCCATATGGGCCATTTGCTCACATACCTTTGAGGAATTTATCAACCAAATGGCCCTACTTTGCAGGAATCCTTTCTATAGTGCATTTGATTTACCCTGGGAAAGTGATAAGTGTATGATTGTCTAGACTACAATAACAAAGTGAACACAACATTCTGTTCTGCTTTCATGTGTAATATAATGCCGAATTCCTATTTATCCCATTTTTTCTTTTCATATATTTTTACCTGATTCTCATTTTCATCGAAAGCAAACATGTCTACATACCTTAATATTGAAATTGGCTCTGTTCTTAGCTGGAAAGAATTAACTATTGGGAATCCTAGCAATTTTTCAAGAACAATGCAAGGGAGTTCTTCACCAAGCTGAAATTCCTGAACTAGCATTGTGTCTTAGGGGTAGTGACGTAATCTAGATACCTGATTTTAAAATGGAACAATAGATAGTAAGAAGCAATGTTTTTGCTTGTTTGTCTTTTGAATGGTCTCATTGGGATGTCTCTGGTTGATCTGAGTTTCAGGTCAGAGATATAAGGGTAGCATGCAGTAAAAACTGTTGACACTCAGGCTTTCTAGTGTCAAGTAGGGCAGTTTCCCATACTGGTATCTTCAGGACTGTAGTACTGGGATTGATGCTGTCTGCATTTGGGATCGGATATCTGCCCAATCTACTCTTGCAACACAGAGGTGAGACAGTTTATACCCTTGAATGGATTTGTGTGAGTTATTCCCTTTCCCAGAAAGTCTATCATCATATTCGGATATGAAGAGATTAGTGGCCACTTCTGAGAAACATTACATCTTTTAAACTCTGTGCTATAAAATGTATCTTGCCTAAGTAAGTAAAATCTCCAAACAAGTTAGGCAAGAAGACACATGAAGGTCAGAAAAGAGAATTTAATTTGCATAATTAAAAGTCTGAGTTCTTGGTGTTATGGAAATGATTAGAAAAAATCCCACTATGATTAGGAATAATCCCTCATGGTGACCAGGATTTCATCCAGAAGCATAATGTGAAAGTGAGTGTAAAATCCCCAACCAACCTCAACAATAAAAAAAGGATGGAATGTAGATATCACAATGAAATAAAAGGGATCATAAGGAAGAAGTAGAGGAGAAACATTAGTAGCAAACAATAATAATATGAGAAATAAAAATATTTAAAAGAATGGAATATAGTGCTACATATAAACACCCAGGAAAGAGAGATAATTTTTTCCTAAGTATTCTGTAACTTTGCTAAACCAGGCAAGATGGAAGACATGGACTGAGATCCAATCTTTCAAATATGTTACAAATCTATGAGTAGGACCACTATCATTGCATCAGCTGTGAAAGGGAGCTAGTGTACTCCATGTTCTTTTTTAATGTATTTTTTTTACTTAAGAAATGGGCTTCCGTTCTGCTATAATATGGCAGTCTGAAAAAAATTTCATCATGTGTAACAGCCTCTTATCAGTATTATTTTTTCTAATGTAGTAACAAAAGCCCTATCACAAGTGACAAAAATATTCCTGGTAACAAAGGTAACATAGACTAACATGGTAAAAGAATTTCAAATACATTAGAATTCCCTCAGCAAGATTTTTGACATTGATTTCCTGTTGTATCTTGGAATCACTGCTTACCCAGCAAATTTCACAGTGAAATAAATAAATAAGCAAAATTGGGGAATAAAACATCTCACGATCTGATTTGTTCAAGCTGTATTGAAGCCGTGTGTGCTGCACGTTTCACAGGCACAGACTGGATAAAAATGGAATTCACTGTGAGGAAAATGCTAATTTCATATACCTAGATTTAGGGGTGTAAGTGATTTATCTGTCAGAACTGACACTTGTTTGTAACACAACCTTTTGGCTACCACTGCTAGGCTAGCTGAGAAGCATAAAACAGAGATACATAGCCCCTCATTCAATGTAACTGAGCATACCAAAATGTACAGAAAGGTCTCTGTAACAGATCATCATTACTTCAAAATTGGTTCTTTATTCACAATGGAGGAGAAATGTCTTCAAATTATATTTTGCTTTACTGCAGAAAAGTGGTTAATGTCACATACATTTAAATTTTTTATGTTAAGCTAGGTGCTTAAATGTATCGCATTGGTTAAATTACATTACTTTCCACAAGGAATTGTGTGCTGTAGAATAGTTATCAGCTTAAGTGTTTTGCAAGGGTAACTGTAAAGTCCCATATGGGATTTAATTTTCTTCTATAGAATTCAAATATGAATGCAGAGAGTTCTACTGAAAAGTTGCAGAGACTAAAGGTAGGGTTTCTGCTGAACAGGAAGAGAGCTGCTGCTTCCAGAAAACTGCACAGAGCCAGCAACATCAGATAAGTATCTTATATTTTCATTACTGATTCTTGTAACCATCTTAGTAGACTGGATTTGTGCTCTTTTAGTGAAAGTCCATAGCCTTTAAGCTCTTAAATTAGCTTTATTCTAATTCCCATTAACAAGTAACAGATGGAGATCTGTAATCTGAAGGGCCCTGTAACTAAGTGTCCAAAGTGTATTCTTAATAAAGGGCTTATTCCATCATCTTTTTGGCTTCAGCTCTACAAAAAATTATATAACTGACTTAAAGTACACAATTCCACTGTAACCAGTGTAGCACACATGCATGTGTTTGTATGACTGAAGCCCTCAATATATACTTTTCTTATGTTGATAGATTTCTATTTCAACGTAATAAATGTATTAATCTCCTTAAATTGTCAGCTACAATTTATAGAGGCAGAAATGCTAAAATCATAAATGAGTGGCAAAGATATGATATAAATAATATACCAAGCCAAACTAGCTATTTGTTTTGAATTTTGGATTTGGATTTGTTTTGGGTTGTGACTGTATTCTAAAAGTATGTTGTAGTTTCATAGACAGCTAAATTTTTTTTTTTACATAAGAACTTAAATGCATCTGGCCTTTAAAAAGGTTGGTACAAATTTAGGATGGGAATGTATCATGACACACACTTTGTCAGAACATCTTTAAAAATATATAGCTCATTTATGTCATTTTATACAGAATATAAAAATAGTGAAAAGATCATCAAGTAAAAAGTTCACTAAAAATCTTTTTGCTGAGACTCTTGTTGAGGGTAGAGAAACCTGCACAGTCCTACATGTTCATAATACAGAAAGCAATATAATGGAAATAGGAAGAATACACATCTTTGATAAATTGCAGAGATAAAATTTCCATCAAAATGCAATCATTTACTTCAGTGCTATAGAAAAGTAATTAGAATAATTGCTGCAGTTGTTGTTTTTGTTACATTTACAGAGACTTCATTACAGAAATATTCAATATCAGGAGATTCTGATGTTTCTGAATATATTTACCACTTTGTAATATAAAAGGGCTTTGTGAAATTTACATGACAGCTACTGAAGCATTAGGGAATATGAAGATACTGTGCAACATCAATTCAGTTTGCCAAATTATAGGGTAGAAAAGCATCTTTTCTCCCCTTTTTCTGCAAGGCTTATTTCATGTCCATAAATGCAGAATTGATACTTTAATGCTGACATTAAGTGCTGGAAATTCCACTGGTTTTTCAGTGTGCTGCAAAAATGCATTCCTCCTTTTGGTATGGCAGATAATATTGATTCTTTTGATATAATACAAACTGGCCTGTTCTGCTTTAATTGTGCAGTCAGTGTTCCTGTTGAAATTGTTACGGTCTCAAGGGAATCAGTGTGTAGTATTTCATAACCATGTTTGTATTTTACAATTTATTATTTTTTTTAAGACTTCTTAACTTATTTGTAGTGAATGTGAGGGGAACTGCTTATTAAATTGCTGAGTCCAGGGTTCCAATCTAATGAGGAACTGCAAACTTATGAGAAAATCAGCAGGTTTTTGTCCCCACAGAATCTACTCCATTATTCAGGAGACTGTATATTGCACAAGGAGGATGGGTAGAGAGCAAAAGCCAGAAAGCTGTACAAAAGCACATGCTAAGTGAATAAAGAAAGGAAGATACAAAGACACTCATGGTACATGAGCAAGTTAAACAGATCTTTAGTTCTCATTGGCAAAGCTATTCATCTAAACTGGACAAACTGAAGGGGCGGACTTAAAGGGCAGTTGACAGCATCTGGTCCTACTGAATAAAAGGAACTCTGCTACTTAACTAAGATTAGCCAATTGATGTTTCTGGATATGTAATCACTTGGATTACACCTGCAAAATGGTAAACAGCAGGCCTTCTTAGAGAGGTCTGTTAACAGTACAGTAACAAGCATAAATACTACAAGCTGACTTCCCAGAACTGATCCAGTTCAGCTCTACAGTTTACCAGGGACTACACCTGACAAAGAATCCTTCACAGTGCACAGGGACATCTAATGACTGAATCAGAGACTGCAACTACACATACTAAAGTTACCTGAGCACACAAGATAAGAAGTTTACACAGGAAAGGCTGGGGTGGGTGCAGATAAAGCTAGTGTTTGGAAAATTACAACACATATATGCAAATCTTGCATTATATAATAATACAAAAAAAGAATGTTTTCCGAATGAAAACCCTGACTGATGCTGTAACTGAGATAATCCTGACCGATACAGTATTAAATAAAGCTAACTGAAAAAATTTGAAACCAACAGCCTCCATCCTCCATGTTATTGCCACCAAACAGTGTGTATCTTTAAAATGACAGGATGTATCTGTATGTAAAAAATTAGAACATTTCTCATATAGGAAAATTCTTTCAGTAATCTACTTAAGGCATAGGGATTCAAGGAAGTGTTATTCGAACATTATTCTTGGAATTTAGAAAGTTGGATTGAATTCTGTACTCATCTACAGGCATCTGTGTGACCTTCAGCAAAGCCCTTGGGTCAGACCCCCAAGGCTGTACTCAAGGGGAGTTAGAGGCTTAATAGCCTTTGGTGATATGGAGCTTTGTTGATCAGTCTAACTCATTTACATAAAACTTTTCTTTCTCAAGGCAGTATTGGGAGGGTAAACATGTTTAAAAACTGGGCTTTTAGGATAGTAAGAGAAGTACTTATTCACAGATATTTCAGAACTGGGAGACTAACTTGAGCATAGTTGCTAACCTTACCTATAACTTCAAAAGGTAAATGCAGACGCTTAACTGAATCATAATCGTATAGATTTCCTTTGTTGAGCAGGAGAAGAAATTTTTTTGAGGACTTTAAATACCAGACAAGACAACTTCAAGTCAAGGTTAATGATCTAAATAAAAGCTCTAGGAAAGAAATTTCTATTTGGTCAGCTCTGTTTTCATCAAGAGATGACTCTTCAGTTAGTGGGAACTGTTATGAAAGATTTAATGTAACACTGATATTATGAAGTTTGCCTGTCATTGCTTACTTAACTTTAATATCTTTCTAAGATTTATATAACTCCCATTGGCCACCAAGAAAAAAAAAATAATAATCTCTGACAGATTTCCTCTGGGTTGGAAATTTCAGTGGACTCTGGGGTGTCTTCTCATACTTTACAGGCCTCCTATTGCTTTTAAATCATCGATGTTGTTTCTCCATACAATTTTCTTTCATTATAAAAATCTATTAAAAAATTTCTCTTCTCAAGAAGGAAAGCAAATTCCTGCCTTTGAACGTTCTCTCTGTATGGATTTTCAGGAATAATCTGTATAATCTTTTCAGTGGTTCCTGGAGCACAAATGATAGCTTATTTGTAGAAAGATAAGGGCTGTTTTAAGTTTGTTTACATAAGACTAGAATAGGAACCTTACATTTAGATTCAGAGAGATTGTTTGATTTTACCTGCACTGATCCAATTTGTGCACTTTTTTCAAGCTTGTCCCTTATAATTACGACAAGCCTTGCCAACACTGAGCTATAGACACAGAGAGCAGAAATATTATGGAAGTATATTTATGCTCTGGTTCAGAATTATCAGTTTGTCTATGTGTTTGATAATTAAAAGACAAAAATGAGTGTTATAAAAAAAAGGATACTATCCAATATATTAATAATACTTTTCTGCTGAGAAGGGTTGAATTGATGGAAGCAATGTACCCTTTTCCTGACTAAAATTTTAAAAGGTTTAATTCTACATGGTAGTAAATGTGTTGTTCTTTGACATCAAAGGAGACATGCCATCTTACATTAGAATTTGTCCCAATGTATTTATATAAAAAAAATGCAGAAATATTGGCCACAAGAAAATATTATTATTCAGATCTGTCATGTTTATCTATGATTCTATAGATAACCTTTAGGGTAACCCCCGAGGAAATTAGGAGCAGTAAGATGGTAAACGTAATTCATGGCTGACATATACAGTGTAGTCAGTATTAGAAGAAATAACAGGAACTCCTCACTGGGGTCTGAATACAGAGCCACCCAGATACAAAGACCTAACTATTCTTGTTGACACCTCAGTTAAAACTAAGACAAGATTGGAGAATACCACCAAAAGAAGACAAATTATCCTGAATTTATGTAAAGTTTTCATGTAACATGCTGAAAAGACAGTTTGGTTCTATTACCGTTCTGCCACAACATTTTCTTGAATAACCTTTAGCAAGACATACAACCATTCTTTTCCCGTTTCCTCTGCAGCAAAATAATCTGATGTAACAATAATTTTTTTGAGGTTTAATTTATGGATGCATGATAACTTTCTGGAGACCTCTAGTTGGAAGCTGATATAATAGGTGCAAAGCATTATTATTACATCACATTAGCATTTAAGGCAGCAAATTTTTTTTAATGCTTAAAGAGACACCATGAATATTGATGAATTCAAAATGTTAATCCACAGTCTGAAATTCCTATGAAACAAGTTTTCTCCTCATCCTGCACCTGTTGTAGCTCCCAAATAATATAAATCATTCATAAAATCCTAGTATCTGTAACAAGGCACCTGCTGAAAATAAAATTCAAGAAAGTACTTCTCTCTGTGTATACAAATTCGTCTATAAGACTCTTTATGTGACTGATTAACCTTTACTATTTCTATGAGCTAGTAGAGCATTAAACACCTATGAAAAATTTGGGAGAATTCTGAAATTATTATCTCTCCTGAACAATCTCACTGAGAATTACTTTGAGAGTTTCAGATCTCTCTCTCTTTTTTCTTTTTTTTTTTTTAAATACAGTTAATTATTCTAGTACCACTCATAAATAATAATTATTACTGTGTGTCATATAAGGGACACTGCATTGCTTAGGTTGAGGAATCTGTTTAGTCTTTGGAAGGGACCATCAAGGGTCATCTAGTCCAACCACCCTGCAGGGAGCTGAGACATCTTCGACTAGATCAGGTTGCTCAGAGCCCTGTCTAAACTGACTTGAATGTTTCCAGGGATGGGGCATCTACTACCTCTCTGGGCAAATTGTTCCAGTATTTTACCACCCTCGCTGTAAAAAAATTCTTCCATACATCTAGCCTGAATCTCCCCTCTGAAAACTTATATCCAAGATTTGTATTAAAAGAAGTAATTTGATTACATTATAAAACTATTGTGTTCAAAATAAAAAGGCACAAACACAGTATTTGCATATGTATATATATATGTATATATTTTTTAACAGATGTCTTTGCCCATGACAAGGGGGTTGGATGATAGTAAAGTCCTTTCCAACCCAAACCATTCTATGATTCTATGATTCTAACATCTTCATAAAACCCCAAGAAAGTTATAAATAGACAAAATGGATCAAGCTAGATATTTTTCTTGATTTGTCTATCTCTCACCATTTTGCAGTGGCAAATATTTAGCATCGAAATATAGAAATAGAGTAAGTAGTAGTAATTCTCCACAGAACTTTCTAAACCTCATAAATTATGCACGACTGTGGTGAAAGAGCTATAAGTTGCCACACAAGCTCTGTTTAACTCTTTTCTTTGTAAGTCACTTATATGAAAAATATAGATCTGTTTTGAATGTTTGTAGCACTTCAGGGATAGATTATGTTCTTAAAATATACCAATCAGTATAAATATAATAAATTTACTTCTTTAAGTACATAGATGTAGCTATAGCTATAAATATGAATTACTTAAAAAAATGCTTAAGTAAATTGTTTTTTTTTTCTCACTACTATTAAAGTTTTAATGAATAAGCATTATCTGTTCTGCTTTTACAGACCTTTACATATGTGCAGTGATTACTGCTGTATGGAGGTGTATCACTTTTAGTATTAGATTCTCTATTGTGGTATTTGAAACTCTTTAGTACTGTAACTCTGACACATATATGAACAGAGTCATGGAATGATGTGGGTGTTAAGAGGTCTCAGAAGGTAATTTGATTCAGCTCTCCCATCAAAACAGATCCAATCTGAGGCGGCTGCACTAGACTTGGACCAGTTGAGTTTGGGTATCTCCAAGGACGGAGGCTCCACAATCTCTCTAAGCAACCTTTTCTGGTACTTGATCACCGTCATGTTTTTGTTTTTGTTTTTTTTCCAAATATCGTATTGGAGTGTCCCTCACTGGAGCTTTTGTCTGTTGTCTCTCATTCGTTACTGTTAACTTCTGAGAAGGGTCTGTTTTTGTCCCTTCTATACCCCTGCAGTGGCTAGTCGTAAACAGCAATACAATAACCCTTGAGCCTTCTTTTTTTTCTCTTGAATTGATAGGTACAAGTAATTGTGTGAAACTTTGCTGAAGTAAAATATGTTCATTAGATTTTATTCATGTTGTTGTTGCTATTAAAATGAATCACCTGGAGCCTGATTGACCTGGAGAACTTTATAGTATTAACCAAGGTCTGACTTGACTTCTTCAGGGGAGTGCTAACACAGTGCTATCTCCATTCCACTTGGGGCATGTCAATCTGTACATAGATATTGTGGGTTAATAACCCCTCTTGAAAACATCTGGGAAAAAGATGCTATAGCTTCATCTGTTTTTTTGGGGATCAATGTTGATTTAATTAAATTTGTCTGCATTTCTAGCATTTAAGAGGCCACATCTTCAGTAGCCTCATCCTCAGAGCCTCTGAGGCTACATCCTCAGAGGCTCTACTACACTCTGGCTTTACTTGAATTTCTTAGAGTTGGAACACGCTGGAGCTATGTTTCATCTAAATCATGTCTATCACTTTCAGAAATCACTGGTTTTGCAGTTCACTGTATCAGGGAAGTAAATTTAGAAATCACTAAGACTGAAAAAGTGCTTAGACACTGGTCTCAGATGAGTTGCCTGAGTTGCCTGCAATAATATGACTTGGAAGTAGTTTATCTGAGAATGTTGTGGTAAACCTCTCATCTGTTAGATCTATAAAACATCTGCATATTTTTCTTGTAGTTAGAGTTTGTCAATAGCAAATACACAGATTATATATTATCTACTCTCTTCATGCAATTGAAGGACTATAAATTATGCATTTTTTTCTATTCTGGCACAAGTAGGTATGCTTTTAATAATTTCTTGAGATTCTTTCCATCCCAATATAAAATTTTTGTCTCCAGGCTGCTTATTTTCTTGTATTAAGTGTTTCTTAGTCATTAAAGGTAAGTGGCGACATCTTCATGTCTGGGAAAACTGGGATTTGACTGAAGTATTTATCCACAATTCGTGGTTTCAGAACTGCTTTTTAAAAACATCCTTTGATAATTTTTTCATCAAATGTTCTATGAGTGAAGTTTTTTTATGCAAATTTTGTAGAAAGTAGAGTTTTGCCTAATGAAATCACTGTTTAACTATACTAGCTAGAAAAAAAAATCATGATTAGAATCACCTTTTAAGCTGAAATATAGCATTATGCTGAGTATTTTATGCAAGATCTCTATGTCATGAAAGAAGAATTTGTCAAGTCTAGTTCATGTTTGTGTTCTGTTTTTTCTATTTAGGAGCAACACTTTTAGATCCTCAAATACGTAACTGAGCACTGAACTATCACTCTTGTTTAGCATTTCTTATGTTCAGATGTTGTGAAAGACTGAGATAACAAGACATTTTTCTGGGGTTGGGTAAGCACTATTGCTATGAGATTCCAGATTAGTTAGGTGATGATTTAGAAATTATTTTTCTAGGCTGAGAAAGTTGGGGCTGTTCAGCCTGGAGAAGAGAAGGCTGCGTGGAGACCTCATAGCAGCCTTCCAGTATCTGAATGGGGCCTATAGGAATGCTGGGGATGGACTCCTCATTAGGGACTGTAGTGATAGGACAAGGGGTAATGGGTTAAAACTGAAACAGGGAAGTTTAGGTTGGATATAAGGAGAAAATTCTTTCCTGTGAGGGTGGTGAGGCACTGGAATGGGCTGCCCAGGGAGGTTGTGAATGCTCCATCCCTGGCAGTGTTCAAGGCCAGGCAGGATGAAGCCTTGGGTGATATGGTTTAGTGTGAGGTGTCCCTGCCCATAGCAGAGGGGTTGGAACTTGATGATCTTAAGGTCATTTCCAACCCTAACTATTCTATGATTCTATGATTCTATGATTCTAATTAGATGAAAAGGACACGGAGACTCTGATGTTTAAATGTGACAAATTTTTAGTGCTATGCAAAATTCTCAGAATAAATCTTTTAACTTTATGGCTAATTATTTTGTCCCATGTTAGAACTTGATTGCAGGTTTGCAGTTTTGGATGTCATACAAAGTATTTTCAAACACGTGAGACACACCTTAGCACTCAGTAGATAAGCTGGGAAATTTTTAAAGGCTGTGGAGATAAAATCTATTGTCCAGTGTTCAGAGAGATGGAGTGTGTTTTCTGAAAAGTGGCTCTTACCTCTTTAAATTTACTTTAAATAACTTGCTACTCTTCAGTCTAAGTTTAAAAAATGTGAGGAAGATTTACAGAAGAATTTACAAGAAATGTAACAGGTGGAGGTTAGACAATTCTAAAACACTGACTGGCTGGAGCTTTATTGTCAACATCAGTCAGTTTTGCTGTATTGTTATTCGTAGCAAGCTCTTACGATTCATTTGGTTTTTAATTCACTCATCAGGTACTGATGGTGTGGGTTTTTATCCACAAGATTCTTGTTGATCTGTTAAAAGATATGCGAAATAGTGTCTTTCCCATCCTTCTTTTTTTCAGTGTTTTTAATCTATTGATTGTTTGAGTTACTGTTTTAATAAGTTTTTTCTACTATAAATGTTAATTATTGAGTTTTGACAATGTACTTAATCTTGCATAGGAACACAATTGTGACTCACAGGCAGTACAAAAGTCATAACATACTGCCAAAAAGCCAAATCATGAGGCCTTTTCCCTCAAGAGAAAAATGATACTCATTGGATTTCTAATTTGAATATTTTTACACTAAAATGATTTTTAATTTGAGACTGACTTTGTAGACACTTCTTATGGCACTCACTCATTCACCCCAAGCCATTCTGCTACAATGCTAGGATGTGCTCTGAAGAATGCCTGCAGAACCTATGTAGTAATTCTGCTTTTCTGAGAATTTATATTAGGCAATTTTTTGGGTATTGCTGCAGATCTATATACATAATGTGTGCCTCCTTTCATCAGACCTCCGTTCTTAGATATGTTAGCTAAATAAATTATTAAACTTCAATAACTTGGTAGCTATTAGTACTTATGCAAGTAAGAGACTGATCAGGATCATTATTTCCCTTAAAGGTTGCTGAAGAGATGTATACATTTTTTTCATGATTCATATGTATTAAAAGCTTCAGCAGCTGAACTGTGGAACTAGATCATATTCTCAAATGACAGGAGAGGAAAAGTTCTTTGTTATGCCTATGGAGCTTGAACAGAATTTAAATTAATGCTTAAGTCATTCTTATGCTTTTCAAAGTAAAAAGTTTTTACGATTTCTAAATGTGAAATACAGTTTTAATTGTGTTCTCCCACATAAAAAGTGCAAACTAGTTTGAAGAATGCACAGTGCACATTGCAGTATTTTCAGAAGGGGGATATAATAACTTGTCTTAGCAGATGATACCATTTTGATATTTTATTTTAAAGATGTCAAATTTAAGCCCGTATATAGCCCTTTTACCTTAGTTTGGATATGAACGTGTCAAGTCTAAGAATATGATTTTAAATGCACAGTGTCCTGTTCACCTTTATATACCACTAGATCTTCAGAGTTCTTGAATGTTTAGAGAACTTGCCTGATCTATTGCATCCTCCAGTACGAGCATGAGCTAATACAGAATGAGAAGAGTCAAATGTTTTCCACATTTACTAAAGTGTCTCTAGGAAAATTTTCAAAGTATGATTTTAAATATACTTCTTAGATACTGTGAGGAAACAATCAATGTGTTCTTAAAATCTGATAAATTGAATCTGCAGCACTGTGATTAGTGGCAAAATTTGGGTATATATAGAGCTGTCAATCAGGAGGGTTACACTTCCTTGCTTTTCTAAGCCAAGCATAGGTCTATTAATACTGAAGGAGCTGCTGGAAAATTGCTGAATGTTGTATTGTTACTGATAAGTGTGTTTGAAGGCAAAGCACAAACCTTTTTGGTGTTACTTAACTTCCCTTACACTTCCTGTCAAATAGCAAATGTAAACCAGAGTGTCCGACTAAGCTAGGGGAAGAGCTGACTGCATCAAATCATCAGTGGAAGAGCTCCGTCAGGCAAACTAAAGGATACCTCAAGACCGGCAGAATTTCAGCTGCATTGGCACCTGCCACAGAATCAAGTGCCAGGGAGACACTGGAGTTTCTTGAAGTGTTAATAACTGCTTGCTCCTTCCACTTAGCTAAACCAAAATAACAGCAGCAAGCTACAACAGTTTTGTAGGCCTGTTAGCTGACATTTTAAAGTGATATTGCTACTACAAATCAATTACAGATTTCTTTATGAAAGAAGGAAAATTTAGATATTTTATAAGCAAATTCCTTTGACTGATATGAGAAAGACTTTATATATGACCAGCACTCAGAAAACTGCTAGCATGCTGGAATCATAATACTGGAATAGGAGTCTGATAATTCCTGCTGAATCGATAAAGATCTGACAGGCTGATATAAGCTGCAACTACAGGACTGAACAGTTTTGCACCTGAAAATATTTTGTCTGGAAAGTAGAACAATAAAGTTGAAAGTAAGCCCTCTGTGTTTTTACTAATAGTATGTAGTAAAAATCTGTACAATGACTCCAAGTTGTGTTTTATTTCCCTCACCACTTATAATGCCAATTTATTTTGTATTAGTGTAATTTCATTTCAAGAGTCATCGCCATGTGACACTATGCAGACCCACGCTATCTTGCCAGTGCAGAGGTGTAAGCCACATCTAGACATGTAGCCACAATATATAGATGTTGCCACAATGAAAGAACATAGCACACTGGGTAAATTCTCCCTCCTTCTGAGTTTTTATCAGCCTTCACTAAACTCTGCCTTCGTTATCAGAGCGGCTCAGTAAAAACTGTTAAACTCTGAGAGGAATTTAGCTATCTGTCCTCTGTATACCTGCCTATTACATAGCTGATGACAGCTATGAAATCCCCCCTGTGTCTTCTCTTCCTAAGGCTGTTCAGGCTCATTTCTTTCAGCCATTTTTTCATACATCTTGTGCTCTGGCCCCTGAGTGGCTTTCACTGGACTCACTCCAGCATGTTAATGTTTTTCTTGTACCCTGAGAGCACCAAACTGGGCAGAGTATGCTGCATGTGGTCACACAAGTACCAAACACAAACAGAACTGGTACGTTTAATGGCAGATGAGGCTTACCTTTGCCTATACAGGTAAGTACATCAGCCTAGAGGGGAACAGATCCTGCATGTCACGCTTTTCATCACATGAAGCTGAAAGCCTAGGCATTCAACCAAGGTAGATAACTGCATCCACCCCTAGATCTTTGGGAAAATATTCTTAACTGCAATAATTTTTCCCTTTGCTAGCACAAAAAGAACCCAAGTCACTATCTAGTTAAGGGCCTTTTCTGAAGTCATTATCACACAGTGATAGTGACAATGTATTCTCTGCTTTGCTATGGCCTTGGCCTAACCACTGCCTAAGGGACACAAATAAATTGGTGAAAACTCTGCAAACCCAGCTTAATTTTATATTTGAAATTCAGAGTAACTGTTTTGTTTATTAATGGTTGTTGTATTTTTATAGGAAAAATAGTTTTACAGCTTTCTCTTTGTAGAATAAGATTTAGGTTTTGTTTCATATTTGCTTAACAGTATTGGCTGCCATCTTCCAGTTAGCACTAGCTCCCATTTCTCTCAGTAATATTGAATTTGTCATTGTATGCCTTTTGACTGAGCCTTTCTGTGGCCATCTTTGTGAAACCACCTCTTACCTGAGGTATTCTTTCTGTGATATAGCTACTTCTGAAATAAAAAGGATAGGCTTGTGTCTTACAAACCTATCAGTTAAAGGAAAATTTTACAGAGTTTCTTTTTTCGCTAGGACATGATTATTTAACTTGATAATACTTAATCTGTATTAGATGTGAAGGAATTATTTTCAAATGGTTAATAAATGACACAACTATAAAGTATATTTGACTTTGTGATAATCATGGGCATGCTAGAAGGCACTGAAATTTTGAAATTGAAATTGAAATTTTGTGTGGTAAAGTGACTGAAGCCACTCATCAGACATTTGTATAATCATGTAAGGTAATAGAAGAAAAGAAATAAATGTATTGATCTCAGTCACCTAATTACACCATGGGAATTGACAGAATCCCATTTTATCATCTCAAGACTGTAAAAGCATAGTTTTATTTCTCTACAGCTGTTACTTATATCCAGAGATATTAAAAATATGTGAAGAAGGGAGGAAGCCCTCAGTGCTTTCTTAAGCTGGCGCTTTGTTGTATTTCTTTTTTCAAGTCCTTGCACTCAGAATAGCTTGCAAATTGTAACTCTAGATAAAAAGGATCAATCTAGAGGGCTTTCTGCTTCTCATGTGCAAACTGCTTTTTGTCAGGGTTCACAGTACAAACAGTGATATTATTGTCTTCTAGATATAAATGCATTCTGAACTTCAATGGACCTGCCAGAAAATAATAGTTCAACATGGTGTTTAATACACCACTGTTTGAGAGCACTCTTTTGAATGTTTAACTTTGTTCAGAAAATACAGAGGCACATACCAATCTCATTTCATAAAAGATCAGACAGCTTCTAGTTTGTTTAGGTGAGTGGCTTGCTACTGAAGTTTTATTAAATTTCTTAATCAGTGAAGCTATTATTTAGTATATATGGTACAGGCATAAACAGCTAATTTACACATTTGTATTAAAGGTCAAGTGTTTAACATACTATTTAGAATTTAAAACCAATCTGATTAATTTTATGCATTAGAAAAAATAATTTCATTACAAGAAATAAAAGAACTGACAGAAAAAGCATTTTTTTTTCTGTGCTCCACCTGTTTTTATTCAAAAAATGTGTATTTGAATTAGAAATCTTTCTTCCTAGATATAACTTAACACGACTTCTTTTGCTACTGCTTGAAAGGCAAATTCTTTTTTAGAATATTTCAATCTATTACTATGACAGACTGTCATTTCTCAACTTGGACTGATTAAGGGCATTGTGGGAATAACCAAAAAAAGTTAATTACTGGAAAATAAGCAAACAAAAAAACCTTATTCTGAAATTAATAGTTAAAATAAGAACCCTAAAAATCAAAAGCATGATTTTATAACTTGAAGATAGGAAGAGAACTGAAATTCAGTGTTTATTATTTCATTATATAGCTCATTGTCTTAAAATCTGTTACTTAAGTAATTTATGCATGAAATTCATACTTCAGCTCAGTTGTGGTGAAGGCTAGAATTGAAAATTGCTGCTTAGTAGCATGGCTGAAACAAAATTTTTGCCAACTTGGGCTTGTTGTAACAGAGTATACTCCATCTGCATCTGCTGAATGAATCTCTGCTCACCCTAGAAATAGAAGAATAGGATAACAAAATGGTTGGAGGTCTCACAGCTTGTAAAAGTAATACCTAGGAGTAGTTCTTTATTTCAAATAGCAGGAAGGAATATTCGGTGAAATGATCAGGCATCATGTTCAAAATAAATAAAAAGAAGAGCTGCTGATTAAACTAAATTGCGCTTTGATATTTACTGCCTTTGGGATCCTGTACAGTCCAAAAGACTATTCGGATTTTAATAACGGATGAATTTATGAAGCAGCTGTTAAACATGATAAGTCTGTCTACAACTTCTGATTGAAGAAATCCTTCAAAATGCTTTTTTTTAGGAAGCTGGGGAATCTACCAGGGAAATGATCGATCTTTAGTCACATTATTTCTTGTATTTTTTCTCTAAGCATCATCACTTGCTTATGAGCAGAGAGAGTGTGTTTGGCTAAGCAGTGTTTTACTTAATTCTCTGCTCAAATGTGATTTTTGCCTAATTGGCAACCCATGAGGCTTTGATGGCAAGATCTCTTTAGCATACATCTATCCATACAGCTGCTTCTTTCAAAGACTTCACTGCTGTAAACACAAAGAATGGCTGAAGTAAAATATTGGTAGAAAGACATAATATCTATAAATAGTTATAGTGAAGAATATTTACATTGTTTTCATGTACTCTGCAGAAGTGTATTTACGATTTCATTTAGCTGAGAATCATTTAGCTGTGGAAACAGAAAACATCTGCAGAATATTTTTAACATATCCTCGGTTTCTTCTTATTTTTTCCAATCTGCCCACCAACAGTAGTTCAGTATTGTCCTTTAATTATAGTTTAGTCTGATTTTCCTTTGCCTTGGAGGGGATGCTGAAAACTGCAATAGCAAAGAGAGAAATTGGAAGAAACATGTGAAGCTAGATGCTTATGTAAAAGGGGTCAGTGACAAACATTACAGCTTGGTTTTTTTTTTTCTACCCAAAGAAAGCTTATTGTACCAGTGAGTACAATTGCCAGGAAGTTGTTGCTAAGCTTGCACTCTTAACTGCTTTGTATTGCAATAGACAGACATATGTAGAGTCTTCTTTTCTGTAATGCTTCTGTAAGATGTTTCTGGCTGTATAACTTTTCTTTCTTAGGGCCTTTTCTGGGCTAGGTTAAGAGGTATGAAGGCTTTTCAAAAGACAGCTAATATATGTGCATTATTTTCATTTACATAATAATACACATGCATAATACACATGTATGTATATTATTTGTGTTGGGTTTTTTTTTTTTCCTTCTTAAGAAAGCTTTTGTTGTCTACTAAAAAAATCTAAGTAGCAAGGCAACTAAAATAACTCATCCTTAAAGTAGTGCTCTTTCCTGCAACATGCCATAATGGGCCATTCTCAAATCATCTGCTAGGTTACAGAAAGAGTCATAAAAATTGTATGTATTTCTTTTCTTTGTCTCATTTTCCTAGTATTTGGTTATTCCTCAGCTGATGATCACCTCTGGAATGAAAAGAAGTGCTTATATTTTGATAAGTATTGAGGAAAAAACAGCTATGCATGAAATCTCTTATGCCTGCTGAAGTTACTTCTAGATATTGCAGTGCCTAAGATCTAGGGTTTTAACCCAGCAGCATCAACAGGTGCCTAGGTTCCCTATTTAAGCGGTAAAGAAATTGGGACTCTTTTAGGGCAATCTCAGAAAGCCACACATTGAGCTAAATGGATGCATATGCAACTCAAATATATGGCTCTGAGTTACTTCTCTCTGAACCTCATGGATCATCTTCTTCAAAACTTAAGAAGTGAGTGGCAGCAGTGGCAGCCAATGCTATCACAGTGCTTCCTGAATGAATGTTATCACTGTGCTCTATGTCAGTGCTCTCTAACAACACAAACGTGGTGCTTACCATTTTACAGAACTGCCTATTGGTTAGACTTCTCCAGAGATCTGGAAATGAGACTTTGTACTCAATTTTCTGCATGCAAACTTCAAACAATAGATTTAGTATGCAGAACATAGTTGGTCCATCTTCAACAGTGATCAATTTCGTTTTAAATTGTCTGCTGCTGATCTGGGTTGTGCTGAATGACATCCATATTGACTTGTGTTCTAAATGTTCATAATGTGCTCTACACATTAGACCAGCGATGAGTTGCTTTATCTCCAAATTGTACAATTATTCAGACAGCAGTGATCATGTCAGCAACACAGGCCCTAAACAGGTGATCATGGGACCTGTGTCAAGACTCTCCAGCCTTTTTACTATTGAGGATATCATGAGGTATCGTGGTTGACATAGTGGAGAAGAAGCACAAAGCATTGCTTGCACTCTCTCTGCCTTCAGTTATGCCCTAATCTTGGGTCAAGTTTCTTCTTAAATGATCCACAGGCATCTGCTAAAAATGTACCTCAGATGTCCCATCCATCAGGTCAGGAACTCCCTGAACAATGCTCCATTCTCTCTTTTAAAGTCCATCACATTCTGTGTACACGCTAAATGGGCATTCAGTTTCTCTGAGGTTGGGCTCCGGTGTTAGTTTCAGACCATGTAGTCTTCTTCTCAGGGAGGACTGGACAGTTTGTCTGCCATTCCTTTTGTTAGTGGTATTCTCCAAGAATACTTGTTGGGAAATGTCTCCTTCTGCTCCACATCTGCTAGTGAGAGGTTAGGTCAACATATGTGCACCTGGAGAAATATCCTATTGAAATATGATGATAACAGTCAGCTTTATTTTGTCACCATTCCTGTCATATAATTCTGGGGAGGGACAAATACTGTGGGTATCCTTGGAAGTACATGCGTTCAAGTGAGAATTAGAGTTACCTATGTAGCTTTGTGCTGCTGTTCATGTAGGTAGCCAAGGAGATGATTTTGAAATTAGTATATCAGGGAATTTGCCACTGGATGATGGGTTAAAAAGGACACAAGAGATACCTCTATGAATGCTGGGCTCTTCAGATAGCTTATCTAGCTCTTGCCTTCCTCTGGCCTGAGATTCTATGTGTTCTATCCCCTGAAAGAGGCAACAAGACCATTTTCCAGGGGAACTATTTCAGATCCCAGCCTCCTTTATCCTGTTAATTGTTGTATTCACTGTTACTTAGATGGTGACAATGTAGTAGAAGGAAGACTCCTGTCCATCCTTCACTCACCAGCAAATTCCGCATGAGTGTTTCCAGTGACAGCAGAACTGATATATCTTGAAAAGCGTCAACAGAATTGGGCCCACAGTATTTCAGTCCACAGTTTCAGAGCTGTGACTTATCATGGATTAGAATCATTAAAAAAGCAAACAAAAATGTCATCAGTTTCTATAATTTTTTACCGTTTGTGAAAAATCTTTTTAAACATTAAAGCTGTTTAAACTGTATTCTATGACTTTAAGGGATACTGTTTGTATCACTATGAAGAATGAATCTTATCTGTGTAAAAAAGAAAAATCATGGAAAAATATGAAAGATTTTTCACCAAGTGACCTTTCCTTGTTTCTGGGAATCATGTCTATTTCTGAAAATATCTGATTAAGGGGAGGGAAATAAACAATGAACAAAAAAATTATATTTTTAATATACAGCACCCCCTGCAGACTCATTACAATCTTCATCCTTAGATCTAAATAGGACAAATAATATGGTTTTGTAAAACAAAAGAAAATAAATGAATCATATTCTCTTCTGTTTTTCTGACTCAGCCTTACAGGCTAATAATGCAGAATCAATATGCACCTTAAGTACGTATATGTCTTGGGAAGCCAATATGTATGTTTCACAGAACTCTGAAAGGAAGTGGGGGTGTCTTTGACACTGATCCCAGGAACGCAGTAGCATCAGTCTGTGCTGTGGAGCACAGTAGACAGGGCAGAGAAATTTAAAGTTACTTGCATTGTTTTGTTGTCGATGCCCACAGTAGTTTCTCTGGCTGAAGTCTGGGGAAAAAAATTTTGATATGCAGGTTGTTCATGCTGGGATTTTACATCTTTTGTTCCATTTCTCTCTGGATACATCAAGGGTTATTTCCACAAGTAAGGTTGAATGGCATCTGGCAGTCTAAGCAGAAATTAAATTACTTTCTGCTTATTTAACTAAAAAATATAGCACCTGCTTCCTTTTCTGGGTGCAGAAACATTTTTCTAGGGTTAGACAGAAAACATGATTATAATTTAAATTGGATCTTTCAGAAATGTACCCCTTTGTGTCAGTTCATTTTCTGTTCTGACTAAATTTGGTAGCAACCACCATACAACAGGGTAGTCTGTAACTAAAACCCACTTCACTCCTGTATACCTACAACACCAATGTATTTTATCCATTGTAAGGCTGTTATTCGCTACTATTTCAAACAACTGAAATAAAATCCTTACACACAGACTGACAAATACTTTTTTTGCCTACAGCAAATGTCACAAAGACCTGCCTTCCTTCCTTTGTGGGCCTTTATCTATTTCTTTTGTTGCAGGTTTTTTGCAGCAGATGGCCTGAGTCTCTGTATTAAGCACCGTTGCCAGGTTCATGGTCACTTCACTCCTTTTCTGACTGTGCAACAGTATTTCATTCTTTTACCTTCTCCTTTGCTTTGTCTTTATTTCTTTTTTTCCCTCTTTATTCTTTAATTTCATTGATACACACTCTAGCACACAGAGAAGTCCCATCAACACCTATCATCCCCATCCCCGAAAAAGCACCCAAACGATATCATGATGGTTTCCCTTGTAAATTATACCACTTTACTCTGCTTTTTGTAAGTATCAACAACCTAAGAGTCATCTATTCTGTTCTGTGAAATGGCCTCCAGAATGGGATCCCTTATTAGTATAACTCTTACAATATGTGTAAAACAGGGAACAAAATCTTGTTACATATGTGAGATACTTGTTTAGACTTGGTACCATGACTAATTATGTAAGGTAAATAACTAATTTATAAATTAAACATGTATGCAACATTTCAGCATATCTAAGTAATTGCTTAATTTGTTCATGTATTTTTTTATAATCCAGTGAAACTATTATAATTAATGTTATTTTAAGAGCAAATGAGTGTAAAATTGCACATGACTTTGAAAGAACAGACTTCATTTAGGCAGGGGGTGGTAATTGAAATAATTGAAATTCACATTGTATTCAAATTTGCCTCCTGCTTCTTTTAACAGTGACAAAAGAATATGGAATTAAGTCCTTTAAACTTTGAGATGAGATTAATTTCTTGTCAGTGTACCTGGGAAAAAAAACAAAAGAAGGAAGAGTGCATGAAATGGAGCTTCCATGTTCTTCCTCTCAAAACAACTTCTGCTAGATCAAATCTTTCTGTCAGGATTTTATTTTTGGATATATAAAAAGACATGGCTACATAGTTTTAGAAACTGGCTTCTGTCTCTGCAAGGCACTTTCCTTGGAATGGAAGGGACATAGCACCCTGAGAGCCAAATATCTTTGCTGTGAATGCCCCCTTGCAAAGCTGAGAGGACAAGCCTGGATGTGGGGGGGACATAGAATTGCCCAGGCTGTGAACCTCTCCTGCCCCTGCTTCATCCTTGAGAAGTCTGCCTCGCTCTCCAGGACAACATCTGAGCAGACTAGGTGGGTATTTCTATTTGTCTATGGCAGCAAAACCAGCTGATGAAGCTTTGGTCTTGCTTTTTGTCCTTCAGACCAGTTCTTGTGCCGTAACTCTCAGAACCCATTGCTTTGCTGGTGCAGCTATGCTGTAATGGTCTGAGCTAAAGGAGTCTTCCAAAAAAGATGTTTTTTCCTCCCTCGCATCCTGTATAGTGCAGCCTGTTACCAATCACTGATACTTCTAGAAGTACTCCAGCATACTCTGCTGACTGGAAACAGCCGATTCAGGGGTTCAGGGTCCTGCTGAGGACTTGAAGCATATGAGTGACTTCTCCTGCAGATGAAGCAGAAGAAGTTATGTAAGGGCTCTAACGATTGTGCAATCATAGACACCTATTTGAAAGCATATGAGCTGAGCCTGAACAATTAGGGGTATGGAATAGAGAGGGAGTGGAGGTTGGCTCTGGATCAGCCAAGAAGGGTAGGTTTTGGAATGAGGTGGGGGACATGGAAGTTACAGCAAAACGGAGTGAAAAGTGGAGTCATGGGATCTCTTCTTAGGATAGTGGTGAGATCCGGCAGACTAATTTAACAAGACTTATTAACACTTTTGTGCTTATTGTGTTAGTTCCCACATAGAACCCTCCAGCTGGACAATACTGCTATCCATTCGTTCATCTTATTTTTCCTTATTGGGTGAGGTTCCCCTGACTTTCTGATTATCTCAGGGTAACCTGACAGAATTTCACTTAAACCAAGATACTGTAATACAGATTTATACTGCATTATGTTGTATAGTGGTTGTCTGGTCTAGTTCACACAGCACAGAGCTCATGTAGTAGATTTCAGATGCTGACAAGTTCTCCTCCCCTGGGAAGGATGAGTTGCTTTGAAGTTATTAAGGTTTCAACGTGAAACAAGAAATGGTGCTTTAAAAGAAAATAATCCCATTGATTTTGTGTAGCTTTTTGACTGAAAGGTTGTTCCAAAGACAAAAGAAAACACATTTGAGTAAAATGACAAGACTGTGAAGAGAAAGAATATTTCTGCTGATTGTTACAGTTTTGGCTTTTAGGTACTTGTCAAGTACCTCTTGTTAAAAGGGAAAAAGCCAGAAGGGAAATTGGAAAGTTTCATGGGTAATTATCAAAAAACCTCAACATAGTCTTTCCTGACTGTAGTTTCCTGCCATTTTTATGTGAAATATGTTATTAGTAACACATTTCAATTATAAACAATTTGAATTATAAATGGTAAACAAACTCTAACTCCTTTTATTGTAATCCTAGAAAGAATAGGCCCTGTGTGAGATCCAGTAGAGTTGGACTGGCGTCTTCTGCTATGGCTATAGGTGAATTTGCACCACATGCCTTCTTGATGACCCCTTTGTGGGGAAATGAGGACAAGTCTGCACACCTCTCTGTTCATTGGGATATGAAGCCAGTTTCCCCTCTCTCATTTCAAACTGGAGAGTGAAAAAGTGGCTAGTCTGCCAATAAAGTGGTAAATGTGCATAAGGGGTAGGAGGTTTCTCTTTTAAAAACTTTTTTTAGAGTTTATGGTAGATGACCAGTATTACATGTTAATACATCTACGATGGATGTTAAAGCACTTGAAATGTATGTCAACTTCAACATCAGCTGTAAAATACAAGCTTTATTTATATAAAACTCTTTATTGCTTCATCTAGTGAGTACTTCTAGAAAACAAACCCACCTGGCTGACTTGGTTTAGGTAGTTTTGAGGATGATAATGACTCTGCTTCATTGCTGGAAGACTGCTAAAATAGCACACTCCAAAGGTGAACAAATTTGTGCTGGTCATGTTTTGCTGAGTATTACTTCTAGTCCTTCACTAAACATGAACTCAAAAGACGTTTAAAAAGAGATATTCTGGGTCTGCTAAAACAATAGATTATTGAATTATGACAGAAATATGCCAAAGAAAAAAAGGGTTAGAAAAGTGAAAAGAAAAAACATACACAGGTGATATTAATAGCACAGCTGCAAGTCTGCACACCATTCATAATTTAGTCCAGTCTGACCTGATCTGCTGTCAATGCCTCTGAAAGGCAAGGTTTATGAAAGCATGAACTGGGCTGAAGGACTTCAGGGTTTGGGTATGGTTACTATGATGATAAAGCTCACAGTAAATTCCAGTCACCTCCTGTGTTTCCATGGATCGGCTTATAACCATTTTCAAGAGGGAGAAGCAGCCTCAACCCAATATCAGTGTACACAAAAGGGATCTATATGTGGCCTCAGTTTTGCTTGTAGTCTCCTTTTGCTGGCAGAATCATTCAGTCCAGAATCATGCTCATCTACAGCAATACCAGGCACTTTTAAGACTCCTTTCTCAGAAAGGTTTTAAACCATACAGTTTGTACCATTCTGTTTCACTTGGGCTTTAGCTGAATTTTATAAACACTTCAGTGGTGGCAGATTTTTAGTTTGGCAATATAGAAGATTAGCCTTCACATGACATTTTGCCCATACTTGGCATTTCTGAAACCTGTATTCTAAAGTTCTGGCTTTAAAGTCCAGCACTGGAATTCATACTTAAAAATGAGTTGAAAAATTGGTATATATTTAAGAAAGAAACAGAGAAATGATTTTGTATCTGGAAAAAGGGATTACACTCATACATTTAAGGAAATCATTTCTATCTGAAGGAAAAGTTAAGAATTTATTTGATTACAGTCTACAGGAAAAAAAGGGAGCAGATATTGGGCAGTAGGGAACTTTTAAAGCTAACAGACAAAGAACAGATTTTTTTCTAATTATTATTATTATTATTAGAATACACTATGAATATGGTGCTTTTTTTATCATTATTTAACTATTGGAGTAAAATTTCTTTTTTTTTTTTTTTTTTTGCATTTGAATCTTCTGGCCCTGGTAAAACAAAAGATTTAAAAATCTTTCAAGCCTTTGTGGCAGAGACAGAAATATGTCAAAGAAATAATATATGGCCTAGGGTATGGATCAAGCATTGATTTCTTTTTACTGGACTGGCCGTAACTGGGCTAATTGGGAAGGTTGGAAAGCAGATCAGGGACTTGAGTCTTCATCATACTATTTTTACATACTTGATGAACACTATTTTTTGTTGTAGGAATTATTATTATTATTAATTATTAATTATTATTTCATTCTATGGAAAAGTAGAAGGGAGAAATACCTCAAACTACTGAGTGAGCTTCTCTTTAAAATCTGTAAGGGCATATTTCCATGAGGCTCAGTACCGAAATAATTGTCTGCTTGAAATTTCATGTATGCTTGAAAATTCAATACAGAAATTATACTCATTAAACCAAACAAATAGCTCCCCAAACCCTTCCACACACACATAGGTCACTTCACCCACACTGGATAAAAAGCAGAGGATCACCCTTTCTCATCAGAAGAATTAATTTATATGCCTTATTTGGGTAAGAGTTACTTGGACTGCAAGCATTATAACTAGCACAATACATATATTTACATCAAAGCTTCCTCTTAAATTTTTAGAATTCTGTTATAATAGGGACTTCTGGGAATCTAGAAATTGGTAGCTTCTGGCTACCCTACAATAGTTTGTAAATCCTTCATGTCACAGAGTCCACCTATATTCTCTGCATCTAGCCCTGCATGACCCCAACAAAAAGTAAAGTAGGTTTTCTTTTGCTGCAGTGTATCTGGAGTGTTCAGCTAAGATGGTAGTCACAAATTCACAAGTTACCAGCTTATCCAGCTAAGGCAGCAGTTCCTGGCAATTCTTTAAAATGTTAAGAATCATCTCTTATTCACCTGCCCAGAACTGGAGAAAGCAGTTGATAGAAGGAAACAAACAAACAAACAATCAAAGCAGTTGGAAGAAGAAAAGAAAACAAAGAAAAAAGCAGTTTCGAAGAAGAAAAGAAAACAAAGAAAAAAGCAGTTTCGAAGAAGAAGAAAACAGAATACTGGAATTTTCTGTGGTAGCTGGATGAAGAATGGTGGAGATCCTGCTGTTAGGATGGGAGAAGGGCAAATAAATGTGAAACTAAGAGTCAGATGTTCAAAAGCATGATGAGAAGAGGAATTAAGAGTAGAAGAGTCAGAGAATGAGCCAGGCTTGCCAAGTACATCAGAAACCAATTCATACAACAGGGTATTTACTTCAGGATCTTCTGAGTAAGGCAGGCCTGGAAATGGTATGAGAAAAACTATAACTTTATCATCCACTTCAAGTTCAGCCATACAATGTTAATGACACTAGCCTCTTTCACAGATGTGCTTTGGGGAGATGGTTGAATGCTCACAGAATTCTCCGAGGTTCTATTGAGGACCTCTGTAGGAAGAATAGTGAATAAGTTAATCATACTGCCTATATTACATAAACAGGTTTGAAGAGTGTGCAGGAAATAGGCAAGGCATTAGCTGTGCACAGTTCATCCTGTAAATCAAGTCAGACAGGTTCTGCACCTGAAGAGATGATGTAGGTCTCACTTTTTTCCCCTTCTCAGTGTACTCAATCCAATACATCTGGACACCATGACACAAAGTGGACCACAGTGGTAAAGCACTGGGTGGCACATTACTCACCAGACACAAATCCTTTCCCTGTGCTTCATCCTTGGGCTGCACACAGACTGCCTCAGATCCATGCACCTGGTGAAACCTAATGCAAAGTTACAGGACAAGAGGAAAGTCCAGTGTTGTGCTGGAAGGTATAGAGCTTGTAGTGAGAAAGAAAGAGGAGCCCATTGAGTCTAAATGAGCCACTGAAGTGCTTAAATTACTGCAAACACCAACAGCTGATATAAATAGTTAGTTTAGTATTTATAATTAACAGTGTGCAAATATTCCATTTTTATCCTTTGTGAAAGGTTTATGCAACTCAATGGCCAGGAGCCAGTGTAGTGTTCAGGGACCTGGTTTTAGAACAACATACTCAGACCATGAGTTGTCACCTTTCAGTCAAGCCCTTGCGTTCAAGCAGTGGTGGTGGCTTTGGCAGAGGAACCAGTAGTTTGGACTTTGGCTTGGTAGGTAGAGTACAAGCTGCTTTTATCCACAGGAGTCACCTTAAAGCATACACTCTCCTATGGATGAAGAGATGTTGTATAAGGTGGTTTCAAGACCAAGAGATGATCCTGTCAGTGTTTCCTTTTAAATTTATAATCTGATCTGCACAGGTGGGCTCCCATGACCACAGCCTGAAAATCCTTCTGCAGAGCAATGTGTGGATAATACATCAAGCCTTTCAGTAGAATAAAGGGATTTTTGAAGGTTTGAGCTTATTCATATACTATGTCCCTTTTAAGGCAGAGGTCAAGATCTGCAGTTCAGATCTCTGTGCATTCTTGGAATATGCCATGTAGCTTTTCTATTTTAACATTGAATATATAATTTTGCCTCTAAATTTCTTTTTCACGTCAGTTTTCCATTGCATACTCTATTTTTGTGAGCAAAAAAAGTGTGTTTCAGTAGTTTAGCTAAATACACGGAAAAGAGTGTCTCATCAGCTACAACATCTGATCAGTTGGCAGCTGATCTGCTCTGGCTGTTGCTGTGGAAATGCTGTGGGCTTGCCAGCTGTCTGTCTTGCTAACACCTTGATGAGTTGCCTTGCTTTTTGGGCATTCTGGAATGATTCCTAAGATAATTTCAACAGGTACTGCTTATGTTTTCCTTTGTTGATATTTGCTCCAGCTCTTTGGGAAGCATTCTTCATTAGAATGAGTGTGTATATCTCAGGTGCTCCACCTAACAGCACCAATGCAAAAATATTCACTTTTAAGTCACAACCACTTAGAAAACAAGGGTGGGCTATGGCAGTTCCACTGAAAGTCACTGGGAGCTGTGTCCCTCAGCTCTTCGGAGCATGCTCAGGTCATGCAATAGAGCCCAGTAGAGACAACCCTGAATTAGTACTCACTTGACTCCTTCCCAACAAACTAGAGTTGGAGGCAATGCAGCCATCTCTCAGCAGTGGAGTACTTATGCTAAGCATCATTTATTTGCTTATGAAGTACAGTTCATTTGCTTAACCAAGTGTTACTGGGATACCCTGTTCTCGTTTGGGACCAGTAGCTAAAATCATTTCACTGTGTCTGCCTGTGCCGTTTTGCCATACAAAGAGGCTTGGGCTCTTTCATGGAATGTACTGCTTTGGGTTATACTGCATTCACAGCCCCTTTTGGCAGTTGCAAATATTTTATCATCTGAAGTTTATTGTGTGATCTAGCTAGGGTTCCATTTGATACTTCTGGTCAATATATCAGCTCCTTCAATACTTCAACAGAAAAATAGAAGTGATTATCTTTATTACTATTATTATTTATCTTTATTATTCTATAGTCTCTGTTGGTTATCCAGTTGATATGGAGACACACTGTAATATTTTGAGTGTGGTGAATTACCAAGCTGTGGGAGTGTTTCTTGTTTGCTTTCATTTGGTTTAATATGAGTCTGCTACGAAAAACAAGAAAGAAGAGGAAAAATTATAGCTGAACATAAGACAGTCATCTGCAAACCCTTACAAGTTTTTCAAGTGCAAACTTCAACTAACAACAGCAATATTTTTAGGTATGAGACAACTTGCTATCTGAAACAGTGAAATAAATGTGTCTTAAAATCCATCTTTGCAAGTGTTTTGCTTCAACTGTCAAAATAACAATGTTTTCTCAGAAAAATCTAGGTGGCCTTTGGATCAATGATATAGATAATTTAAGGTGATTTTATTCATTTAAGATACTAAAAATTACTTCAGTGGAAAACCGTGATTTTTGTACTGGAATTTTCTGTTTGTTTATAAGAATTAATATTTCAGAAATATAAGAAGGAGGCAGCACTTTTTAACCAAAGATTGTTTTGTAGCCTTGTTTGTCTGAATTTTCCATAGGCAAATTGCGAGCATGCTTTCTCTAGTGGTCTCTCCTGCTATTCCACTTGCAGAAAATGCATCCTGGTTGAGGCATTGACTGAAAACTGAGTTTTGCAAGTAAGATGTCTGTCATCTGTAGAACAGTTCTTATTCCCTTTTTAATGCATTATATATGGCAGTTTTCTATAAGAAGTGTTGGTGTCAAGAAGAGGGATTGAAAACAATTTACAGAGAAATATACTGGAATCTGTTGATAAAGATACTCTCCTGGAATATAAAGGTCCAAGTTCTGTCAGAAAGAACAGTTATGTGCTTGAGCACGAGTCTCACCTCTGACTGAAAAGCCCTGTTTTGGCTTGTTGAAAAAAAAAAAAAAAGCCAGATCTTCCCCATCATTTCTGTGAATATCTTCTCAGTGTGTCCCATTAACTGTTAGTATTTAGGTTATTAAAAAATAGGGGAAAAGAAAATCTTAATTCATATTGAAATAAAAACAAACAGAAAAAAAAAGCCTGCTCTTTTTTTGCTTTGTTGAAGAAAACAAAGATTTACATTTTGAATCCAAATACATATTTTTTCCACCTTTTTTTTAATTGTCATTAAAATGGAAAATCATTTGAAGAGAGAGAATCATAGATTTGAAATCTGTATGGGAAATGAATTTATCTATCGAAAGAGTGGATAGTACAGCAGATAGTTTGAATACTCTAGATTTCAGAATTAGCAGGAAGAGAAATATGGAGATGCAGCATGAGAAGAGCAATGCTGCTTCATTCGTTCTAATTTGCACTGTCCTCAGGATGGACTGGACAAAACAAGCATTTCCCAGCACATCCATATATAACAATACTTGGTAATTTCATAAAGTACATTTGCAGGTCAGGGAAGTTCCATTATAACTGCACTAACCAAAACACGTATCTCCACCATAGTTACAAATAATGAAATAATTCAATTTTTAACTATTATACTGAAGGATTCATAGCACTGAAACCCATTAAATGAAAATGTTTTAACCTGTTTAATACTGGAGCTTAAATGAATTATATATGAACGTAATTTCATCTAGACTGTGCTAAGTAGCAGAAATGTATTTTGCTTTTTGTTTGTTTACCCTTTGGTTTGTTTGGTTGTGGTTTTTTTTTTTTCTCTTTTTACAGAAAAGCTCAGGTAAAGTATTTCCAGAACACTTTTTAAAGCCAGGTTTTGACTTTGTGCCACCATCCACTGATTAACATAATTGATGTGTGCACAAACAACAGGATTTTGACTTTCAGTATACTGGGATAAGATAGAAAAAGACACACATGATGCCAGACACATTTAATGTCAGAAATTATCCTTGTGAACATAAACTTAAGGTCTGGATGGTGTTGGTTCTCAAAATTTGGCTCTTAAGTATTTGACCAGAAATTAATAAGATGAAGACCTAATGAGATATAATATTATTTATAAATTCAGTATGCATATATCACTAATATATAATAATTTTGCCCTTGTTTATTTTAACTGAACTCAGAAAGATTGCTTTTGCCTTCTCCCCTGAGAGAGCCACATATAAATTTCTTTTTTCTTATGTATGTACTTTTGTAGCACTAGCAGGTTATTAAAGCCAGATTTGAACAGATATCTGCAGTGGAATGAAAACTGTTGTTTTCCCTCGAAAGTATCTTGTTCCTTTCAGTTCAACTTAAAAGAACATTCCTTCATTGAATCAGCCCCATTTTGCTGAATTCTCCAAATGGCATATAAACAGGAAGTCTCAAGAGCCTCCTGTTTTTGCAAAGCAAGACTGATATTAAATCTCTTTTGTTATCAGGCTTGATTAATCCACCTCTCTTATGCAGCCTGCAGTCTTAAAAGTGTGCTTATCAAGATCAAGTCTGGTTAAACAAAATGTTAGAACAAAACACAAGCGTGTTGATGCTTGTTTTAGCATTTGTAACTAAGTTTCTATGAGAGTGGGAGCATGGTCAAAAGACAGAAGAAGGTGAGGGACATGCTCCCCTCAATTATCTAACAAAGCTACAGCACTGTGTAATCTGGAAAAGAGTTCAGAAGGCTTGTAACCATGAAAGGGGAATGGCATTGGTAATACATGTCATGATTAACAAATTTAACTCAAGGTGTAAAAAGAAAGTGTCTAACCAACAAGGACCACTAGATGTAAACTTTCCACATTAGCTTTTCATGTAAATGAAAATGTAATTTTATGTGCATAAGCACTTTTTGAAGTGGTTAGTGGTAAATTTTGGGTGTCAAAGTATGTCCCCTTACATAGTGAATAGTTTCACCTGTTCTGTCACACATTTTTTAATTAGTTTTCTTAATGCTTTCTGAAACTAGAAGACTCGAGTATCTCTTGTAATTCAACAGGCAGGGCTAATTGCAATATGTATATATATATTTAAGAGCTTTGGTTTGTTAATTTTTGAATTCTGGGTCAGATTCCACTTCAACTTCGTCCTGGTTGTTGAGCTACCTTTTCTTGACAGCACTGCTGTGTATAATTTGTGATAGCTCACTCATTTAAAATGAAGATGCACTTGTGCATGAGAACATTACCAAATAATATTTTATATCACCAATGGCTAATGTTTTTTTGATATTAACCACCTGTCTTTTTGTTACTGCTTCATAGTGCTCTCCCACTGCAGTGAACTATTCTAATTTCTTTTTTCCTCTGCGATTTCTGCTTTCTTAAAGTGCTCCTTATATTAACAAAATTATTTTCATGTTATTCACACAAAACTTTCATCACTTAAATCATCTCTGTAGCAGTCAAAAGTAGGCACAATGTATTATGGAGTAAACAGAGATATCTACAGAGACTTACTATGTAATTTTGACACCCTGCAACAAGAATAACAAATCATATGAAATGCTAAGAGTAAAAGAAAATCATGGAAACAATATCATATGGTTATTTACATGTGGTATATGTCTTGACTAACTTTAGAAACATCAGGGAATTAGACATGATCTTACAGATGAGAAAATGAACATGAACCGGCAGTGTACGCTTGCAGCCCAGAAAGCCAACCGTATCCTGGGCTGCATCAAAAGGAGTGTGACCAGCAGGTTGAAGGAGGTGATCCTGCCCCTCCCTCTGCTCTGCTCTTGTAAGACCTCACTTGGAGTATTGTGTACAGTTCTGGTGTCCTCAACATAAAAAGAACATGGAACTGTTGGAACAAGTCCAGAGAAGGACCACAAGGATGATCAGGGGACTGGAGCACCTCCTGTATGAAGATAGGCTGAGAAAGTTGGGGCTGTTCAGCCTGGAGAAGAGAAGGCTGCATGGAGAACTCATAGCAGCCTTCCAGGATCCGAAGGGGTCTATAGGGATGCTGGGGATGGACTCTTCATTAGGGACAGGGGGTTGGAATTCCAACCCTAACTATTCTATGATTCTATGTGAAAAAGTGATTACTGCAAGATTTGTTGAGCTATGAGCTATGAATCACGGAAGAACAAGGCAGCACTCCTCAGTTTGTAGTAAATCAGAAAATTATTTCTGGGGAGACTGTAGGAAAAACACCAGCTAAAGAGGAGAGATTAGAGAGGGTAGCGGAAGTTTTATGTATATACATATTAAAAAAGGTATTTCTGCGTACAGGGATCAGGTGACAAACAGTGGAAGAGAGATTTTAAGAGTTCAACAGAAGGAATGTGAATGGACACTGGCAGAGGGGAACATGAGACTTATAAAGAAGCATAGCAGGTGACTTAAGACTGTATGAGCAGCAATATAGCTATACAGTGTTGAAAAATCAAACAAATTAATATGAAGCAGATGCAGATGATGCTGCCAGGATAAGAAAAGTATCTGTAAAAGAGGTGACTGTGAAGTAAACAAATCGATGCTTGCACTCAACGAATTTGCTTAAAAACACTGTACAATAACTTAATACTGGGAAAAAATAATTTCTGAAGCAGTCTGATTTTGTATATCTGTCCTGGTGTTGGCTGGGTAGAGTTGATTTTCTTCCTAGCAGTTGGTGCAGTGCTGTGTTTTGGCTTTAGTCTGAGAACAATGGTGACAACACCAATGTTTCTGATTGTTGCTCAGTAATGTTTACTCTAGCCAAGGACTTTCTCAGCCTCATGCTTTGCCAGAGAGGAGGGGAAGCCGGGAGGAAGGAGAGCCAGGACACCTGACCCAAACTAGCCAAAGGGGTATTCCATACCACAGCACATCATGCTCAGTATATAAACTGGGGGGAGCTACCAGGAAGGGATTGATTGCTGCTTGGGTAGGGCTGGTTGTCATTCAGCAGGTGCCAAGTAATTCTATTGTGCATCACTTGTGTTTTCTTGTTTGTTTTTATATTCTATTATTTCCCCCTTTAGTTTGCTATCTCTCCTCTTGTTATTTCCATTCTATTAGTAGTAGTAATATATTGTACTTGATTTTAGTTATCAAACTGTTCTTATCTCAACCTGTGGGTTTTACGTTCTTTTGATTCTCCCCTCCATTCCCCCTGGTGTGGGGGAAGGAGGAGGTGAGCAAGCAGCTGCATGTTGCTGAATTACTGGCTGGGTTTAAACCATGACAGGATGCACTTAGCTGAACTCTTTTTCAAAAACTGAAGTGAGACTTCAATCCTAAAAGACTCATGTCTGCACCACAAGGACACCTTCCATATGGGACAGCAGCAATGGTAAACATAAACTAGTGAATTACACTTTCTATCCGCAGTTCAGTGTTTTCAAAGATACAAAAAAATTGTAAACTGCAGGGCTTTTTTCAGTTAAATGGATTTTTTTTTTTTTATTTGTTGGTAGCTGGACCTATATATGTCCTAGGACTCTATTGGTCCAAGCCTGTACAGAGTAAAGGCAAAATTGCAGTCCTTGTATATAATTTAACCATAGGGTAAAATGGAGGTATCAAAAATGGGGAATATATTACATTACGTTAAAACTGCTCACCTAGAAAGCAAAGTTTTTTACATAGAATTGGCAGCCTGAATATTCTCAAGCTTTTGTAAGCATCCCAGACATGCAGGGATGGCTGTCCAGCTGTTGACAGCTGTTACCCTATACAGGGGAGACTTCACAAGAGCAAGTGCAAAGCTTTGAAAATCAAGCCATACAGAGTAGTGGAAGATTTTATTTTAGGATAGTCAAAGCAGAGGCATTGTTTAGAGTATTATAAGCAAGAGATTAATTAGAAACAGTCTGGTGGAACTCAGTCTACACCATGTGCTTCAGGTCTTGCTGTTGTCTGTGATTGTCTGGTGATTCCTGATGATCAAGTTTACGTGTCTCTTGAAAGTCTTTGGGAACTAATCTTTGAGTACTGAATATGACAAATAGGTTATGAATAGACTTTGAAATACAGTTAGGTTCTGTTCTAGATGACATCCACTTGAGAAACATATAGGAAAATAAACATATTTTTCCTGGGGACTCTCTTGCTTAAAAAAAAATAAATTATTTCAACCATGCAATTTGAGGAATACCCAGAGTTTCATGAATTTTAAAAGCAAAAGGGACCATTATGTTAATTTAGTGACTGTCCCCAGGCTGCATATAATTTCTGCATAAGATACAGCAGATATGGCATGAATACTGCATAAGTTGAAAAAAGAAAAAAAGAATATTTAAAAAAGACAAAATGCCTGAGAACCCACCTCCCTCCTAATACCCTTTAGTCTCAGAGTTGCAAAAGAAATCTTAGCCTGAATTTATCTTACACTGTTTTCTGGTTACTGGATGTTTGCAAAATTATTATTTTAAGGACCTATAAGCCAGGGATCTTTCAGATACATGTATTTGTACATGCTGTTCAAATAACATCTTACTGATAAACTAATTAGACCTTATTAATGCTTTCACAGATGGACTTTCCATATTACAAGTTATTTCAAAGACCTTTTGAATCTCTTTTAACTTCTTACCAAGTAAAGTATGCACTGCACAGCACGACATAATATTCCAGTAATGGTCTCACTAATACTCTTTACAGAGCCAAATAGCAGCTCTTCAGTAATCTTAGTATTTGCTGTCTTAAACATCGAGGAATCACACTTATTTTCTTATCTGTGCTGAATGTTGATGCTGAATTAGCTCATTTGCTATGAATTCAGAATCTTTCTCAGTGTAAATGAGCTTCAGAACATGGTCTCCCATTTTGCCCTTCGATCTTGCTCTTGTCTCTACAAATTGCATGGTTTTCAAAAAAATACAACTTGTGGAACAGATTATTGTGCATAGCAGCTCTATACACTGTTAGTTGGCACTCTGATGCTTTTCATGTTATTTTCAGACTGCATATGTACAGAACTCAGCATTTGTTCATGTTACACATCTTTGCTGTTGTTTACAGCAGTAAGGGAGTATTTATATCCATTATTGAGATATTAATGAAATGCAGAGGAAATGGATTAAAGTTGTGTGTCTGAGGCAGCTGGTGCTTTCTATTGTTTGCTCTGTAACAAATCTTGCTGCTACAAATGGCAGGATTAGCTGAAGCATACATGAACTGATTCCTGGGCTGAATCATTTGCAGTCAAGCATACTAAGGTAACTGAAAATGAATATCAGTTTACATGACTATGCTGCAGTGGGTTTGGGGCTATTCCAACTTCCTGAATAGCTACAGCAATCAAGGAACATATATGGGTGGAAATCTTGTGGCAGGAACATCTTTAGCCACTAAGTTAAATCCACCAGCGTTTACAAGTCAAAACTGCAAACTATGTAGCTGCCATATTTTAGGAATAACAATGTAAGGAGCATCCTTTGCTGTACATGCTCCTTCTATCCATAAAGCTTTCAGGTCTGTAATAACACTTCATGTTCTTTTGTTCTGGAATTGCTGTTGAGTTGTGATGCAGGAGGAGAAGTGTTCTTGTGAAGAGATAGCTGCTGAACAAGCTAAGGGCGTGGGATTGTGCTTGGGCTCTGTGATTGAAAATAATGTGTTCTTGTCAATGCACCTGGCTTTGAATGCTCTCTGCATACAAAAAGACTATTTCATTTGAGGCAAAGACTGTGCATGCCTGAAAAATAACACATTATCTGCCAGGTGCAAAGATAGGATTTTTTCGTTTTGATGTGTTCTCATTCAAGTGCTAATGGAGTCGGCCTCTAGATTTTGTTCATTAAAGTCTGTTTAGTTGCTAGGATGTAACATGAAGGTGCATAAGAATATCATGACTTCAGAAGGATGGCCAGAAAAGCTACATGTTTGCATGTGTCTGCACACAAATGTTTCTCACAGTCCACGTGATCTGTAGGAAGTTCTTTTCCATCTTCTGTGTACCAGCATTTGCAGTATGAAATAGTGAATTTTAAAATAAGAAAATTGAGATTTTCATCTCACAGCTAAGATTTTGGAAATGTGCAGCTAGATAAAGGCCAAATTAGAGCCCTGGTGACAAATGGCGGGACTAGCTGAAGCTAGTGGTGTAATTGATTGCAAATATAGATATAAACATACATTTAGAATAAATATGCCATATAAAACTGGACATCTTCAATGGATTCAGATTTAATTATTCATATAACCACTTACATTATGATTTCATGGCATAATAAAGATATCATTGAAAACAACATACTAATGCCTAACATCATTATAAGTTATTGGATATTATTTAATTTGCAAACTGTTTTAAAGTTTCTTCTTAATGCAGTATCTATCTGGTGTAGCACTGGGAAGGTAGGTTGTTTACAGCTGGTTTTGTAAAATCTAAGTTTACACTGAAAATATTTTTCTTTGCACTGGTAAATAAATTATCACCATCTTGTCTGGGGAAGCTTGGTGATCAGGCTAACACATTCCTTTTAGGTTTTGTATCTAATAAGGCTTTCTTTTCAATCCCATTTGGCCTTCAGTAATAAAAGTGAGGCAGATGAGTTATTTATGAAAAATAAATAAGATGATAAATAAAATAACATGCTAAAAAAAAAGCTAGAGAAATATCTTCCCCCTCTCTCCACACCCCCCCCCCCCCATGAGACATTCTATCAGTGTATGGGCTTTCATGAATAATATCTCTTGCAGATGTGTTACATTAACTGTCATGAAAAATCTGTCTTCACCAAATTGTTATCTGCTATATAATCTACTTGCCTTATCCACTGATGCATTTCTTCCCCCTGAGTATTAATAGGATCAGATAGAATCCTGACATATGCACAGTCTTCCCAAAACTAAAAAAGCTTCCTTTGGGAATGCAGTTTTGAATCTCATTCAATCTGTAAAGGGCCTATCTTGGACTAAACTGAACACAATACTCTTCCTGTACTAGCACACTTGAGTTTTCAAGAATAAATTTATCTTGTGCTTTTTCATTTATTATTTCCCATTTTATTCTCCTATCTACAATTCCATTTGTCAGGTATTCTCGTGCTGGTGATTGCATGCACATGTAAGCCTTTCAGTGGCTGAGTAGTGGAAATAGCTGAGCCTAAAGTTTGCCCTCTGGAGAATATGTTCATCTTGTGGTACCCTTTGTTTAGAAGCAGGGCAGTTTGGAAAGCTTAAAAAAGGGAAGATGGTGAGAAATACAAGTTTTCATACTGAAGGGGTATAAGGCTTTGGTCCACCATCCCCCTTACATGTAAAAGTTAATTATGCTTTGCAAAAGGAGTAAAACAGAAAGCGAATGTGTGATCTGCTATACAATGTAAAGCTGCTTTTTAATGGGTTTATGGCATGGGCTCTGAAGTAAAGTTATTGAACATAGTTATTGCATTTTCTTTTATGAAATGTGTTTGTCTTAATAATAGTATATTGGAAACAGAAGAAGAAAACCAACAATATGTGAAAGAGCATATAATAAACAGTGACTTACTTCCAAGCTGTAATCTGAAGTGAGTTTGAAGGTTAGGAAATCTAAATAGTTGAAAACTCTGCAGAGGAAGGAAATGGGGAGTTTTTCATACACCTTTACAGAGACTTGATGCAGTTGAGCATGATGGTTAGAGTTGCAGGAACTGGTAAACCTTAAGGAACTAAAAAATGCATATAGACTCCATGTTCTCCTGTTTATATTTTTTTCCTTAAAAGTTGTGCTTCTTAATAGAATACTTAGCTTTAAGAAGGCCTCTCTGGAGATTGTTGGTTAACCAGATAAATGCTTTTTCAAACGGCATGACAACATTGTGTGTTTTGCTGTCAGGATGCTAGCAGCTAATGTTTCAGGCTGAAGCACTCTTGCATGGCATGAGACAGTGATGGTTGCCTTGTGAGGAAACAAATTACAAGCAAAAGTTGTTGGTCAATGAATAACATGTTATTTCTGTAGCAGGAACGTATTTCAAGTGAACTGTGTTAGTGTCTGTATTTCTTTCTGCTAAATACAAAATGTTAAATATAAATCTGCTTACAGATATGAATGGTAAATATCAGTTCATATTCTGCAGCAGCAGGAATTGTACATACGAACAGAAATCACAGCAAGAGAATTAAAATAACTTGAACAAACTTAACCTTGAATTTTGACATACTACTCAAAAGACATTGCATTTTTTAGAGTTCCTGAGGTCCTACAACAGGGAGCAGGGAAAGCAAATGGAGTTTTAAGGGAGAAGCTGGAATTCAGGCTCATTTCTTGCCAAGAAAGTGCTTACTTTCTATGACGGCAGGTATGCTGAATATATATTTTCTGCTCTTACAGGTTATATCCAGCCTTTCTTTCCCCCAGCTGACTCCTGTCCACTTTATTACCTCATTTCTTAAGAGTCCTAGCAGCTTTGTAGCAGTGTTATATGTGATGTCTCCTGCTTTCCTCTTCCCAAGCTGCCTCCTTTTCCAAAGCTCCTATTGTTTTCATCTTTACTGGTCTCCTATGAGAAAAAATGGGCATAGATGTATGGGAAGATTCTGGAGTACTCCAAAAAGATAGGCTTAAACTTATTGTACTCTAAACAAATAATATAAAAGAAGTTGGAGGAATATTTGAAGGCAGAAGTAGAGAAAAAGGGGGTGAAATTAAGGCCAGGAAAAAAGGAGGGATAAGGGAAGGTGGTTTAAGATTGGTTTTATTTTTTATTATCCTACTCTAATTTTGACCTATAATAAATTAGAATACTTTTCCCTAAGTGAAGTCTATTTTGCCCATGACATTAATTGCAAATGATCTCTCCTGGCCCATCTTTCCACCGAAGAGCCTTTCTTTATATTTTCTCTCCCCTGTCCAGGTGAGGAGCAGGAATGATAGATAGCTTTGGTGGGTGTCTGTTGCTCAGTCAGCATCAAGCCACCACAGTGTGTCCTTGAGATCCAGGTATTTCTTTTAAGAAGTATGAAATAAAGATCAGCTGTTCAGACTGGCTTTTCCTGTGCTAGCAGGTTCAGTTGATCTGTTGTTCTCTTTTTAATTTTGTCAGAACTATCTTTTTTACATTGCAGTTCATCCACTTTTTTTTTTTTTTGGTCCTTATCTTAAAGCTGTCTGTTCATTAAATTAATCCCTGAATGCAGATTAATGGCTTGTTATGATTTTGGCCTGGTCACTTACTTATTTCTATTACAGAGACAGTGACTGTTGGCAAGAGTAATAAATGTATCATAAATTGCAGGTTCAGATCATTAACTGCAATTGTTAAGCCACTAATATTTTATCTGCTTCATGATTCTTCTTTGTATGAATCTATCTTGGCTAGGAAAATTTTAATGCTTCAAGTCTTTAAGCATCTTTAAATAGACATTCTATCTTTTAAAAATCATATTGTCTCTCAGCTGAGGGATTTTACCTCCAAAACAAGCTGGTCTGAGTACAGGAGGGTGCTGTTCAATTATGCACAAATGATGACTGAGAAACTTATATTTATTAGACCTTCAAAGCAAAAAAAATAAAAGTGGATTTCTTATCTCCTGAGAGTGGAATTTCCTGGATGTCTGGTAGGGCCGTGCAACTCAGCTTCCGGTTCTGTAAAAGTCTGAAAGTTAGAACACTAAATCAGGGTTGTTTGTGACAGGAACACATCACTTGTTTGAGTTGTGTTTTGGTTTGTTGTTTTTTATTTTAAAGGACCATCTTAAATGTATCTTCTCTTTCTCTTCCTCAGACCTTTTTTCATTTTGAAAAGCTTAATGATTTTCATACACTATTTTCTCTCCAAAATGTTCCAACATCTTAGAATAGCTTTTTTTTCCCCCTCAAATATGCAAAATACTGTATTAAATGTATTTTTAATTCTTTCTGTGACTTTCTGCATGATTCCCAAATAGGTAATGCTTCTCTCAAAAAATTATGGTGATGAGACATTTGATCAACTAAACCAATTTTTTTTTTCCTTTAGTACATTTATGTGTATATTGCAATATATTTATAGAATCATAGCATAGTTAGGGTTGGAACAGACCTAAAGATCATCTAATTCCAAACCTCCTGCCATGGGCAGGAATACCTCACACTAAACTATGTTACCAAAGGCTCTGTTGAAGGCTCTGTTATATTCAAGTATATTTAATAGTTATTATTTCTATATACATAATCATAGACACACACAGATAGATAGATAGGTAGATAGACAGATAGATAGATAGATGTAAAAAAACCTGTCTGAAATTAAGACTGGAAACACATTTCCATATGCTTGACTTTGCTTTTTGATAACGTATGTATATATATTATTTACTTGCACACTAATCAAACTCCTATAAAATAAAAAATATACATTTTCTGAGTAGCTTTATAGTTCATCACATAGAATATGAGTGCTTCAAAAAAGTTCATATTGGCAGCACTCCTTAAACTGATCATATCTGTTTTACAAGCGACTTCATCCAAAAGAATACATTCTATTAAATTAGTCTCCCTGTTGTAGCTTCTGGGACTTGAATTTTGTTGGTTTAGGCTAAATTTCTTAACATCAAATTCAGGTACTGCTGCAAACCATAAGAATTTTGAAAAATCTGCGCTGAGGATCAATTTAAGTCATAAACATTTCTGAAAGACTGCAACAGGTTGCCCAGAGAGGTGGTAGATGAGCCATCCCTGAAGACATTCAAGCCCAGGCTGGATTTGGTTCTGGGCAACCAGAGGTAGCTGAAGATGTCCTTGCTCACTGCAGGGGAATTGGAGCCTTCTAACCCAAACTGTTCTATGATTCTGTGATTCTATGACAACACAGTAGATTATCTTGCTCCTTCCCCCTAATGCTGTTCATTATGTACATGAAGCAGTAATGCTACATTAGAAATAGAAATAAGTTGAGCTTTCACAACTAAAATCCTTGAAATTCTCCTAAGGATCTTTCCTCTCATGAATTTGCAAGGTGAGTAAACTTCTATCAGATGCAGAAGTCACAATATTTTGAAGGTGTTGGACTGGATAAAACAATGTAACAGCTCTGGGCATTTCACTATCATCTTAGATATATTAGTTTTCCTTTACAAACTTAGTATTCGAGTTTCAGTTATTCTTAGTATTCAAGAGTTCATTTTAAATATGAATTATTTTTTTTAACTGAAAAAGGAGTCTTTTGTCTGAGCTGTCACTGCAGCATAATTTATCTTGCGGTTATTACTATGCACATTCAGTCACATTTCATTTTTTATTTCCTATTTCCTTTTTAATTAGAGATTTAAAACCTTTTGTATACTTACTCCCCCACTGCTACATAATTACAGCTTATAATGAATTATCTCTGATTTTTGATCGGTTGCTGTGATTTCTCACAGTTTAACAGATAAACCTGGAAATAGGAAGCACATGTTTCACATTGTTTAGGAAAAATTAGTTTCACCTAGCTTAGCCCTCTGAAAGCTTTTTGTCTGCCATCTTGACATCATAACTCTTATTGTCACTGAGGAAAGGTAAGTAATGGATAGGATAGTTTTCCCCCATCATTTTTATCTCTGAGTCAGATGGTCACAAGAATTTCTCACCACTATTTATTGGAGGCATGGTTGAAAATGTGGGGTGTATATTCTGTTTTTCATCACAGAAATACATAATTTCCCATTTTCACATTAGTCTTGACCCTTTTAAAAAAGGTTGAGATGTCCAATTTTAAGACTTTATAGAAGACGCTACCCTAAATCACAACCCTCCTTTGCTCTCTTTGGCATAAAACAGTTGTTTTGTCCTTTGAGATTCAAATCCAGTTCTAAAATCAGGAACTCCTGTAAGTTTTTGTATTTTTTCCTTGGATTTTGATATTATGAATTTGGGTTGTCCAGCACAGAAAATAAGCATTTTTTTTTTCTCCTGGTTGAAGAGCTGTTTCAATTTTTATATAATGCTGAATGGAAAATTTAGTAAAATTCTTTTCTTTTTTTTTTTTTTTAAGGAAAAACCGTTCACTGCTACAGACAGGGAAGGGGGGCACTCTTTCTAAAGGTAAAATGTTCTTCAATGAAGTTTGCATTTTGGCAAAATGTTATCTGATTACTCAAACGTGATTTTCTATGTGATCTTAAGTTGTATTTTTTATCTATCTGAAGAAGTTCCTCTTGCATTCTGTTGCATTCTTTCCTTCTGTTGATGTGCAGCACAGTATGTGTTACTTCCCTAGCAGCATGCCAAGCTGATAAAATCATCCTGTATTTGGAAAATTGTGTATCAGAATTCTGAATCCTCTCATTATACCAAAACCAGAAATCTACCTTTAAAAAGAATCTGTTATTGATTCAATAGTAAGAAGAATTTTTATTTTAATATTCTTTTAATCAGTGGATCTTTAATGACTCTCAGATTTACCAATAGAGGTATGCACCTTGTTAGCCGGCTCTTGAAACCTATAAAGAAAAGAATATAATTTAAATATTTCTCTGAGAATAGTAAGCATAACAAAGCCTCGCTGTAAATTAATTGCAGTATTATTGAATCAGAATAAGTTAGTGGAAGAATAATAAGTCCTTTCAAAAGTAGTGGATGGTGCAAAAAATATAACTATTGGTGTCCTTGTTTAAAAGTATGAGTCTTTTTTCTCATAATTTGATTTATACCAAAGAAACTTTAGCACTATCCCAGAAGAATATTTCTGTTACAGAGAGGCGAATGGTAGCCAAAGTGGGAAACTTCGAGCAAAGTTAGTGCTTGTTGTTAATTGTTTCATAGAAGGAAGTTTTCCTTTCTGGTTAGTGGGAGAGTGAAAATCTGGCACCTAGATTTTGATAGTGTCGAAAAAAAGGGCTAAGATAAGTGCTGGAAACACCATTTCCCAACACCTACCTTTCAGGTTCCTTCATTTAGACCAAAGAAAACTTGCGCTATATGCTCTTGAGTGTGTAGCAGAGTGCCTCACCCCATGTCAACCACAGCCCTGAGAGCCCTCTCATGACAGCTGCATCAGATATTGATATCTTGATACAGGTATTCTCTGCAGGTCTTCTGTTCCAGGCAATCCTGCCTTTTGGCTTTGAAGAGAAAGTCCCCTGGTTCTGCATCTTAGAGACTGCTGTCTATCCTTCCTAAGCTAGCAGCAAGCAAGCCAAAGTAAGTCAGCAATTCTCAAGCTTGGAATAATTGTAGATCTACACTTTACCCAAGATCCCTTTTAGGGACCTGTGTGTTAGCACAGCAAAAACAACAACAAAACCCAATCTAAACCACACTAAATGAAATATATTCCTTCTGTTGCTAAACCAAAGTCTATTATAAGGTTGAACTCGTTAAAAATCTCAGAAAAAAAGGTTGAATGAAGTTCATCATGTCACTTTGGGGAACACCTCCAAATATTGATTCTTAAACCCTTTTTGTTTTCATACCAGCATGCCTCTATACTTGTTAAATTATAGTATATGGCTATTATGACTCAGTGATAAAGCAGGGCATGATATTCTGTTGATTTATCATAGACAGTTTTGTATTTATGGAAAAAAGTTAACTTTATTCTTACAACTGAATTCTTTCAAAGTCAAAACATCTTGTCTCAAAGTATCAATCAATTTACTTTATACTACTAGTCAAAACACCTTTCAGTCCTAACGGAATGACACGTAACAGGCTCATTACTCTTCTATCTAATGAACAAAGACAAATTGTCTTCACTGTTGAAGTTGGATTATTCTCATATCGTTTACCCAGTAGTCCCTAGAAGAACCTTTAAATTCTTCAGATTAGACCTTGTTGACTAGATGTCCATGTTTTCTCTGTTCTACTGAAAATACTGAAACCTTTAGCTGTCTGTTTACATTTTGTGCATGTGCTAAATGTTTGCTAGAATATCTTCCTAAAATCATGACACCAAAGCATGTATTTAAGTGGGATATTTTTTAGATCCATGATGGAATGTGACGTGTTTTGCAGAGATGTTGCTCAGAACTACAGTACTGATTAATATTCATGCCTAAAAGGGAAGCTTGATTTAGGTAACATCTTAAGATACAGTCATGCAGATAGCAACATTCAGTGCAGTTCTAAAGCAAGAAGTTCCTTGGTAGGTGTTAGTGATGTTATTTGTTATTCTAGTCTCTCTGAAGTCTAGTCTCTTGGTTTCTGCCCTGACACAGGCAAGACTTTCAGTGACCTTTTGCTCTCTCTGCAGTAGTTGTACATGGACTGTGATCTCAGTGTATCTGGAGACAGGGCTTTTAATATTAAAAAGAGTTCTAAAAGAATTTGTAAATAGCTTTAAGCAAAACAACAGCTGTTTGTCTTCAAATATTATCTGTTTTATTCATGTGAAGGCTATAGGTCTCATCTGGTGCTGTTATTGCCTTTGTATGAGCCATGGTTCTGTAGACACTGATCTTTGTACTTTTTTTCAGGTGTTTATTACACCAGACTCTTTTATGGAGTTTTCCAAAGGCTCTATATGCCTTTGCTATTCTGTTGTCTATCTCTTTGTCGATCGTGGCATCCGAGGAAATGATGCTTCCCAGATAGCTGAACTGCTGAACTGTCTTAAGCTCTGACTCGCCGATGGTAATATGGGGATGGCGATAATCTTCTTGCGGTGCAGGTTGGTAGAGGACTACTGTCTTCTTCAAGCTGACTTCCAGCCCAAAAACCTCAGCGGCCTCCGCAAAGCAAGATGTTAAACGCTGCAGAGCTGCTTCTGTGTGGGCAACAAGGGCGGCATCATCAGCAAAGAGCAGTGCACGGACAAGATGGTTTAGGGTCTTAGTGTGGGCCTTTTCTGAAGAAAAGTACAAAGATCAGTGTCTACAGAGCCATTGTATTGTCTACTCTTTTATATGGGTCTGAATCATGGGTCATCTACCGTCATCACCTGCGACTCCTGGAACGCTTTCATCAGCGCTGCCTCCGTACAATTCTAAACATCCATTGGACTGACTATGTGTCTAATGTCACTGTCCTCGAACAGGCAGGGGTCACCAGCATCGAGGCCACATTGCTGAAATTGCAGCTGCGCTGGGCAGGGCACGTCTCCAGAATGAAGGATCACCGCCTCCCCAAGATCGTGTCTTATGGTGAACTTGCCACCGGTAGCCGCAAGAGAGGTGCCCCAAAGAAGAGATATAAGGACTCCCTGAAACAATACCTTAGCCTTGGCCATATTGACTACTATCAGTGGTCCACCTTGGCCTCCAATCGGGAGACTTGGAGGCACACCATACATAATGCCGCTGACTCCTTTGAGAGCTCACAAAGAACTAGTCTCGAGGAGAAAAGACAATGCAGGAAGAATCGCACCCCACCTGTTTCACCCAAGGAGACCTTCTGCTGTGCTTTTTGTAGCCGGATTTGCCTATCCCACATTGGCCTTCTTAGTCATCAGCGCGCTTGTAGTAAGCGTGGGTAAATGCCCTACCCAAATCTTCGTTCGCGAAGTCAAGCCATGATGATGAGCCATGGTACCTATTGGACTTATTGCTAGCTGACACTGATTTACATGAATGGGTGCAGACAAGAATTTGTAACTTGTTTCATTGCGAAAGTATTTTATCATTGTTAAAATGCTAAGTGTACATTTCTTTCTTGCTGCTTGTGTGAAAACTTCATTTTTTTCTCTGAAAAAAATTCTTAAATAAAACAATTTCTCTTTAAGATAATAATAGTTTATAGGAGGTTTTAAAAATAAAATTAATGCGTAATTATTTTTCTTTTTTTCTTTCTTTTTTTTTTTTTAAGAAAAGGGTTTACAAATCCATGTGAGACTCTTTTCTTAAACACATTTGTCACTGCAAAGAGAACCAACTACTTCAACTTTCCTTTTGGAGTTCATTTGTGTTCTTAGAGTTGTGGAAAGGTCCAGTTAGTGTATGCTATAGAAGGGCCACGAAGTTTGAATTTAGTTGTTTTGCTTTTTTTTATTTTTCTTTAAATGTTAGTGGATAATCCTTTGGAGTAAGAAACATTTTAAAAAGCAATATATTGATAGTTTTGCTCTTTCAACTTTTATAATTTACTTTTTATTACTATAGTTACTTTTTATTGTACTTTTATTTTACCACTTTTATATTTTGTTTTTTATGTCAAAATAACTACATGCTCAACCCTCAATTTCATTGCGACGAACGCTTTATGGAGGGCTTGTGAGCCTGAAATACCCTTTTTTTTTTTTTTTGCAAATATACCAGTTTGTGTTGTAGAAGAAATTACTTCCACCTCCAAACAGCATGCGTTTGCATACAAAACAAAAAATAGTAAATAAAGAAAAATAATAATTAAGAAAAGTGTAAAGTTCTTTGCTTGTACTGAAGCCAGATATTAAACTGACTTCTTCGTTACAACAGGGAGAATATGATTCTCTGTTTCCAGCACTTCATGAAGTGTCCTTTAAGCAGTTAAGGTCCACACTGATTTTCTAGGAGGAACAGCAAAAAAAATGTTCATGTTAACAAAAATACTAAACTGTGAATAACATGGTCTTGCCAGAATTGACTCCTAGACTGATACAGTAGAATATTGCCAAAGGTACTGCATGTGTTTCTCCCATACACATTTATATTCCTCAGACGAGAGCAGCACAATTTTACCTTCTTACAGTTTTACCCCCTTATTACTTTTATATACCAATTATAAAGGTTTTGTATGAAACATTTTCTTACATGATTTTTACCAGTGGTCCACAAAAGCTTTTCCACTTACTGAAGATTATTCTCTGCAGAATGAAAAGCAATTGCAGTCTTTTTAAAACAATGGTCTCTTGTACTGAGAAAATGTAACAAATATATTTCTGACTTAGTCAAAGTTAAATAGCTCTTTTATGTTATTTTAAACTTATGTCTCTGAAACTTTAGCACCTGGCCAAAAATATATACTCAGGTTTTGCCAAACAAAATTACCATTTTTGCTACCTATTTTCTGGCACAAAGTTTTATAAGTTTTTTGAATGTTTTTATCCACTTTAAAATTGTGTAAAGAAAAAAATGTGTTATTTGGGTTTAAAACCAGATGTGGATCTTTCTTATCAATTAGATTTTGAATACTGATCACAGTCTGTTTTCTGTCTTGAGCAGAGAGTGTGAGGATCTTCTGAGGAGATCTGGGTGCCTTCCCTCTCTTCTGGAGCAAAGAAAGTGTTAAGCACCATGGAAAAAAAAGTGAAATGGTTTAAGAGGGGCATCTTTAGAGCAGTGTTCTCCTGTCACAGCAAAATAATTATCAGCAAAAAACACCCCACCCATGCCAACATTTCTGGTAAGGGTCTCTGTACTGCACACCTGGTCATCTGAATATTAGGACATTTATGTCTGATATGACACAATGGGACTGAGATCTCCTTGCCAAAGCAGGTAACGAGAAGTTGGGTCCAACGTGGGTTTCCTCACACCCCTGCAAGTACAGTAATGGTGGCTTATCCCTGCAACAATGCAATACAGGCTCTGCAAAAAGCAGTGCTATCATTTTGGATTTTAAGTGGTTTCCTCTTTCTTGTTAGAAGAATTAGAAAACCATGTAAGAAGGACCCTGCTTTTCATTTTGGTCATGACTCCGAAACAGTAGGCATTATCACTTTTCTGCTAGCTTTGCTGTGAAGCTTCTGGAAGTTGCTCTTTGGGATTGCACAGGAATGGCATGATGTTCCTCTGTAGCTGTTTTGGGAAGACTGCAACTGAAAGGTTGTACGTAAAGTAAAAGCTTCTGTAGCTTCTGTAGTGACAGGTATTTGGGAACATTTTTCCTTTTTATTTAGATAAATAATGGTCTGGTTTATTTATTTACTAGGGAGGAAGGGACAGAAAGAGCTGCCCATTTTGTTTCACATTTATCCAGTGGTGTCATGGTTTAAACAAAGTCAGCCATAAATCATGCAGTCGCCCTCTTTTTTGCCCTCCCCCTGCTCCCAGAGCAATGGGAAGGAGAATCAAAAGAATGCAACTCCCACGGGTTGAGATAAGAACAGTCCAGTAACTAAGGTATAGCACAAACCACTGCTGCTACCACCAATAATAATGATAAGAGAAAATAACAAGGGAAGAGAATATGATACCACCCGCCGAAATGAGCCTGACCCCAAAAGAGAGCACATGCCCTTTCGGGTAACTCCCAGTTACCTCCCGGGGCAAGACGTGCTGTGGTATGGAATACATCTTTGGCTAGTTGGGGTCAGGTGTCCTGTCTCTGCTTCCTCCTGGCCTCCCCTCCTCCCTGGCAGAGCATGAGACTCAGAAAGTCCTTGGTCAGAGTAAACATTACTTAGCAACAACTAAAAACATTGGTGTTATCAGCTCTGTTCCCAGGCCGAAAGTCAAAACACAACGCTGCACCAGCTACCAAAAAGGAGAAAAAGTGACTGCTACTTCTGAACCCAGGACAAATGGAAATAGTTATTCATTATTTCAAAACTTGTTCAGGTTTTATTAGCCCAGCCCATCTGGATGCCTGCTGGATTACAATCTTAAAATAACTCCTAAGACTCCTGAGAAATGTGGTGTTCCAGAACAAATTCTAGAACGCTATTATATCAAAGGCAAACAAATAATTAAATGAATAATTATTTCCCACCTAGCACTCATTGCAGAGTTATTTCATAATAAACCCATTGTAATGCAAGGAGATAAAATAAAATCCAGAGAGAAATCAAGTCAGTATACTTGAAATTGCTAGAATTCATTCGGATGGAAACAAAAACAAGAAAGAATGATGGTGGTGATGACAGCCTAAATTCTTCTATTATATCTGTCCTTGCTGCTGAATTGTGTTTCCACTTGAGCTAGATTCAGGTAGCTTCTTATTTGTCAGGTGGCTGCTGATAATCAGTGACTTGAGCTTGCAAAAATCTAGTCACTGGACTCCTCCATGAGTTCATTTTCTTCCACTTCTGCTACTGAAATGTCTGCCTTTGGCCTCAAGATCAGAGAGAGCGCTCTCAATCCTGCTCTTAAGGCAAACTTTATTTTGAACTTTTGTACTAACAAAACCAGTCTGAGGAGTGGTAGAGTAGTGGCCACAGTTCTTACTGACTTCAGAAGGTAGGATTGATGTCCTCCAAACCAAGTTCACAGATGCTGGAATTAGAGGCCTCTGAGCACAAGAGGAAAATACCTGGTGCTGTAAGGCACTGTAGTCCTGGATATGTAGCAGGTCAAAGCCATAATTCCAGTTTCTCCCTGTCAAATATGAGGCTTTGAAAAGACACAGGTTCTACCTGTACTGCTTTGGTTGCACGTTTTAGGAAACTCAGTCACTTTGTCTCTGATCTGCACAAGCCATATCACAGTGACTTTGTTTCCCCTCACCCTGTATCTTCCTTTTACCATCTCCACCAGAGGGACAAGGACAGTCTTTGCAGAAGGATTATGGGGGGTTCCAGCAGCAGCTGGTAGAAGAGATGGGAAAGTGAAGGGTCACCAGGGCAAATAGCAAAGACCTGAAAGTAACTTGTTGCACAGAATCATAGAATCATAGAATAGTTAGAGTTGGAAAGGACCTTAAGATCATCAAGTTCCAACCCCCCTGCTATGGGCAGGGACACCTCGTTCTAAACCATATTACCCAAGGCCTCGTCCAGCCTAGCCTTGAACACTGCCAGGGATGAAGCATTCACAACATCCCTGGACAACCTATTCCAGTGCCTCACCACCCTAACAGGAAAGAATTTCCTCCTTATATCCAATCTAAACTTCCCCTGTTTAAGTTTTAACCCATTACCCCTTGTCCTACCACTACAGTCCCTAATGAAGAGTCCATCCCCAGCATCCCTATAGGCCCCCTTCAGATACTGGAAGGCTGCTATGAGGTCTCCACGCAGCCTTCTCTTCTCCAGGCTGAACAGCCCCAACTTTCTCAGCCTGTCTTCATATGGGAGGTGCTCCAGTCCCCTGATCATTCTTGTGGCCCTCCTCTGGACTTGTTCCAACAGATCCATGTCCTTTTTATGTTGAGGACACCAGAACTGTACACAGTACTCCAAGTGAGGTCTCTGCTGTGGAAGCAGGAATTCTCTTGCTTTGCACCAGGCTGATAAATAGGAATTTTCAATTGGTTATCCCTCAGCTTAAAATGGAGGGAGATAAATCAAGCTTGAAGAAAGCTGGAATTAAAAATCTGTTACTAAAGCATGCAATGGTGGCATGAAGATTTCTAGGTATCAACAGTGATTATTTTTATTTGTAAAGTATTTTCCACAACCTGGGCATTTGTTGCTCACTTTAGAAACCTGAATTAGGGCAACCATGCAACAGCCATAATTTTCACTGCCATAAGCAGTGTTCTTCTACTGGAGGAAATCAAGGCATATACATTTGAGATGTGCTTGAAGTCATGCAGAAGATGCTCATCTAGATTTTCAATGATTTTTTTTTAAAGAATAGTGTGCAGTGAAATATCAAAACATGCAACGCTATCTACAGTATTGATTTATGCAGCATTTCCTAGCCTTTTAGTTGTCACAACGAATTCCAGCCACTGAAGCTAGACACAAATTGACTGTATTTTAACTTAGATTTACAAGAGTGGATAAGACACATTGTACAGCTCCATATGATTTGTGGAACAGGGGCACTGTAAGGATAGCACAAACGGTACCTTGATGTTCATCAGTAAAATGCAACATTTATGTATTTTGACAGAGGTGACAGGAAATGCCCAGGAATTAACACTGAGTGGCAGGAGTTTTTAATTTTGAATAAATTAAAATTAATTAACAACATTATTACTTTGATCAACCATTAAACTGGAAACATTTATAAGATAAGCCTATGTAAGAGAAAAGGTGACAAGAATACTCATAAATGCCTTAACTTTTGACTGCTTTAGATTCACACAATACCTATTTGTGTAATAAGAAGTGCCATTATATTCTGCATATTTCAGCTGAAAAATAAGAACTATTTCATCATATCATGCATGGAATATAATTTTACACATAAAAAACCAAACCCAAAATGAAAAGAAATCTGAAGAAAGAAGAGGTTTGCCACATGATTGCTAATGACTATCAGAGAAGTACTGAAAATATTTTTGTATAGATAGAAAGGGAACCATTTCCAGCATATGTCTGTGCTGAATAATGTCACATTTGCCTAAATAAATTGTTATTATTAGGCTCCCTCTGGTTTGACAAACATATTTGAGCTGTCAGATTGTGTCTAAAGGCAACCACTCACTTTTAGTCCCAAATTACATATGACATTTATTGTTAAATTCAAGGTGCCTCCATGCAAAACTGATTCACTTTTTGCAATTGTGCACTTTCTACTGGCTAATCAATAGATAAGCAATTTACATGGCCTATGGCTTCTAGTTCAGTCACTGGCTTTTAACAGAAATCACTGCCTTGGAAGCAACAAAGACCTTTAGCAGGATTGAAACAGTCATACATAATTAAGATTTTCTGCCTGTATATTTCTGCTTAGATACCAGCACACGGAGGAAAAAAAATATCTGCAGGGATTTTGCTTCTTTCAGTTAAAAAAACCCAACAAACTGTTTTCAGTTTATGTCTTTTCATCAGCCATGGACAAACAGTTTCTATGCTACTTGGTTACGGAGAACTAGGAAATAGAAAGAAATCAGTGTAATGCTTTCAGAAAATGTAGTAGTAGTTTTTTACTTCTCTAGCCAACTTTGAATTTACTCTTTGCTGAGAATTAATGGGTTTTGTACTGGGATATTGGCTAGGATTCACTGCTGCAGATGCAAACAGTTGATGACCACCTCCTATCTCTTGTTTGTGGCCTATAGGAAATTACAGTGTGGGTGTGCATCAAAATCATAAAGATGTGTCTTTGATAAGATGGGGGAAGAAAGAGGAAAGATGATTCACTTTCACATGTCCACTGTCTGGTATTTCGAATTGCTTACAGAAGACCAAAGAAAATTGTCTTTCATATTCAAAGGATTTAGTGAGGTTTAAACAACACTGTACTGCTGGTAAATTGTACTGTGTCATATTAGAAATCTTTACTTTTCAAATAACAGTATGGCTTTCACAAAACTGATGTTAGGTGAGATGTCCACCTACAAAGCAACATATTTGATTTTTCCCAGAATTACTTACATCTCCTTTCATTGATCAGTCTCATGATGAGAGCCTTCTGTGTGAATAGTTGGGGTAGTAGCATTCAATCAGTCCCTTACTGTGAGGGAGGAAAGAGTTTTCAAGAGTCAACAACCAAGTATTCACCACTGTCCTGGGTTTAGCAGTAGCAGTCATTTTTCTCCTTAGTAGCTGGTGCAGTGCTGTGTTTTTTACTTTCAGCCTGGGAGCAGAGCTGATGACACTGATGTTTTTAGTGGTTGCTAAGTAATGTTTACTCTGACCAAGGACTTTCTGAGTCCTATCCTCTGCCGGGGAGGAGGAGAAGCCGGGAGAAAGCAGAGACAGGACACTTGACCCAAACTAGCCAAAGAGGTATTCCATACCACAGCATGTCATGTCCCCTATATAAACTGGGGGCAGTTACCTGGAAAGGTGTCCAGGACAAAGGGCTAGATCACTGCTTGGGTCAGGCTGGGTATCAGTCAGTGCGTGGTGAGTGGTTGTACTCTCTTCCCTTGTTATTTCCCTTATCATCATTATTATTATTGGTGGTAGCAGCAGCAGTGGTTTCTGTTATACCTTGGTTACTGGACTGTTCTTATCTCAACCTGTAAGAGTTACATTCTTTTGATTTTCCTTCCCATCTGGAGAGGAAATGGGGGATGGGGGAGATGGGGGGAGGAAAGGGGTGGGGTGGGGAGTGAGCGAGCAGCTGCTTGGTTCTGGGTTGCCAGCTGGACTTTAACCACGACACCCGCATTCTGAAATTACTGCACCCTCCTCAAAAACTGGAAATACTTGACCAAATCTGCTTGAGATCAGTAGAGAACTGAAGCTGAATAAAATCAGCCTGGCAAAGGGAAGCACAGCTTTGAATGAAAGAACTGGCTCACTTTTTGAAGAAATTATTTAGATGTCCTTTTTCAGGAGGGAGTTCGGGTCTGGCAAACATCAAGAATCTGCTGCCTGGAAGAGCTACGATTAGAGGGACACCTCCTTATGTGTCTCTGTGGCTCCTCTCCTGGGATAAATTTTAGAGTGCTCTTCATCACTAAAAACCCATTTGCAGATTGATCTGCAAAAGCAAAATATTTCAAGCTGAACACTGGAACAATGAACACTGCATAATGTGTGTTGTATCCTTCTTTCCCCATTGCTTTGCAGTGTTGTCCAGTCTGATTCATTCAGTGGTCCAATTCAGGACCTTCTTTTTTATTTTATTAAAATCTTCAAAGATTCACCTGCTTTCCAGTCTGTATCCTTGACACATTAGATATAAATATAACGAGCTCTTTGAGACCAAAGGCTCTCATGTTCAATAAATCCTTTGAGACTTGTTACCACCTGTCAATCATGAGCCTGATAAATCTTCCTACTTAAGGCAACATAGAACTTTTCAATAGGTGACTTGAGCTTACAGCATCTTTTAAAAAATTGCCTGAAAGAAAAAAAGTTGATGAAAAGCTGAAGACAAATAGCTCTTATTCTAGTGGGAGTATTTTAAGTAGTTTATATCTGTCCCAGTTGCTGTCATGAAGCCATTGGGCACATGCTTCTTTTCATTTACAATGGGTATTTAATGATTAACCTAGACCCTGTACAGCCAGACATTATGTTTGTCAGTGGGGATGAAGCTGCCAAATTCTGTACTGAAAGCCCAATCTAAAAAAGAATGTAAATGATGGTTTAAGATGAGACAGCAAACCTGAATGCCTCGTTGAATGGATTTTTTATTATTTAACTGAAGTTGCCACCCTTTTGGCTTAAGGAGAAGCTAATCTTACTTGACTTTCTCAGAGTACTACAGGCATGATACTAGTAAAATGTACTCTAAAACCTGGAATCATTGAGAGCAGACAGTAAATAAATTTTGTCTGAATGAAGCATAGAAACATAGAATGGTTTGGATTGTAAGGGACCTAAAAGATCATCTAGTCCAACACCCCTACCATGGGCAGAGACACCTTTAGTTAGACCAGCTTTCTCAAAACCCCGGTCCAGCCTGGTCTTGATCACTGCCAGGGACAGGGAATCCAGCACTTCTCATCTAGGAGATGACCCTACTAAAACAAGAGCCTAATGCAGCACAACTTGCTGTAATGCCACACAAGAACTAAGTGTCCATCAGTGAAAGCAATCATCATCTAATAAAATGATGCGTTAAGATTTATGAATAAAAAAGTGCATAAAAGCTGAAGGTTATTATTTAAAATTACCTGGCAAGCATTTTTTCTTTTTTGTCCCTTCTGGAACTAAACTATGTCTTTGGTTACAGGTGACATAAAGTGAAAAACGAATTACTAAGAAAAAAGTACTAAGGAAATAAAAGTCCTTTTAGACATGTCCGTCATTCAAATTAATCATGGCTAATGACAGAGGCAAATTCTCCAGTTGAATATGCACCAGAAAACACAGAACTTCCTCTCATTTGGAGGTGCTTGGGAGTATGCACAGCAGCATGTTAGCACACATATGTGGCTTCCGCATAATAGATGTCAAGTTAACAAGGATCCTCTCCAAGTTCAGGAAATCCTAGAAACTGATGAAAATCCTCTTGCTTTGAGGTAGGAAGTGTATACATATTTCTGTATCTTCTGTTCTATGGAATATATCTATATAAAGGCATCTTCCATATATTTACATTTTTATATTGATTTTAAGAAAATTTAATATGTAAAATCTATTTTTGTTTAGAGAATATTGTACATATTTATGATGAGTCAGTGTGAGTCTTTTTGCTTTTCACAAAACTTCTAGATACTATGGTGATTTGCATTAGAAACGTAAATTTCACAGAAATATGTTGACATGTTTACACTTGTAACAATGCGTGGCCTAGATTTGATTTAGGAAATTACTCAAGCAATGACAAAATTACTTCAAAAAGGTGTGTAGATGTTCTGAGTTCAGCAGTAGCAGTCATTTTTCTCCTTCTTAGTAGCTGGTGCAGTGCTGTGGTTTTGACTTTCAGCCTGGGAACAGCGCTGATAACACCGACGTTTTTAGTTGTTGCTAAGTAATGTTTACTCTGACCAAGGACTTTCTGAGTCTCATGCTCTGCCAGGGAGGAGGGGAGGCCAGGAGGAAGCAGAGACAGGACACCTGACCCAAACTGACCAAAGAGGTATTCCATACCACAGCACATCATGACTACTATATAAACTGGGGGCAGTTACCAGAAGGGTTAGATCACTGCTCAGGTCAGGCTGGGTATCAGTCAGTGGGTGGGAGCAGTTGGTTGTATTCTCTTCCCTTGTTATTTCCCTTATTGTATTATTACTATTGGTGGCAGCAGCAGTGGTTTGTGTTATACCTTAGTTACTGGGCTGTTCTTATCCCAACCCATGGGACTTACATTCTTTTGATTCTCCTCCTCATCCCTCTGGGGCGGGGGGAGGAAGGGGGAGGGGACTGAGTGAGGGCTGCGTGACTGAATTGACAGGCTGGGCTTAAACCATGACAGTAGAGCAACAAGAGCTACAAGTTATCTTAACTTTATTAAAGGGACAAAGTAAACCTTATGGAGCTTAACATTGCCGTATTTGTTCTGAGGTTTGTACATTGTGTTTTTAATACTTAAGCAAATGTTAATTTACAAGTAGAAGTTTCACTGTTTTTACAGTAAGCATTGGAAATGGATGTGGGAATTGAATATTCCCCTAAAAGGCGGGGTAATGTGCAACACATGGTGAGAGATTGGTGCGTTTAAGGTCTAATCTTTATTAAATGTTGCAGCCTCTTGGATCCTAAAAAAGGAATTGTACTATGTTTTCTCTGAACCTTCTCTCAGTTTGGATGGCTAAACCTTTTTATGTGAAAGCGCTGCCCATTCCTGTATCACAGAATCATACAATGATTTGAGTTGGGAGACCTTAGAGGTAATTCAGTTCCAATCCCCTTGCCAGTGGCAAGGACACCTTCCACTAGACCAGCCTGCCCAAAGACTCTTCCAACCTGGCCTTGAACACTTCCAGGGATGGGACAGCCACAGATTCTCTGGGCAACCTGTTCCAGTGCCTCACCACCCTCATAGTGAAGTAATTCTTCCTTACATCTAATCTAAATCCTCCCTTTTTCAGTTTAAATACATTCTTCCTTGTCCTATCATATTTCCTTGATACTAAGATACTACATCTATCCTTTACTCCTTCCAAACTGTCACCTTACCTGTAAGACTAGGAGATTAGAAACTTTTCAGTGGTCTTTGACTGTGGTAACTAGTCTTCTCATGGAGAGTGTGCCGTTTCCTTTCCAGGAAGGGACTGAGACCGTGCCATATCTCAATGGTGGCACACACATGGAGGGCTTTGAAGTGACTATTGTAGTCACAGAAGCAGCTATTGCCATAAGTACCAGGCCTGTTCTTTCCAGCAAGGTGGTCTGTGGTCTGGTGTGCTGTATTGCTGATGACTATGATTATTTGACTTGTGATTTTCTGGGGAATACCACTATCAAGTTTGCTTATGAGGGTGAAGCAATATGGAGTGCATTCAGTCCTGTGTATTAGAGAGCACACATCATTCACCCTCATTAAGACTCTCCCAGTATTTTCTAGGAGTGAATAAAAGCATCAAAGCTTGGTCCTTCTCCAGCTGCATGCTGACATTAACTGTTGTAAAGACTAGCTCAAAGGTTAAGATAACATTTCTGCCTGCTGTGCTGTATTAATCTTGTTTTTATGTTGTTAAAGTAATTAAAATTGTTTGTGACAACAGTTTATGAAGTCCCTCAGACATAGAAATGAACTGTCTTTATACATAAAAACAGTCTTGTAAGAGGCAAAATGAGAAATAGCAGAGCCACAGAGAAAATTATATTAATTTTTCACAAATTGATGTATCTGAAATAATTACTAGTAACTATGCACAGCAATTCTGCATTCCAAATGGCAGCAAAGGTAGTGGCGTAAGCTTAGATATTTGGGGTTTTAGATGATCATTTGATCTACTCATAACTAAAAGACGTGTATGCTGGACTATGGTATCTTGCAGTGTCAAGAAACTAACTAATGGAGAGGGAGCAGGGGCAGGCTAATTGCAGGAGCTGTAGGAATAGAACACTGACAAAAATGACTGAGCAATGTTTTCTTAAATGATTATCCAATAGCTTAGCTGCTATCATTATCCTTCAAAATTCACATACAATTTTCCTTTTCTCTTAGAATGACCAAGTCATGTTTTCAGATACTTTTGTGCTCAAAAAGATAACATTAGCTGGAGGTAAGCTGAGTTTTTGTTGACTGCATATGTAAATACTTCTATGTTTGTCATGTTACATCTTGGGTGCCTCTTACAGTTATCTCATGCCATTACCACAGTTATTCATCAAACCTAGTAAATAAGATTCATGTTACATGCAACATTTCAGATTGCAAAATCAAATAAACACAAACAAAAAAATTTGCATTGGTTTTTGGTGTCTTTTTTAGTATATATTTTTTCATGAGCTTGGGTGCTTTGCACATGCATATATTTCAATCCTAGTTTCTGTGCTTATTGTAAATTTGTATCCTATTTTTTCCAACATAGTTTACTGCATGCAACTTAAAAATATAGTATGTTTCTCTTAACACTGTGAAAGACATTTCACTAACTAAATATCATCTTGACATTTAACTTCTGAATTTAATTATTTTCTTGCCCAAAGATACTACTTAATAATGAAGATGATTCTTTCTACTGTAGTTTGATCTTGCGGCACAGAATTAAATCCAGTCCTTCTAGAAGAGTAGCAAGATCTTTTCAAAGAGAGAGGATTTTGGTCTTCTCCCTGTATAGTACAAATTTTATTTAAAAACCCATCCAAAACACACATAGGATGGGTAGAGTGAGTGCAAATGTTCTTACTGATTAACAGTAGGATACTGGAAGGCAAACCAATTAGCAGATAATCCCAGATGCTATAAGAGCCTTCGTTCTGCAATTTCTTTGTTCTTTGTTACATAAAGCAAGCAGATGCATTATTAAATGAAAACATGAATGAGTGAGCTAGAAGCACAATTTCTTTCTTACTGTTCTTTTTCAAATACTCTTTATCACAGAAATAAAAACAAATCAGTATATTAAATATCAGTATGCAAAGTATTAAATATCTGGTGACATTGTAGAAGAAAAAGGCTATGTCAGGACAGGAAGAAAGATGGACACCTAAATATCGTTAATAACAGAAAAATTATCTGAGAGGCAAGGACACATCTAGAAGTATTCATGAGCAGCAAAAATTTTCAGAGAAAGGTGATAAAGCTTTCAAATGTTCATGGTTATCAAAAAGATGTGATATTTGAAAAGCAATGAATCAGATGAATGATTCATTCCTCTTCTGACATAAAATCCTTAGTCAAGAAAGCAGATTTACTTGTAAGGAATATTTCTTTTTCTCTTGTTTTGTCCTTCAGCTCATATTCTTTAAAAATAGTTAGGTTTACTATAACTACCTATCCTATTTTGTCTGCACCTGCTAGTTGTGCATTACCTACTATAGGTCAACATGAAAAACAACCAACCAACAATAGGTAGATGTCTCTTATTTTCAATGCTGCTTGCTACTTTACATCCCTGGGAGACTTCCTCCCTATTACCTGTCCATTTTTATCATATATCTTAATTTCTTTTATTCCCCTGGGTGTCAGAGTTTGTTTTCCTTAAGCCTACTAATCTTATTAATGACTGCCCTGTTTATAGAATGGTACAGCTAAACCACAAAATATAGCCTGTCCTGAAAAGCCAGAAGTTTACCAATTGAGCCAGGCTCTCTAGGCCTTCTGGGCTGCAGTCAGTGGGGCAGGAAGGGTGGCTGTGCCTTCTTGTGTGTTTGTGCATTATTTGAACAACAGAGCCTCAGTCGTTATACCTCTGCATATGGAAATGCAGATGGCAATTATGCCTTGCAGAAGAGTAAACTGTATGATGGTAAAAAACCCACAACAAATATTGTCAACTCCAGCCTATGTTCATTGCACAGTGTCAGGAAAGATATGAACATGCCTCTCTGAAAACAAGAGGGATTTTCTGCCAGGAAACATTTCCTTAGTCATGAGTTGAAGTCAAGCAATGTTAGCTTTAATTAATATATAATGCAGTGTTAGGAAATGTGTTGCAGCAATTACAGTATTTTCTTTTCTGCTGTTCAGTGTTCTACCACCAAACACCAGCTTCTATCTTGTTTTTGCAAGTCTTTATTTGTGCTTTACAATTTATCAGATGCCCATAATTGTTGAATGTTCAGAGGATCCCTTTTAATCTTAATTCCTCTCTATACCATCTATTTTATTTTATTTTGAGCCCCTTTCTATACTGTAAAGCAACGGCCCATTTAACACACCAGCAATTAATGCTGCTGCATTATAAGCTGTCTGAAAGATGATTTTGCAGCTGCACTGTGGTTCACATCAGAGATCGTAGCTTCACAATGCGTCTGGAATCCAAATCCAGTGACACTGTTGCAGAGAAGGAATATGAATATTTTCATTATACTCTTGTTTTGAAAATAATAACTGTTTAGACTCACCCATGGTAGATCAAGGTGCAAAATGATTTTTTTTTTTCTGGCTAAATTCAGCTCACCTCTGCTTCTGTCTGTGCCTACGATATGAATACAAACCTCTGTCCATTTAGAAGCAAACAAATGGCTTTAATGTTCTCAGTCCCTTGTTTGATAGTAGTGCATCCACTGGAATAAAATTTGTGAAAAGAAAAAATTAGACCTATATATAAGCAGTTAGAAACCTACTTGCATTAAGTTAGGTTCAAGTGAATGGAAGAAAGAAGGCTTTGAAAGCAAATAACTTAATGGTACATGATATAAAGGGCTTCATGGAGCTGTCATCTATGTCCGATGAGGGGAATAAAGAAGGGTTTGGTGGACCTGAAGGGAAGAAAAATTTTATTTGCTTGCTCATAAATATTAGAAATCTAATAATCAAAAAACCTGGGAATTCATATTCTGTTAGCATCAAATGGATACTCTTTGCTATCACTAAATCTTCTGGAATATTGCTTATATAAACCTTTTCCGGGAAGGACTTTATAGACAAATAGGCAAGACAGAAAAGGGTAGAAGCACTTAGTGTCAAAACAGCATTGTCTATTTCAGAATTGCAGACAACTCTAAAGCAAATAATCTCAGAAGTACATAGATCAATGTGTTAATAGGTAAAGCACAGACTGGAAAACAGATCAATCATTTAAACAAGAAGCAGGAAAAAATACCTATTATGAGGGAGGACATTAATCTGGCCAACATATTCAGAAGGGCTTATGCTGTCAGCATTAGGGATTTTCTAGAAAGTAAAAAAGGCAAGTTCTTCAGGCAACAACTTTGTTCACAATTGTTATTCAGATGAAAATCATTCCTTCACAGTACTAATAATAAATGATTACTTATGTGTAAATGATCAAGACTTGATTACATTTTTTATAAAAGAAGAAATTGCAAGCAAGCAGTACACACGTTCAGAGCTTTAAAGGCTGAAATTCACAGAGCAGAAAACAGTATGTCAAATCATTTATGAAAAGTATGTAAAGAGAAAAATTTCTACCAAAGTACTTTCACCTCCATGTACCATCTGTGTGTCCTGGCAAATTAGCCTAGAAAACAAAAAGGGCATGACTTCATCACCTGCTGTATTGCTACTAAAAAATCTGCAGTAGGCTGGATTCAGCACTGATTATGAGAAATTTCTGTGTACATTGTGAACATTCAGATCCACAGTTACTTTCCAATAATCTTTTGCCTTTTGCAAGTTTAAACTTTACTTTCTATTGCTATTAAGGCAAATAAAAATTTCAGCTAAAATGAAGTAGTATGGTGTAAAAAGTGCTTTGATCCAGTATCAATACTTTACATAACAATCAAATCTTTTTAATCAACTTATCAATATTTGCTCCCTAATCCCCTGGCCCTACTTTGATCAGTAGACAAATACTACACATAGAAGTAAGAGGCCACTTAATTTTATCATAGGAACTAAACATATTTGCTGGTGAGATTTATTCATCATCACATTTTAAGAAACATGGTTCAATTTTTGCATGTTTACCTGTAATTCATCTCCATATCTTCTCCATTATTCCACTAAGAGAAAAAGATATGTGTATTCTATGATGCTTTCTCTTCATTCCCTCTTGAATGCTGGTATGAATTTTACCTTCCTAAAGTCTTTGTATGGGCCCCAGCTGTTCATAAGTCATATAAAAAAGCAATAATAAGCATCATCGATTTCTGTTAAAGCTGCAGCCTCATAAACACATGTAGAGATACGTGGCTTTATTTGTCCTACCCACTTTAATTTAGCTATTAAGATACCTTAGATTATATATAAATTAGAAGGCTTGTAATTTTATGATCCACCAAAGACACTAAACTTACCTAAACCCACATCCTAATAAAGTGTGAATATGCCATTGTCAAGCGCCCTTAGATAAACCACAAATATATTTCTCACTGTGAGATTTGTTCTTTTAGTTTACTGTGAACTTCTGAGGAGGAAATCTACTGGATGTGACAGGAGATAGTGAGCAGGCTAGAAGAACAATAAAGCAGTGGCATTTTTTTCTTCCTGGGAATGTCTAATATTCTTGAGTACAATACTCAAGTGGGTATTCGGATTTTTCAAGTCCTAGTACCGTTGCTCACTTTTTGGAATGAATTTCACATATATTTGATTTCTTAACAGTCTTTAACAGTTCTATTTCATTCTCTTGCTGGACTTCCAGTTAGGAATTTTCATATATGAGGGGTATGTTAAGCAACTTCTGCAGAGATGAAATATGTATGAATTCCTTGGGGAAACTCCAAAGTGCTGTTTTATAGATGATTCTCTGATAACTGATGTAAGTGGTAGAGAATGAAATAATGAAAAGCAAATATCTGAAATAAATAACAGTGATTTTTGTCTTCAATACATCAATATATATTTAAAGGACACAATTGTTGTCTGTTTTCCATAGTATTCCCTCTCTTAACTGGTTAGAGAGATATGGCTAGAAATAATCACAAGAAGTTCATTATAGATATAAAATAAAAAAAAAGGAAGAATACTTCAAAATTATTTTTAGATTTTGAATATGCTGTCAACATATGTCAACAATAAATGTATTAAATGAGAATATACCATGTTTCTTAGCAGAAGAAAAGATTCTCACATAATTTTCTGCCTGATCAAGAAATAAAAGGCAAACCAAGCTTAAGGGAACCAGAAAGTGATTTGAATAGGGCTACCTAAAGGCTTTAGAGAGGCAAGGTAAGTCTGTGTCAGGGCACGTTTTAATTCTAGTGAAAGTAAAATAGGAAAGGAAAAAAAGAAAAAGAAGTAGTAAGTTCAATTCATGCCAAGACACTGCCAAACATGTAAAGCAGCAGGTGAATAGGGGTTGGAATAACATGACAAGTCCAAAGCACGTAGGAATAAAACCCTGGGGAATATCCTGACCTATGTGCACTGTTATAGTTAGTTTTATTGCACTCTTTGTGAAGAAGCCATGGCAGAGAATTGAGAATTTTCTTGCTGGTTTATTCCCTTGGAAATAATTCTTGAGAACTCCTTACATAATAATGTATAATATAAATAATATAATTATCAATCAATAATAAAAAATATATGTATTTTGAAAGGCTTCCTAACACTACGATAATGTTTCTAAAACCAGTGGTGGATTATGTGCCATGTCTTGAAGCATCAAGACCAGTGTTGATAATCCAAGTCACCCTAGTCATTTAAAGTACATGTCTCTGTGGGGAGTAACTAGTGAGAACTTCACCTCTGTTGGTGCCTAATGGAGGAAGGCTGGCTCTTGCATTAGAAAAGAGATCACAATGTTAACAATATACATTATTCAGAAAACCAGAACATGGACTGGGACCTTTGCTTTACAAAGAGGATGTAGATATTTACGTTATACCATTAGTGTCCCTATAAATAAGTTGTTAGCATGCTATGGGCTATATGGGCTTGGCTTTTGTCCACTATCTTCACAAAGAATATCCAGGCACTTCTGGAGCAGTGTAGTGCTGCTAGCTGTTTATGTAGATGAAAAATTTAGTTGCAAGGTACCAGTTATGTTGTACCAACTAGTCTCAGCACCAGAGGATGGTCACCAGCCCATTTTATTTACTAGCATGTAAGTTGATTTTGTGCAAGTGTTCTAGCATCACATATACCTGAGTTAGTTTACAGTCACCTTTGGAGTAAGACAGTTTTGTAAATCATTTTGTGAAAAAAAAATGTCCACCAAATACTTTTTCAGGTATATTCAGCCATCCTAATTTATTCAGTAACACAACAATTGAGTATCTAAAAGCTTCCAAGACTCTCAAGCAAACCCTGTATAATGTGGTGTCTAACAGCATTGAAACTACTGGGGTTTTCTAATTGGCCATGTTTCACAGTAAACTTTCAGAAGAATAATATATGTATGCCTAGGTCCTGGAAAAGAAATTAAGTAAATATGGCTGTTCTCTCCATCCCCCACCACTTCAGAAAGCAGAATTTGACAGCAGCTGTATACTTTATTGTACTGGGGAACTTGCAAGTTTCTTTTCAGCAGAAGTTGCCAGTTGCAACAAATTTTGTTCAGTTTTATAAGCAGTGGTCACTGGAGACTAAACTAAATTGGATTTGCACTCAAATCCCAGAGCCCCTGCCTTTTTAGGAGAAGCTGCTGCTTGGATGATTGTAGGATTTAAATATGGTTATTTATGATATGGTACCAAACTACTTCTGTAAACAAAAGTAGTTTCATGTAGAAGAGCAAAAAGAGGATGTAAAGAAGAAAATCTACAGGAACTGATGGCTGCTTCTGTAATATATGTAATATTCATATTTTCTAAATAACTGTATTATTAATTTCATAAAGCTTCACAAAAATCTGACAGTATTTCAAATTGATTTTCAGATCTTACGAACTGATTAAGCTGGTAAGCAGTAGCAACCTTTGTCCTTTCAACTGAATTAAAAGTTCAGAGTAGATATTCTGTAGAAAATAGAACTTCCAAGAAGCAAGGAACTAGTGCTGAAGCAAAAGTTGCTTCCTGTTTTCACTCACATTTAGCAAAAATTTAGGAATTGTTTCTGTTTGGATTTATTTGCAACATAAGTAAAAGATTTCCTTTGCCTGAAGACTGAGGATCTATTTTTCTTGCAACTCCAGGGATCTTTCAGGTGGCTTTCCAGCCAAAATCTCTGTTTCTCTTTGTTTTTCTCCCTTTTCCCTTTCATGTGCTTTGCTGCTGCCTGGAAACCTTTTTTCTAGCTTCTGCCATTTCTCTCAGGAGCTCAGTGGAAAGGGAAAGGACTACCTTGTCACTCTGGTCAGCAGCAGGTGCAGCTGGAGTAGCACGGGGCTCAAGCACTCTTAATAAAGACAAGTCTTCAGAGACTTTAGCTTTCAAATCTCAGAAATGTTGGAAAGTTTCTGTTGGACTTACTCCATGCAAACCCTGAATTTGCAAAGGCTTTGAAAGAAGCCATATGGGGTGATTTTGACCATGGTGTCAAAAGGCATATTCTTGATGGAAAAGCTCAGCCCTGCCAGATGTCATGGTAGTTTTGCAGAGCCAGGGGCCAGTAGAACTTGTGTAAGAAAGGATAAATGCTTTTAATATTTAAACAAAAACTTATTTTCCTCTGGATGGGTTCCTAGCTGAAATATTCTTCTGGAATTTCTCGATTGAAGTGTGATTTCAGGCAGACATCTGGCCTGGAAAATTTCTGCCCATTTATCTTTGCAAGTTTAAAAAAAATAGTAAACAAGGTGTTACAGTGGGAAGTGTCTGAGAACATCACTAATGGATGATGCCAAACAATATGCACAAGGGTCAGTGATAATAATAATGTAATGCATGCACACACAAATGAAGCTTAGAGACAGACTCCCAGACAGATTAATCACATGATTTACAGGCATTCTTGGGCAAGCCTAATGGGAAACTTTGCCCTTTGAGTTAGTCAAAGTGAGCTTTTACCACTGTGTGCGATGTTTGCTGGTGAGGAGTTTCTCTGCAGAGAGCACTGTGCATGAAAGTTTCTTTAAATGGCTCATTCACTGTTGTTAAGAAGATGACAGGCTTCATATCCTAAAGGAGGATTTCTGATTGTGTTACTTCCCTTGCAGAATTAAAAGGATAGCAAGTAAAGTTATGGCAACTTACTGAAACCTGCTCTTGGCATGGTTCTCGGTTTCCTTTGGTAGCACAGGCTGTGCAACTTGTTCTTATTTCTCCAGTTCTTTCACAGTTTTTTCTCCTTCGTTGTCACCCTGGCAGTGAAGTTGAACAAGTTTCACTTAGTAACAAAATCTCTACCTACCATCTATTTTATCAGTTCATTGAATCTAAGCTTTGCTTCAACAGCTGTGACAAAAGATGAGGGGTAATTTAGCCTCCTGAACAGCTTATCTTGTCTGGAAAAAAAAAAAAGTGAGATAAGAAGAGAAAAAATAAGCCTCCTACATGACTCCAGTGAACTTAAATGTTACTTGTCCAGTAGCTGTTGTGATTAAATGGTCTTTGGACAGTGCATGGGACTCCATTACTTGGGGTAATGGTTGTTTTTTATGTTTCTGTCTTAGAAACTGCTCAGAAATGCTGAACGCACAATAGACTTCTTGTAAATTTGTGGGGCTTGTTAGTGGAAAATGACCTCAAGCAACCAACATGAAGGCATTGCAATATATATCTCCATAGGAAAACAACTAATTTAGGTAAAAGTAACTTAAATTCATTAGGTACAGTTTAAACTCTAGAATTTTTTCTGCTCAACATGAAACTTAATCTGTCACGTCTTAACAACAAAGTCCATTTCATAATTACAAGGTCTGCTTTTGAGTGTAACATAGTTTTGTTTTCTGTAAAATAGGCCTATAGCTCCTAATGATTCTCTGACTAGAGCTGTATTTGCAAGATAGGTTACACTGACATTCTCTTCCCAGAAAGAAGCTTCCCAAATTTGTTCAGCACAAAACACAAGGGTCTGTAGACATTCCTTTTGCCAATAATGCCATCCTGAGCAGGCATGGGATTACTCATGCTTAAAGGTTTTGCTGAACAATGGGCTTATTCTCTCTGTGTTTTAGTTCCTTGCCCACAACAGCATGTATAGCATTACTTTTTCCCAGCCCCACCTTTTTGTTTAGGTTCCAAGTTTTTATGACCTGGATTGTTTTATGCTATATCTTTAGCCCTGCATGCTGGAGCTGTATTCAGGGTCAGGGTCCCTATATACCCTTGCGATAAAAACAGAGTGTTTTTTAACAGAGAGATCTATGTTAGAAAAGAAAGATTATGCTAAGAAAGATGAGGAAACAAGCATGATAAATCTCAAAAATTATGTTTGAGAAAGGCACCAGTGACAGAGAACATGAAAGGAACTAGATCTAACTTGTGTCTCTGCCTGAACAGAACCCATAGGTAGACCTGTGTGTATAAATTTCTATCCTGAAGGGTAAAGAATGAGATGCATTTGGAGTCTGGCCCAATTGGGAAAATATAATTGATAAAGTCACTAAACCAACTTCAGAATAAGAGTAAATTTTCTTGCTTAAAGTTTTGAATTTATTCACCATGATGAGTGTAATACTTCTTAAGTCAGATAAAAAACAAGCCTGTCATGTTTTTGATATTGTACAAAACTGCAGGATTAAAATTCTCTCATCTTTAATATTAATGACCTACTGGAAAAAGATCAAGTTGGAATGCTTATTTACTGATAAAACATCACTTTACTAAGCTTTAGCTAATTAATACAAAGAATGTCCATCTTTTCCTGTTGGCTTATATCTACACTTCATATTGTATTACCTACCTTAAGCTGTAGCTATATTTTCTTTAACATATTCTTTTTGAACACTACTGTAGTATGCATATACTTGGGTAATTTACTGGCAAAATCAGCTGCTGATTTACTGGTGGGGAAGAATGGAGTACTAAGTGAGTTTTTGTTTCTCCCCATCGCCCTGAATCAATTATAGCCTGGCACTATGAAATATTATAGCATCCATTTTTCAGATGCACTGCACATCTCCCTTTTCCATTCAATGAGGGTTGCAATGTGCAGTAAGTAAGCACCATTCCTTTGTAGCTGGTCCAGGTAGAACAGTAGTGTTGTGCTTTACTCTCAATCTTCTGCTGGAGTGTTAAAGTAACAGAACTTCATGTTTGCCACTAAAAATCCCTGTATTTTAGGCATGGGTGTGATTCATAGCCTATTGAAAATAATGTCTCTACTATGTTTTTGGGCAGACCCAAACTAATATAGAATTAAAAAAACCTCTCTGATAAAAACATTTCAGTGCTGAACCTGCGAACCTTCAAGCCCACACATGAAGCTCTGTTACTTAAGCTAAGCTAGAAACTATGCCAGATGGTAGTTAGAATAAGCTGCTCTTCTATGCGTGGACTAGCCAGAACACAGGAATGCGAAAGAGGGTTAAACGCACGTATCTTCCAAGCACATTATGAAGGCAGGAGTTTAACATACACATTTTTCAAAGGACTTGCTGGATGTGCCTACACTGTTCTTAATAAGTGCTCCCAAGAGAAGTGCCTGCAGACAGCTTACAAGGTTGCCTCATGCAGCCTACTGAGGCATGTAACACCACCAGTGAGCCCACAGAAAGCCTCAGGCCGTGTCAGAAGCAGTGTTACCATTGGTGCTATCACATGGTTGATCAACTTGTTCTTGTGTCACTGGGGCCAGTGATATTCCCTCCTATTCCCTGAAAAATGTTAATTTATGTAAACAACTGCATAAAACAAAATGAGGCCTCAGCAATACTTTCAGTCTGGAGTAGTGTTTCTGTTGTGAGAAGACAAATTCTTGAAAGACATTGGACATCTGGGAAAATGATTCTTAATTTCTTTGGATCACTTTGGCTTGAAATGAAATCACTTATTCAGCTGACAGGATGAATCTAAAGAGATCGTTGCAGGGTTTTCAGCACTTTTGATGTCAGCTGACGCTGTATGATTTTCAGAAACATTGGCAGCTATTTCAATGGAAAAAAATGAACACGTGAACTGAAATGACAACACTATTACAAAGAAATCTGGGTGAAAGTAGTGTCATTCTTTGCTTGTTCACAGACATTTAGTATCTGGAGGAAGAGATCGTATACTTCTCTCTGTAGGCTGAACAGTGTCAACCCAATAGATCGATCAATCGATCAATTCCTTGTATTGATTGATAAATTTCTACTTATTTTCATAGCCTTCTCAAGCTCATCCAAATAGTGTTTGGTCTTCTAAATTTGTGGCTAGAATGTTTTTTCTAAAACTCATTTTGATTTCCAGAACATGTTGGGGTTAACATAAATAACTAAAAGAATATGATTTCATGCCAAACAGAGTCTATTAGATATTTTGTTTGTATATGTACTGGTGTCATCCAGAAACTCAGGACCACACCCAGTTTAAAAGCTCTTGCCTTAACTGAATTAAAAAAAAACACAAAAAAAACAAAAACCCCCACTGTTAACTAAAGCTAAGGTTTCGTTCGATGGTGTTGGTTTTGTGTGGATTAACTGCTTTCTGTGCTGTGTTTAAGCGCTACCAGATTTCTTATCTCATTCTCCTCTAAACGTATTTGTATTATCTCATGGATACTGTATGTACATTGTAATGTCTGTACATTGTACTTGACTCTTGTGTATAGCTTTGCATATGGAACTGTGTAAGCCAGGGTCTGCCTACATACGGAGGCTATAGCAACTTGTGTGGCTCTGCAATGGTTTGAAGTCTTGTTCTTATGACGAGTGTGTATTGCTCCATAAATAAATTTCACATGAAGGATTCTAACAGAGTTCTCTGGCAGTACAACGATGACTCATTGTGTTTAGGGTAAGAAATTTCTGTTTAGATTTATATAGAATAAGATGTCTTTGAATCACAAATAAGACTGGATCCTGAAATAATAAGTAATCTATTACTACATATTTAATGTAAGATAACTGAAATAGATGTGCATTGAGTGACTTGAAAGCACGTCCAGATACACAGATCAGTTTGCCCAGTGTTCAGTTTAGGGGTTGGACTTGTTCTATCTAGAGATCCCTCCCAACCTGCATGGTTCTATGATATAAATAACAAACAGAAGTTAGATAGTTCAGCTGCGAAACACTTATTAAAACATGTTGTTCCTGCAGTAGTCAGCTCTGCAGTTCTGTGGGAGCTAGAATTCCCTGGCTAATGGGAAGATGTACGTAGCAGGCTGCACGGTAGAGCCACCACATGGGCTGCGTTATTGCACTGCCCTGCAAGCTGCCCCTGAAAAGTCACTCAGGCATCTCTGCATCATGCTTCAGACAAACATGAGGAGCCACCATAAGCTTGGCATTGTGCTCAAGTAAATACACCCCATAGGAAACTTGAGTGCTGCTGGTGTATTTGCTTGAGCAAAAGAGTCTGTAGAGAGCCACTCCATGTGTCATGCTGTTCATGGAAGGAATGCCATGAATCTGTGTTGCAGATGAGCTGCCTATGATAATTAGGTGCTCATGATAAAAGCCTTGGCTATTTATTATATGTTTGTGGTGACAGGTACCCAAGTATTGACTGAAGCTACTAATGAATCAGCAAAGCACTAACCCACCACCTTAACATAAAGGATCTTGAAATCTATGGGACATTAATTAATTAGATGATTAAGGGCTTCGTTGAACAAGGACATTGAGTTGTCACTTCTCAAATAGGTGATATAATTTTTTTATTGTCGACTGTCTACACTGTGGCTTGCCCTTATCACAGAAGGAATCAGTCACAGGTTTTCTGTGTCACCACCAGAAATAAGTGAGTAAATTCTGTGTTTCTATCCCATTTTGGAATTTTTCTTTATTGCCAAAGTTTCCTGGTTTATTTTTAGTTTAATTTTTAAAAATACATGCAGTACTGTATTTGTCCAACTGATCTCTCTGCTTTCTTAGATCAGAGTCATGTAGTCTAAGTTGAGCATTGCTAGAGCATTATCAGTGAGAGACCAGTTTCTTGGATTGTAGTAACTTTCATCTTTGCTTTGCTTTATGTGTCTTTTGGTCTACAGTGTAAAGGAAAACCTTATTGATGTAGAGAAAATCCTGGAACTAAAACAAAAGTTTTGCTTTGAAATGGGTTTTACAGTGGAGAATGAATGCAAAAAGACCTGAGAGTGACCAAGAAATGTAAGTGCTTAAAAATTTGTATGCAGTGTCATTTTAGCAGTTGTAGGGTACCTGAGAGGCCTGTATGAAACTGATAGATGCTATTACCCTACAGGAGATCCATATCTTTCTTTCCAGATCTTTCTGTGTAGTAGATGGCATCCAGATTTTACTTCAAGATATTGGATTGGCTTGCCTAATATGCTTTATATGTAAAGTCAGTTACAGAAAAGGTCTTTGTAGGACCTTGATGCTGTCTAACAACTGACTTCAAAACATTATTGATACATTAGAAATCTTAAAGCTGACACAAGAACCCATTTAAACAATAGAAATAATTTTTGAAAAGCCTTTTACAGACTAAAAGGTCTGTGACGACTATTGCTACTCAAATAGCTCTTTGGTTTGAGTTTAGCCAAATGTCATACTCAGAATGACCTTTAGCATCCCTGTTTGTTTAGACGTGGTTATTTCCAGTAGCTGCCCAACCTTGTGTTTACCGTTTTCTCCTTCCTTGTGTTCTAATTTCTAGAAGAAATATATTACATGTTTTGGGCCTTTATTTTATGTTCCTATCATTTTATAAATTGTTTCATTATTTCTATGTAAAAGTACAAACATTGTGTCTGCTAATTATTAGTTTCCCTCTTTTAGCTTGGGATGAATTCTGTGAGTAATGTGCAGTTGCAAATTTGTGTACTTTATGCCACACACCTTTCACTCGCTGCTTCTACTGGGTGTTTGGAAATAGATCCGTTTCAGTCACTAGATTTTCATCTAGTGAAGTGTTTTGAGTGGGTCTGAGTAAGGAGTGTTTTCACAACACCAAAATATCATACAGAGAAAAGCCTCTCCTGATATTTTTCAAGCAAGACCACCTCTACCAACCTCATTCTTCTACCATATGCTGGAATTTATCAGTAAGACTTCAGCCAAGAACAGTCACTATTCAATGTTTACCATTATTTCAGATCAATTGGAAAGGGAGAATGAGTCTCTTGTGTCTGTATTTCTGATAGAGAAGAACACCTGATTGAAAATGACAGAAGTCATGGATACAGAGATATCTCATATTCCACTTTTTCCTGTCTGCCCATTATCTGTCTGTTAGGCTAGCACAAGGAACCTCAAGAAGATTTCCTTATTCATTTGCTTGTGCTAGTTCAATGAAAGGTTGAGGGAACTGGGGTTGTTTAGCCTGGAGAAAAGAAGGTTGAGGGAGAAAAGGGAAAAAAGATATACTACAGACAGTTGTAGTTGTCTTCAACTGCCTGTAAGGAGGGTTGTAGCAAGGTAAGTGTTGGTCTCTTCCAAGTAACAAGCGATAGGACAAAGGAAATGGTCTTAAGTTTCACCTAGGGAGGTTTAGCTTGAATATAAGGAAAAATTTCTTCACCAAAAGTGTTGTCAGGCATCAGAACAGGCTGCCCAGCCAAGTGGTAGAGTCACTATCCCTGGAGGAATTTAAAAGACATGTGATGCTTTGGAACCTGGTTTAGTGGTAGATTTGGCAGCGTTAGGTTCATAGTTGTACTTGATGATCTTAAAGGTCTTTTCCAACCTAAAAAATTCTATAATTTTACGATTCTAAAACATCACTACATTTCCCCAACAAAATAGTACTAGAAATTGCTGAATAAATAGCACACAATAATTAAACAAAAAAAAACAACAAATAAGTAAGTCCTTTAGGTTTTTTATATCTACGTTAATATTTTCCCCTCCTATTACATCAGTAAGAGTCCTTCCACAGTTTGAGGGGAGCATTTATTTTCCTCAGCTTGAGGGCTGTAATGAAAAATAAAAAGTGGTAATTTAGTTAAATTCCCCTTCCTTAAAAATTAACAGGAAATATAGTAGGACCTGTTCCTCATCTATTAAATTTACTTTATTCCTGGTTCCAGTTTATACGTATCTTCTAATACAATCCAACTATCTTCAAGGGAAAGAAAAATTTCCTATCACCAAATCATTCTAGGAACTCTAAAAGTTCCTGCTGTACTTAGATATACCTATTTTTATGAAAGGTTAGTCTGTGTATCAAGGCTGCCTTGCCAGCTGCTGTAGGAACCTCCTGTGTTTAACTGTATTAAAGTGGGGAAACAAAGCATACAGATAGAAACATCATTGCTTGCAGTTGCCTTCAGGCAGGTTGAATTGATGTAATGCCATTTCTGAAGGTTTTCACAGAATATTTCCTCTTTTATTTGGAACTTTCAGCTTTTTGGGGGTGTTTCCAATTGCAGCATATTGTGCCTTTTTTCCTAGGGAATGTCACTTTTCTGTACTTATTTCTGATAGAGGCATTACAGATGAATACTTATTTAAAAATAGTTGGTGCTAGTTTCTGAAAACATCATGATTTCTTTTTCACTGATCTGTAAGTTATTAAATACCAAACCTAATCATGTCAAGGAATCTGACCTTGTGAATTATCCAGAATTTGGTCTTGTTTTAGCACTTTCTGTTCCTATGGACTTCCAATTTTCTGTAGACTTATGTGACTGCCAGTGTCACTCTTCTTACGCATTCAGTGCGTTATCTAAAATGGTCTAAAACTCTCCCATAAAGAAACTGGAACATAAATCTTATGTGGGCAACCCAATGATCGCTGAGTCAATAAATGACTGAAGAGTTAATAAGATAATTCAATTTTTAATCTGAGAATACAATAATTTAGCTGGTTTTAATGCTAGGCCACCTGGCTTTAGGAATCTGTTCCTTAGCTTTCCTGGTGAAGAATAGTCTGGGGGAAACATCCAGTTTTAGTAGTTGTAGACCTTATGTCCAAGGAGGATCATTTTGGGCAAGCACAAAGCTGGAACAAATAGGAAATATTCAGATATACACAGAAAGTATTGGTTTGTGACAGAGGCAATCCTGAATGAGAAGCAAGAGGTGGACATTGTAAACATGGACCAAGGCTAACATGACAATAAATACATGACCTAAGATATTTAATGTGGCTTTTTTACATGAGAGGTTATCAACTCTTGTTTTCAAAATCAGTCTTTTCATACACTGTACTTTAAGCTCCTGGGTCACCTTGAGCTGAAGTCCGTTGCCTGAATATAACTGTATGGATTTTCATAGTTACAATTTCAGACACATACAAATGTCCTTAAGTCCTTGGGTGGTGTCATAAGCTTCATGGTGTTGTAAATAGAATGTCTCTAGATAAGATTTGTAAAGTTCGGTATTCTCAGAAATTCACTGAACAAATTCAGGCTTGGTATGCTTTTAAGGACACAAAATTCAACTCGGCTTTTGAAATAGAAGAGGAAAACCTTTTTCTTTTAAATATTCTTTAGGCATTCATAAATACACATTGCATATAACAATCTCTTGAGCCGGAAAGAATCAGAGTGCGTTGGTGTGTTCGACCTTTTATGTTTCCCTCCAATTGGCTAAATATGCCACTTTAACCCACACAACTCAGTAGGGATCTTGCTATGTCCCAAAAATCTGGAAAACCGTGCTGAATATTAATTTCCTATGTGAAGATAATAGCATAAGCCCTAATTTGGAATTTACATTTGTGAAAGAAAAACGTATGAATACTCTGTATTCAGCAGCAGAGATGAGGGACATCTATGTGCAAATGAATCCAAACTTTAAGTACTGCAACTAGAGCTTTTTATAAACTGTATAATTAGAAGAAACTGCAAATCTTATTTTTAACACAAATGCCATGGAGAACCCTTTGTTCTTTGGCATATAACATCCTCCCCTGATCTGAAAAAAGCATATACATATTTAGAAAGGCTTGCCATAGATTATTATTAAGAATCTTAGGATATGAACTGGGGACAAAAAAGCTCCCAGCAACGTCCCTATGCTTTGCATTAACCAAAGAGAACTCCAGGTAACCTACCATTATCAGCAAAATACATACTCTCACCGTCACTGACTAGAAACCCATGAAGGTAAATAATTACCACTGTGTTTGCAGTTTGTGTTTAAAGTGTGGAATTATCTCTCCAACCCTCTAAACAAATGCACTTCACCATGTTTTAAGGGTGTTTATTGAACATTTACTGACACATGTAAAATCCGTCAACTATTAGAACAATTTAGTGAAATAACTTGGTTATGTTTTATGTTGAGAGACTGTAAAAACTGAAGAAAAATACTTTTATCTTTTATTAAATGTAAGATCTCAGAATCTTTTTGATATTTTCCTTATATGAACACCAGGCACATAAACATGGACTAAAGGCAAGATGAACCTTGAGGATCCATGTTACTGGAAGGTGTTTTAGAAATTTCTCTGTAGAGAGAAAAGTTTGTTCTGGTGAAATACAGTGCATGAACTTTCAGAAAATTTGAATAACCGAGGAGGCTGAAATAAGTTTGAACATAACAACAATTTTTCAATATTAATTTAAGCCATATTTTCAAATTTATTAATGAGTTGTCTAGTACATTCTCCATTGTCACAATCATTATATTACATTGGATAAAATTGAATTTCTATTCATATCTAAAACACTTTAGTCATTGCTATTCAACAGCAGAAGTTGTTAAAATATAACTTTACTTATATTTTTCTAAAATAATAATATGAATTTGAAAGTGGATTATAGTATATTTAACTGTCCTGAATTTTACCTTACTTTGTGTATAGACCTAAAGAACTTGTCTCTTAAAATTGTTTTTGAATGAGGGAGGCAAAATCCTTTTGCTTTTGTCAGAATGTATAGGCTTTACCCCAGTCATGAAAATCAGGCAAGGTCCCATTTACAAGACACATGAAAAGAGCATTATAAACTTGTGCTCACCATAAGCTCAGCAGGATAGAAACATGATTAGCAACACACTTTATGAAAAAAACTGATTGCCTATTATATATTGAAATGGTTTCTGTGAGAACTCAGAATTGTTTCTATTGAAGAACATATTAGAGTTTTGCTTATTCATGTTTGCAAATAGATTTTGAATGGATTTCAGCATTTCAAAAATATTCATTGCTCAGAAGTAATTAATTGCTTTAAAATACTTATCAACTTATTAGGCATCTGTTTTTTTCTTACTTGAAATCTGGTGTTGTTTTTCCCGTGTTTAAACCTTCTTTGAAATTTGTACTTTACAAAATAGGTAGGATTATTATTTCACTTTTCTAACAGACTAATATACCTACCCATAGAACTTTAAATGAAATATTATCATTTTCTGAGAAATAGTCATACTAGTTCATCCGCCCAAAAAAATCACTGAGATGTGTAAAGGTTATGATCTTAAGAAAATTAACATAAAATTAAAAATTAACGTGATCACACTGTGCATTACGCAGCATAGTAGCACACACTTCAATTTTGGCCATAAGATATAGATGTCACAAAGACCTGTTCTTTTCTCCCTGCCTCCAACCTGACTTCAGGGTTTTTATAATACCCTGCCATTTTCACTCATTCTACATAGCATTTGGGGAACATCTGCAATTAGGCTCGACACCATATGGAATCGGCTTCTTGTCATACTGTCTTTCAGATTGAAACGTGTGAGTTTACTGTTCCCATGTAAGCTGGTCTACAGTTGGAATGAGCAGATAATGCAGATTTTGCATTATAAATGTTCAAGCCAGAAGTCCACAAAGGACTTCTGTGCTTAAGCAGATGGAATTTCACTGTTTTGAGACTCACTTTCGAGGTCTGAGTTTCAATCTGCCTAAAAGCTCGAGTGAGAGTAACAACCCTTCCCATCTGAAGCCAAACAGTGGTTACATAAATAGAATAAAACACTAAATTGTGGAGGGGCACCAAGCTGAAATCCTAGTGATATACCTTAGATTTCCACTGCAACATAGGTCCAACCCCTTGCCTTCCAAATTCTTTTTATTTTCAATCTATGTTGTTCACCAAATTGTGTTTTGTATGAACATGAAGTAGCCAGATATGGTAATTTTTTCTAAATTCGCTAAGTGACTTGTGACTTTGTATTTATAACCATGAGCATGCTTCAGATGATTGAGTTTCAGAACTCCTAAAAGTCAAGCCTTTCTCAAATGCCTCCAGGTAGATTCTGAAAATTACAATGACCTCCAAATCACCAAACACTTCAAACCACTTAAATGTACCCAGGTGTTTTGGCAAAGCTAATGAACAAATACTGCAAATATGAAGTAGAGAGGAAGGTTATGCCAATGCAGAGTGCATAATATTCTAAAATCAGTTTTTATACATTTAAAAATTAAATGTTGATGCAATATACAACAATTTTGTTACTTGAGGAAAAAAAAGCTATCCTCAAAATGTGTCAGTTTTGGATAGAACAGCGGCCAATGGTAAACGCACACAACTTATATTCAAAGATAGTTTAAATATGTACTCTATTGTTTAGAAATAACACTTTATACTGTTTCTTTCTGAAATGGAACCAAATTGCAATACAAACACCACACTATCATTTTTTCCCTCACTTGAAATTTCGAATGATAATCAACGATGCCTTTAATTATATTCTTACTATGTAGGACTAATTGCAAAATATACACTTAAATTTTGTTATGAGCAATTAAGTAATTGTGAACTGTGTGCTCATAATTTAAATGTTTATATAAAGAAAATGCAGGAGGGAAAATTTCTGGATGGGGCTTATTATATTTTGAGCATGTAGTCCAGAACTGGAGCTCATTAGTGGATTTGCTCTGTTTATTTGCATGCAAAAAAAAAAAAAAAGAAAAAAAGTGGTGGCAAAAACATTATGTAAATGAATTAAAAAAACCCACAACTGCTGACCTATTAGAAATTGTGCATGTCAGTATTGTGCCGTCCAACAACATTGCAAGAGAAAAACCCCAGGGCAGGTGAATTTGCTGAGCCCTGGAACAGCGGTCAGGTTAGAGGGAAAACTAACCGGGATGCTTTGTCTTGAGCAGGTTAATTTTACAAAAAAGGTTTTTCACCAGCACATTTATTTTAATAGCATCTTCCACTTGAAAACATTCTCCCACTTGTCCTGATTTTGTAGTTGAATTTGCTAAGAAACTGCAATACATTTTTTTCACCAAAGGAAAACATGGTCATTTCTAAGAAAGTAGAAATCCTGGGCTGGAAGTAGTGGGGGTAAGTTTTCAATGGCATGAGCAGTTAACTATGTTTCCATGCAGCAATGAGGAGTCGTTCAAACCTCTGGTGAGCGCACTGTGGTGGCAGTGATATAGTGGTGAGTTTACCAGGTGGTGGGAAGCTCTGCCATTCTGTGAGACAGTCAGTACTATTGCAGACATTCCCTACCACAGGGAAGGAATGCCACATGTAATAGATATTGATTCACTATACATGGCAGGACAATACTCTAGTAAGATTTAATTCCTTTTTTGCCATGGTGATTCATTTTACTTTGAGAATGAAGTAGAATTAATGTTAGGAGATTCACAGGCTCAGAAATCCTGCACAGAATGACTTTCATTTTTATGTCCTCATCATTTTTTCCCTGGAACAATTTTTACTGTGTCACAGTGAATGAAGGAATCTGCAGCATATTCCTAGTTTGATTCTGTCCTTTCTTCTCTACTCTCTCTCCCACCACTGAAAGCATCCATTGTTGGGTAGATAGTGTGAGCTCACAATCTCCCTGGAGGGGTTCCCTGTTTGTGACAACCTGTGGACAGACTGCATCCTGGAGACAGGAAAAAAATCAGCACTAGCTTTGCATTCTAAATGGTAGTTCTCTGTGCATATCTGCTGAAACCATAATCAAAACTTATTGTGCATGAAATTCGCTTCTAACGTATTAGGTGTCAAACTGGGTGTACAACTAGATTCTTTGCCTGCACATCCTATGGGAAAAGTCTGGGGTTTGAGGGAGATTTTGTTAAGTTTTGATGGCTTCCAACAAAAAAAAAAAAGAGTTGTCTCTTATAGTGATGAACCACCATGAATCCTTTATTGGCCTATTCTCTGGTTAGTGCCCAGCTGCTGCAGCTGACATTCTGTAGCCCAGTAACTACTGGGTGCCAGCTAAAGCACTGCTTTTAGGATTGCTTTCTGGATTGCTTTCTGGAAGAAAAGTCTTTACTTTCTGTTCCTGCTGTGAGGCTACTACAGAGCATTAGGGAAAAAAAAAGAAGTGAAACTGACTTTCCCTGTTTTGTTGGACTGTGACCCAGAATGCTCCCTGGAGAATTACCCAAATGTTGTGTTTTATCACCCAAATAAAACTTCCATTTACATTTTGTTTGTCCGTCAGTTATGTTGTGTTCTGTACTTGCTGCAGTGCAGTAGGGTCATGTTGTACTCTTGCCACACAGAACTTGATCCCTGAGGACTCTCCTTACAATCAATGTAATGCTCAAGGGAAGTAGAGGTAGGAACTGGAGGTCCAAATAATTGCTTCTAAACACTGTTCTTAAAACTTCTCAAGCCTTATCCAGGGGAAAGTTATGGAAGCTCTGATGTCTCTGTGTCTTTTTTAGTGTTAAAACTGATTCAAGGTTTTTAGCATCCTCTCCTTGAGGTCCCCTGTGCACCATGGCCACAGGTGTTACATCCCTTTTTATAAGTACTCTTCTCAAACTGCATGTCATTGCTTCCTCTGGGGCTAGAAACACTGTTGCTGTGAACAGCAATGGAAATGAAGGAGACAAAATACATTTTTGATTTTGCTACTTATTCTCTGCTAACAAGGTAGTAATTTTCTGAAACATCATATCTAAATACATGTAAATTCCTCCCTTTCCCCCAAGTTCTGAATGATTCAGGCCTACTAGTGTTGCTGTCTCTCAGAAAAGGTTTATGGGTTTCATAGGATAATGTTCTGCAGGCTGGCAGTAGATGAAGAACCTGCCAGTTGGAAAGAATGACAAGAGGGAGAAAAGGCACCATCATTTAAAAGAAATGGTAGATGAGGGAGGAGAGGGATAGGGAGTGTGATGCATTTCTGTTTAACAGAAATGACTGAGCACACAAGGCAGGATACACTTTGCTGTGTCTTGAGAAATGTTATAGAGTGGTGTGTGCTGGAGGGATGCTCTCACAGCAAATTCTACCTGATGTCTCCAAAGCCTTCGCTGCAACTGGCACACGTTCATCTATGCCTGCTTTTTTCTGCCTGAGACCATGCAGACTGTGCTGTTGTTCTGAACAAATGTGAACATAAATAGAAATGTGCAAACAACAAGATGGTGAAAACTCGTATCCAGCACTGCAGAAATACTGTCATAGGCAACTATTACCATGTATTCTCAAAGTGGGGCCTGGGTCTGAATTTAAAATAATGCCTGGTGAAATAGGATTATTCAAATTTAAACAAGTATATATAAAGACATGATAAATCTGTGCGGATTTTAATATAAGTATTATTACACATATTATTATATAATTATAATTAAATAATCATTATATAATATTATTATAAGCTTATATTATATAATAAAATGGCTATTATTCTAGTAATAATATAAAATATATTTTAAGATATATGCTTTATCAACTTCTCTGCAACTAACATCACAATCCTAGCATTTGCTTAAGATTATTGTTCACTCAGTGTCTCACTCCTTTTTTTATTATGAGGTTCCTTTTCCACAATCTTTGGTATCTAAATGTTAAATGCCCATTTTAAGTAAATCATCAGTGTCTTAAGGTCCTTTTTATATCAGTAAAGATATCATCCTCTAAAGGCAGCTTGAAGGGCTGGGCTATAATATATGCCAGATTTTCAGATAGTAAAACTGGAAAAGAATGCTCCTTTCATTTTGCTCAGTTATATGTATTCCTTTTATTGATGTATGCATCTCTGCATGTCTCTGATCTGTTAGGGTTTTCAATTTGTGATTTAGTCCCTTCTGGAACAGCTAGTCTATCTGCAAACATGTGATTTGGGATGATACTGCTGAGCGTTTAACCAAACTAATGAACTTGTTCCAAAGGAAACAGAACTTTCCAGGAAAAGGAAAGGTTTACACACATTACTACATTGAAGTCACTTTCTGTGTTCTCTTGGTTCATCTGCCCATTCACAGAATGGCAGAACCGCAGTATGCCTGGGGTAGGAAAGCACCTTTGGAGATGGCTGTCCCTCCAGATCAAAGCGGGGTTAAAAAGAGCAGGTTGCTTAGCTCTTGTTCAGTCAGGTTTTGAATATCTTCAGCCTCTGTGAAGAAAATAAATACCTTACTCAGAGATATATACATTACTGGAATGCCACCTGAGTTGAGAACAAATTATTCCCACTGACCCTTTTGGCACAATAAAATTATCTGTTTTCCTCCATGCTAACTTTATGTTGGGAAGGACCTTCATTTAACATTGTATTTAATGACGGGCACACTTAAAATGTTGTTAATTAATACACCAGGCACTGGGCAAATCTTTGCCTATCAGCTGCAGCTTCCTGCTGTGTTGTGTTAGAGCTTATGTCATGAAGGATATTAGAGCATCCAAGCCAAACCTAAATTTTATTTAACAATATTTATGATAACTTTCCAAAGCTGTATGAAAAATTAAGAAATACATCTTATTTATTCATGCACTAGGGAAAGCAATTATGTTAATTGCATATTGCATGTAATATCAGTTATAACTTAGGAAAGAATGATTTGCGCGTGTGTATGTGCTCATTCTCACACAATGAAATTTGATTTACATAATAACTACACCACAAAACACAGCTTGTACCAATTTAATTTTAAAAATTATGTGTTCTGCTTCAAAGTAACATTACTAATAAAGTAAGGTTAAAAATATTACAGCTCTGTAATAAAAACCTAACAAATATAAGGATATGTCTTCCTTATTCGTACAGATTAATTAGAAACCGCCTTACTGGTATTGAGCTCAAAATATCCCAGATAATTCATAAGGGCCATATGGAGTTTTTCTTTTTTAAAGTTTTTTTTTTTAAACAAATACTTGGATTAAAAAATGTTGTTATGAAATATTGGCAGCAGTTTGAAAGAACTTTGTAAACCTTGCTGAAATCAGTTGTTAGTGCTTTAGTAGAAAGCACACTGAAGTATTACACACTGCAGCAGGCAATGGAGCGTCATGGCAGGATGGTCAGGCTTTCTAATCCAGCCCCGCAGCAGAAAAAGGATTTGAATATTTATCCTGGGGAGAAGCTGGTTTGCATGTCTGCCTTCTCAAAGCCCCTGTTTCATCAGTCTGGCTGATATGAATGTACTGGCTCATCACATCATAACTCATTTCAAACAGTCCTTGTCAAATTGCAAAATATTGTAAGTATACCTAGATATATAGAAGAAGCAGTACCTTCCCAACATGACCTCCAAAATAGATTCGAGCATTTACACTGGTGCCATTTAATCAGTACTGAAATAAGAATTGAAATGCAGATTGCCATTGCCACACCAGGATTGTTCCTTTCAAAATTCAGTTACTTCAGGGCTTATCTTGGCAATCCACAGAAATAGTTGTCTAGATGTTGAGGCTTCCTGTGTTGGTGAGAGACATACACATAGTAAAGAAACCACATTTAATTTAGCCAGTAAGAATAGGGTAAATTTGCCTGAAGAGATGTCTTGCACCTTAAGGGAGGAGCCTTATGACAGATATCTTTTAGATGTCAAAAATGAGGTGATATGAATCACAAATTCTAAAATACAAAATAGATTGGCAGATGAAATACTACGTTTCTTTCCTATTGATCATGATCACACAATTTGATCAATACAGAAAAGCTGCACATTTGTTTTCAAGCTATGTCTTTGAGCAGAGCCAGTAACCCATAAATTACATATAATAACCACAACTGAATTTAAAAGTGGCAGGTAAGGCTGAGTTTCCTCCCAGACATGCTGTGCAGAGGAACACTTTAATCTGTATGGATGCCACAGCATAGGATCAGCAAGGACTTCAAGAGAACCCCAGAGTTCACTTGTTCGAGAGAACAAGTATTCTCTTGCTCCATAGCAAGGGTGACTGGGTCTTGATCATTCTTGGCAGATGTTTGTCTAAGCAGTTCCCAAGGTTCTTCTGTGCCAGAATCTCAACATCTTCCCCAGGTTGATATATTCCAGTGCTACACTACACTTAACATCAGAAAAACTTATCTAGTCTAAATCTTCCTGATCATTCAAACCAATTATTTCTTGCATTATCCACCACTGGCACAGTCAGTTACTCTATTTCTCCTTCCATCAGCCTTCTATATATTTCAACAATGCTGCATGCCTCTTCAGTACACTTTAATTTAAATGATCCAACCTTTATATATCATGATTTCCTGACTTCTTCATGCTCTCCTAAGGATTCTGCTTAGTTGGTCCACATCTTTATGAAGGACAATGCCAGAAACTAGAGAGATGAATCCTTATTAGTGTGAATCAGGGAGAATGAGTCACTTCAAATGTTTTGCACACTGCATTTACTTTATATATTCCACTTTAATGTCACAAGCGTGTATATAAATGTTGACAATTTGAAGACTATAATGCTGATGAAACTGAAGCATGCAAAAAAGTGGTCTCATTTTTGTAGTATCAGGAGCTACCTAAAAGCTAGTACAGATCTTAGTAACTAGATATTAAAAAAGAAAAAAATATATATAACCTTGGAATTGCCATTTCAAAAACAAATTTAGGGTTTAGGCACAGTTGAATATCTATTCATTGGTTGTGATTACTTGATAATTAAGCATTAGTAATTCAAGCATCTCTGCACTGTTCTGTTTAGGATCTTGAACTCTGACCTGGGCTGACTTCCTGAATGGAAGCGCACTGCTACCATGACTACTCCTGACGTTAGCAACCAGGCAACCTTAGCTTTAGTATCTCAGTTATAGTGACAGTAAAAAAGCTCAGAGTCAAAAATGTGATGAAGCGTTTACTTCTATGCCTTGTAAGTGGTTAATATTAAAAAAGTATCAATACAGATGCTATTATTCTGGACCTTGCAGCTTTCTCTGCTTTGTTGACAATATTTTTGACCTTTGAAGGATAAAGGAAGTCACAGAGCCTCTCTTTTACCAGCTCAGCTACCAGGTTGGAAAAGACCTTTAAGTATGATAGGCAGCAGGTCTTCACAATCTGCCACTGTACACGTGGTTGTCAACGGTCTTGTTTTTTGAACTAATACTCTGCCTATATTAATTCACCAATCTTCAGCTTACTTTGTGAACACTTTATGAACTTTTTGAATACCTAAAGTTTGTTTTATGTAGTACCAGGAGGATACTGGGATTATTTTTAATTGATACCATTTTCTGTTGCTGTAATTACAATTTGGCATGTCCTTTACCCCTCAACCTTTTTTTCTAAAGATGAATTCTAAAACCAGCTGTTATTTTCCTATTTAGATAAATTATTTTAAATTGCCTTGAATTTAGTTTATTTGGAACTCACTGCAACACATTCATGTTCTAAGGCAACTTTTGTACAACTTTGCTCTGATGATATACTTAGGAGAGTTCCAACTGGCAGCTGGATGCTTTTGAACCCTCAGCATGATTTAGTGTCAATGGAACCTCAGTGGTATAATATTAGAGCAGTGGAAATGCAACTCATCCTTTTCCAACTCATTAAGAGAGTTCAGAAGGTTTCAGCTGAGAGTTCCTGTCAGCACCAGAAAGTCTAAAATTGCCATAACACTCCTTTTCCACAGGATCTGTCTGCTGATGACAAAATTATTTTTTTTAAGCTTAAAAAATTAATAAACTCTAAGTAACCCATGAGGATGAGCATAGCCATTTAAGGCATGCATTTCGCACTTAATGTAGGGAGAGGCACTCCGCTGTGCAATTGCATTCCAGGGTCTTTGTGCTTATTTAGATCCGCATTCCATGGTTTTGGGGCTTATTGCACAGACAATATAGAATAAATCTGTCCATGTTGCTCACATGCAGTAACAGATAGAAGGAAAATTTCATGAGATCTGCTGTTTCAGAACTTACAACTGAGTCAGCAGTTATATTTGATAATGAATTTTTTTATTGTGTGGTTATTTATGGTAATTAAAATGCCAATTTACAGAGAAGTCTGAGTATACTTTTTCTTCGAAAGAAACGTGAGAGGAGGAATTCAAGTATTACATTCAGGAGGGACTGTTCTGGAGCATATAAAAAAAGATGTTAAAATGCATAATACAAAATTCCTTCCTTTTGTTTCCTTGCAAAAACAACACGAACAAACAAAAACTACTGCCAGGTTACAAACAGCAAGTGTAAAACATTAACAAAAAAAAAAAAAAAAGGAAAAAATTCTGTACTAGTGAAAAGCAAACATTTTCTTCTGCATATACACAGATTCAGAAAACAGTCTAATTGCTGTCCTTTCTCCTGTTGGTTCTCATTGTAAAGACTCTGGAGTAGTCAGTACACAGGCAGAAATCTCAAGCTGGAGATCTCGTACAAGTTTTTAAAGGGCAAAAAATGTTCTGGTGCTGGAGGATGGAGGTTGAGAGTTGGGAATGACAAGCCAGCAGGGAGACTGTACTGCCTGGCTGGGATGGGTGCTTCTGAGTTTGTGCAAGAGCAGAGTCCCCTCCGGAAGCTGTGGATCTGATGGTGTTTCCTGCTCTCTGCACGACTGACCTCACTTTCACATCTTCTCTGCGGAGAGGCCAGGCTTGCGACATCAGGTGCCTTCTTGCCTTTCGCATTTATGCACTGAGGCAAGGGAAAGAACAGAGGACTTCTTACTCCCAGGTCTCATGCTGTAACTTGATGTTTCAGGCTGAATGCCCTTACATGCTCACTGTTGCTCCAGATAAATAATAGATAGTGTTTCAAAGAATAATGCCCTGGGGTTTGTCTGTTTGTTTGCTTGTTATAAAAGTTTCTAAGGGATCTTTAATTTTCAGCCAGGAGTATCTGGGACATTTAAAATAGCAACCAAAGTGTACTATTTGCAGCTTAAACAAATGAAATAGGTGATGTTTTAGAATATAAACATCTATAATAATGCATTCCTGTGTAGGATACTGTAGTTTTATCCTTCTCCTGAAAGAAAATCTTGAATGAAAAACAGAAGATCTCATTTTCTATGTGTGCAGAAATACTGTTATCTCTTTTTCTGAAGTGTTTATTTTGCTTTCAGGGGTATGGTAGGCATGGCAAGTAATCTTCTCTTTATTCTTCAGTAGCCTCTGACTAACATGCATACCAGAGTGGTGTCTTGGTTTTGCCATCACAGTTGCTGAGGCAGGCAGACTGTTTAGAGCAGCACTACTATATTAACATTTACATCAGATCAACATAAACATAGATTGTTAACGATTTCACCACTTGATAGGGCTTGGACCTAAAGGGGGCTTTTTTCTGTGGTCTGCTTCTACCACTCAATTCCCCAGAAATCTACATTCGGTGAGATAAAATTTAAGTCTGGGATTTATTTTATTTAATTTTTTTTTTTTTGGTGGCACTGGAGATTGAAGCTATGGTGTAAAAATGCATCCTCTTTTTCTCCTACCTGCCACCAGAACAATACTTATTGTTTTCTTCTGTAGGGCTGAACTCTGACATAAGGCTCAAGACAGAGTATATAGGTATAATTGTAGAGTTGGAAATGTGACAGGCAGAAACACACAGTTGCACTGTGGTAGCATGCCCTCTAGCTGATGAATCTGTCCATTTCATCTCATGTTCACACCAGGCCCTCCCTGCGATTCAAATTTGCACTTTCCAGGATAAATACCACTTTATTCTGTATTGTGTGTGCAATACCTTCCGCTGACTCCCGAAAGAGAGGCTAAATGCTCTCTAAGACAACTAAAAAAAAGAGTAAATTTAACTTACCTATGATGCATTTCTGAAAAAAGAGACCTTAATTCCAATTTCTGCTCTGAAGCAAAGCATGGATTAGAGCCAAGATTTGTCACCTTCCGGGAAAGTGCTTTAATATTGAGTCATTTTCCTTCTCACTGGCTTAATGAATATTTAAGTAGTCCATGCAAAATGAAACAGAATCACTGGGAGAGACTATAAGCAAATCTCTCTAGAATACCTTACAGTGTTGTAGCTAGGTCATTTTTTGAGGAGATATGGCTTCAGGTGCTCTCAGGAAAAGGAAAAAAAAATGCATCTGCCTCCTATAATTTGGGTTAATACGTTTCTGATTCTTTAGTGGGTTTTTGCTCCTTTTTTTTTTTTTCCCTGTGTTACTAGAGAAAATATTTTGAATACAGAGAAACAAGTAACTTTACATATATTAAAGTTAATTATTTGGGCATTTAAAAAATCTAATGTGAAATTCAACCCAAATTTGCAAACAGTTTAGGTATTCTGAAGATGTTGGATTGTTGCTTTTCCAGTTCTGCGCAAGCTGCGCTTCACCTAAAAAATCCACTGCGCAGGCTGGAAGGGCTTACTCTCACTTGTCTGTATGGATGGGCAAGGGTTGAAACGGTAGGTGACAAGGTGCATGGGAAGCTGCAGATCCAACCTTGCATGCGGGTGGACCAGCGCATGGGTAGCTTGAGATTGCGCAGGAGATGACAGTCCTGGTCGGACACTTCCTGACTGCCTAAGCACCCTTTTTTCCAACCAGATTTGCATATCCCCCATGCCCTTGGTCATCGTGCTTGTAGTAAGCGTGGTTAAAGCCCTTCCCAAATCTTCACTCGTGAAGCCAAGCCATCATCATATCTCTCTATATATGTATAATAATCTGCTTTGAAGAAAATAATGTTCTCTCACCAAAAAAGCTGTTCAGGTCTTGCAGAAAAATGGAATGTGTGTTCTCTTGCCACTGGTACAAAGGAAAAATTTTGTCTTCATCCACCTGAAAGAGAAGAACGAGCAGGGGAACGGCTGATGTAGTTTCCTAAGGAGACATGTCAGTTCATGAGGTGTTAGATTGATTAGGTTACAGAAAGATTACTTTTTTTTAACACTTGAACATGGCAGTTGAGCTCATTTTCCCCCAAAGGTTTGCAAGGATGAAGATGTTTAGGCTTCCTGGGCAGATTAAACTGACAGAAGTCTGAACAGAGCCTGAACAGTCTCATTTTCTTCTAGTATAGGCTACTTACTTTGACATTAGTCATCCCACAAAAGTAGTTTGAATATGATTGACTCATTAGTCTGAGAGAAAAACAGGTGGGTTTTTTTAATTTTCTCTTTTCTCTGAGCTAGTTCCATGTTGGTTTGCCAGTCTTGTCCACTCCAAAGTTGCATAATTCCTAGAGGTTTTTTGGCAGATTTCCTGTCTTAGACTGGCTTCTGTCAGACAGAAAACTAGAAGCAGAAGGATAAAAGAAAAAGTCCTTTTTGAGAAATGAATGGATGGTATGAATGGATAGTTTATGCTGGTAGACTTGCACAGTGAGGAAGGGACACAGCTACCTGTTTCCCCTGTGCATCCCTCTGTGAAGGTTTCCAAAAAGGAAGAGCATCCCACTGTTTGTGTCATAACTATGTGGTTTGTTGTGTTTGTATAAATCTCAGGTCTAGCTAAAAATAGATATTATTATCTGTTCCTAGCCATAAGACAGGGTGTTTAAGTGCTGCAGTCCTGCCTGAGTGTCTCTTATTAAAAAAACATGGAAATACGTTCTCCAAATCCCTGGAATAAGCTGGCAAAAAGCAAGTTTGCTTTTCTTATCCCTATTCACCATAGTGGAGTCATTCAGACTTCCTCTTTGTTAAGTGGTAGGTCCTGCAGGGAAGCCTATAAGAGTCAAACTTACTTTATAACCTTACATAGTTAATGTGATTCACTACACTGTTTCTATTAGGATTTGTAGGTTTTGCAGTTGGTGTATCTTTAGAAACATAAATGTAATGTTTTAGCATCTCTGTCCGCAGATTTGTAGAGCTTAATCTATGATGAACTATGTTAGATATGTAATACTGCTATTTCTTTAAAGTGTTCGTTGTATTATTTTTCCTATTTTTTCAGTATTTTTGTACTCAAAATTAAACATTATAACTAAACAATAGCAACTGTTGCTATGGTGTTGTTCTTGCTTTAGGAGGACATTGCCAACCATAACCTATATTTTTAACCCTCTACGATAGTAAGCAGAAATCACCTCCTCCATTTTATTGATATGTGCAATTGTATTATGTCTCTTGATGGATATTGTTAATTTGATTTCTAGGGCTAGAGTAGTTCCAGAGCTAATGAATACGTTTGCATAAAAATTCAGTCTTCTTGATGTCATGGATGGGCTGTGTGCAGTACTAAAATATTGAGTTTTGGAGGAATTACTCAGTAATAAAGAATCAATTCCTATACACTTTCTGCTATGTTTGTTATTTGTATTCTGGTGGCAGGCACAACAAGCTGGATGCTGGCTACACATTCAGGATGAGTCTGCCTGTAAAGCTGCAGAGCTCACAATCAAACTCCTACCTCCCCAGTATAGAGAATTTCAAGTATTTGGAGAGTCATTTTAAAGTCAAAGTTTTGATTTAAAATATCAAGCTAGCAAAATGTTCTTTGAAACAGAAGGTGATAAAAATATTTCACAAATGTGAACCTTCAGAAAAAATTATTCCCAGTTTTCACTAGCTTTTCTTGCACTTTTGTTGGAGAGTTCATTTTGCAGAAAAGTGTAACAAATCTTTGACTTAAAAAAGTTATTGTTTTCTTAGAATGAAAAGTGCCCCTTTTTCAATGCATTCAGTTATAACTGAATATAAACGATTAAAATAACTAGCAAGTTTCTGGACTTCATACACCAGATTATAAGGGCAAATGGAAAAAAAAAACAGAGCAGAAGGGATTTACTAGTTACTAAAGCAGGAGGCCATACTGAAATGTTAGGCATGACAGCATAAATCTGGAGTTATACTCTCAAGGGCAATCAGCTTACTCCAGATTTACTCTTCGCTACCAGTTCAGGGTCTGGCCAAGATTATTATCTTGTAAGTACATTTTTTTAATTAACCCTGTTGGCAAAAAAATCATTAAAAAGAAAATTAGTAGGTTTTGCTTGATTAATCTAGTAATATGTCTGCAGCATCATGTCTGAAATTATTTCTTCACTCCATAAAAATTTCCTGAACATGTCTCCTGTCTTCAAAAAGGGCAAGAAGGAGGACCCGGGTAACTATAGACCGGTTAGCCTCACCTCCATTCCTGGGAAAGTGATGGAACACCTTATCCTTGGTGCCATCTTAAGGCATATCAAGGATAAGAGGGTTATGAGGAGCAGTCAACATGGCTTCACCAAGGGGAAGTCATGCTTGACCAATCTCGTAGCCTTTTATGAGGAAATAACACGGTGGATGGATGATGGCCGAGCGGTGGATGTGGTCTACCTTGACTTCAGCAAAGCGTTTGACACGGTCTCCCACAGCATCCTCGCAGCTAAATTGAGGAAGTGTGGTCTGGATGATCAGGTAGTGAGGTGGACTGTGAACTGGCTGAAGGAGAGAAGCCAGAGAGTTGTAGTCTATGGGGCGGAGTCTAGTTGGAGGCCTGTATCTAGTGGAGTGCCTCAAGGGTCGGTACTGGGACCAGTATTATTTAATATATTCATCAACGATTTAGATGAGGGAATTGAGTGTACTATCAGCAAGTTTGCTGATGACACTAAGCTGGGAGGGGTGGCCGACACGCCAGAAGGCTGTGCTGCCATCCAGAGAGACCTGGACAGGCTGGAGGGTTGGGCGGGGAATAACTTGATGAAATATAACAAGGGAAAGTGTAGAGTCCTGCATCTGGGCAGGAACAACCCCAGGTTCCAGTATAGGTTGGGGAACGACCTGTTAGAGAGCAGTGTAGGGGAGAGGGACCTGGGGGTCCTAGTGGACGACAGGATGACCATGAGCCGACACTGTGCCCTTGTGGCCAAGAAGGCCAATGGCATCCTGGGTTGTATTAGAAGGGGGGTGGTTAGTAGGTCAAGAGAGGTTCTCCTTCCCCTCTACTCTGCCCTGGTGAGACCTCATCTGGAATATTGTGTCCAGTTCTGGGCCCCTCAGTTTAAGAAGGACAGGGACCTGCTGGAGAGAGTCCAGCTCAGGGCAACTAAGATTATTAAGGGAGGGGAGCATCTCCCTTATGAGGAGAGGCTGAGGGAGCTGGGTCTCTATAGTTTGGAGAAGAGGAGATTGAGGGGTGACCTTATTAGTGTATATAAATATATAAAGGGGGAGTGTCACGAGGATGGAGCCAGGCTCTTCTCAGTGGCAAACAATGAAAGGACAAGGGGAAATGGGTATAAATTGGAACACAAGAGGTTCCACTTAAACCTGAGAAGAAACTTCTTCTCAGTGAGGGTGACGGAACACTGGAACAGGCTGCCCAGGGAGGCTGTGGAATCTCCTTCTTTGGAGACATTCAAAGCCCACCTGGACACGTTCCTGTGTAACCTTATCTAGGTGTTCCTGCTCCAGCAGGGGGATTGGACTAGATGATCTTTTGAGGTCCCTTCCAATCTCTAACATACTGTGATACTGTGATACTGTGATGTAAAAATAGTATCTTTAATACATAAAAATACAGCAATTTCCTTGCTATATTTCTGGATCCTCTCTACGTGGTCATTTATATTACACCGTTATAACAAAAATCCCCACTACTGGATTCTCATGCCACCCAGCTCATATTTGCATCTGCACATTTAGTTGGACGGAACCTTTGTTTCTTCAAGTTGACTAATGGTCTCTTTATTCTCTCTTTCTTTGACATTAAAATTTGTGTTCAGTTCATCTTTGTTTCAGAAATTAATCATCGTCTTGCTGTAATTTTCTTCTGAATGCAAACATTCTGTTTTGTAAAAGTCAAAGGCTCTGTCAAAGGCATTGTATTTGTCCTTTTAGTCTATATTTCATTTATTTTTTCACTATTGTAACTTGGTTTTCATAATGGTGTGCCTTTCTTATTGTTTTTGCAGTCTGAATAGCAAACAAGGATTTACCAGTCAGCCCTGATATTTTTCTTTTTATTTTTTAATACATGGGAAAAAATACCTCCTCTTGTCTAGACTTTTCCATCAAGGAAGACAAATATTTGAAAATGCTTCTTATATGGGAAATATATTCACACTATAGGTATTATGTTGTGGAAACAGATAATTCATTAAAAAATAATGACAATTTTTTTTTTCAAAAATTCCTAGCATATGCTGTATGCTTTTTTCATCTCTAAAAAGGGATAGTTTATTGTCCTTGAAGTGTTATTCAGATGACTGATCATAAAGTGTATCTTTATGAAGATTTTAAAATTACCAGTTTAGGAACCTTGTGAATCTTCTCAGGAAAATTCCTATATTTTTTTGAGGACTGCAGAAGAAGCCATGGAGGGATGCAGGTAAGAAAGTGTCTCATTTCAAAAGGGCATCAAAATAAACTTTAAGTAAAAACTAAGATGTTGGTTCATATCTAAAATAAACAAGGAGCTAAAGAAAGAGGAAAGTCATTAAGAAGGAGCCCTGATGTTTACCTTTGTAAAAGGACTGGGAGATAGCAATGAGAGCAGCTTCAGTAGAGCTGATATAATGTGAAAGCCAAGCTGAAAGGTAACCAGCTGCAAAAGGGGAAGCTTGTGCTCTTGTTGTAGGCGGTACATCACATGGTTTTAGAGATTGGTGGGACATCTGGAATGGAACTAGTGTTTGAGAAAGGAGTTAGAAAGCACTATGGAAACTAAAGAACTTCCTGAAAGAAATTCCTGAATTTTCTGAAAGAGAAAAAGACAATGTAGGACAGTGAAAGGCTGACAAGGAAGATGTCAGAGAGGAGCAATACAGAAGCAATAAAAGCTAAGAGACTGAATCAATGACTAGGTCAGATGAGAGGGTTAAATAGGTAGTGTAGAGCTGAAAACTACTTAAAACTGCACAGCCCTACCAGGCCATGTCTCAAATATATGGTGTTTCCAAAAACTCAAGTTTAAGGAGCAGCTCCTTAAAGGGTTCCTCTAAGCTCCTCCTCTAAGAGGATCAGTTCTCAGGTTTATTGTTATCATAATGACAGATGGTTTTAAGAGTTAGTGTTTCTGTTAAAGATACAGTCATCCAGGAATTAATTAGCTCTGACAGAAGTCAAGAAGTCAAGATTATTCCTTTTTCAAAGCATTAGAAGGACTTGTTCATTGGCACATACAGTGAATCTGGAAGTCTCCAACCTCCTGGATGTAAAAACTAAGCATGTAATATGTCATTGCCATGCTAAGCAAAACCCGTTTTTTTTTTTTTTTATAGTCTGTTCACAGCAGACTATAAATATGGAATAATGATTGCCAGAGAAACAAGAAACACAGAAAAATAATTCAGAGAATGAAAGGATCAAAGTGATTTGGCTCTGCTGAGGCAAACAAATAATTTGAAATTTGAAGAGGAAATAGAGGATAAGAAATAAAGACAAACTCAAACATTAACTTTGAGCGTAACCATTAAAATATGTTATTTCTTTCATTGTTTTTTTCTCTCTTCAACTTTTAATGCAATTAAAGGACACTTCAAAGTGTATTTAATTTACTTTGGTTTTCTAAGCCCATTTAAAGATGCGAAAGCTTTTTATGTGTTTCTTTGTATCTACAAGTATTTGTATATACACATGTGATGACTGAATTACAGAGTATGTACAGTGCAAATGAAAGTGCAATTGAAATTTCTTACATATGTAATAGCTGCACCAATAAAAGTCTCTAATAGTCTCAAAAAAGGAAGAATGGTTGATCATAGCAAGACAGATTCCCATCAAATTTACTGTAAATGTCATAGCAATTGAAAAGGTATATGATTACCCTGTGCTGCCTTTTCAGATAGTCTGGAATTCATGTAGTGAAGAGACATGTAGTAGTCCTTCAAGTAGGAACTGATGCTGAGTCCACTGTAGATGCATGTCCCTTTCAGTAGCAATGCGTCTTGCAGTGTTCATGCCCTCAAGCTGCTCTCTTTGAACAACACAGAGGAGTTTTGTCCTATCATCTTTTTGTTCCATCTTAATGCCTATCATGGGAAATACCTGAAGAGCATTGATATTTCTTTGATACTTCACTGATATTTGTGTTGAGAGATTCGCTTTCCTAGACAAACCAAATACCTTTTTATTTTAAACCCTCAGTGCCTCGCAATGGACTTACTCTGTTAGCTGGTCATCTCAGCCGCAGGAGGTCTGCACCCAGTGCATCTGTTGTCTTTAGTGTCAAAATCGTGAAACAAGCACCTTAGCTTAGTGCAAATGATGAGATGCCTCTGACTCTGAGACGTTAACACCGCAATTCCAGTGAGTCTCATCCCTGCCACTGGGTGTGCTGTACCAACACAGAGAACAAAAGTGTCCCTGAAGAACAAGTCAACAACCAAGTGGATAATAAGCCAAGTAGCAGGGAATTATATTCAGGAAAAAGACATTCGGAACACAAATTAAAATGACTCCAAGTAAGGGATAGAGTCATCTCCTATACAGAATCATCCAAACATTTTCAATAAGAAGTCCTCTAAGCCTCACAGGGCTGGCAGCAAGGGCCAGATAAACGGGTGGTATTAGAGAGTATCTTGGTTCTCAGCAGGACAACAGAGTGAATAATAAATACAAAGCAGATGATAACATTGGTGTCAGCTGTAGATTTGACAATGATTACAAAACCTGGCTTTGTTCCTGATAAGTATTTCTGTGCCCAGAAATGTTAATTCTTCCTGTACAATTCTTCCTGTAACTACTTTTTTTCGGCTTAGGAAAGAATACCGTTCTTCCTGAGGGTGTGTTGACTTGAGTTCTATGTTGCAATGGATTTCTGGAGATTTCTCTATAACATAATGCAGAACTATTTGAATCTGAATCTGATTTTTTACAAGTTTGGCAATATTTGGACCTCAGTTCTGCATAACTACTTGGTGAAACACTGGATGACCAAAAATTGCTAAAATCAGACTGTTGAGGGTTTTTTAAAAAATATTACAGATCAAATTAGAAGTTATAAGTGGGAAGGAGGGAAGATGGAAAAGAAAAAGAGAGTTATGATATTAGACTTCTGAAGAAGCTGGAACATTTCTGACAGAGAAAGTGGAGGAGATTTAGAGACAAGTTAAAGTAAAAAAAAAAGAAGGAAACTATGATTATTAGATGTTAGTTTCTCTCTCAGTATAGGCTTTAGTTGGTTAAAAAAGAAAAAGGTTTGCATATAGAGGTTGTTAAAAAGATGGCTAATACTGATAATAAAATGCATTTCTCAGGCATAAAGAGTGGCTTTTGTCCAGAAATCAAATTGAAAAATAAATTATAGAAAGCAGTAATATAGCAAGATAATTGCCAATATGCTCAGATGAGATAGCAGATAAGTGAAAATTATTCAGTAAGAAAACTACAATAGTATATCGAAAAACAGTTTTTAAAAAGTCACTATTTTTATTGTCTGCAGGGAATAAAACCCATCTCTTAAGAAAACTATCAGATTTTCTGGGGTAAGAATTAAATAATGGCTAGATAACAAAGAGCTTGCATGAAGACTTATGGAAAACCCTACTGCAAAGTAAAAAGCCAAAATATATTAGTCATCCACAAAGCTAAGGATTATAATTTTTTCTTTTATTTCTGTCAAGATGCCTTAAATTACCAGCATTTAGTGTTTTTTTTTTTTTTTTTTTTGTGGGGGCATTCTTTTGTGGGTTTTTTTTTTTTTTTTTTTTTTTTTTTTACAATACCTGCAAGCAACACATGAAAGGTCAGTAAGTTTTCTGGACAGACCTGAGGATGGGATTGAGCCTGGAATGAGTGAAGGTGTGGCAAAGGTCCTGGCTACAGTAGTTTGAAGCTATGTGGTGGGGATGGACTGCCCCCAAACATGGACCAATCTAAAGACAGTGGTGTTGCCCCACCTTGGTGTAGCCAAAACTTGTAGCTTTAGCCTATGCAATGGGCTTTATTTACTTTCCCTTTGCCTTGTAGCACTTGAGCTAACAGGACAGTTAGCACTTGAGCTAACAGCACTTGAGCTAACAGGACAGGGAATACTACTGGAGACCAGAGGTTAGAGTTGAAAAAAGAAAGGTAAAGAAAGGCCCTGACTCTCTAAATCTGCCTGGGACATGATAGCCACATGAGACAAAGACACTTGAAATTAAGCATCTACTGGCTGATATGTGTCTAAGCTCCTTTTGTAGTCAGTGGAGATCCACCCAACATTCAGCAGAATATCGGCTGCAGAGTATCTTCATTGGCTGCACTGAGGTTTCACTGTATGTCCATACATTAGCCTGAACACATGGGGCTCTAGAGCTGTTTTGGATGCTTTGTATGTCTCCCACAGCGTGTCAACTTGTTCAAGTAAGTTTAATGCATGTTAGCAAGGTATCACCACTTGAAAATGTAAAGCAGGTTTTTTATTGTTGAATGTGTGAAACAGATTGTTGATTAGTTAATTGTTAATTAGTTCCTAAGGTAAGTATTACTATGCTCTTCATCCCTATTAAGCTAACAAAGACTCTTTGCTGACCAGGAATCATAAGTCGAGAAGTGAAGAGTAAGCTTCTCTTGTTCTCTGAATGGGATGATCCTGGTTGGCTCTGGGTCGTCATCTTCTGACTCCCAGCTGTTTCACTAAAGCTTCTTTATATTTTCCTGTTTACATTCTTGTCTTCAGTTGTGGTCTATGCACACTCTCACAGTTTTTACTTACAACTTAGCAATATATTCAGAAATCTGAGCTGATCTTATGCAGTGAGGCTGTGTTCAAATTAGATCTGAGGAGCAGGTAGGCAGACAGCTGAAGAAATAGGTAGGAGGAAGAAAACACCTAGATGACCCAGCATGTCCACAAAAGGTGGTCACACATAGCAACCACCCTATGAGGAGCTGCACCCTCTGGAGTAGAAGCAGAAGGTGAGGCAGCCACGGCTTTAGATGCCAGTCTAGTGACAAACGAATCAAGTCCTACACAAGGTACATATAAACTCCTAGAGCACCTGTAGACACCTACATGTGGATGCTTAAATGTTGAGATGTTAATCTTAAAATTAATTTTGTCCTAGATGCCTAGCTTAGAACAGCCACTGAAATGTTCAATACCATAAATTGGGTGAGATCTACCCAAGCCATAAACACTAAGAGTATGACCTTTCTGTGAAAAAGCTACACTCCAAAACCATTATCTCAGTCCAAATGCACCATTTCTTGTCTGTCACATTAGGTACTGCTTTACTGCTTTACTTACGTGTGTCATACTCTGCTATTTCATTTATTCTGGGCATACTAACTATTCATATATCACACTAGCATTTGCACAGACTTTCTATGGTAATGCACAGTCATTCAAATCCAGACACTGCAAGATGATTTGCCTTCTCTTTCTGATTCTGTGCTGTTGTTTTCCGTAGCTCTGGCTTTGAGGTTGCTGCAAATCAAATTACATTTTCTTTTCTCTTTTCTTTTTTTCTTTTTTTCTTTTTTTTTTTTAATAGTGCCTCCTTAATGTCAATCTGCCATCTATGATGCTTGCAGCTGGCAGTAAAAGTCCATAGCCAGTAAGATTCCGGGTGCAGTGGATACAGACAAAGCATGCAAGATGAGCAAGGTGGATGTGATAATTGTGTTTTCATCCCAAATATAAAATGTGAGTTTTATGCAGGAAATCAGATGAATACTGTTGGTCCCTATAACTGTGAATAGAAAAATATCCACAGAGAACATGTTGCACTTATGCATTAAGGCTCAGTGTATCTTTGTACTGAGTTGGGAGCAGATTGCTAACCAGTACATATTAGGCTTGACTAATTTTATAGAATACACTGCACAATGGCTGATTTCTTCACCAAATAAAGCACAAATTTAAACATAACTCCCCTGTGTTTGCTGCCTTGAGGACTTGAGGTGAGCCTTTAAATTGTTTTATGTAGATTTCTTAATAGAACACTCTGGCACAGCTACAACTTCCCATTTCTTGTAACTGAATGGACAACAGTGAAAACTGCAGGGCATTTTATGCTTGCAGATCAGTAAAAAACAATTCAGAGCCCTGGCATTAGTTCTACTGACTGCTAACAAAAACCAAATGGAATTTGGAATGGGAAGTGATGGTAAAGGCGCAGCTTTACGGCTAAGGTCTAGACCTGCAACCTTATTCTCCCCTGACTGCTTCCTCTGAACCTCAAGATCCACTGAGTTGGAAAACAGAAACATTGTCAGCTTTCCCCCATTTCTGGAATAGACAATTGTCTGACACAGGAACTGTGAAATATGAACTGAAGGCCACTGCTAAAAAAAATGAAAGAAACCCTATGAAACTCCTTGTCGCACACACCTACACCCTGCCCCATCGTCTTTCACACACATTTCCCCATCCCTGTGATTCTCCCAGAGAAAATCATTTATAAACAGAACTGATTTCATGTGACTTACAATTCTTGGAACTGTTGTTTAGAGAAGAAATTGTTTGACGTGTAACATGGACACAATTCTAGTTTGGTATTGAACTGTAAAACATGAAAAGGAAGGATTTAAGATGTGGGGCAATCTAAAAAAAATTATTTTTTTTTATTTTTTTCTTTTGGTAAGAAGCCCCATAAGCTGTGGCCACTTGGCTTATGTATTTAGACATATTTTTCCTTTATCTACCTTATGTTGTGAAACTAGTATACTTCTGGCAGTGAAACTAATATGGTGAAAGAGATTGAGTAACTGAGAATGCAGAAATGCAAAATACTCTTCCACTGCAATGTAACTTAATTTAGATCCTGGCTGTTATCCAGAAAATCACCACAACTTGGAAAAAGACTGGAAAATTTACATTCTTTCTCAGTGAAAGTGAGAACAATTGTTAAAGCTAGTTCAAGACAATTTTGGTAACTCTGAAGAAAAAATGGTACTTGTGTCTAAAAATATTGAATATTTTTTGTGGAAACCAATAGTACTAGGTTTTGTCAATATTTCTTCTGTAATAAAATAGTTAATTATCTGTGAATACAGTGGGATTTATTGTTAGCTTTTATTAAATTACTGCAGTGTATCAAACACTGCCTTAAATACTGCTAGCATGTGGAAATTTGTGTTCCTTTATGTAGCCAGTAATTCATAAACTTCTTTGAATTTAAAACCTAGGTCTTCAGAAGGAATGACATTGTTTTAAAATAACTGTTAAAAAATGTCACGTGATTAGTAATATCCTAATGAATATTTATAAGCTACAGCCCAAAAGGTGATCTTTAACATGAGGCCTCTAATAAGCAATAAAAATAGAATCAATCACAAGTATTGACCATTAGGTATGAATCTGTATAAAAAGAATCAGTTTCACTCTTACAATAGAGCAATACATGAATTAGTTCATCTGAATGGACTTATATTCATGTATAAGTAAAGTAAGCCAGAGGAAAATTAGTAGTTGGCACTAAAGAGGATAATCAGTGTTAAAATGTTTTGAATAGATGGCGAAATATCCATAGTGATAGATGAAAATGATGAGGTAGCAATGAGAAGCTGATTATCAGCACAGAAAATAATGAAAATACTAAACACGTTGGTTCTCTTCTATCATTTGCATATCAGTGACAGTCACAGATGCATAGCTTTTACCAAAATGCTTTCCTCCTATCAAAAAACCCTTCTAGTCCAACAGTGACTTAATTGACAGCATAAAGCAATCAGTATTTGTGTCCTGGAAAAATGGTATATTTAACTTCATAATACTAATCAAATTTATGTAAACAAAACACATATAATGCTGATGAAAAGCTCTTAGTAACTGTAGCAAGGTAAGTGAAATAACAAATTGAAGTGTTCGTAGTAAACACTGTTAGAGAATCAAGCTTCTGTGGTCATCAAAAGTGTTCAGGTGGTACATCTGGAGAACTGTGAGAGGACATGCACATCAGAAGTATGGATAAGATAAATGGACTGAAAGGTAGACTAAAAGTTGATTTAACTGCCAGGCTCAAACCATTGTGATGAGCAGCATAAAGTCCAGATGAAGGCCACCCACTAGTGGCTGGGTTTCAAACCGCTGGGTTTGAAACTTGTACCAGTGCTCTTTAACACAGAATAGAATCATAGAATAGTTAGGGTTGGAAAGGACCTTAAGATCATCTAGCGCCAACCCCCCTGCCATGGGCAGGGATACCTTACATGAAACCATGCCACCCAAGCATTTATCCAACCTGGTCTTCAGCACCACTAGGGCACAACTCCCCTGGGCAACCCATTCCAGGGCCTCACCACCCTAACAGTAAATAACTTCCTCCTTATATTCAATCTAAACTTCCCCTCTTTAAGTTTTAACCTGTTACCCTTGTCCTGTCACTACAGTCCCTAATGAATAGTCCATCCCCAGCACCCCTATAGCCCCCCTTCAGATATTGGAAGGCTGCTATGAGGTCTCCACACAGCCTTCTCTTCTCCAGGCTGAACAGCCCCAACTTTCTCAGCCTGTCTTCATACGGGAGGTGCTCCAGTCCCCTGATCATCCTCGTGGCCCTCCTCTGGACTTGTTCCAACAGTTCCATGTCCTTTTTATGTTGAGGACACACCAGAACTGTACACAATACTCCAAGTGAGGTCTCACAAGAGCAGAATAAAGGGGCAGGATCACATCCTTTGACCTGCTGGTCACACTCCTTTTGATGCAGCCCAGGATACGGTTGGCTTTCTGGGCTGCGAGCGCACACTGAAGCCAGCTCATGTTCATTTTCTCATTGACCAGCACCCCCAAGTCCTTCTCCACAGGGCTGCTCTGAATCTCTTCTCTGCCCAATCTGTAGCTGTGCCTGGGATTGCTCCAACCCAGGTGTAGGACCTTGCACTTGACATGGTTAAACTTCATAAGGTTGGAATCATGAGGTTGGCATCAGCCCACCTCACAAGTATGTCAAGGTCCCTCTGGATGGCATTCCTTCCCTCCAGCATATCAACTGAACCACACAGCTTGGTGTCATCGGCAAACTTGCTGAGGGCACACTCAATCCCATTGTCAGTGTCTCTGACAAAGATGTTGAACAAGACCGGTCCCAACACTGATCCCTGAAGGACACCACTCGTTACTGGTCTCCAGCTGGACATTGAACCATTGATCACAACTCTTTGCGTGCGGCCATCCAGACAGTTCTTTATCCACTGAGTGATCCACGTATCAAATTCATGTCTCTCCAATTTAGAAACAAGGGTGTCGTGTGGGACAGTGTTGAACGCTTTGCACAAGTCCAGGTAGATGACATCAACTGCTCTACCCTTGTCCATCTGTTCTGTAGCCCCATCATAGAAGGCCACCAAATTGGCCACCAAATTAACATCCTAAATACCTGGATGATGGAATCCTCAGCAAGTTTGCAGATGGTACAATACTGGGAGGATTAACAGAGGGAGTTCAGAGGGACCTCAAAAGGCTGGAGAAACTGACTAGAAAGAGCCTCATGTAATTTAACAAAGGAAACCCTGCACGGGGTGAGAACACCAATATATTCTGGGGACCACCCAGCTGGAAAGCAGCTTCATAGAAAAGGCCCTGGGAGTCCTTGTGGATAGTAAGTTGACCATGATCCAGCAATATACTGTAAAGAAGGTTTGAGGAGTGTGTGGAGGGGTATTCTTATCATTGTGAATAAATTCCTGTTGGGAGATAGCAAAGAAGCCAGAGCCAGTCTCTGTGGGACCACATGAAGGGACAAGAGGCAATAAGCCAACTTCCCTGGTGACTTGTGTGTGGAATCTGTTTGTCATGGTGTTGTGTAGTCCCCGATGCCATTTGTGACCAAATCAGAGCAAACATTTATTTCTGTGGGAGAAAGAATAACATAAAATGAATGCACAGGTGGATGTCAGAAGCTGGTGTTTCTTTAGGACAGCCTGTTTAAAAAACAATCAGAGATTGCCACTGTGAGTTCTACATATTATGGAATGTAAAGCAATGTTGTTTGTATTATAAATATTGAGAACATTATGTATATTATGTGTGAACCTTGTTTATTGCTATATAACTTTCATAGGAATATGTTACATCTTTATGATATTTTTTTCTTTCCAAAGATCTTTATTGGAAATCATCAGGTAACATAGAATGAGAACTGTGCATCCCTCAACCATTTTTCTTCAAAAGTCTTGTTGAATTTTATCAACAGTTTTAGACTTACTCCTGTTATTGTTCTCTTAAATGCTTCTGAAAAATTCCTTTAGGAAACAGTCCAGGGGAAAGTAAGGAACAGAATTAATATAATTTTAATAGTAGTAATTTCCTAGAATTGACGTACTTAGGTTCATACTGTGTTTTTTATTGTTATTTTCTGGTGTACGTATTTTAAACTGTGTTCTCTCTTCCTAAGTGTGTAGTAACTGGTAAAGCAAATAGGTTACAATGAAAAAATCAGCAGGCATTAATCTAAGTTACCTTAAAAAATATTGTGATCAGTATGTAAAGGTCAATTCAGAAAACTTCCTATGTTTTAGACACTGTTTGACTTGTTCAAAAGAGAGAATGATGAGAGCACCAATCATCTATTGTGGTATGTGAATTTAACATGATTTCTTCAGTCTTTAATGCATATGGCAAACTAAATAATCTAGATTTAAATCTTAATGTAATTATTTTCTAAACTTTGGTTTTCAACCAATTTAAATTCTGCCATCTATATGCATTTGAGGTTTTATTGCTTTTATGAAAAGTCACAAATTAAATGCAAAATACAGATCTGTGGTGTATGGTAAAAGACAGCCCACTGAGTAAAGATGACCATCTTACTGTCAAACCACATCAGATACATTGATGTCTAAAACTAGATCTAGGAATTAATAAATTTAGAAAAAGTAATTCTAAGAGAATATTAAGAAGCAAATTTTTGAAAACAGTATATATATTCATGCAGTACAGATTAACTCCTTTCATGTGTATAACACTTCCAACTGAATATATCTTCATCTTAGAAATGGCTAAGAATTGCTTTAAGGCATTTAATAGTCACAATGAACTAAATTTGGCTGTTCTGCAGTTTTCAGGCTGTGCTGCAGTGGCCACTGGTTTACAGTGATGATATGGGGCTGGATCATTGAAAACTCCATATGTTTTCATAACGCTTATGTAAAGCAAATACTGTTTCTTTGCCAGATAAATTGCATCTAGACATGCTGCTGATTGCTTAAGTAAATGGTGTGGCAGAGAGGGTATGTGATTTAAGGCCATGCTGGAAAGTCATCTAGGAGTAGGAAAGGATTCATCTACAACATAAGCATATAATGTACCATGGGAAAAAAAAAATATCATTAATTGTGTATATTTGGACTGTACTTTGAATGTAACGTAACTTTGAGTAAATTCCTGAATTATTAGTTTTTCTTCCTTCTTACTTGAAATACCACAATGTGGTAATTAATGAAGATAGCTATTAGTCATTGTCTTGCTTTTACTGGTGAGCTTTGTGGAGCTGTTTTTGAGCAAAAGAGATGTAGTGTATACTCAGAAAATTAGAGTACAGCATAAGCCTGTTGGTGAATTATTCTTTAGGTCTAAAGTTTTAACGTTCTTAGTATTATCTGTTGAGCAGGAAGGGTAAACAATGATGCAAACAAGCTGAAATTCTTACTGCCTGCTTAGGTTTTTTGACAGTACAAAACTTGTTTTTCCTTAGGAGGTTTCATGCTCACATTATTTCACTGGCAAATGAACTCCATAGTGTTACTGTAAATACATAATGGATGCTCAATTTTATCTGTATGATTGCTTTCATTATTGTTCAAAGCATAAACTTCTAACTTGATCAACTTGCCAGAAGATTAGTTTTTAACCTTTTTATGGAAGTGAGTTCATTCAGATGAGTTGCTTGCAAACTTCTAAGTTTAAATAAAAACTTTACAGGTTTACAATTAGATGTGCTTTTTAACTGCTTGCAGACTTGACTGGGAATCAGCCTTTTGACTAAGAGCGTTACATAGGAGAGCAGCTGCCTTGTTGATGTTGAGAGTGTCCATGGTCAATGTGTTGCCATGGGGTGCAGTTTGGTGTACTGCACTGACTGCTGTAGAGGACAGGGGAGAAGGAATTTGCATCCTTAGGACAGCAGATGGCACTTCTTGCTGCAGTACCATTCCTTGAAATATCCTCTTCATCCTTGCAAGCTCTCATTATGCTTTTCATGTTTATAGTCTAGCCATAGAGATTTGAAGGCTAACTCTGCGCATCTTAGGTATAGTCCAAAGCTTTGTAATACATCAGGGAGAAAGCCGAGGGACAGCTGCAATTCAGCTTATGAAATTTATGAAAAAAATAGTCTGTTTTGTTTTTATGAGCTACCTGCTTGTCCTCTGAAGTTAAGGACTGCACACTTTTTCAAAGGGTATCTCCTTTGAGTGTACAAAGCCTACGTAATTGATTAAAAAAATAGCAGATTATCTTTAAAGATGTTTCTAAACAGTAGTAGTTAATTTGGAGAGTATGTTTGTTTACGTACCTTTTGACTTAGTCTTCGAACTTTTCACCATGGCCAAAAGAGTGAGAAAGGCACTTAAAAAGGATAATGAAAGTGAAAGCTGAGTTTCTATTGAAATTGCTGATTTAATCAGCTTAATACAAAATCACTAAGTACTATGGAACTAAAATCAGAAAAGTTGACAATGCTTTCCTCGTTTTGTTTTCTGGATTGCATCTTTTGTATCATCTTGTTTGCTGCAGAATACAAGTGCAATAGGAATTTATTTTTACAATTTAGGTTTTATTCAAAACAAGCATTTTTTTTTTCACTTTTTTTCCTCATGAAACCAGCATTGAATGGCAGACTGATAGTGGAGTTTATTTCTTTTCTAGATTTATGAATTGTATATGACAAGAAATGAGAAGATGGCCTACTGCTCCTCTTGAGTTGAAACTTTTTGCTGTATATTATTTACAGTGGAACTAGAACAAAAAATTTGCAGCTTTAGACAGACAAAAGAACCAACTCATGGTAGTAGCAATAGTACAGCATGTCAAAGACTTTATTGCATAAGAGTGGATATAAACATGTATACAAATATAAAACAGATAGGAGAAAATTAATTTTCTTGGACCTTTTTTAAGAATGACGTATTTTACAATGTAAATAATATGTATGTGCACAGATGCACACTGCTTAGAAGTGAAAATGCTTAGGCACAGAAATTATTTTCTCTTTTTGGTCAACAGTTGATCTTCACCTTTCACCTTAGAAATGTTAATTCTGACAGAATAACACTTTTGTAGTGCCTTTAAAAGTCAAAAGATACAATGTTGACTTACACATAGTGCTAGCTTTAGCTCTGCATCCTAGCTTCCCTCGACTCTTCTCTGAGGGAGTGCTTCTGCCTGAAAATGCAGTTGAGGGAATATGTCTGCCTTGATGAAACTTCAGTAGAAACAGGTGAGTTTACAAGCAGACCTGATGACACACCAGTGTCTTTCCAGCAACTTCACCTCTAGGACAGACCAGGAGACTTGGATTCACAAAACTCAACTATTTACTATTTGTTACCCTTAGTATGCAAAGCATAAATAAAAAATGTCCTAGGTGACCAGCTGGCCAACACTATTTTTAGTTGTTACTTATCCTGCTAGGCTAGTAGAAGTCACAGAGTTTACAGAACTATACTTATTCTGATACCAAAGGACTTTCTTCTTTGATAAGAGGTATGGTATGCAGCACTGAGGGAGACTGCAAACAAAAGTGATTGGGATTATGTAGTTGCATCATACAACCATGGAATCAGCTAGGGTAGAAGATATTAAACAAGACTGGCCCCGGTACTGAGCCCTGGGGAACACCATTAGTGACCAACTAGATGTGGAACTGTTTACCACTGCTCTTCAGGCTCTACCATCCAGCCAGTTTCTAAAGCAGCGAAGAATACACTTATCCAGGCCATGAGCAGTCATTTTTCCAGGAAAATACTATGGGAGACAGTGCTGAATACTAAAGTCCAAATAGAAAATGTCCACAGGCTTTTCCTCATCAATCAGGTGGGTCACCTTGTCATAGAAGGAGATAAGCTTGGTCAAGGAGGACGTACCCTTCATGAACCCAGGCTGACTGGGCCTGATCCCTCTGTTTTCCTGCACCTGTTGTGTGATCACGCCAGGATGATCTGCTCTGTGACCTTCCCAAGGCTGACAGGCCTATAGTTTCAGGGGTCTTCATCTTCCTTCCTGCCCTTTTTACAGATAGGTGTCACATTGGCCAACCACCAATCCTCTGGGACCTGCCTACTAATACTGATAAATATGGTAAATGATAAATACTGGTATAATATGGTATATGATACTGGTATAATATGGTATATGATAAATACTGATAAATGATGGAAAATGGCTTGGTGAACTCATCTGTCGGTTGCTTAGCACTCTTGGGTGGAACCCATCTGGCCCCATAGACTTGTGTATGTCTAAGTGGAACAGGAGGTCACTAACTATTTCTTCCTGGATTATGGGGACTTCAATCAGCTCCTCATCTATGTCACGAAATAGTAGGATGACATGAGATGATAGCAGGCCACTCAAATGCATATTTACTGTCATTGCAGGAAAACAGCCTAACTCATTGTACAGGCTATGTTTGCCATTTCTAGTCTACCAGAAGAAAACCCTTTACCTATGGTAGTAAGTGTGATATTAACTTAAAAATTGCTTAAAGCAGAGGTCTTTCTAGCCCAATGTTCTACTTCAAAGAGCTTTTTCAATAGAAAAAGGGATTCTGCAAAAGCCTACCATCAATCAGTTTTTCCCATTAAATACTAGTAGGAAATAATTTTTATGCCTTAAATCATGGAGGCATAGAGTTTATGGTCCCTCTAAAACATTTCTTGTAAAGATGGATTTACTACTACACATCTGATATTGGTGTTATTCATACAACTTTCCAATACTATTTTAACCTTGCTAAATTTATGTTTTCAGTAATATCAACTGACAACGAATTTCAGAGCATGATTGCACATTGTATGGAAAATGATTTTTGTATTGATTTTATATTTCCTAGCCACCTTTTCATTCCTTTGACTAGCTGTTGTTCTTGCATTCTAAACAGGGCAAATAGAAATTTTTTATAGATCTTCTGTGTAGGAATCATGGTTTTGCAATTTTGTATTTTCTCTCATTAGTGAAAAGAGTTAAAATTTTCATTTAAATATTCAGTCATGTACCCCTGTTTGTTTTTGCATTGTGTGCAAAAAACGCTGTTCTACTCCATTAACTTTGAGACTAGGTGATGGCAATCCAATTGGGAGTGAGCCACACTTTGCTATTACTATATTGTAGCAATTTTGGAATTATTTTTTTATCCAATTCTTCTATTTATATTATTAAATATTTCCTTTTTGTCTGATTTCTGCTACACACTGGATGTAAATCTTAATTAACCAATGTGCAATGACTACTTTCTAACCTGCAATCATTACTTTAAAACCTGAAATGTGGTTAAAATATTTCTTTATTTCACCCCTAACATTTGCTTTTCATTGGTATGGACAGTCATTTGTCATTATGATTCACTTCACCTGTTCAGGTCTTTTGAAAGCTTTTCACTTTGTTTCCTGATTCAAACTGAACTATTTTATCTCATCATAAATTCAGCTTCCTTGATATTCCCCCTTGTCACATTTTAAATCACTTAACGCGTATATTAAAGAACACTAAAACTGGTACAGAAGATAAAGACACATAATCTTTGAGTTTAAATGGTGGAATGAATGTAATGTTGTCAAATCCTCTGATTTCACTAGCAATTCCTACCAAGTCATTGACTGATAATTTTTTTTTTTTTTTTTTTGCCTCAAGACTAAGCCTTTCTAGTCCACTTCTGTAGAGCAGCTGTCAAGGTCTTCCAGAACAGAAAATACTTTCAAGAATTCAGTGACGCTAAGGAGCTTTCAACACATTGGTGATTGTTTTGGGTCTCCCCCTCTGTTTTAACTATAGAGTCCAGAGGTACTGGGCACTACAATCAGTATATCAGGAAAGGAAAGGAAAAAACATATCTGGTGAAGATGTTTATATACATCAGCAAAAGATAATGTAGGTACTGTAACAAATGAGTTGTTTTGATTGGTTTACAAATGCATATTTAAAAACCAAATCTGTTTATAGACCTTGTATACCAGTGCATATCTAAACCTTCTTACAAGTATCATTTTGGGTCTGATAAAATATCTATACTAGAAGTACATTCATCAAACACATGAATAAGAATTGCAGCTGCATTTATAAGTTCAGAAGATACTCAGCAGAAAGAGAAAATGATTGAATTACTAAATACATTCTTGTGTATGCATATATAGTTAGAAATGTTATCTGTATCTGAAATATAACAAACAGCACAGAGAAAGCTGAGAAGACACAAACAAAGAGATTCAAGATGCAAACACTTCCAAAATGTATATTTTGGAGAAGCCTTTGAGTAATAAAGACATAAAAATATAAGCTTTGTGCTTTTCCTCATTGGGAACTGCATACTAAGACTGCCAGGAAGGGAAAAGAGAGAACCTGCAGTCCTTAGCAGCACTGCTTTTTTCCTCAATGTGGGCAATATTGTCACATGACATACATGTTATCTTCTGCCTCTCACATGTCTGATAGAAATGTATTGTTATGATCTAAATCTTACATAAATCCCTAGCAAATAATTTCTATGGCTCGTAAACCTGAGAAGTTCATACGTAAAATTGCTGCTTTTCTTTGGGGGCGTGGGTATGTGATTGCAATTTCTGTTAATCTTGCCTTTGCATTATTTTCTGTACTGAATCATGTAAAAATTATTGAAGGCAATAAGGGTAAGTTCATAATCTCATATGCTGGCATGAGTGCTAACAGACTAAAACAAATACTAAACATCTTTTTTATTTTTTACAAAAATTTTAAAATTCAAAATAGATTTGGTTAAAGAAAGAATGGAGAAAAGGAGGAAAAATATAGAAATGGTAGAAGAGTAACAGGGCAAACTAAAATAGACATGTATTTGAATACACCTTGATGCTGAGCAACTTAAATGTTTTCTACACTGGTAAATATGATTTTTCTATAGCATGATCTCAGCCTCTGTTTCCTTGTAAAAGGATCTAGGTTAATTGCCTGAAATATTGCATTATCACTTTCCTTTGTATCTTCACAAAATCCTTTTTACGAGTATTATGGGGATTTGATTTTTCTTCTTTACTGGTGCTCATTTTGACTGAATTCACTTAGAAGTGAGTATGTTTTTTTGCTTTTATGGCTTTTTTATGAATGCAGTTCCAGTCTTCATCCCTATCCTATGTGTATGTTTCCTATAATGTGTTTTAGAAGAACTTTCTGATTAGTTCTCATAACTTTTTTAAATGAGACTAATTGACCTGGACAGCATATTCGCTCCTGGAGTGCAACTGGGAAATGATTCAGCTGAAGCCTAGTGAAAGCTTTTAGATTTATTTATTTTTTTAAATATAGCACTCTGTTGTGTTGCAGGTTTTATAATAATGGAATGCCAAATAAAACTACTAAGCATTTTCCTGGCCCTGAGGCTTTTCTCTTGCTACACCTTCTCCAGGTTATATATTCTTCAAAACTAAACAGTATTTGTTGTGAATCATTCCTATGGCTTGTAAACTGCCTGAAGATACAGAACATTATCACTTGGGGCAGTAAAAAGCAGAATTTATTGCATAGGATTGTACTGACCTATGTAAATAGAACTGTTACAAGAAATCCCTTTGAATTCCCAGTACATATCCCAGAAAGGCAGGAAGCCTAGTTAAGATTCAAGCAGTCCTACATATGGAAATCATACCAGGTCTTCAAGTGAAGAGGAAATCCTGCTTTGCTGGTGATTGTCTCAAAAGGGAGCAGCTCTTTCTCTAGAAAAGGAGGCTACCTAAAGCAGACACTCAAGTGGACCTCCTTGCCAGGGTCTCTCAGATATTCTGAGAAAGCTGAATCATATCAGAGAGTACCTGGATCCCTTTACCAGCTGCTATGGTAAAGCTTCTCCAGTAGTGGTGCAAAGGTGTTGTAGGAGTCAAATGTAAAGAATCTTACATTTACCACACAAGGAGAAGCTTTGGAGTGGTTGTATAAAGTACATTCTGCCACGAAGAGTACCCTTTAACTAGTGAGAGATGAAACATAAGCTCTAGCACTTCAGCAGCTTGGCAGCTGAATGATGAAAAGGCAGTCCTTTTCATATTTCCACCCCACCAGAGAGCTGCCAGAAATTCCTCTGTTAAACAGCAGTGGGAGAAGTCATCAGGTAAGGATGGTGAACCAGGGGAAAACCACCAAAAAAATCTTAAAGTAAAATACATTATTTGACCTCATCTGCTGATACTAGTTCTGGAAGAAAGCAATCTAGGATGTAGGAACCCTTTAAAATAAAAACGGTTCTTTCTAGTTAAACGTTGCTGAAAGCAGAGTTCATTACATCCAGGAAAGAGGACTGACAGAAGCTAAAAGAAGTTTTCGCCATTTGAAAGATTTTAAGGACAAAGCTGATATGGCCCATAGAGAAAAATGCTATAACAAGTGATTTGAAACATAAAGCATGCTTGACTTCCATGCTTGACTTCCTCCCAAGCAGCAGAAGCTGTGTCAGAAGGTATGCAAAAACCTAGATTATGTTTATTCCCTTTGCTATTTTCTTTTCCATTACTGCCTCACTTACAGCTTTGAAAGGCTCATATCTTGCAGTTTATAAACTCCAAATGGTTGTCTAATAAATATACAGCCAAAGATGACACCATTTTGTTGAGTGTTGAGTGGTTGTTTCTTGGGGGTGGTGAGGACTTCTGATTGTATCCTGGTGGACCACCATTTGATGCATGGCAACAAAGGTAGAAAAGGGTTACCTTTATTTCATATGAAAGAGCAGAGAGGTGGGTGATGACTGGATTTAAGCAAGTAATTAGCAGGGTAGTAAGGTGACTTATCAACATCCCTCAATGACACCAGTTTTTCTTACATTCTCTTAAACCTATTGTATATTTCACTAGTCAAACAGTTTCATTTTCTGCCTGTAAAAATGAGGGGACTACGCTAAGTTTTGGAGCAATGACAAAGAAGTGATGACAATCTGCACTAAAAACAATAGGCAGGAACCAAATACCATGTTGTTAGTGCTGTGAGAGTCAATTTCTAGCCATGTTGATGTGGTATTACTTGCCTGATGTCCAGACCAATTTTCCTAACTATGTAATATATTGTGCCAGCATGAGCTGAAATCACTTCAGGTTGTGATATTTGCCCATTTCTTACTACTGTGAAGAAGCCCAGTGCTGCCACCAATGAGGTTTGATATTTCTAAAATTTTCTAAAAGAAAGACACAACCTGAGTACAATTAAGCAGACAGCTGATGCATCCTGGAGTGAAACCTGCTCAGCTTCCAGTTTTGATGAGCTATCCACTTTGCTCACATTCACCTGCTACCTCTTTTCTTTCCTTCAGCAAGGCCTGCTGAGTCATGTAAAGGATCCAGGCTAAAACCATTTTAGGACACATTGTTCAGTCATCATTTCTCAACTCTTTTACATAGATTTATGCCAATTTTGATTTATTTTCAAAGTCGTAAGTAATTACACATATTACAATTCCTCAGCATGACACAAGTTGATGCTGATAAGGACTGTGGGTGTGCTGCAGTTCTGTGTGAGGTTTTCTAATATCTGAGCTTTTACAGTTGCTCCCCATAGAAGTTACATTCCTTTTGGAAATAAAATTAAACTGAATCAAATATTTAAAAATTAAAAAAAGAAACACAAAAAAACCCCAACAAAAACCAGTTTAAAGACAAGTGACAAACTTCTGACCTTTCTGCAGGCAAGACTTTTTAACTGAAAGATTTGCTGCTTCATTTGGGAAACTACTGATGCATGAAGCTGACACTCTAAACAGTAAATGCTGTATTAAGTAAAGAAATGTATTTTTCTTCTTATGAAAGGAACCGACAGCACTCTGGTCAGCCTAGGAAAAGAATAGACTAATAAATTGGAACTGTTACTCATCCCAGTAGTGCTTCTGTGCTTGCATATGGCCTGTCCTACCAGGAGCCAAATTAATATTTTTGAATATTAATTTAAATGTTGAAATTAATTTTAATTATTTAATTATTTAAAATTAAATTTGTCTTAAATTAATTTAATTAATCAAAAGTAATTAAGAATTATGACATTAATTTTAAAAAATAATAAATTTTTTTTTTTTTCAAGTATTTCTGCCTCCACTTATCCTATCCAAGGGCCCCATCCAATAGTCAGGCTTAGGAAACAGCTGTCATATGTAGCTGGCCTGTATGAACACCATGCCAGGGGTTCAGACATGAATAGGAAGACAGGGAATATAGTGGGGCTAACAGCTACAGAAGTGAATAACAGCTGACACACAGAAAGAAACAAGAAGAAGATTACTAGAAATTCGGCATTTATGGCTTCCCTTCATGGCTGAAGCATTGCCTGGTTGAGTGAACACAAATTCATTATATTCTATAACTGACTTTAAGTCCCAGATCCAGAGAATAGAGGCTACCATGGCACACTGCAAGTTCCTCTCGTGGTCTGGACCAGGCAGGTTTTCATCTCATGTCTACTGGAGCTGGCTTCCTGATCTGCCCAATGGACAGTATAGGACCACTTCCAACATGCTTGCTATACACCATCTCACAGGATTACATGAATCACAAGTTATGTGAGCATCTCAGTACATAAACTTATTCCTGGATCTGGAGATCTGGCATAAAAGAAGTACTGAAGTGCCACTACATCCAAGGAAAACCAAGGAAGTGGTGTACCTTAGTAAACATACTGAGTAAAAGATGTCTGGTTTTATATTTGTGGGAGGGAAATACAACTCAATTCAATCAAAAACATAGCTGAAACAAACTAAAATTAAATAATTATGGAAGTGTGCAAAACTCCCTATCTTTAGCACAGGTGCAGTGACATCTATTCAGGTCAGTTTCGGTATTATTTTTTGTGAGAAGATTGCATTATTCAATATCTTTGAAATAAAAGGCAGATGATACACTGTTGATTTTCAAAAATCTTTTCATCAGATCTCAGTGTTTTCCTGCTGTTTGCCAATGACCATTTTCCCCAACAGAGATAATACTTACAGTGCTGAGCCATCACATCCATAAGCAGTCTATTGCAATGATGATTCTAGTGGACATAATTTGTTATGAATGTTTCCTTCAGACCAGTCTAGGACAGAGGACCAACTCTTCACTTTTTCATCTAAATGTGAACACCCCAGGAAGCCTGTTTTTGTCCAACTGACAAGGGGAACATCTAGTGAGACATTATCTGAATGACGATTTAAATTCGGCTGTAACTTGCTACTCACACTCAGTCAGCTGATTGGAGCTAGCCTAGCTAGAGCCGCAGCCGTGGAGACATTCAAGACCCGCCTGGACACGTTCCTGTGTAACCTTATCTAGGTGTTCCTGCTCCGGCAGGGGGATTGGACTAGATGATCTTTTGAGGTCCCTTCCAATCTCTAACCTACTGTGATACTGTGATACTGTGACCACATCTGACTTGGAGAGTGTTACCTTATTGTTTGTAAACAACACTATAAATAAACATCAGAAAGATTATGAGCATAGAGAATACTGCTGAATCCTATGACTACTACAGTCTTGAACCCTATGATTCAGCTTATCAATACAGTCAGGTAAAAAATCTGGTACTGTAACTGTCTGCATATCGGGAAATGGTTGTGCAGACATGCTTGTATGTTAATATTTACATTTGTTACTGCAAATTTGTTACTGTTTGTTGAAGTATGATTTTGTAAGTAAATTCAACTGAATTTGTGTACTCCTTGTTATACTTTCAAAATCCATCAAAGTTCCTCAGGTCTACTGGCTCATTCTTATTCCATCGTTACATCTAACAGACAGTGACTGAGGTAGACATTTGTCACTTAGGCATTTTGATTTCACCTGATGTTTAAAGAGTTGCTATAAATAATAATAATGTGAATTCTAGTCTGATTAAAATGAGTGCTGGTCAAGTCTGAAGTTTTTTTATCGTCTATTTAATATGTCATTCTTCTGCTTATTTCCGTTGATGCATTTAGCATACAATCAAAGTATTATCATGCATCAGTATAAAAAAGAACATATCAAAGGATGAAATGCAAGAAGAGGATATAAAAAGCTGAAACAAGAATAGACAACAAAAGAAGTGTCTAAAAGCATTTTTCAAACATTATGGGACAAAGGAGAAAGACCAAAGCCCACCTGGAGGTAAAGCTACCTAGGTATAACGGGTAAAAAGAAGGGATTTTACAAGTTTCCTAATGCAAAAGGAGTTTTAGAGAGAATACGAGCCTTTTGAAAGGAGAGACAACATAATGATATATGGTGTGGAAAAGGTCAAAGTATTCAAAGCTGCTTCTGCCTTGGTCTTCACAGTCACAGTCCTGGCTTCTGTGCCTATGGTTTGGGAAACTGAAGAGCATTCAAACATGGAAGGAGCCAACCTACATTTACCTCAGTGAATTTGATTGTTCCAGGGATCATTATGTGTCACTTTATAAGTGAGGCCAGTGCAAGGGATTACTCTTGGCACATAGCCTTAATGTAAACCTCTAAACTCAAAACCACTGAAGCCACCATACTGGGTCGGTACTTACTTGTCTCCAAGTTCAGCTTTGTGGTGATGCAATGAAAGGCCCTTCTTGCAAAACTCATGCAGCCATGGTATATCCAAGAAAATTCAATTCCTGAACTCCTTAGTAAGACCTGCCACAGCTGAGGTGATGATTGTAAGGAAAATTAATTGCTGAAGCCCAGAAATATGTTCATGTTTCAGTTCTAGAAACTGTCTATTTTAATAGTTTCTATTATTAAAGGGGGAGAAGGCTGTTACTCTATTTCTGAGAGTTTTTACATACAGACTATATGTATCTTTCAGTTGAAAATGGGTTTCTCATTTCCAGTGAATCACATGATTCAGGTTAGTAGGCTTATGAGTGCAGCAGATGAATGCTTACAGTGCTTAACTGAAGAACAGTGGATGAAGGAAAGACTTGCAGCCTTGTCTTTCCTTCTGTACTCTAGAACTTTGACTGCCACAGACATCCGCTTAGTCACTTTCTGTTCACATTTCTTGAACAATATAAAAGCAATGAGCTCATGATCTGCTTTGCAAAGTACTTTGAGTACTGTGATGAAAAGTGTTAACATGCAATATCTTATTATCTTTCTTGATGACCAGGAAAGCTTTTGAGATCAACCTTGAGAGTTTTCAAATAAGTCTTTTTATGATTTAATATGATTGTAATGTAACTGACAATGATTGTAATGAAGATTTCTCAAACCCAAATCATCATGAGGTATTATTACCATTTGCACAGAAACTGAAACGGTCCATTAGAATAAAAGAGTGGCTTGCTTAGATATGTGTTTTGTCTCCCTCCCTCCCTCCCTCCCTCCCTCTCTCTCTTTTTGTTTAAAATTATTTCATTTAAAAGATAAATTCTTTTTTTCGGTGTGGTATAATTGCGCGCTTAGCAAGAATGTTCTTTCCAGCTTAATACTACTAAATCTGGGCAGTAAGGCATCATGTATCTCCATGTTAAATAGAGCTCATTTTAGGTGCTCCAGTGCCATACGAAACCATACTAGCCTCTATGTCCCCAAGGGGCTATTGTTGCAGTCAGAATTAGCCGCTATAGAAAATTTGTGTAGAAGTTGTTTCTCAAGCTTTCTGACCTATTTATCGATCAATAATATTTTGTCCTTGTTATGCAGTTTTAAAAAGTTTCCTAGAAAGCTGATTGATAGGCAAAGAGAATTCAATAGGTCTAATTTCTTGGTAATTCAGTGGAAATTTTATACAGTCCTATACATATTTTCTTTTTATCCCAACTTGGGAAAGAAGTTTAAGACATTGAGGAAATTTTCTATATGAGAAATGGCAACCACAAGAATAGTCTTTATTGAATAAAGAGATTACTGACTAGGGCAGAGCTTATTGCTTGGCATTTTTCAAGGACCCATATTTCTACACATCTTATCAAAAGTTTTTCTTAACATCCCAGTGCAAAAAAATAATGATATGCTGATGATTACTGTTTTTACAGTAGGTAACTCAATCATCATAGGCATAATAGTTGTAGGAATAGAAGGGAAAAAAAGTTGCATGATGATCCTGACAAGGCTTAATAAGAATTTGTGCTAAAATAAAGGAACTCATCAGTTTGAACTACTGAAAAGTCCAATAGTGTTATTGGATATCTATGACTGGTTAAGACACAAGACAAAACTATAGAAAAGCCAAAGCAATTGTAAGACAAAATTTCTGAACAATAATAGTATCAATCACTTCACTCAGCTTTGTAAGATCTCATGTATAATGCTATAAACAAAGTCTGGATAAAGAAAATGGCCACTAAGAGGTCCTATCTAGCATGAGGAGGTTAAAAAAAGCTTCTCTTGTTTCACTTTGCAGAAAGCTGTCCAAAAGTTTGTATCATTGTTCTTTGTGAATACAGTAGTATCATACTACTCTTTGTGAATACAGTGCAACATAAACACACACACACACAAAGAAAACTATTTAAACTGAAAACATTGTTACCAGCAAAACATCTGATATAAACTATACATAATTTTAGACTAAAGTTTATACCAATTTTTCAAATTATGTGAACAATGTGGCTTGAGAACTTTTTTCCAAAATTTAAAAAGGCGGAGGCAAAATAACCAACAACAGTGCTGCATGAGATTCTGGAAATTATTATAGTATGTTTATTTTATATATATGTGTGTGTGTGTGAGCATACAATACATACTGTATATATGATGCATACTATAATAGGGGATGAGAGTTAAAGTGTCTACAATATATAAACTCCTAACCTGTAATATTCTAGTTAGTATAATTTAAGCACACAGTAAAATCTTATTTTGTCTTTAATAAATGAACACCAATTTAATGGTGTTGCAGTAAGGAAATGTCAGAAACTGGTGTAATATTTTATTTGCATAGTTGACATGCTCATTTTGAATGTAAGTTTTGATTGTGCTCTCACATGAGTGAAAGAAAAATAAAGCCACAGTGTATAAAAGAAATAAATCAGCCCATTATTTTTGACTGTGGAACAGAATTGGAAAATTGGCTATTCTTAAATGTTATGGTTTCTCTCTGTTGAAATTCTATTTTCTCTGCTCTACACTGTAGGCACTAAGGCTTATTGAAAAATCTTCTGCAAGACCATTGAAAGGAGAATGCCATTGATGCCATGCAAACCCTGAGGCACTCTGTGTGGCCTGTTAGTTTTTCAGGTATTAATATTTTATCTGAGGACATATCTGTTTGTTTTTAATCCTTCTGGACAGTGAACTATGCAGCTTATAAAACCTGACTTAAAGACTGATGAACCACTGAGTCATCAAGACTTTTTTCATGTGAGGCACTGAAATATGTGATTGCCAGTGCATAAAGGCTGAATCTGTATTCACGCTGAGCTGTGGCAAGACCTGTCCTACAGCACTGAGTCCAGCTGGAACAGAATAGCTGGTGTCTAAGGCAGCAACCATTAGAAGCCTCTCAGAAAAGACAATGTTCTGAGTGGTCCCCAGCCTGTGTTAACCTTTCAACTAAGTATAGGGATTGCTTGCAATAGAAAATAATTTGGTTTGGCCCCAAAATGACCAGAGACCATTCTATTAATTTGGATAGCAGAAGGGATCACATTGCAGGGTCCAGGACTCGGTCTCAGCTGCGGCTGAAATATTGGTACAGCCAGAGCCTCATAGTCCTGTTTGAATCAGGCTTTTCATGTCCTACATAAGTTATGAAGTGAAGATTTTTACATTCCTGATTGCACTACAGCTAAATTTAAAATATCTCCTTAAGACTTTAAGAACTGTCTATCTTAGCCCTAATGCCGCCTCAAGGCTCATTCCCAGCTAAGGCCATTCTATTTAACTTTAATAACTTTATTTTTTTTATAGAAACTTGTTCACTGAAGCCTTACATCTTCAGTCACTAACTGTTACACCATGTTTACTGAAGTAATTGATTGGAAAATATAACTTGATTGCTGCTGCTGACTTACTGTGTTCCTCAATGCTTCAGTGCTTGAAATGTAGCCAATGACTTTGTCTTCTGATTTGAATAATAATATGTTTTTCTTAGGCTGTTTTTAACTCTCATGTATACCAGTATAAATAAGTTACACTTACTTAACTTGGTATTTTCTACACCTGTAACACTGAAACAAAGAATGCTTACAGCAAATGTACTGCACTACTAACAAAACATAGCATGCGGTTATAGAAATTAACCAAGTGATAAATACTGTAAAGTGACACCATCAATGCAATTCCTCTCTCGGTTTGTGTCAGAAATCCCCTACAGGGATGAACTTGAGTTACACACCTGTCACTGAATTCGTTGTGCATACAACTAAATCTTTTCCTCTCACTCTCTGTCCTTCACTTAATTTACAAATACATTACTTCCCCTTCCTTCCCACAGGTTTGTAATCCTGACCATCTACTTCCATTCACCATGACTGTGATCTCCTCTTTGACAGAATAAGTTCTAGCAAGGGATTGCTAATAGCCTTATTTTCTGAGCAACTAACCAACTAACATTTTTTACTGTTAGCAGTGTTGTGGTTTAACCCCAGAGAGCAGGTAAGTACCATGCAGCTGTTTGCTCACTCCATTCCCCTCTCCCAGTGAGATGGTGAGAAGAATCAGAAAAGGTAAAACCCATGGATTGAGGTAAGAACAGTTTAATATTTGAAATGAAGTAAAATATAATAATCATCATGAAAAGGAGATATATAGATAGAGAAATAAGTCTAAGGAATATAGAAAGAAAACCCACCAACCTGAAACCAAGTGATGCACAATACCGTTGCTCACCACCTGCTGACCAACACCCAGCTCATCCCCAAGCAGCAGTCACCCCAGTTTATATACTGAGCATAACATTCTATGGTATGGAATACCCTTCTAGCTAGTTTGGGTCAGGTGTCCTGTTTCTGCTTCCTCCAGGCTTCTTGTGCCTCTCCTCACTGGCAGAGCATGAGAGACTGAAAAGACCTTGATCAGCGTAAGTGCTACTTAGCAACAACTAAAGCATTGGTGTGTTATCAGCATTGTTCTCAGACTAGAGCAGTAACACAGCACTGCACCAGCTGGTAAGAAGAAAATTAGCTCTATCCCACCTGAAATCAGGTCAGCAACCGTTACTCTAATGATGTGTTTGTGTTCATTCTGTTGTTGTCATGCCAGAAAGAGGGGAGCTTTTAAGGCAAAAGATAGAGGCCTTATAAAACTTGTGTTATAAATACTTGTGTCCTGTGTAGCTTCTCAGCTACTGAGAATATGAATAGTGCTGAATGTAATTTTGCCAACATATGACTGAATACAGCTGAGGTATGGGGCAGTACTTCCAGGAGTACAACTTTACTGCAGAGAGGAGCTCTTCTTGATCTTCTTTCTTCAAGGTAGGGTATACACTGCCACAGCTGGCTGTGTTCTCAGCCCTGGGGATGCAGAGGAGAAAGAAAGGGACTAGACACAAAAAAGGGTTTATATGCTTGAATTCAAGTCGAAAGTTGTGGTACAAAATGCATGTTACTGCATAACTCAGAAGCTGCACCCTTGGTGCTTACCTTTTAATTGTAAAGATTCTGGAGTACTTAGAGATTGTATGTGTGTTAGGGAGGAAATGATGGCATCACCTCCCTCTTATAAAATGGTTCTATGGCATCAACACTTGCTTAGAACCTTCATTTCTACTTCTGCTGTATTTTATCAGCTCATTGTTGAATATAAAATGGATCTGAGTAAACAGCGAATATAAGGCTTCCCTGTGCTCCAGAGTGCCCTGATTGCATAGTGAGAGATGCCAGCATCTGTCTTGCTATCCTGTGTTGGATCTCTGCGCCCAGAACTCACTTTGGCACGCGTTAGGAAAAGATAGTATCATAGAATTGGTTAGGTTAGAAAAGACCTTTAAGATCAAGTCTGACCATGAACCTAGCATTGCCAAGTCCACCACTAACCCTAAGCATCACATCTACATGACTTTTAAATACCTTCAGGGATGGTGACTCCACTGCTTCCTTCAGTAGCTTGTTCTAATGTTTGACAGCCCTTTTGGTGAAGAAATTATTTCTAATACCCAAGCTAAATGTCCCCTGGTGCAACTTGAGGTCATTTTCTCTCATTCTATTGCTTGTTACTTGAGAGGAGAGACCAACACCCACCTTGCTATGAGCTCCTTTCAGGTAGTTGTAAAGAGTGATACGTTCTCTCCTGAGCTTCCTTTTTTTTCAGACTAAACACCCCCAGTTGCCTCAGCTGTCCCTCATAAGACCTGTGCTCTAGAACTTTCACCAGCTTTGCTGTCCTTCTTTGGATGTGCTCCAGCACCTGAGCGTCTTTCTAGTAATAAGGGCCCAAAACTGAGCACAGTCTTGAATGATTTCATACAGAGATATGTAAATCTCATATTGTAAGTCAAATTTCTTCTACTTTATATAATCATAAAATCATAGAACTATAGAATAGTTAGGATTGGAAAAGACCTTAAGATCATTTAGATCCAACCCTCCTGCCATGGGCAGGGGTGCTTACACTAGACCATGTTGCCCAAGGCTCTGTCTAATCTGGCCTTGAACACTGACAGCGATGCAGCATTTATCATTTCCTTGGGCAACCCATTCTACTGCCTCACCACCCTCACAGTAAAGGACTTCTTCCTTATAGCTAATCTGAAAAGTTAGATATAGAAATTAATTCAGAATTTATTTGAGGGTTTTTTTTTTCTAATATTTAGGCTCTTTAGGTTAATTAAAGACCAATATAATTTTATTTTCTTTGACTTTTTTTTATTGTGTTTAAATGAAAAGTGGGGAAAGTTAAATATTCTCAACTTAATGACTTTGGTATTGATGCAATATGCTTTTATCAGGCTTTTGAAGCAGATGACTACAATTCAATATATATTTAATCACCATTCTACAGCAATAGGAGAACCTAAATACAGTCAGGTGTGTGCAATCTTTGATATTCTGTGTGTGTGTGTTATAGAAAATTTGTCTCTCTAAATAAATCATCTGGAATTATTGGTGGAGTGTTATTTTTTAAAGATAATCTGCTGTGTGTAAATCTTGCATTGTTTCAGAATAAAAACATGAATTCATAATAAAAAATTATGAAACAGTAAAATAAACGGGACAAGAATATACCTGAAAATACTTAGAAAACTATCTGGGTTTAATTTCAGGTTTGGGGGTTTTTTTTCAGAAAAAAATGGAAATATTCACCTCGTGAAATCTCTGATTTGTGGGTATTTATAGCAACCTTCACCTTCTGAAAATCACATGGTGGATAGGCATTTGATTAATAATGCAATAATACAAATCACAATGCAAATTAAATTCAGAAATAAGATAGCAGATGGTAAGCTATTTCTTTCTTGGCAGAAAAATGGCAGACTGGCATTCTATAGTTGCAGGACATCATATTTCACATCTGTATTATCAATATCTTGAACTAGGCTTGCAATGACTTTTGATATTGTAAACAGTTGCCTGCTTTTAACAAACAACAGATGCATGAATTGCTTATGATTGTATTGGCTTACCTATATGTGATATATATGAATATTCAGAGGATTAAAAATAATTTTTCTTAGGAGGTACTGATGTGGCATCAGAAGCATTTGTTGAAATGATTAGATACATTGCATACATCATTGTGAACTCACTCAGAATGTATTTAGAACTGTCAATCTCCCACTTTTATGTAACTCACCAACTAAATAACATAAAAATGACTTTCTTTCCTCCTCTTCCTTACCTTATAAACCCCTGCTTTATTCCACTTCTGTGAACAAGTAGAGATGGCATGAATCTTATCCAGACATTTCAAATACAGTATTTATCAAGAGTGTATGGTGACCAAACTTCAGGGCTTAACAGGTGTGCAGAACATTACTTACAATATGGATTTGGTGCAAGTAGATTACTGCGTCACCATGTGTGGTTTGCTGTTGACAGAAATGGAAGCAAAATTAGGGTGTAAAGGAAAGCATAGTTTTGTTTGCTTCAAAACACTTTAAACAATATCTTTGGGATGTCCATTTTTACAGCACTGATAACAGATTTAGAAAAGTATGCCACTTTACCTACATATTGTAGATACCCTTAGATAAACTGAATCTTTTTTACATTAGACATTTTTTGTTTTCAAAAGAGAGATATCTTTACAAGCTTTTCTTCCATGTGTCAGCATTTTAATGGGCTCCAAGTAAGAAGTACTTTTTTATTACAACATAAGCTGATTATTAATAATTTGATCCAATCTGCAGTGGCTAGGTAATTGAAGATTCTAGATAGTACAAAGGCTACACTGATTACTAGAAATTTTGCTTAACTGAAAGCTATGATAATTGCTAAAAATTCTGTGTAACAATAAACTATGTTAGCTGCTAGAAATCAGAGATAACAACAAGCCATGATATCTCATTTTTTATGTGACAATAAAGCTCTAATTATAACTTCAAAACTGTGACCATTCCTCACTCTACCAAGAATTCCTAAAAGAATCTACTGGTCACTGTAGTATTGGATGACAATGCTCACAACCTAGAGGAAGATCTGCTAATTGGTCATACATTTCCACTGGTTTAGGCCGACAGATATTGCTAAGTTTTTCCTTTACCATCAATGCCCAAAGCTTCAGCTTCTGTTATGTGTCTCTGAGCTTTCTAATTCCATTCAAAATCTCTCCCACAGCTACCATACTGCATGGTCTTTCTTCCTTCCCAAGATTTAGTTGGTTCATTTTGGATGTAAATATGCAACCAAGGCTGCTTCCCAGTGTGCTGTGCTCTCAGGTTTGTCTTCTTTGATAAATGGAAACTGTCACAGAGACAGGATCAGGATATAGCTAAACGTCAACTACACCTGAAAGTGGAAGAAACTTTGCAATAGGCATTGCATTTTATTTATTGTAAGATAATTCGCTGGAAATCTCAGTGTGAGGATTCATACATTGTACAAAATATGTTGTATATTTACCAAAACTCTGAATATTGTTATCCAGGATTCTTTTTTTCTTTTTTTAACATTTCATCTTGTTAAGATTTTTATCTCTCATTTATACACAGTGATGAATTACACAGACCAGCATTGCATTACAGAACATTTTCAGTGGTTATTGTTTGGCGCCACATGCCTTTTATTGGTTTGTGCAACCATGTGGTGAGATTTTCCTACTTCTTACGTATTTCTGCTCTCAATTTATCTCCTTCCAGTTCAGCTTTATTAATTTTAAGTCTTTCATGTTTTACCAGTAGCTTTGGGCTACCCACACATGTGAGATAGGTGGTAAACCTTGTGCTCTGGCACAGTAAATTTTCTTATATCGATCTAGATTTATTTCTCAGGTTGAAACTGGTGCATCAGAACCAATGTCAGTGCCATATGAAACATCTGTTCCACTTTGTTAAAAAAAAAAGGCACAAATTCTTTAAATAAAGTGTTTGAATTTGAGCAGGAATAGAAGAAGAAAGGCCCTGGTCTTATAAGACAAGGTCTTATGTTGTGCTTAACCTCATTTAACCTCCAACATGACCTCCCACACTAGCCTTACCTTTATCCAAAGAATTCCAGGGATTTAGAGACACTCGTAGAGGTTGCTGTAACCATACTTAAGGGTTTGAGGAGCATTTAGGTTGGAAGAGGCCTCCAGAGATCTTCTGATCCAATCCCCTGCTCAAGGGAGGTTCAGTTAGAGCAGTTGCTCAGGGCTATGCCCAGTCAAGCTCTGAGCACCTCCACAGCCTTTCTGAGCAAGCAGCACCACTATTTGGTCACCCTCACAGAGATGTTTTCTCCCCTGCATATCAAATTGGAATTTCCCATGTTCCTGCTTGTGTTTATTGCCTTTTGTACCTCCACTGCTCACCTCTGAGAAGAGTCTAGCTCTGGCCACTCTACACCCTCCATTTAGGTACTTGCAGACAGTTGTTAGAACTTTTTGAGCCTTCTCTTCTCCCACCTGAAAAAACCCCAGATCTCTCAGCTTCTCGTCTTACGTCTTGTGCTATAGTCCCCTCTCCTCAGGCACTTCCATAGGTCTGGTGTCTCACTTTCTCTCTAGCACTGGGGAATCCACAGCTGGACTCAGCATTTTAGCATGCTTTACCAGAGCAGAGACGAAGGAAGACTCTTCTCCCTCAGCTGCTGGCCTTGATTTTGCTAATGCAGCCTAGGCAGCTCTTGACATTTCCTGTATGCGCATATTGCTGGCTTATGTTGAACTTATCCTCAATACTACTGGGGCCTTTTTCTGCCTATCTGCTTTTTTAGTTACTTGGCCCCCAACCTGTACTGTTGCATGGAGTTAGGACATGCCAGGCACAGGGCTTTGTATTTACCTTTCTTGACCTTCAAGGAGTTCCCATCAGCCTACAGCCTATCAGGTGTACCCTGCACAGCAGCCCTGGCCTCCAAACAACTCCTCCAAACTTGGCATTGACTGTAAACTTGCTGTAAGTACAGTTGTGTTAATGGTGATAAGGACAGACCCAATGTCATGCCTGAGTTAAGGTTACGCTGTAGACATAAACACTTAAAATATCTTAATCATGTTACTGTGAAAAATTTCCTCAGCCCTCATCTGTTCCCTTTTCTTGCTTACTGAATTATTTTGACTTTCCTGCTGTTGAATTAATCTCCACCAACTCTTTCTGTTCAGCTTGGCATTCAGACAATTCATTTAATTGAAATGATGTTTTTCTAAATTTTACACTGACCTTCTAGCTAGACTTGCTATTTCTTCTTTATTGTAGTTGTCCTCAGACTTTCAGCTACCTTTAATACAACAGTCTCTAGTTTAGGACTCAATGCTTTTTTCAGTAGTTTCTTTCGAAGGGTGACTATGCAGGGATGGAAGGGATCTGACCAGTAAAGACCAAAATATCCAGTATTTTGAGGGTGCCCCTCTTTGTGCCAGAACAGGTAGCTCATGCTAATGTTATGTTATGGAAACTAATTCTGGAAAATCCAGCCATTTAGAAATCTGGTGGGTGTTTTTTCTTGCGTCATAGTAGGGTAGGCAACAAATTTTATCCAACCTAGACTTTCAGCAAGTTTTTCTTGCATCTTCTGAGCCCTCAGAATGAATGTCTCATGAATGGAAATCTTATTTGGGTTTTAATGATGTTATAGGCTTCCTTTTAAATTGTTTATGAAGGATACTCATTGCTATTGAATCATTAAAGTATACTTTGTATTAACAATTTTGTCAGGTCACTGGTTTTGCATCAGAAGCTTTTTCCTTGCAACGTCAATGTTACATCTTTCATAGTGATAAAGTATTCAGGACAGAGTGCATTTTTGTATCCAGGCGTATGGCGAGGCCTACGAAGAGATGGATAACAGTTTCCTAGTTTTATTCATTGTATTACCAAAAATCTGCAGCATCCTTTATATATTTAGAATTTTAAAGTACTTCTATATAGCTTTACATATCTACAATGTGCAGTTCAGACAAAAGAAAAAAAAAGAAAAAATCATTATTAATATTTAATATTAAGTACCCTACCCTCAGTAGAAAAAATCCTGAGTAGAAAATTCCTAAGAGGTAAGATATTGTATGTCAGAAGCATACAAAAGAATCTTTAACCTGTGCAAAAAGCCTCTAACCTCTTTTTTTTTGAGCCTGGTAAGGCAAAAAGGTCATATGCCTTATAAAAGAAATTCAATAAAGCAGTCAACCACACCTTTGTTCATATAATCCCCAAATGCTTCTAGAAGGGTAATCTGTCATTATTCCCTGCTGTTGGTGGAGAATTCGTTGCTGTAGTAGCCTGCCATGGCATTCATCCTACCCACTACTGTAGACATCTTCATTTGAGCTAGTTGTTATAAAGCCTGTTTATAGTCAGCAGAGAGAAATGTGCTTTAAACCCCATTTCACCTGACGTATTTTAGGTGAAATAAAATCCATCATTCTTTGGAAGAGCCTGTTTGCAAAGGAAGCATCAGGCATTGCAGATATAAATATGGTAGATATTTCATCAGACAAGTCCCATGTCTAACTACTATTATGCAGCACTTACTTAGTTGTTTTTCTTATGTTTAGAGCTCCAAGTAGTCGAGTTCACTAGTTGAATCTAGTGGATTTTGGCTATGAAAACCTCACTTTCATGGAATTTCTGTACATGTGAAAGTTGTCTTTATATTTAAATGTGAAATGTCTTACATAACTAGCACCTGAAAATTTCCTTCCTTGCAATAATCAGGTGCATAAATCCAAACCACCAGGGACATGTTGTTACTTGAAATTATATGAATACCTGACACTCAGTTTGTTACTTCTCATTCATCTAACTTCTCATTTTGAGAGAAGTGTCTTTTAATTTATCTTTCAGATTTTTTTAATAGTTCCCCAAATCTAGCGATGTGTCATAAATGTCAGGCTTCAAAAATGAAGCTGATTATCTTTTGCCATTAGTGATTTCTTTTTTTTCCTGCCTTGAGGATGTGCAGAGAGACATTTTTTGCCAAGGATCCAAGAACCCTGTTCCAAGAAGGAAAAATTTCAGGCACAGCACGAAGAATTGTGCATCTTGCTGAAATTCAAAACAAATATAAGCAGCAATACTGTAGTAGATTTATATTCAGCCCAGTGAAAGCCCACTCATAAATGCTGCAGAAGGTCTATATACATTGTTTTAAAGGTCCATACAAGAGTAGAAAGGGTTTTATTTTGGACTTCACATGTCATTTTTGCCCTGTTTCTGCAATAATTTTCTGCTTTTAAAGAAGCACATAACTATCGTAATTAAAAAATGCATTGTTTTTGATTAAATAATACTGAGTATTCATTACCTATTGAAAGTCTTTTTTATTTGTTACCCATTAACACAGAAAATGTATATATTGTGTTATGATTTTTTTGAAGTTATTTGCCTCTGGTTTTGCTACTTGAAGGAGAGAGCAATTTAGAACAGTTTGTGCCTGGGAGAGTAGAAGTGAAAGAAGTCAGGTACTAATGAGTGTCCCTTTTCAGGCTGTGATACTATCTGGGAAGCAGCCCAAGCTAAGTGCAAACCTGAAGAGCAGAAGAGGCAGAGAGGAGAAATCCATGGGTCAGGAAGCTAAACTGCCCTATACATCCTGGCTTTTACATGGGTTAAGAATGTTCTTTCTATTATTTAACCTGCTTGTAAGTGTTCTAGAATAATAGAATCATAGAATAGTTAGGGTTGAAAAAGGACCTTAAGATCATCTAGTTCCAGCATCCCTGCTATGAGCAGGGACGCCTCACACTAGACCATGTCACACAAGGCTGTGTCCAGCCTGGCCTTGAACACTGCCAGGGATGGAGCATTCACAACTTCCTTGGGCAACCCATTCCAGTGCCTTGCCACCCACACAGGGAAGAACTTCCTCCTTATATCTAACCTCAACTTCCCTTACTTTAGTTTGAACTCATTACCCCTTGTCCTATTGCTACAGTCCCTAATGAAGGGGAGCAAAAGCAAAATGTCATCATTAGCAGGTAGTGTTACTCAGTTCTGCATCTCAGAATTAAACTGAGGTCCTAGCACGGTAAGTTGGGGCAGGCAACAATGGACCAAACCAAGCAGTAAGGGTTTGTGGAACCTGATAGCTTAGCATGGCCACTTCCAGAGGAGCCTGCTACTTAACCAAACCAGTTAAAAATGTGTTCAACTTTCAGTATTAAAAGAGTATTTCTGAAGTTTATGACTGGTTATAAATCAGATATGACAACTAAATAATTTCAGAGAAATATTGCTTCTAAACAAACTGCAGAATTGACACTGAGAGCTGGATTCATACTGTGTCTTAGGCACAGTCACTTTCGGTTTGAAATGCAGCTAATGGAGAAAGGTACACCACCCGATCCTGACTTAGAACTTTCTTGGGCCCACCTGAGGTCCAGCTGTTTTCTATTCCAGTGTTTTCTATTCTTTTAATATAAAGGGAGACCAGAGTGACTTGGCTTCTATTTGAAGTTAGTTGGGATGAATCCTGGCCCAAATAGTTCATTTGGCTCACTATATAAATGTGTATTTTATGTTTCATTGAATTTGGAAGGAAACTGCTATAAAAGGAAATTTTCTTAATAATATGAGTTATAGTGTAATGAATGAAACGTAATCCTGAAGAATTGCTTAGAATATGGCCATTTGTCTTCTGGCAGGGATCTGTGGGCCTTGGCTGCAGGACGTTATTACTTCTCAGTGGGAAAAAGCTGGCAGCCAAGACTGCTAATGCCAGGAGGACAGACAGCCTTAGTCTGAAAAAAGCCTTTAGAAACATCTAACATGTACACATGCATATGTCTTTAAGTCTAGAAAAAATCATGACACCAGTGGTATTTCTGCATTCATCCTTAAAGGGACCGTAGTTGCTGAGTGCAGACGCAGAAATCTTGTTTCTATTCTGTATGAAATTATTGAGTATTTTTATATATGTATATTTTATCTTCTCAGGGTAATTATCATGTCATGATGTTGCATATAAGCTTAGCACAGCATGGTTCAGATAGAAACATATCTAAAAAAACAGACTAGTTTTAAAATGCATGCAATCAGGGCAGGGGGAATGGGGGCTGGAGTCATAATCTTACCTATACCACTATACAGTTTTTTGTTTTGATTTTTATGGAATCCTGTCTTGCTTTAATTATTGTGTTCTGGAAGCTGCATAACTCTTCTGGCATGAATAACGGTGGCATAAGGTTTTCACAGATGTATCACAATGTCAGACCAAATCTCTCTACACGAATAATTATACCACTTTTGTGCTGCTTTTCACCTGCATCAGCTTCTCTGTTGATCTCTGCACCCTTTGTTGTTCTTGCACTATTTTGACAGACTGTTCTCTCTTAAAATGCATACAGGCAGTCAGGTGCAACTCCTCACAACTGTAACTGATGGCTAGGAATCACATGGATCGTACAGCTGTCTTTGCTTACTGCTTCCTTGACCTTCTTGTCCTGTGAAGAGAGGGACATGCTCAGCACTGTTGAACAGAGAGGCACTGTTTCACTTGCTATAATGAAAAGAGAGCCTGAAATAGATTTCCAAATTTCATAATGTCCAAAAAAAATAGTTGATAAAAATATTTTATTTTAACAAATATACTGTGATTTTTGACAAAGTGTTATGTTACAGTATTTAATACAAAATAAAACATTTTTTTAAATAACTTCATGAGAAAATGCCAAAATATTTTGAGTATCTGAACATTTTCCCCTTTTCTCTCCAGAGCATCAAGGCTGTAGTAGTTAAGACATTAGAAAAAATTAATTTGCTAGTAAAAAAAATTTGTTATTTTTAATTTGCTTCAGTCTCAGTAAAGTGCTTGATCCAATTGCTGTAGGAAAAATTATCAGGTTTTCTTGAGAAAGAGAAGTTGGAGTTTCACAGAACAATTGTAGACTAAGGTTTTCATAGAGAATACCAGATGAGCTCATACAGGCTACTGATGCCATTGTATGGCATTGTCATTGTCATTTCAGAAGAAAACTGGGCTAGCATTCTGGAAGAAAAGTATGACCTTAAGAAGTGAGGGAATTGAAGCATTAAAACACTCAGTAGTGCAAAACAAGATTTTAAGTCCCTAAAGATGAAACTTGTTGGGTTTTGTTTGTTTGTTTGTTTTTTTTTTTATGAAGTTAGTTATTTGGTATGTTGCCTGCAATAGCTTGTAATAAATCTGAGGCCTGATCTGGTACTCCTAAACAGGTGTTATTTATAGGCTTTTTTTAACCAACACAATCTGAAACATGGGTAAGTGAAGATACTGTTAACACTGGAGAGTTTTATGCTGGCATTTTAGAGTGGGACTCACTTCTACAGGTACATGTGAAAGCTTTGTGAGTTTACTTTCAAGGTAGCGGCTGCAGAGAAACATGTAATATCAACCACCTTTGGTTAGAAAAAGGACAAATGTTTAGTCTAGGCTGAACATTTAGGGTTTGGACTATTTGTGGTGTTATAGTCCACAGGACAGCCTATACAGGAAAAGGAGATGGAAAAGACAATTTTGTGTTAATGACTCTATTGGTTTCCTTTTGTACTCAGTGTCCCCCAGTGTATGGGAATTGAACATGGCACACCTGGCAGAGGTCAGAGGCTTTTGTGACTTTCCAGATTTTGGCTTTGGTATCACTGGATTTGAAGAAACATTTCTGGGCATCAAGCATACAGAATCATTGCATGGTTTCAGTTAGAAGGAACCTTAAATATCACCTAGTTTCAACCTCCTTAGAACAGGCAGGACACCTTCCACTAGACCACGCTGCCAGGTTGCTCAAAGATCCCCATTCCAACATGGCTTTGACCTCCTGGTCACACTTCTTTTGATGCAGCCCAGGATATGGTTGGTTTGGGGGGCTTCAAGTGGACATTACCAGGTCATGTTGAGCTTCTCATCAACCAACACCCCCAAGTCTTTCTCCTCACGGCTGCTCTCAATATGCAGCTTTGGGTCCAGCTGGCAGGTTTCTGTAGTACAAAAACAGGCAGCACTCTTAGCAGTTCCAACACTTCAACTCCTAACTTCAGTTTTGTATTCACTGGGGCTTCTAAGGACAAAGTCAGCCAATTGCCATGTCCTGACATACCTGTCACTACATTTTGTGTAGCGCTGCCTCTGCTCTCAGGTTGGCATCTTCAAACATCTGGACTCAAAAGGAATCCATACAATTTGTTCCTTGAAACTTTCTTCTTTAGGCTAAGTTATCAATCAGCATCAGGGCCATACCATAGAGGACTGAAAGTTTCTTTTAACGTTCAGTTCTCATACCAAAGATAAAACTCACGGGTTTGTTTTTTTTCCTGTGAGTCAGGGTAGTCTTTACATAAGACGGTGGCAAGGAACACTTGGCCAGACATAGCCTAATTTCCTTTCTCCTTGAGAAATGCTTGTCATGATCAGAAAATTGTCATTAGTTTCTATTTTGCTATTCATTTCTTTTATCTTCAGTCTGTTTGAGATTACAAACTCCAAATGAAAACACTACTGAATCAGTGCGTTCTTCACTGCTATTTTTCTACAGTTAATTTCTTGCATGGTGTAGGAATGAGGGTTGAACATTTAGGTTGGGCTGATCAAGAGAATTTATGCAAAGATGGCACTCATCTGTCGGCCTGACCCGGTCTCAAGGAAGGTATGTTGCTTACCAGAGGCATGGATCAGGGATGTGGCAGAGAGGCTGCCTGCTCTGGTAAGCCCCAAGGACTATTACCCACTTCTGGTGATATATGTGGGTGCTAGGGATATAGACAGTAGTAGCCTGGGGAACATAAAGAAGGACTACAGAGTCCTGGGAGAGGTGGTTAGGGGCTCTGGAGCTCAGATAGTCTTTTCATCTATTCTCCAGGATACAGGGGAGGACCTAAAAAAAGCTAGGAGGATTGGCCAGGTTAATAAATTGTTAAAAGGGTGGTGTCACAGTTAGGGGTTTGGGTGTCTTCAACATGGGACCCAAGTTTGTAGGCCAGGTCTAGCGGGGGCTGGTGGAGCTCGTCCGTTTTGGTAGGAGGCTTGCCAGACTGATCAAGGAGGCTTTAAATTAGATGTGCTGGGGGGGGGGCATCATTCCATCCCAACACACCCAGTCAGTTGCCAGCACTTATAATAAACGTTCAGAGCAATGCAGAGATATTCCGGCTGCTCCAGCCAATGAGCCAGCTTCATTTGGAGCTTGGCTCAGATGCCTCTATACAAATGCCCATAGCATGGGGAACCAACAAGAGGAATTAGAAATGTGTGCTCGTCTACGGGGGTATAATATAATAGGCATCGCAGAAACATGGTGGGATGGCTCCTATGACTGGAGTGTTGGAATGGAAGGTTACAGACTCTTTAGAAAAGACAGGCCTGGCAGGTGCGGAGGGGGAGTTGCCCTTTATGTTAGGGATAGGCTGGAGAGTATGGAACTCTGCCTGGGGACAGGTGAGCAGTTATCAGAGAGCTTGTGGGTCAGCGTTAAAGGGAAAACAGCGATGGGAGACATTACTGTGGGGATCTGTTACAAACCGCTTGATCAAGAGGAATCTGCGGATGAAGCACTCTATAGGCAGATAGGAAAAGCCTTACGCTCACAGGCCCTAGTTCTCATGGGTGACTTCAACCACTCTGATGTCTGTTGGAATGATGGTACAGCCCGGCACAAGCATTCCAGGAGGTTCCTCGATTGTGTGGAAGACAACTTACTTCTGCAAGTAATAGAGGAACCGACAAGGAGAGGTGCCATGCTTGACCTTGTGCTCACCAACAGGGAAGGGCTCGTTGGAAATGTGGCACTGCAGGGCAGCCTTCGATGCAGCGACCACGAGATGGTTGAATTTGAGATCCGTAGGACAGTGAGAAGAGCGTGCAGCAAGCTCACTGCCCTAGACTTCAAAAGAGCAGACTTTGGCCTCTTCAGAAAACCTGCTTAGTAAGGTTCCATGGGATATAGCCCTAGAGGGCAGGGGGACCCAAGACTGTCATTTGATATTTAAGGGTCACCTACTACAAGCTCAGGAGTGTTGCATCCGAACTAGAAGGGAGTGCAAAAGGAGGGCCAGGAGACCTCCTTGGATGGATAAGGAGCTCCTGAGGAAAATTCAAATGAAAAAAGAGTTTTATAGAAAGTGGAAGCAAGGACAGGTGGCCTGGGAAGTATACAGGGATGTTGTCCGGGAAGCTAGGGACCAGGTTAGGAAAGCTAAGGCCCAGTTAGAATTAAACTTGGCTAGGGATATTAAGGATAACAGGAAGGGATTCTACAGGTACATAGCAAATAAATAAAAAAAAGCTAGGGAGAACACAGGCCCCCTCAGGAAGCTCTTGGGAGAACTAGCTATACAGGATTTAGAGAAGGCTGAAGTTCTGAATGACTTCTTTGCCTCAGTCTTCTCTAGCAAAGGCTCTGACCGCACCATCCAAGTCTTGGAAGGCAGACGCAGGGACTATGAGAATGAAGACCTTGGGCCCACTGTAGGAGAGGAATTGGTTCGTGACCATCTTAAAAATCTGAATGTGCACGAGTCCATGGGTCTTGATGAAATCCACCGTGGGTCCTGAAGGAGCTGGCAAATGAAGTTGCTAAGCCACTGGCCATCATATTTGAAAAATCATGGCAGTCAGGTGAAGTTCCCAACAACTGGGAAAAAAAGGAAATATAACCCCCATTTTCAAGAAGGGGAAAATGGATGACCCAGGGAATTACAGCCCAGTCAGTCTCACCTCTGTGCTTGGCAAAATCTTTGAGCAGATTGTCCTAGAAGGCATGCTAAAGCACATGAAAAACAACAAGGTGCTTGGTGCCAGCCAGCATGGCTTCACTAAGGGGAAATCCTGACTGACCAACTTGGTGGCCTTTTATGATGGGGCTACAGAACTGATGGACAGGGGTAGAGCAGTTGATGTCATCTACCTGGACTTCTGTAAAGCGTTCGACACTGTCCCACACGACATCCTTGTCTCTAAACTGGAGAGACATCAATTTGATGAATGGACCACTTGGTGGATAAAGAACTGGCTGGATGGCCGCACACAAAGAGTTGTGGTCAATGGCTCAATGTTCAGCTGGAGACCAGTGATGAGTGGTGTCCCTCAGGGATCAGTGTTGGGACCGGTCTTGTTCAACATCTTTGTCGCTGACATGGACAGCGGGATTGAGTGCGCCCTCAGCAAGTTTGCCGATGACACCAAGCTGTGTGGTTCGGTTGATATGCTGGAGGGAAGGAATGCCATCCAGAGGGACCTTGACACGCCTGTGAGGTGGGCTGATGCCAACCTCATGAAGTTTAACCATGCCAAGTGCAAGGTCCTACACCTGGGTCGGAGCAATCCCAGGCACAGCTACAGGCTGGGCAGAGAAGAGATTCAGAGCAGCCCTATGGAGAAGGACTCGGGGGTGCTGGTAGATGAGAAAATGAACATGAGCTGGCTTCAGTGTGCTCTTGCAGCCCAGAAAGCCAACCGTATCCTGGGCTGCATCAAAAGGAGCGTGACCAGCGGGTCAAAGGGGGTGATCCTGCCCCTTTATTCTGCTCTTGTGAGACCTCACTTGGAGTACTGTGTACAGTTCTGGTGTCCTCAACATAAAAAGCACATGGATCTGTTGGAACAAGTCCAGAGGAGGGCCACGAGAATGATCAGGGGACTGGAGCACCTCCCGTATGAAGATAGGCTGAGAAAGTTGGGACTGTTCATCCTGGAGAAGAGAAGGCTGCATGGAGACCTCGTAGCAGCCTTCCAGTATCTGAAAGGGGCATATGATGATGCTAGGGATGGGCTCTTCATTAGGGACTGTAGTGGTAGGACAAGGGGTAATGGGTTAAAACTTAAACAGGGGAAGTTTAGATTGGATATAAGGAGGTAATTCTTTCCTGTTAGGGTGGTGAGGCACTGGAATAGGTTGCCCAGGGAGGTTGTGAATGCTCCATCCCTGGCAGTGTTCAAGGCCAGGTTGGACGAGGCCTTGGGTAATGTGGTTTAGAGCGAGGTGTCCCAGCTCATGGCAGGGGTGTTGGAACTTGATGATCTTAAGGTCCTTTCCAACCCTAACTATTCTATGATTCTATGGTAAATATCTTCATTCATATGCCTGTGTACTTTTCTGTGTAATTTTGAAAAATGAAACTTACGTTCACTTTTTACCTTGATTGATGATGTGGCTTCATGAGCGAAGATTTGGGAAGGTCTTTAACCACTCTTACTACAAACACGATGACCAAGGGCATGTGGGATATGCAAATCTGGTTGAAAAAAGGGTGCTAAGGCAATCAGGAAGTGTCCGACCAGGACTGTCATCTCCTGAGAGATCTTGAGCTACCCATGTGGTCTGCCCACATGCAAGGTTGGATCTGCAGGTTCCCCATGTCTACTCACCTTATCTAAGGATGCAGCTGTTGCTTCAATTAGATGCTGCAACACTGCATGTTGGAGATGCTCTCCAACTCGTGGCCCATTCGGAGCATAGCTCCTGTGTACTCACTTGGGCTGCCTACAGGAGAGAGCCTTTTGAAGCACCCCAACATAATCCCTAGGTTCTCTGCCCAGAACATCACTCTCCATTGTACAGTGTTTGATCAATTCTATCAGTGTCTTCTGCTGGCTTGCTCCTCTATGTGTGTAGGGATGTCCCTGCTTCTTTTATAACCAGATTTATTGCCTTGCTTGCATTGCTCGATGGATGTAGATATATGTTTTATTCCATTGTAAAAGTCATTCATGAACAGGGATGAAATAGGATCTTAATCTTTGTTCAGATAGAGCTCAAAATCACAGCATTAGAATCATTATGATCATCAGAAAGCAAGAGTTGCAGAGATGCAGCAGGACAGAGTTATGGTCTGTGTTTCCTAGACTGAATGGTATCCCTAGAGTGAGGTGCTGTGGTTTAGCATGGTTTTGATGCTGCTGGAGTTACGCATTCTCAATATAGACTGGAGTTTCTGATTTTCATGCTCTTCTTAGACATATTTCACAATGTAGCAGAGTGATCAGGTCCTGGGAATGATGTAACATATCAGAGCAACTGAAAGAAATGAGAGCTGTCTTTTAATACAGTAGGAGCCAGTGGAATTAGTCTTAAGTAACATATGGTGTTGACTCACCTTTATTTTAAGCTTTTTTGTAATTTAATTTCGTGGACAGAGGCATCATCTCTGTGAAACTGTTAACCTTTCCAAGGAAATACTGGAGTCTGAGAATAAATTAGCATGGTTGCAAAGAAAGAAATCCTTTGCTCCCCTCCTCTCATTCTGGGACTCTGAGATTGAGGATAAAGAAAAATACCTAAAGCATTAGAGGGGAGGACACACTGCTACGGGAGAAAGAATCTCTGCCATGCTTCAGGGGTGAAAATAAATTTCTGAACATAATCAGAGTAGCATTTTCTGAAGTAGCTTGCTGCACTCTGCCAACCACAGATGTTTTTGTTAAGTTTGCTACTTTAATGTGATATTATTAGCGAGAAAACATTTATTTTAGTGGGTTATTTTTCTGGAATTCTTCATATACTTATCTTTGTGTAGCATCTTTGGCTCCCATGTGCCTACTGTGGTCAGATAAATGTCACACTAACCAGAAGTGTACTTGTTGACTGTGGTGACTGTGCGGTAAGAGCAGTTCCGATGCTACTGCCCACTCTGGCTTGTTTATCAAGCCCTTAACTCACAGAAGATGATACTGTGTCAGATCATCTGCAGTTGATTAAAAAGACTACCTGACAAGAAGATAAGAAGAAAACACCCCTTTCTTTTCCTACTGATGGCTGCTGGGTGTTTTATATCTTTGCAATACTTTACAGGACACTTCATAGTATAGTTTCTTCTGTGTGTAATGTTAAAGAAAAGGTACCTTGTTCTTTTCTTTGTTTCTTGTTTTTTTTTTTTTAATTAAATGTTTCCCTATCTTTCTTTTATAGTGGCAAAAATTTGAAATCTTTCTGAATTAAAGAACTGAACTAAAATTTTTGCCCAAACTAAAATTGCAACAATCCAACTGATGAGGAAATCTTCAAGATTAGTGTGGGTTCTGGTATAAGCACTGTTCATGAAGAGGGGGTTTAGGAGCTGCTGGGATAGCAACTAATGCTTTAGATTCACTTGGCAAAAGCTCCCTTAATTTACAGAGAAAAGTCCTTATGCAAAGAACTGGAGAAAGAATTCTTCCTTCGCTGGCAATAACAAAGAACTAAGGTTTCATACACGTTAAAAAAAAAAATAATCCCAAACTGTGAAACACAGACTCGGTTCTGGTTATTTTTTAATGCATTTTCAGGCTGATGAGAATTGTGCACCCACCCATCATATCCTTCCAACCCTTGAAACAAAGAAATCTGGATTTAAAATATCTCATTTTCCCTTTCCAGATCTTCAGCTTTCTTCATGTACACAGACTCAAGAATGGACAGTCCCATGGATGATTGCCAAAGTCAAACCAGTACACAGCTTTCTCCTGCTGTATGTGTTGCAAAGGTTGTTATAGATTGTACTCTGAAATGAATTTCATAAAGCAAGTTCAGAAACTTAGCTGCAAGCACAAATGCTCTTAAATCAAAGTTTCCTGAAGTCATGCTTTCTGAAGCATCAATGATGAGAACATCACAGCAGAGAAGAAGAGGTAATAAAACAACTGCTTCTTCAAAATCCAGGTCAGGGCCTTATGTTAATTCTGTACTCACCAACCTATTTTTGTGAAAACAACTTTCACTGAACTGAAAGGAGAGGAGTGATTAAATAACACATCTGGCCCTGAAAGATTATTTCTTGATGTGATAACTCAAAAAACTGCAAATGGCAATTGTGGTGTAGTTTCTGTGAGATAAATTCTGCTCCTCTGTCAGCACCTGCTGGGCGAAGAGAGGGAAGGAGGCTGAATTGAGCCTTCATCTTATTCACATAGCCTGATTATACATGAGCTTTAAATTCAGCTCTCATTCCACTTTATATTTTTATCTCCATTCAGTTTCTAGTGAAGTGTTCCTGTGTTCTTGAGAAAAAAGGAGGCCATGATTAGGTAGGAAAGTGAAGCATGCGTTCCGTTACGGAAAGCAATATCATCTCACCCCTAAATCTGATTAGTTATTGTTCACTTAAGTAGCACTAACTATGCTCATATGCTTTACAATCCAAGTCATAAGGCACAGGCCCTGGCCAAATGCCAGTGTAGCAGCCCATGGATGTCATTCATAGAAAACAGAGTGTGAAAGGGCTCCAGTGGAGATCCCCTGATACTGAATCTTTAGCCCATATTTTCCAGGAATCCTTTTTCTGAACTTTCTTAGTGGCCCTTGCTCCCTGCCAGTTCACACTCATCCTGTTAGCCAGTCAGTGCAATGTGGGAAATGAGCCTAAACACTTGCATCTTGAAATTTGCGGTGTTCTGATTAATTCATTCAATAATTTTATACAATAGAGGAATTTAAACACAACTGTGATTATGCATACCTTGTGATGATTTACATAAGTTTCTGTGTGCTCAATTATATTTTTCTGAGCAGCTGTGTATACCATAGCAGACACATTTCTGACTTTGATTCAACACTGCTGCATGGGAACGTTTCATGTTTTACACATTTGCCTGTGTTAATCATCATCAGTAACACAAAAATGAGAAGATAAAGATAGAAAGGACAAAGGACAGTCTCTAGGGACTGTTTTTCTTTATGTCAGTGTGGAGAGAAAGACTTTAGATAAATGCAGTTCCTTAGGAAGCCTCTTCCACTGCCTGCCAGAAAAACTCCTAGGGGCTGGAGCTCTGGTGCTTCTCAACCAGTTGCCATATGAGAGTCTCATTGAGCTAAGAGGAGAAATGTAGAGGAGCAGCAACTGAAGGAGAGAGTGAGTCCACCAGACTGTGGGAATTATGGGCTGGCTGCAATCATTTAAGGTTTCCCTCACCTTTCAGGGGACCAGCAGGAGTCCTACCAGAAAGCCTTTTCCTTTCCCAGGGAGATCTGAGAGCAGCATTGACCATGGCAGGGAGAGACATCTACTGCTTTTTAAGTCTCACCACACATCTTGGCCTCAGCAGGTGAGCAGGGAGCTATAAACAGATGGGGGATTCTTCTGGTGGGTAGTCGTGTATAAAAAAAAATAAAAAGAGAAACAGGGCCATAAAGAATATTGCAGAGCTGTCAAATACAAGGTATTATCTTTCAAATATTAATATTTTTCTTTGTCAGCTATTGTGTTGTGTCTGCTTACATCATTAAACCACTTCAGTGTGTCCAGCAGTATTCTATCAGATATCCCATTTAAACTGGAAGCTGCCTAATATTCACTATTAGTAACTAGTTAAGCAAATGGTGGCACATGTAAGCTGCTTTGGTAGAACTTCTTTAAAGCACTCAAACATAGAAACGCAATTGCGTGTGGTTATTTTTTTAGTTTAAATGTTTGCAGTGCTCAAAAAAAGTTCTTTGTGAGTAATTTGTAAGCATAAGGCTGCCTGACAAACTTGTTTATGCATAGAGATTATTTTACTATGCAGCGGATTCTACAGAAGGTTAATCATGAACAGATAGACCATATCTTGAAGTTTTGGTCCAAGGCCTTTAAAATGGAATGTGTAAGTAAAAATCATAAATATTTTGTATTTATATAAACTTCAAAACAAATATTTTGTGTTATTTGTACAAAAATTAGGCTCATGTATGAAAACAAAACTCTAGTATGGGCATCTCTAAAAATGAACTCAAGCAATATAGTGATAAAAACAGTTAGATACAGTCATTAGATCAGTTAATAATCTAAAAAAATATGTTGTGGGCATTATTAAAGACAGAAAAGATATAGTTCTCCCCCAAACAGACATATATGATACATGAGAAAGTTCATAAAAAATCCAGACTTCACTTGTCCTAATTTAGTCATTACTTATTTAGTAATGTAATATCACCAGTAGAGAATGAGTAAAATTAAGAAAATGAGGGTTATTAGACAGGACCATCTGGTTATCTAAGCAAGATAAAAGCATATCATAATAGTTCTCTTTGGAAATAAGCTGACAATGAGCACTAAATGTCACAACATACCACAGATTGATTTCATTTTGGACAACCTCAGACATAATAATTAATACAAATGATAGATAATGCTTCAATTTGCATACCATGATTAATGCTTAATCCATTAGTACTGTAAGTATGCCATGCATCTCTCTCCTACATTCCTTCATCTGAAGATATTCTGGCATAACTTTAAACTGGTCTCCAGTGTGCAATACTCACTACCATGATCAGCAGGATGAAATGAAATGTTAAATCCAAAAGCAAAGAATCAGCATTAGCTTTATAAATTTAACATTCAAATCAAGCAATTTAAGTTATCAAAGTCTGAACTGAACACACTCTCTAATTATTTATATCTCCATGTGAAACTTTCTGCTATTGCAAAAGAGCTAAATATATTAACAATCAGTGAATATTTGCTATTTGAAAACCACTACCCAAACTCAGGTTTTATAGTAATTCATTTTAGTTCTGATAGAAAGAGAAGCAACATTCCTGAGTTTCTTTGAGACTTAAAAAAGCTCAGTTTGATTATCATCTTTTTCTTGCAAAAGAACTGTAGAAATACAGATTCTAAGAGAACTCAAGCAGATTTGAAGGCAACATCAGTGGTACAGGAAATTCAGTTATGGTATACCATCCACGTTTTTGATAGAAAAATGTATTTTGCAGCTTTTTACTTATTGGCTGCAGTGATAGGTGCTAACTACTATGTGTGAAAAGCCTAACAGGTTCCTCAACTTTGAAGATCCCAGCCTAAAGATATTTGATATTTTGAATTATTTTCTTGATATTATCTGTGAAGCGAAGAGATATGCTTAAGGGTTTTCTGGTATATGGAATTCTGTAGCTGTGGTTTTGGGATGCATTCACACTTTGTAGTTATGATCAATCACTGGGGTCCATAATGTCTATCATCCTAGAATTTCTGTCCTTATTTTAAAGAATATGTATATATTTATATATCCCAGGAAAATTATGAGTTCAGGTATACAGCTACCAATATTCAAAGATCCTAAAGCCTTTTCTGTGCTATTTATAAGTCCTTGAATCTTTGAGCTACGACTGTCCTCCTGTTGAAACTAAATATTAATGCTTTAAATATTATGCCAAAAATGCAGTACCATATTTTCAGAGACATCATATATTCTAGAAAGGCATTCTTCAGATAACATTTCTTTATGCAACATTTTACTTTGAGGAAGGGAGACTCTCATGGATAAGACAGCAGCAAAATGTTGATCTTTTGCACTCCGCTAACCTTAGATCACAATATGCAATCTATTCAGGGATTACAGACCACACTTGATCTCTTCTAAAAGGAGTCAGAGGAAACATCTTCTCTTCCTGTGACTTTTATTGTGATGAGAGCAGTGTTTAAGATAAATTTCCATGTGTATGTGGAAGTCTGTATGAAGAAGTATGTATGAAGACCTGAAACAACATTGTTTTATCTGATAAACCATGGACCATCCTTGCTCAGCAATACGACTGCCAGAATAGCTCCTTGAAACTCCTGTATATTTTTTTTTTAGAAAACCTGTGATCAATGCATCTACCATGTATCTTTTTGCTGCTAATTTACAGCATGTAATTCATGTGTCAGCCTTTTAACTCACTGTGTTTGTGAAAGTTCAGTGAGCTCTAGCAAAGCCAGCAGACAGAAAAAAAAAGAAGAGCAGAGCAGCAATAAAACATCCCAGTTTGTAGACACCCTGCTTGCAGAGAATCTTGCTCATTCTTTAGCATCCACTCTAGGGAAGTTCTCCATCGCTAGAAACAGGCAATTTAAAAGAAAAAACACTCAGGCTCTGTGTTGCCTGAAATACTGTTTTCCTTGTGAAGTAACACTAGTGTTTTCTTTCAAATTCGTAGCTCTTAACATTCTTAAAGTGAAAGAAAATGAAATTTAATTTAAAAGGTATAATTTTTTTCCATCTGATGTGTGTGTTGCAATAATTCTCCTTTTGCAACAGCAACAAAATTTCCACTTTGAAGATACTGTTTCCCTTCCGCTGAAGGAAAACAAACTTCTGTCAAAGCACCTGCTGCTCGAAGCCCTTCAGTAATTTGAAGATTTACTGTTTAATTTTGTACGCAGTGTAAACGCAGTGTATAAGCCAGTACTAAACTGACATGGATTTAAGTGAGGTGTTTGGAAGACTTTACTCAGTTCTTGACTGGAGCATGGAGTAGTCGGCTTCAGTTTGGAAAATAACTTGCTATTGTCGTAACATTTGCAGCTGGAATAGGGTTGACTCAAATTGCCAAGAACAAAATTGATTTTGGAATATACTACAGAAGTGCGGCTTATTCTGTCAAAAATGATTGCACACTGAGAAACCGCTGACTGTAATGTCGGGTACCCCCCTCTCTTTCTTTCTTTGATAACAGTCTTAGCAGTTTCCTAACTAGCATTTTCTCTCAAAATGTCTTCTGTTTCCTGCACTCCTACTCACAGATTTATGATACTTAGAAAAAGCAGAATGATCAGAAAAGTCTGAGAGCTATTTATTTGTTTATTTATTTGTGGTGCTTACATAATTAAACATGCCATGATTAGTTCTAATACAATGAATTGCAAAGATTAAAGTCTAGCATGATTTGTGACTGTTCATTTCACTTGCAAATGCTACACAGATCCTCCTTATTGTCTGTGGTGTGCCTTCACTAATATAACAGTATGTTTAGAGAATGCAGAAGTCAGTCATTCTAAGCCTGTAGAAATGTGATGAAGTCTAATGTGAACTATGAAGGCTTTTCTTTCCTGGTTTACTTTGGTTTTGAAACCAGATCTGTAACTAGGACAGAAGCTGTTTCTCTTGTCCTTCTGTGTCCGTGATTCAATTCTCATCGGTAAGGTCAAGAAATACAACAGAACTAGGCAGACTCTTCTTCCCCAAAAGATCTTCTGATATCTTTTTTTATATACATATATCTATAAATTTGTGCACATTTTATTCTGTAGAGCATTATCGTGGTTGCATCTAAACAGGTTGCGTCCTATCTTCTGGTAACACACAAGTTTTGTATAAATAAACCAAAATAAGGTCATTTCAAACACTCTATTAAAAGAATTATTAGCATTATTGTTATATTATAATTAAAATTTTAATATATTATTTCTATATATATTACAATAATTATAATATTTTTATTTAGATATTAAAATAGTTTTCTTCTAATTGTATAATTGTTATAATTATTGTAATGATAATTTTATTAATATTAGAACATTAGAACTATTTTATTTTTTGGAATTAAACTTCTCCAGAACAATTTTAACATCAACTCTTCAACTTTTATCTTCAGTGAAGATCATACAGAATTCTGTATATAAGCCTTTGTAATCTGTGATTAAACTCTGAACAGGTTGAATCCCCTTCCTTATGGGCACCTGAAGTAGCCAGTGGGATTATATGATGCAAGACTACTCTTCTCTGATGTTTGAATTTAGTTAGGCATACTTCTCTTAGTTCTAAAGAAATAGATGAAAATGAATGAAAAGGTAATGGACAAAATCAGATTATAGTCAGATAAAAAATGTGAAGAAACTTAAATGCCAAAGTTTATCCACCTGTTGGAGAGAAGCTGTATGCGTATCTCACTAACAGAAAGGAGTCACAGTGTTTCTGTGACTTCAACACTGCATGTGACATCAACACTTCAAATTTCTCCTGTAAAAATGTACATTATCGGCACTCATAAATTCTCTGATTGGGACAATATTTCTACGGGTAGAAGGTGATAAAGTCTGGGGTGGGGGGGGAGGTATAGATAGACCAGTGCAATATTTTATAAAAGCCGTCTCCATCCCCTCCCCACCCCCCAGTTTTTGTTGTTTGTTGTGTTGTTTTTGTTTTTGTTTTTGTTCTCCTGAGCTACTCTCAGCCACTCTCAAGTCAAACATGATATTCTTAATTCTAAAAAGAATATTTTTTTATTTCTGTAGCAGAAATGTGTGTTTGAAGATGATGTTAAACATCAACATCCGTAAAAGCTTAATTCCTTGCTAATGTATTTTCATGTGTTACATAAACTAACCAAATAAACATGGGAATGTTACCAGCTTTGACAAAAAGCTACTACAAATTGCAGCACCATAAAGTGAATCCCTTTAGACCTGTAACCTGCAGCATACTCTTAGCCTTTGAGAATGACTAATCTTGTTTCCCTAACATTGAGCAGAGGATGCAAGCTGGTAGAAAACCTGAACCCATCATTTTCTGCTTTCTCTGAAATCAAAATTAAAACAGAAGCTCAATATCTGCTTAGCTAAGAAGCCCCTACAAGAACAAGATCTAAAAACCTGCAAGGAACCCAAAGAGATCAGCAGTACTCAACAGTGTCCAAGAGTATCTTAAGAAACTTTTTATTCTCTGAACACTTGACCGTGCTCAGAGGTATCACAAAGCCAAAATGAAGCCTGGTGACTTCCATTGCTTAATTTGAGGGAAATTTCTGGCCTCTGCTCTATTATCTAAACTCTCAAGTAATCGTAGAGCTATATCCATGTATCCATTCCTATGTATGAAATTTAATACACCAGGCTTAACTTGATTTGATGAGCTTGGATGCTGAAACAAGATTACAGTTTAGCATAGCAATTTTGTAGAAGCCCCCTGTAACACACAGAGTTCAAGGAAATAAGTTCTTCAACCTGTGCTTTCTGAATCTTTAACTAGCTTTTGCCTTCATTATAGCTAGCAGAACTACCTGAGCAGTGAATGAAAGCATAAACAATTAGTTGCAAATGACAGCAGCAGCACAGTTCTTTACTCCATGTGACATGCACTGAGCATTAAGCTGGGATCTCTGCTTTTGACATACAACCAGCAGCCATAACTCTAACCTTAATTATAGTCCAGGGTTCCATCTCTTCAGGAAATATATATATAAAGAATGAAACTTAAAATTATACCTTACCTCTTTCTATTCTTAGGAATATTAGCATACAGCAAAGAGGGCATTTTGTATTTTATACTACCCTGTCCTAATTCTTGGTGTAATTTAATGCAGGGAAGCTCTCCCAGGAGTGAGAACTCATTGTATACTGGCCATAGTTGACACTAAACCTCTGCCTAAGTCTGAGCGTTTACATTTTTCTGTCTCTGGATTAACAAATCCTGACACCACTCCTAACTTTAACCTTTCCATTCTAGGCAAGGGAATCCATTTCCTCTGGAAAAGTGAATACTGAAAGTGACAACTGTCTTTTTGCCATCACTTAGAGCCATTTAGCCCTCAGCAAGGAGAAGAAATCTTCAATATTTACATTTAAAAATCCAAATCCAAACTCTTACTTTCAACTTCATTGTATCTCAGGGATCCATTCTGAGTAGTAAAAATGACAGAATAATGCTCATGAGAGACATAGTTCCCTTGAACTCAGCCGAAACCTTCAATTACTGATTCCCAGATGCTAACCTTAGCTGCCAGTTTGATTGCAGCTAAAAGACTCACTTCTAGAAAAGTGGATATGATGTACTGGACAAAAGTGCCTTGGTGTTCTTCAAAAACTCTAAGTCACTCAACACACAGGAAAGAAAAGTTCTTATTCTTTAGACTCCCTTAGGCTAATCCTAACCTTCACCTTCTCTATAGCCAAGAAACATATCCAGACAGTGTAAGTGAGGCAATTTGTTGGTCATGACCACCTCTAATCTTGTCCTCAGTGGAAATCATGCAACATCTAACTTCATAAGATCTCTCTCTAAGCGGCCAAAATCCTGTCTGTCATCTTCATTTTAATTCCAGCCAGCAGAGCCATCTGTGCAATAAAACAAAATATAATGAGTTAGCATAACTCTGTCAAGAGATGACCATTTAAGTTTCTGTCTGTGTAGACTACAGAACATAAAACTGGTACTTTTAGGCTTTAGATCGCCAACACCTAAAACTAAAGAGCAAGAGGAACTACGCTGACTCTCTTTTCTCTTGCTGGGGACAAGTGTATCACTCATACTAATTTAAAATCTGCTTGGTTTCTCTTTCATTTTCAGACATATTGACTATGTGAAGTTATTTTAAAATAAAAAAGCCACCCGTAATTTGCAGGTACAAAGTACCTTATACTGGGTGTTGTGTTTTACCCCAGCGAGCAGCTAAGCACAACACAGCCATTTGCTCACTTCCCCCGATTGAACCATGACACACCCGCAGTGGGATGGGAGAGAGAATTAGAAGACTAAAAGTGAGGAAACTCATGGGTTAAAATAAAAATAGTATTGTAAGTAAACCAAAAGACACACATGCAAACAAAGAAAAACAAGGAATTAATTTGCTACATGCACTGGCAGCAGGTGTTGAGCCATCTCCAGGAAAGCAGGGCTCCATAACATGTAACGGTTACTTGGGATGGCAAATGCCGTCATTCTGAATGTCTCCCCCCATTCCTTCTTATTCCCTAGCTTTATATGCTCAGCATGACACTATATGGTGTGGGATATCCCTTGGGTCAGCTGGGGTGAGGTCTCCTGGCTGTGTCCCCTCCCAGCTTCTTTTACATCCCCAGGCTGCCCACTGGTGAGATGGGGTAAGGAGCAGCAAAGGCCTGGGCTCTGTGTAAGCAACAAGTGGAACATCACTTTGTAATCAACATTGTTTTCAGCACAAAGCCAAAACACAGCCTCATACTAGCTACTATGAAGAAAATTAATTCTATCTGAGCCAAAAGCAGCACATTGCATCATGGGGCCTACCCACTAGGTATTGTAGAATGCATGTTGTATATAGATAGCCAAATATGCCTTTTGCACAGGTGCGCTGGCAAAATGCTTAATAAAAGGGGCCATTGTTGAAAGCCACTGGTGTTCTGACATCTGCCATTGTAAAGAGTGTTTTGCAGCGATGACTTACACTAGGTAAAACTGTTTAGACTATGCTAAGTTTCTTGTGTTCAGTAATAGCTAAATTCATTGTTTTCTAAGATCTTCCTTCTTTACCTGAATGTCTCTAATTACTCCTCTTATGACACAGTCCATGTGAGAGAACATGAAAAAGACAGATTGGAAGTCTGAATGTCAATGAAAAAATGCATAGATAGCAAAAAGGACTCTTAAAATAAAGCCCTGCAATCCCCAGGAAGCAACTTAATTTTTTCCAGTATGTATTTTACCTGCAGCACAGTACTGTTGAGGGTAAATTGACTGATGTTTTAAAGTGCTTTCCATTTCTTTAATGGAAGTTGCTATGGAAATGGAAAGCATACTTATTAGATATTTGCCATCACTTTTTGTTAAATCTAACTCTTCTAGGTTCTTTTTATCTCAGTGTTGCTGCACTTTTCAGCATCTGATGTCATTAGGAGATTCACAACAGGATCTGTCCTGTGCTTTTCTATGTACTTACTTTTAATTCTATACATTTTAGCTGGATTTATAAATGGCAGAGCTATAAACTCAACCATTTTTGTCATTGGAGGATTTCTGGCAGTCATCCTGGGGATTTTCATATTAAGCAGTTCATGTATACATTTTTATGTATTAAGGAGTTCAAAGGCTGAAAGGGCACTCAATCAAATGCTATTTTAAATATTTATAATATCTATTACCATATGCATAATAATATGTAAATGTAGGCAAAATATTAACCTCTTGTAACAACTGCCATCAGGTATGCCATGTCAAGGCATTTGGGGGCCTGGAGGCATGTGCATACAAATATACACATAACACCTTTTTAGCCCTTCAGTACTCTTTGTTGCTGCAACTTTATGTTGCTGCTACCCCTTCAAGACTGTCTTTCCTTTTCCTGGATTATTACAGCACCAGTGACAGAAGAGGAAGGTGTCCATTTTTGTTCCTGTTTCAGCCTACTTACATGTAGGCTTCTCACTGTTATAGTTATGTTTCAAGTTTTGATTATTTTTTTTTCCCAATTCTTCATTGTAGTTGAGAGAAGAAGACCACAGTTGAATCAAGAATGTTGAAAGGGTCTGTTTGGTTTTATGTTTTTCCTCATATTATTTAATGTATCTTCAAGAGAGAAATTTTTCCATAATGCCACCAGGAACAGCAAAAAAGTGGTATTTAAAAAGTCCAGCTCTTTAATAAGGTCTAACTTACACCTCCGAGACACAAACATAAATAGCTTCTCAGCATACCTATGCACATACATGGAGAATAGCCCTTCAGGAACATAAAGAGGAGGGAAGACTTCACCAGGAAAACACCTCCCCCAGAAATGAGTGCCTACGTTAAGTGAGCACCACTTATTGCTCCGGAAGGGAGAAGTGTTGGCAGTATTACTATCTGGATTTAACCTTACTGGAAAAATAGGCAGGTGAAGCTGATTTGCAGTCAGAGCTCGCTGAGGGAGGTGTGGACGGTACTGGATCAAAGACAGATAGGAGTCTCCTTTTCCTGGGCAGTGAATCTTTTTTCTTTGCAGTCATTCTTGTCTCTCAGCTCTTGGTTGCTTTCCATTGGTGTGTGTCCTTAAGGAGATATTAATGAGGAAGTGAAGGTTGTGTTTTTGTATCACTTCCTTAATCTATCTTAGGTATGAATCAAGAGCCTTCATTACCTTCTTGCCCATCTGTTAAAAATCTTACAGTATAATGGGGGAAATACAAGTGTTTTACTGTCTCTGCTGCTGAGACTGGCAGTTTCCTAGCAGTAAAAGCAGAAAGAAATAAACCCATTGACAATGAGGGGACAATGGAATAAAAAGTGACCTTCACATGTATTTCATTTTCTTCAAAGCTTCAACAGAAAAAGGAAAATCTTGCAGCTGGGTTGTCACAGTCTGTAGGAGTGTGAAAAGAAACATGCTTCAGGATGTATTTCTGCTTCCAGATTTCTAGTTGCTTTTATTTTTTAAAAGATATTATAGTCTCTCATGGAATTACACGAAGACTCCTAGAGCTGGACCACACTTTTCCATAATACAACTTCAGCTGCCTAATGTTTCTAAGGACTGAACAGTAACACTGAAGTAATTTCCAAATCATCCAAACTATCCTGTAATTTTTGTGATAAGTGTTTGGAGCATTACAAGAGTCATTTGGGAAGAAGCAAAAAACATTGGCAGAAGGGTAAAAATACCCCTTCCTAACAATTCAATACCATTTCCATTCAATCGTGCAATACATAAGTGCATTGTGTATTCTGCAGCATTGATCTTGAGTTGCAGTTAAGGGTCATCACGGCAGTTCCAGTGAAAAGTAGGAGGGGAGAAAGAAGGGCTGTGGGAAGGTTACACAAAGTTTATGTAGTGCTTGCTTTGCTATGTGCTAAGCAGCTATGAGATGTTTCTCCACATGTCTGAAAGGTCTCTCTTTTTTCCTTTACAACTGATAAAAGAATAAAGGACTGAAGAAGTAATTATACTCAGTAATTACACTTGGCAGTCTCACTAATTCAATCTGTATCTCTGTTCCTCCTGCTTCTTCCATTTTTTTCAGTGACTGGGTGGGTAGAGAGATCACTCCCCCTTAAGTCATTTTTTACATGCAGTTACATTTCCTTTTGTAACACATCTGGTGAAGAAAAGCAGCAGCTCTTGTTGTCCTCCGTTTCTCTGATAATCTTTTTTGGGCCCCATCAGCATCCGTGAAATGAAAATAAACCGTTCATTCTTAATGTATCTTCTACCTTGATGAATATGATGAAGGCTTACTTTGTCCCACCTTTCTTGATGGAGCAGTTTCTCTTGTGGCCTTGGTAATGCCTGATGTCTACTTCACTGCTGCTCTGGTTAGTTCTGGCTTATTCATAGTAGGTGTCCACTGAAGAAAACCTGTGGTGCTGTACAGAATGAAGACATCTTGAGTGGTACTTGTTTTGCTTTAGGAGAAAAGAGATTCTACACAATGCAGAACCATGAGACATAGGTATAGGAAGCATAAATATTTTTTTTTTAATTTCTTTCTAAATTTGAGTGATTTCAGAGTGCTTGTTTGTTATTGATAGACAAACCAGCAATGTTTTAAATACATTTTATTTATGGTGAAGGTAAAAAAGAAAAAAAAAGTGAAGGAAAAATCCGCTTCTTTTCTCTGAAATCATCAGGAAAAAACCCCAGCTTTTCACATCAAATTCTGTTATAGGGAGGTAAGATACTTTAACAAGAAGTAACATATCCACTGTGCTAATATATCAATTTCAGTACAAACAGATCATTGAAAGTAATCCAGATTTATTTCACCCATCTTTTTCAGAATCAGAAGATGCTGAATGGGACAAGTCTTAAAACTTCAGGGTTGGCATCTTTTTTAGGTATAACTGATTTGTAGAAGAGAATGGAAAGATACATGGGTTTCATATGCTGAAGGTCAGTACACTACAGTATTGTACTACTAACTTCAGTTTCACTGGAGTTTCTCCATCATTTTTCTATATCTTGTCTGAAGTTTTGGTCTCTAGAAACAAACGGTTCAATGAAATGGTCCTAACTTTGTTCTTCTACGAAGCTATTGAAGTATTGTTAACAACTTTTTGAGGTAAATCCTCACCCAAATAAAAGATATGAGCTAAAATTATAAATATTGCATGTGTGGAAGGATGTCCTAAAAGTTAAGATAAAAGGTATTAGTATTTCTTTCTGTTAAGACAAAAAGTATTCGTATTTCTTTCTTTTAAGGAGGCATGACAGTGAGGTTTTCTTAAATAAAGTTGGATCTCTCAGGTGCAGTAAAGAGATTTTAAATGTGCAATGTCAGAAGAGGAGATACTGGGATAAAGTGCTAGAGGAAACTCTGCTGCTGACATTACCCACATATGTGTGTACCTTTATTTCCCTTAGTTTCCTCACTGGTAGTGATAGGAAAGTATTTCAGTAAGTAACAGCAAGCATACTAATTAGTAAGTTGTGTAACTGGACTGTAGTGAGCAGAAAGTTAACACTGAAAAAATTTCAAAACAATAGCTGAACAACTGACAAAATATTTTAGACTAAATTCCTTGGTTGATTGTTAATATTAAACAAATAAAGAAACTCACACTACAAGGTGCTACAGTTGCCTTTAACTTCAGAGGGAGATATCTAAAAGCCAGGAATTTGTCTTTTTTTTAGCAAGCAATAGATGCAAGCCATTTTTCAAAGGTCAAAAAAGTTCTGACATTTTGCTCAAAACAGTTAGTGGATTGTTTTTTGTTTGGTTGGTTTAGGGTGTTTTTCTTCATTCATCTCTGTCGTGGTTTAAACCCAGCCAGACAGCTCGTTCACTCACTCCCCCCACTTTTCCTCTCTCTTTTTTTCCTCCCTGCCCCCCTTCCCTGCTCCAGGAGGGATGGGGAGGAGAATTGAAAGAACTCAACTCTCACGGACTGAGAAAAGAACAGTCCAGTAACCAATGTACAACACAAATCTCCACCGCTACCACCAACGACAACAATGATAAGAGAAGATAACAAGGGAAGAGAATACAATACCACCCACCGAAAAAAAATCCGACCCAGAAGACCCTGTGTCCTTCCAGGTAACCCCCAGTTACCCCCCCAGGGATGACGTGCTGTGGTATGGAATACCTCCTTGCTCAGTTTGGGTCAGGTGTCCTGTCTCTGCTTCCTCCCGTCTTCCCCTCCTCCCTGGCAGAGCATGAGACTCACAAAGTCCTTGGTCAGGGTAAACATCACTTAGCAACGACTAAAAACATTGGTGTTATCAACACTGTTCCCAGGTTGAAAGTCAAAACACAGTGCTGCACCGGCTACTAAGAAGGAGAAAAATTGACTGCTACTGCTAAACCCAAGACAATCTCATAGACTATTTATCATCCAGTGAATGAGAATATTGTTATGTTTGGTTCTATTTTTACCAATATAGATAGTACTTTGAGCCAGAACAGCAATAAAGGATTCCAGTAGATATGATCATTGGGCAAGTTTAGGGATGCTGTTGGCATTCCCTTTTAGAGAGTACTATGAATGAAAGCCTTGTTGGTGTTATTTTTGCAAAGAGAACTGTGTATGTGCTATGTCATTCTGTGGAGCTATGTACACCCTTAAACAAATGAAGAAAGGAGTCAAAAGCTAGACTAAAATTATTCAGGGCTTTCTTATTGCTAATACACTTTTTTTTCTATATATGTCTAAGGACATCTCTTTCTAAACTGAAAACTTGTCCGTATCTATTTAGACATTCACATTGATTCAGAAAGATACTCTCTTGACTTCATCTTCCTCAGTAGTTACTTCTTCATGGTGCTTACAGAAGTGTCTTAAGGTATTTTATCTTCCAAGTATAGAATCATAGAATGGTTTGGGTTGGAAGGGACCGTAAAGCTCATCTGGTTACATCTCCCCTGCCATGGGCAGGGACACCTTCCACTAGACCAGGCTGTTTAAAGCGCCTTCCAACCTGGCCTTGAACACTGCCAGGAATAAGGCAACCACAACTTCCCCTGAGCAAAATGTTCCAGTGTCTCACCACTCACACAGGAAACAATTTATTTTTATTATCTAATCTAAATCTACTTTCTTCTATTTAAAAGTGATTGCCTCCTTGCCCTATCACTAATTGCCCTTGTGAGAAGACCCTTTCCAGCTTCACGTGCTAACTAGTTTGCACAGGAAATACGTACCTATGAAATCATGGTCCTTTCTATATCTATTTTGGTAAGAAATATCTTTGTGCCACCCCTAGCTGAAAGCTGTGTTATTAATTTACAAAAGGCTCTAGATTAGACAAATGAATAACACAGAGAGCTCTTCAGTGTAACAGATATTTTACCAGAGCTTGTCCCTTTTTTTTTAAGCCAGGGTGTAACACAGCTTGCACTGGATATGCGCTTTTGTGCAACCAGTCTGTCTTACATGTAATTGAGAAACTATTGTGGATAAAGCCAAGGAAGTAAAAGGAGACTGATAAAAAAAAGTTACATGCTATAAGGGAATTGGTTTTATCAATAATAGTAAAGGATCTATCCAAGAATCTGTTTAAAGTATTTATTTACTTGTGTCCTCGTTTACTTTTGTCCTGTTATCTGTGACACTTCTATTATTTAGGTAGCAAAACATCCCTTTTTCTAAGAAACAGTGTGAAATTTAAATTTATGTTTCATAGAAGTCACAGGTCTCTTAGTATGGCAAAATATTTTTGTGTACTGGCTTCTATGCTGCTGTTGAGATTTTTAAACCTATATACCTGCATAAGTTAAATATTTGTTATTTTCATAATCTTTCTGCTATGTAATAAAATCAGTCACTAATTTAGAGGTTGCTACAAAGGATCTCAGTTGAAACTCAGCCTACCTACTATTTCATAACAAGATGTCTTGCTTATTCCTTAACAAATTTGATTATTTCAGGAGCTAAAAGCCACTTAAACTACACACTGTCAATCCACCTATTTCTGAATATTAAAAGTATGGCAGGGACAGAGGAAAGAGTTTTCCAGAGATTTTCTTCAACTGGGCAAAATTTCATCCTTAGCACTTGTCCAGGGCAGCTGCACTGAGGCAACATGCCATCTTAACATGCATTCAGGTATGATATGCTCTTCCAAGGACACACCAAGTCATATTCAGAGATTCAAGCCGGACTGCATCTCATCACAGTAATTTCTTTCTTCCTGAAACATTTCCTCTGAAACACTACCTGTAAGATATAGAGTTGTGCTTTCACAGTACATCTCCTCCCTCAGTTCTGCACTTTACTTAGGTCTTAACATAAACCTTTTGTAATTTCACACAGAAAAATAAATAACAGAAAAACTTCTGATCATTATATCACAGCAAATGTTATTGTTACTTAGAGGAAAAACATGTTCTCTAACTCTACTGTTGCATTCCTTATTTCTTACTTGCAGGCACATAATGCTGTTGAAAAACACAGAGTGCAATCTGTCAGTGTGGCATACAGGCAGTGTCTAGACAAATTATTTCTGCTTACATTATGGTCAGGTTACCTCTTAGCCCTTTTTGAACAAATATTCAATATTGCTTTGCTTCAAGAAAAAGGGGATTTTCTTGGTTTTATGTCTTTTTTTTTGTTGTTGTTTTGTTCTGTTTGTTTGTTTTAATTTGCTTTATGTGTTTGGAGGAAATAAAAACAGTTCATTGTGAAGTAAATTTAGAGTAGCAATGTAAGCTCTGACTTTTGCAATGATCTCTAGTGCGACTGAGTGCCATAATAGTCAGTAACAAACTACTAATAATAGAGTGTGAGCTATTTCTAGTTATTGAAGGACAATGTCTATTATAAAGGGGAAAAAAATCCATTTTAACTGATTCCCAAAAAGATCTTCTGGCAAACATAAGGGCTCAGAGATGTATTGTACAGCAACAGACCCAAATTCAGCTATCCAAAGACAGTATTTACCTTTTTGTCTACTCCTATATACAGTCTATGCACACTTACTTGTGAACAGTAGGAAATCCTCCCTGCCAGTGACCAATAAAGATGGCCCAACTTGCGAGAGTTGAGTGAGAGACATATGTCGTGTTGAATGCCCTTCAATATGTAACTTCAGTTGAAAAAAAGAGGATTAAAACATGGCAGTTTTATCAAGTAACATGAAACCACTGTGTGATATGGGGGTTGTACTCTACTACACCTGCTCCATACTGCAGCAGATGTCCCTGTTTTTATAAGATATCGGACACTATCCTGTAGTGACAGGTACTTGAACTGCCTCAATCAAGTTGCATTTGATGTCTTAGTCTAGATTTAAGAGACAATTTTAACATGTCCTTGGAGAAGAAATTAATCAGGCAAGAAACTTACTACAGTTTATGTGAAAGCTTTGATTTATTCACTTTGCCCAAATCAGACTTTCTTCAGCTTTTGTTGTTTCTGATAAAACAAAAGAAAAAAACTCAACAAAAGTAACTAGTTGTGTACCTTTCATTGTGTATTCTGTTTCACATTATTCTGTAGGTAGTGTTCTTGTTAACAGTTGTGTTCAGAAACACACAGTAAAATATGACTTGTTCTTTGTTTTTCTTCAGGATGAAAAGAACAAATAAATAAAATGAGCAAAGAAATGTTGCAGATTTGACAGCTGCTCTTGGCTGTAATTTGTTATTTTTTGTGTATTTATTAACACGTCTGTTTAAGACTGTAAATGTAATTTTAATCTGATAATTTCACTGCTGAGGTCTCTAATATAATATATTCAGGTCATATTCATTCTCATGACCTTTAACAATTAGTTGGTTTTATCTAAGGATTATGAATATAGTCTGCATTAAAAAAAAATTCTATGCCCCCTTTATTCAATTATTCATAAATTGGCCTATGGACATTTGTGTGAATAGAAATTTTGATTAAAACCAAGTATGAATAAAGGGAAATGTGTTTTGGCTAACAGTAGTGACTTGTAACACTGGAAGTTTGTCTAAAGATATTATTTATAGTAAATTAATTAGCAGGATTTTTCAGAATACAACTGCAAAATAACAGGAGAAAACAAATGAACAAAAAAGGACAAAACCCCACCCTCCTGGGCTTTAGACATCAGACAATAATTTTTCTAGAAATCTCTAGTTTTTAATTTACCTATATTTTTATACTTTCTAATATATCTATTTTTTTCTGATTTCTAATTGTAATTATATCATTATGAGAACAATAACTCCAGAAGTTTTTTTGTTCAGTTCTGTTTTGTTTGGTTTTGTAATATAAATGATTTCAGATGAGGGTGTAAATTTTCTCTTTGGGTAGGTTCTACACCATCAAACATCATTACTTCATAACATTGATAAAGCTTCCTCTATTCCCAAGTTCAGTCTGTATTTCAGGAATGATAAGTGTCTTCTGCCTTGAAACTCAAGAATTCACCTGAACTGAAGCCTGGTGAGAGCAATGAGAATCTTTTGTGGGAAAACTGAATTCTGGGTAAAGGGAGTAGTTTAACATAAGGAAAGGAAGTCGAAGAAGGAAGATAGATCAATTTTTAGATATGTTAAGAGCTACAGCAAAAAAAAAGGAATATATTTCCTTTTGTGGTAGAAAAGGCAAAATGAATGTGTCTGAGCTATAATAAAAAAAAAAAAGGTGAGTGCAGAGATTTAGAAAAGGAAGAAAAAAACCAACCCTGCCTCAAAAGACAGCAAAGTACTGGGAAACACATAAGCACTTGTAGAAACCCTGTCAGTGGAGGATTTCAAGACAAAATTGGTACAACAGCTGTTAGGATGTGGATTGGACATGATCTAGATGACTTCTGGAGATGCCTTCTAGGAATGCAACTCTGCAGCCCAGCTGCACTAGGAATTTACCAGCAGCTCACTAGTGCACAGCAGAGCCCTGACTGCTCAGCTCTGCAATGGTCCATGGGTTCTCAAACCCAAAGTACATCCTTTGCCACAGCTACTGTTACAATGGTATTTGTACCACAGAATAACCTGTAACAAGAGAAACACCATTTCAAATGGAGAAAAGATTTCAGTGAAGAAAGTAGAATAGGGGGGGCACGGTGACAATAGAAGGAATAGGTTGAGGCAGCTGCTGAGAGTAACCCACTAAAGTTAGCACAAAAGATTGACTAGCGTTTTGTCAGGAGTTAGAGCATGATTTGATGAGATGTGTTTTCCCAACAATTAGCACGAGGGAAATTTTTATGAATAGAGAAAAATATTTCTGCTTCTTAAGCATTTATTTAATCCTGCTCTGTTGTCCTCATCTGGTAAAAGTTTCAGCTGTTCATATCAGAGTAATATGTTCCTTTTTTCCTTTTGGAAAAAAGCTGTGACAGAACTGAAGTGAAATAAGTGGGAACTCTGTGCCTTGGGCTGTGTGACCAGGTTTTGAGTGTTGCAGGAATGTGTGGAAAGAGCTAGTACTAGTTTTAATGGGTTTAGTCTGTAAGCATGGAAGAACTATATGAGCACAACACGGCTCTGGTGGTTAGCAGCACCACTTCAGAGCCAGCCGTACCAGGTAGCTGCTTTTCTCTGTAACTTCAGAATGTCTGTTCAACACTGTCTGTTACTGGACATCAATACTGTAACTCGTTAGAGAAGGGGAGTGCTCTTCTTATTTGAGTTTGATGTCTGCTATGCTGAGCATACAGATGAAGTAGTATCCACTTATGTGTGTTTCTTACATTCCACTGATGGGTTAAACTCATGTCTTTGGTTTTGTTTATGGAGCAATGCCAGATAGAGACACTGAAGGATGGCTTCAGCTGGGAAGGGTTGCTTGAATACCTCCGCGATTTATGGCTACTAATGCTTTTGGAAGCTCACCTGGTCTGTCCTCCATGTATGGTCATGGTTTAACTCTGGGAGAAATTTTGTCTTGATAAGATTAGCAGAGATACTTCTGGAGGGAGGATGTTTGTTTTGTGCTCTTCTACAGTAGAGCAGAGTACAATCTATCTGAAAATGGTTTCTGACAAATTCCCAGTATTGCAGGCAAAAAAGATGCTGATGATAATCTTTTTCATGCTGTTCTCATGGCTGCGGCTACTGTTCTTTGTTCTAAGCTTCATATTTGCTATAGGCTTTTCTGGGACACAGTGAATGTTTGTTGGACGCTTTGGAGCTACCTACTCCTTTTTTTCCACTTTTCTATGAAGTGCAAGACTAAAGATAGAACTTAGATGTTTTGAAGTTTGTACTGCATTTGTGTCTTCCAAATCTCCAAGTAGATTTAAATATACAAGTATTTTAACTTCTGTACTTTCTGTTCACTTTCATTTTGTTTTCAGCTTTCTTCAGGCTTCTTTTTATATACAATGAGTGTGCCTCTCAGTGTGGCATCTATGGTGTTAGTAGGAACAGAAGAACTGTAGGAAAAGGAATTTAGATGTGTGGGATGAAAATTACAGCAGAAAATCATTTTAGTAAATATGCTAATTTAGGTGGTTTGTTGCGGTTCACAGAGACTGTCCACACACTGCAACAAGCAAATTTGCCCCCCCCCCCGTCTTGATTTTCCTAATTTTGAATGTATAGAGCATGGTAATAATTCATTGGTGTAAAAAGGAGGTTAATATTTGAAATTCAGTTTTCATCAAGAAGTAATCAGCTGGTTTAGCTGATACTGTAACCAAAACCTGTATGTGTACATGGGCTTACTTTGGACTGTGACTGCTACTGGTACTGCATCCTGGATGCAGCCACCTAACTATAGACATAGGATCAAAACAATGTTACATCTAGGAGGAAAAGAGAAATTAATTTATGGAGGCCTCATTCGCACATTGGATGACTGCCCTGTAAAATTGGCTCTGCATACAATTTTAGATGGATTTCAACTGTGCAGAACTACACAGCTGTTCTGTTATGGACAAAAGAGCAAATCAATTTAAGGCTGTTTGAGTTTACAGAAGTGATACATGCATCTTTTGTGTTGTAGTATGGATATTGTGACTGTTAGTTATTGGCTTTATTTTTGCTTTTTAGAAGTGCATGCCCTCAGGAGAAATACAAACAGCCCAGAGCCTGAAGAACAACGAATCAAGGTTGATGGACAATGCTAGGGGAATCATCAAAAAGAAATTGGTCTCAGGGCAAGAAGCTGACACATCAGGTTAGAAACTCCCTCAGGATTTGAAGACTGTGGTTTTGAAATGACTCCTGAGAGATTTGCCAGTGGAAAGATGATACAGAAGAGCCAGGTAGGACATACACTTTTTTAAATCACTAGAAATAAAATCATTAGATTTTCTGGTGTTTTGATTTGAAGTGTCAAGGCATATAGACGGTGCTTTAAATATATCCATGAATAGATTTCCTTTAGAAGTTTGGCATAGAGAAATGTGTCAAATGGCATGATACTTTTTATAACTGACTGACTATAAAACTGCATGCAGATTTTTAGCAGAAATGCAGAGGTCAAAGACTCTATATCTCATTCTGTTCAGTCTACACAGTTACATACCTTATAGATTTTCCATTTAATACTTGATTTGATCTCTTTGTACTACACCTAATGGTGACTGGACTTTTTTACTCTTTTGTATTTAATTAGGAGGTTCATGAATTAATGCAGACTTCTAAACCTGTAGCAGCTGCCTATGCAGGGCCAGAGCACAGAGCACTATTTTCTTTTGAATTACTGTGAAACTGAGGACATGAGAACACCAGATTCACAGTGATGAAAAGGGATCTAAGTTAGCTTGATGGTGAATAACCAGTAATGGCTAAGCACCTATTTGGTGTGCTTCTTGGCCAGATAATCTGTGCTGAGGGGTGTCCTGTGGCAGCCTTGTTGGCGTATCACACTGCAGGAGCTGCGCTGCTTCCCCTTGTGCTGTCACTGATCTCATGCTGCTGCAATGAACTCTGGAAGCACACAGAGCATCAAGTTTAATCTCAATTTTTTCTGTTGTCTCTTTTCAGAGATACATTTCAAGTATCTTTCTATGTCTCAACATGATTATTTTAAGTGGGTTTATGAGGCTATTTCCCCTGCCTCCCTTGCTGTCACTAGACTTTTCCACAGCACTGCTGTGGTGCCAAAACTGGTAGTGTTTAAGATTCTGTTTACATTAGAAAGGCTAGAATTGTAATAGGTGGGATTTTTACGTGTAATGCAACCATATACTACACTTCAGTAGGCTTCTAGTTGTGTTCATTGCATGCAAGAGACTTTTGCGTTTCTTTAGCAAAACCTCATATTGGCATCTACAACATGACCACTTGAAAAACACCTGATGACATCCATCCACTCAGTCACCTACTCCTTTCATGAAAGCATGACCACTCTACTTTTCCTGACAAACTGACTTGGAAAGTGTCTTCTGAAATAAACAACAACTAAAAAAAAAACAAATAAAAAATACAGAAAACCTTCATTGAAGAAAATTTCAGCAATTTAACTTCAATATCCTATGGGGTATCCTAAATGTCCCACACTTCAGTAATATAACCCATTAATACTTGTCCTGTTCTCAGTGAAGAGGCATCTTATTTCCTTGAGCTGTTGGCAGCCTTTTGCACAATTTATCCTCTTGTGAAAGACAAATTATATGAAAATTTCCTTTATCATGATGTCCTCACAGGACCTGAATGAATTTTTGTCTAGTTTGCTTTCATAAACCTGTTTTATGAAACAATCCTTTTTTTCTGTTAGCTAGAGTGTTCACAAAAAGCTGGAAAAACATCCTCTGAAAATAGCTGCTAGCTAATTTCCAACCTTGCTTTCAAGATCTGCCCTTTTCTGACTCCCTTTGAAAAGAAAGTAGAAATCATCTGTATTGGAAAGAATGGAAAGGAAGAGGGTGGGAAGAACAAATATGTGTAAATGAGATTAGAAACAAGGAGACAGATCCCCTTTTATGCCAATAGATTTACCATAAGCAACAGATCCCAGAAGTAATTGAAACATTTGACTAATATAGCTTAACTGATAGTTTGAAGAAAAAGGAATGATAAAAGCTAAGATATGGAACTGAATTTATTGAGATTACATAAATATTGTTAAATATTACCAAAAGGGCTTCATGCTACTGACAGTACAATTATTATAAGACTGAAAAAAGCTTTCCTTAATAAAAAAAGAATTATAAAAGCCAAGATATGGAACTGAAATTATTGAGATTTGTATAAAATTAAATACTATCAAAAGGGATTCATACTACTAACAGTGCAATTAATGTAAGACTGAAAAAAGCTTTCCTTAAACAAAACTGAAAATGTATGCAAAAATTAATCTTATTCAAACACATGGGTTATTCTCTTCATACTTTGTATAACAGTGGGAAATAACTTTTTCCCATAAGACTATTTATATCAGTACTTTCTGCCACCTATTTCAATATTGAATATGAGAAATAACTGATAAAAATATCCCTGTTTATATGGAATATAAGCAGTCCCCCCATGTTGTTACTTCTACTGCTCTCAAATATCTATTCAAGTGCTACCTTGTAACAGACATGATAACATTTGTCTTCCATGTTGATTTCTGTAATCCAGGATTTTATAATAGGAACGTGATGATGCATATTTTGTTACCAGAGATGGAAGTGAAACCTTTTTTTTCTCAGAGGTTCTATACAGATATTTTTAAAAATCCATGCAATTTAGGTGATTTGTGTTTTGCTCTAAGAAAACAACAACAACAACAAAAAGTAACAGGAAAGAGTATTACTCTTCTAAGTAATTTCTGGAAAGAAATGTGTTTGTTTATAACTACTATGTAACAACAGCACTTAAGTGCTTGCTCAGGGGGTACTGTTGCTTTTTTTCTTATGTGTATGATAGACTTATAAACATTTATAAGACAAAATAGTAACATAACAAAAGTCATTTTTATATGCTTGAAATTTATTTATGCTGGTGAGGTGATGCATTTAAACTTGAGATATGAGCTAGTTGACAACAGTAGCTAGTTGAAACTGTTGCCTGGAATAAATGTTGTACTAGAGCTGCAAGACTACAGGAGTATAAAAGACAAAAATTTGTTTTAGTTTTACGAGCAACTCAGAGTAATTTTTGGTTTATTGAGTACAGTTGAGGAAAAAATTCCTTGTAGTAAAATATTCGCTTCAAGCTGTTTCTGTTCAATTATATGCTGATTGTTTAGGCAATTTAGAACCTCAGCAGGAAAATGTAATGTATTAAATTAAATTTAGTATTCATATGCATGAAATATGCATGAAATATACATGAAATATGAAATGCACTTCAATTATTTCACATTTCAGCAGATGAGTCCTTCATCTTCAAGAAACATGGAACCACTCATTACTATTCTTGGCTGTATACAACCTATGGCAGAAATTCCTCTATTTTCAGGGGAAGGAAAGAAAGAAAGAAGAAGTAGGTGGATATTTTCAAAGGCCCTTGTGTCATTTTTAGTTAGGGTTGTGGTTTCTGAGTCATTTAAACGCTCCTGAAAATCTTCACAGAAATTATTCTTTGCTCTCATTGTATCTTTTCCATGTATAAATGAAGGATCTTGCCTTTATGAAGACCTTTCAGCAAAGAGATAAGTAAGGGCCTTGAAGCAAAAGAGGGTGAAGGAGAATGGCCTTTGCAAAAGAACATCAAAGCTCAAGGTTAGCTCAAGACAGTGAGACTTTTGACTGATGACACTTCCTTTACTTACAATTATTTCAATCTGGAGCATCATTATTGCTTGTTGGAATATGTTGTTATTGCAAAAAAACTAGAGTGCATTCCTGGAGGTCACTGGCAGTGAGCTCAAAAGTAGCAAATAGGAGACCATTTACAATAAACTTTTAATAATAAAAGGTACTGTAGAATTTGGGCATATCATATTGTATCAGCAGGTCAAGGGAAGTGATTCTCCCCCTCTACTCTGCTTTTGTGAGACCCCACCTGGAGTACTTTGTTTAGCTCTGGGGCCTCAACAAAAGAAGGACATAGGCATGTTGGAGAGAGTCCAGAGGAGAGCCATGAAGACGATCAGGGGGCTAGAGCACATCTCTTATGATGGCAGGCTGAGAGAGTTGGGTTTGTTCAGCCTGGAGAAGAGAAGGCTCCTAGGAGACATTAAAGCAAGCTTCCAGAACCTAAATGGGGACTACAGGAAATTTGGAAAGGGGGTTTTTACAAGGACATGTAGTGACAGGACAACGAGCAGTGGCTTTAAAATAGAAGAGAGTAAATTTAAATTTGATATCAGGAATAAGTTGTTTACTGTGAGGGTGGTGAGACACTGGAACAGGTTGCCCAGAGAAGCTGTGGCTGCCTCATCCCTGGGAAGAGTTCAAGGCCAGGTTGGACAGGCTTTGAGCAACCTCCTCTAGTGGAAGGTGTCCCTGCCCCTGGCAGGTGGGTTGGAATTAGATGATCTTTAAGGTCCTTTCCAACCCAAACCATCTGTGATTCTATATTTTCTGTCTCTACTTAAAATTATTTGGTTATTGAAGGGTCTCATTCTTCCTCAGCAGCAGAAACATATTCCAGTCTTATTCCTGCTGACTGCAAACAGGAACTCAGCTTTGGTGCTTTCAAACAGTACTTTCCTATTGCTGGTATTCTTGTTGCTAGTTTAGCAAGGACTCACTTTATTCTTATGAGATTGATTCTGTCAGAAACATGCCCACCAGTTCTCTATAATCTTTAGGAACAACTGAGTAATTTTATTTTAAAACTAAACAAATTAATATAGAACTTCATTACTCATGTGATTCTGGCCCATAAAATTCTTGACAGAGTAAGCAAGTGCTGGCAATACAATTTAGATGAAATAAACTTCTTAAAAAAAAATTCATTGCGAGTTTATATATATAGACTGAAGATTTTGGCAACACTGTTAAGAATAGGTAATTCACTGATGAAGTCAAAGGAACACTTTTAAGCTGAAACTGTAAATAGTGATTGTGTCATACATGCAGCAAGTAATAAAGATATATTCAGTTTGGAAGTGTGATCAAATCAAGTGGGATTTAAAACAAATACTGCTCCTGTACAGCAAGGAGAACAGAACAACTGAGCACTGCAGTCCTTTTTGCTTGCGTTCTGTGTTCAATGAGTCTTTTATTCCCCCTCAGAAAACCTTGGAAGATCTAACCATCATCACAAGTTGTTCTTATAAATATACATGGAATTTGCCTACTAGGGACCTCATCTTACGTGGGGGTTATTTTGGCATGTTTTTTTCCAGCAATCTTTCTTTCAGTGTAAGTGGAACTTGCACAGAGATACGTCATGGGAGTTAGCACAGCTCCTCCACATTTGTTTTGCCTTTCTTTTCTCCTTCTCTATTGAGCACTTAATTGATATCCTACGAAAAATTGCTCTTGAAGCTCAGCCTGAGAGCCTTGAGAGCCACTAAAGAAGTGTTAATTTATACCTATAGGATGTGATTGACCAGTGTTATCAGTCTAAAAGTAGGGGGAAAAGAACTCTATGTATTTGAATGAAGTCCTGACCATCCTGAACTCCATGTCAAATTTTCCCAGACAGTGGAAATTAGGACAGTTTCAGAGCACTCAGTAGCAAACATTAAACTGTACTGGATTTTGTTCAGGTCTAAGAACACTACCCACAGGAAATGACGAGAAGAACCAAAATGTGTAAGTTGGGCTGAGGTCATGAAAAAAGTTGTATGTAGCTACTACTGCAACGCTGCTCAGGAGGTGGTACCTTGCCATTTATCTGTGATCAACAAATCCCTGAAATTTCATAGCAAAAAGCATAGTTTCTCCCCATCTAGTGGTTGCTTCATATGGAAAAGTGCTAAGGCTACAGTCATATGTTGGCTTAAAAGGTGAAAGTAGAAGATTTAAAACCCTGGCTGATTTCAGGGAAATGAACTTCATTTGTTGCTATATGATTTTTCCCTTTCATGCTGGTTTTACATGTGGAGAGGCACAGGGCATTTGTCCATACACATGCACTGTGCTGGAAGGAAATATGCCCAGTGTTGTTATCATACCCCAGGAAAACAGGGTTATTAGCACACATATAATTTAGCTCTCAGACTATGCACTTTCTGGTGATCTCTTTATTCAGTGGCACAGTTCCAAAAGACAACATGTGCTTCTTAATACACAGGGTACATCTGTCCAGTACACTGGGGTGAATTAAGGCTCTGTATCAGAGACACCTGCGTCCTTGCCTCATTTGATAAGGGAGTTGAGTGTTACACAGAGAATAAAGGAGACAGCCTAAAAAGAAAAGACTTAGAAGGTTAAGGAAGATAAATGTAAGCTTGAGAAATTGGTTTCTGTCTCTACCTCTGCCACAAAGTTGGTATATGAGAAAGGGCAAATACTTAAGCAGAAACCTTCAGAACTGGACATTGAAAGAGCATTATCTAGGGATCCAGCTTGTGATACCTGAAGCCTCTTTTAAATAACTGCTGAGTAATCACAGCTGCAGGCACAGTTGCTTGGAGATGTGCTCTGAATATAGAAATTGCTATGAAGATTTTCCCTGTAGCTTAAAGACACTGAAGTATTTCAAATCTACCACTTCAAAGTTAATAGTAACCACAATTTCATTGTTCACTAGTTGTAAAGATGAAAATAGTAAAACTTAATCTTTAACCATGTCTATTTTTGGATCAAAATCTGTGACTACAGGGAGATAGGTGATATTGTGTTCACTGTGTGATTAGAATAGCTGCCTGACTTAATAATGCTGATTAAAGAGTTAAAAAGATTGTGTAAGGATATAAACGAAACTTTTAGATATCACTTTTCATGAATGTGTTAAAAAAAGTTTGCTAAGGAAGTCACATAATTTACATTTCTCAGCTTCTGAATAATTTGGTTCAGGCACATCCTACATTTTTTTCATTTTTAATGTTCTGCATAACATACTAGCTGGAGTAGTAAAAGGTCTTTTTTCTATCTAGAAACTTTGTCTTAATAGTGACTTAAATTTCAAAAGCTACAAATCATCTATTACACTTGTTCAGAGAATTAGTGAATGGGAGTGGGACCTCCGGAGATGATCCAGTTCAACCCCACTCTTCAAAGCAGGCTCAATCAGTGAAGGTTGGATAGAATCAAAGATGTTTCAAGTATCTCCAAACATGGAGATGCAACAGCCCCTCTACATAAGCTGTAACAGCATTTGACTGCACTCACACTAAAAATATATTTTACTGTGTTTAAATGAAACTTCCTGTAAGTCAGTTTATGCTTATTGTCTGTCTTTTTGAGAGGAACTGTTGAGAAAAGTATAACACTGACCAACGTCACCAGTGTTCTGCTCTGGGCAGGGTAGGAAGGCAGACAGAGAGAAGGACCCCAGATTGATTTTCCTACAGCATACTGTGAAAACTGCATCCATCAATGTTGCACAAGCATCGGGTTCCCAGGATCTGAAGGAACTTAAGATATTACTTGCAATATCTGTAATCCTTTTTGTATTCTATTTTACTAAGAAAAAAACGAACCAAACCCTATTTTATTAAAACATTTGTTGTTGCGCCTTTTTTTTTATCGAGATCCAGAAAGAACCCTGAACCCTCACTCTCTCTCACACACACCCTGCTTCATTCCCTTTGGTGAAGAACTTTCCATCTCTAGCCATCACCCATGTCGTATCAGCTGACTCATCACCCTTCCCAATATCCAGTCATTCCCACTTCTCTCTCCCATAAAGGGTCCTCAGCATCCTGCATAACTGATATCAGAATAGAATCCTGTTACTTTGACAAGGGACACATCATCAGCATGCTTGTCAGAAGGCTAGGAGTGGATATTAAACTGTTTTAAAACATTTCTATTAGAATAATTTTCTTCCCAGCAGCAGTCCCAGTTGATGGCTTGATCTTGCAAGACATGAGAAAGGGTTTTGAAACTAAGAAAACTCATGACTCATGCTCACAAGTCTCAAGACCAAATGTCAAATTGATAAAGTGAAAAGGTAGGCATAGCAACTCCTGAATCCAAGTGTAACTGCACAGCTGAAGCACCATAGAGCCTGTTTATGTGGAAAAGCACATTGTGACAGAAGGATACAGGCTATAGAGCATAGTAACTAGCTAAGAGCTCTGGCATGTATGTATTTTCTGCACTGGAGGAAGAGATGCTCCAGACAGCACATTTCAGCTGAGCTAATTTACTCAGACAGACAGACAGAAGGGTATATCATATAGAGCATAGTAAGTAGCTAAGAGCTCTGACATATATGTGTCTACTGCATTGGAGGAATTGTTCCTTCAGACAGCACATTTCATATGGGCTACTGTACTCAGACAAACAGAAAGGAAGGGGGACGGAGGTTTGTTCGGTATTTTTGTCTTTTTTTTTTAATTTTATTGTGACAATTCCCAGCTTATTTCCCCATCTCTCTTAGCAGAAGCACAAGGAGCTTGTAATCAGTCTGGCAGTCTTTCTTTTTCAGGTCTCTGCTATCTAATAAGAGAACCATGGAGCTGTTTCATGCAACTCAGATGATCATTTGCACAACTCAAAATGCAAATGATATTTTGAAGCAGCTAGTGAATGCCCATGGTACACTGTATATGCTTGTACAGACAAAATATCCATCACAAAATTTGCTTTGAGTTTATGCCATCCAACCTGATCAAAACCAGTCAATTGGAAACATAAATAAAGGACCATGTTAGCAGACATTTTCTGTCAGAATAAAATTACACATACAGTCAGATAACCTGTTGATAAGTTCAACATTAGAAGATTTTATCTTCTACTTACAACCTTTGCACAAGCACCAGCAAAACTTGCTGCAAAATTTAAAGTGGGCAACCTTACATAGGATCATGGTTAAAATGAGACTGGAAAAGACCTTAGAAGATCGCCCTTTCAACCTTCTGCTCAAAGCAGGGCCAGCTTTGAGTTCTGGAGTTGCTTGGTGCTTTATCTAGTCAGGTCTTGAAAAATCTCCTAGGAGGAAAACTACACAACTTTTCTGGATTATTTGTTCCAGTGCAAGAACATACAGGCAAAAAATATAATGTGTTGCTGAATATCAGATAAAGAATTCCTATGTTGCTAACTTTGTGCTATTATAAAATCAGAGTGCTATAGATACATGCTATGCTTTTCAGAAATAGGTGCATTTACGGAGATTACTGGAGTTGTTAAGATGTCAGGCACTCCAGATAAGATCAACAGATAGACTAACACAAAACATACTTAACTTATAAGAAACTCTGCTTTCGCTACAAAACTTATGAAATCCTACAACTATGCATGCTAAATTGACACCCTATTTACAGAGCATCTATTAACTCAGCAGCTGTCTGCTCTTTGGAGAGCAAGTTAGCCCTCCACAGAAGTCATTTGAGGGGCCTTATCTGGAAAGGATGGTATAAGCAAGCATAACACGTTGTCATGGTTTAAGCCCAGTCAGCAACCCAGAGCTACTCAGCCGCTCACTTACTCCCCCCTCCCCCCAGCTCTTCTCCCCCTCTTCCCAGAGGGATGAGGAGGAGAATGGAAAGAATGTAACTCCCACAGGTTGAGGTAAGAAGAGTCCAGTAACTAAGGTATAACACAAATCACTACTGCTGCCACCAATAGTAATAATGATAAGGGAAATAACAAGGTGAGAGGATACAACTGCGCACCACCTGCTGACCGATAACTTGCCCCCCCAGCCCAACCAAGCACCAATACCTCGTCCGACCCCGCAGTCCTTTAGCCCTTCCAGGTAACTCCCCAGTTACATCCTGGGCATGATGTGCTGTGGTATGGAATACCTCTTTGGTCAGTTTGGGTCAGGTGTCCTGTCTGCTTCCTTCCGGCTTCCCTCCTGTCTGGCAGAGCATGAGGCTCACAAAGTCCTTGGCCAGAGTAAACATTACTGAGAAGCAACTAAAAATATTGATGTTATCAGCGCTGTTCCCAGGCTGAAAGTCAAAAACACAGCACTACACCAGCTACTAAAAAGGAGAAAAATGACTGCTACTGCTAAACCCAGGACACACATCACAGTAACCGTGCACTGAGTGTGAAGCACAGTAGTCTTTCAAGTATTTGGTCATTGGAGGCAAGCTGCTCTGTAAGCTCCCTGTTCCAATGTTACTGCAGTTGCCATTTTAACTTTTTGTAGAAGAGCTCCAATAGTGAATTCTAAACTGATTTTCTGTAGCTATCTGATGGTTCCAAGCCTTTTTTCCTCCTGATTTCAATAAATTAGAGTCTTCAACTGCCCATGAAATAAAAAATAAATTAAAAAAAAAGGTGAAACGTACAGAAGAGACGGAAACCTCAGACGTGCAACGAGTTACCCTCTTTGGTCATTTCTTTGATTAGAGTCTCAGAGTAATACTGAAAAACTGAAAAACAGGGAAGAAGTATTTACATGACTTGGGAATCTATAGGTTATTCCTGTGTTTTCAATCAGGTTACTGATATTAATTAGTCTCAGAGATTGTGGGAATATCTTGAGAACACATTGTTTCTTTAGGACCCCATAAACAATAAAAACATAATACTTTCCTGCAAAAAAGCCTTAACATTGCTAATTTTATTTTTCTTTTTTTTTTTTTTTTCCCCTTTACTGAGGTTGCATCTATGAGTCTCAATATCTCTATCCAAAATTGTCTCAGAAGTTCTTGGTTGACAGCTGCTTGCAAGGTACAGGATGAAGTGCTGTATCTATAGTCATGGAAGGGGCAGGGTCCTGATGCTGAGGCATAACTGGAAAATAGTATTTCGCTGCCTATGAGGATATTTGTGACAAAGTACTTGCACAAAAAAATGTGCTGGAAAAATGCAACTAAGAGTCCTCCTTGTTTCCTTTTCCTTAAAAAAACAACACTTCAAATCAATTTCCTTATGAAATCATATTGTAACAACAGATGTGGGCCACATTTTTGTGCAATCCAATTTTTTTTATAGGCAATCCAATTCAGACCAAGCAAACGTACTCAGCTTTCTGTCAGTGCTCCTGCAGTAGAGTGATTTGCAGGCTCCGGCTTTCCTTAGAGCCCTCTCAGTAGTGAGTGCCAAAGTACTGTCAGTTTAAGAATGTGGAGAGATTTATATGCTACATCTGAGGACCCCTGGGAATCAGCTAATTGTACTCATTCCTTGTCTATACAGTTCAATGGATTTGTAATAATTTCAACCTGAGAAAATACTAATTTATTGGTGTTGAACATGAGGTGTTTCACATTAAAATAAGGTAACTAAAACTGAAGTCAGTGAGATGATTTCCTCTAAAGGCCCAATGAGGTGAGAGACCATGGATAAATGTATGTATTCCAGACACCCTGAATTATCTTTAAAGAGTGTAGATGCTCCTATGATTTTTTCAGAAACCCATGCCACTTCTGTAGAACTCCACTTACTTAATTTCTACTCTACTCTACAGGGGTTTTGACTGAAATGGAGAGTATGACTTTCACTACTTACTTATCTATAGGAATTTTCCATGATTTTGCATATACATATTGCAAAACTGTCCTGGGTTTAGCAGCAGCAGTCATTTTTTCTCCTTCTTGGTAGCTGGTGCAGTGCTGTGTTTTGACTTTCGGGCTGGGAACAAAGCTGACAAAAATGATGTTTTGGTTTGACCAAGGACTTTGTGAGCCTAATGCTCTGCCAGGGAGGCAGGGAAGCCGGAAGGAAGCAGAGACAGGACACCTGACCCAAACTGACCAAAGAGGTATTCCATACCACAGCACGTCATGCTCAGGATGTAACTGGGAGTGAGCCGAAGGGCAGAGTGGACTGCAGGGTTGGAGGAGGTATTGGTTGGTGCTTGGTCGGGCCGGGGGGGGGTTATCGGTCGCCTGGTGATGAGGTGTTGTTTTCTCTTCCCTTGTTATTTCCTTTATCATTACTATTATTGGTGGTAGCAGTAGTGATTTGTGTTATACCTTAGTTACTGAACTGTTCTTATCTCAACCCTTGGGAGTTGCATTTTTTTTCCTGATTCTCCTCTCCGTCCCTCCAGGAGTAGGGGGAGGGCAAGAAGGGGGGGAGTGGGTGAACAAGCTGTCTGGCATTGGTTAAACCATGACAAAAACCTATTTCAATATTTGGGCCTGACTCTGTAGATCAGGTAACTGCTAGCTGAAACAGGTAGTTTTCTTAGTACACAACCTCTAAACACATAATTTTCCCCCACACAGGGGCGACTCACAGGGTGTATAAAAATGTTCTGTTCTACTCTTACAAATATTTTTGTTTTCTAAACCAAACTAGAACAATATCTCCCCTTTGCTCTGGGCTTTCCTGTGTTAAGAAACAAAAGGCACATAATCTCATCTTGTAGCAGTTTTTTAGCCCACATAAAAAATTAGCACAAGCAAGATGCAGTACTTGGGTGTTTTAGTTTTTTCAATAACTCCTTTGTGACTTAAAGCTTCCCTCATTTTATAGCCAGATTGCAATTTATAGAGTTCAAAATTCAGACAGCAAAGTGAAGAGGCACTTGCATTCATCCACCATCAGTTAGGTGGCATTTTAGAGTTACTGAAGTTAATAAATGACTTTTGGGGTGGAAGATATTGTGCAGCCAGAGCTATGCTGTCAGCTCTACTGCAGCCCCAAAATTCCATTGTCTTAAAAGACAATACGATTTCCAGGAAATAAACTGCTTGAATTTTGTATTCATTTTCTTCCCCATTTCCTTGCAGCTTCCTGCTGAAAGCAGCCAGGTGAATGGAACTTTTGAAGGAGTTTAGTTTGATCCCAAATTAAACTTTTGTCCAGGTAAAATAACTTAGCACTGAATTTCAGTTAAAAACAAACAAACAAAAAAAAAAACCAAAAAACCACCAACAAAAAATATATATACAATTTTTAGAATTTAAGTGTTTAAGACATTTGTCATTTCCACAATCTAAGTGTTCCAGGTTCTTCTCAGAAAGTACATGACAAATTTTAAGCCTGCTTTCACACAAACAAGTCCACTAGAGGAGGTCTTCTGTTAAGTAGTTTCGGCTGTTATGGGAAAAAAAAAAGCTATTGTCCCTAAATCATCAGACCCATGGGATGACCATTGCATGGAAAGTATACTGAAAAGTTTATCACATAATGTGACGACAAGGGAAAAAATGGAATTTGGCTACTAAGACAAAGCATCTACTGAGTGGTGAATACATGTCTTCTTTATTTTCCCCTCTTCCTCTCCTTTTGGTAATTTAATGACATTTTAGTGGAATTTCATGAACAGTCTAGAGAAATTAAGTGTCTGTAACAGGCTAGTTTTTCTGAATGTTGGCGATGGTCTTGTGTCATCTTTTCCTCTTCTCAGACAGTCTAGTAGGAAAGGCCAGCTTTGGATGTAGAAAGGCCAGGTACAGGTCTCTAAACCTGCATCATCTCTATCCTAGATCAACAAAATTTTTAGATGACCCTTATTTTTGTATGGGCCTGATATAATCCTTCCGACTGAAGCAATGTTACCTGATTTCCTTACAGCATGCAACACATGAATATTTTCAGTAAGACAAACTTTGCCAACAGAAAAGTTGACAGATTTCTCCCCTTAATATTACACTAGACTAAAAGCTCTCCTTGAGTTGTGGGTTGTTATAATTCTTTTAATTTCTGCAGCAGCCTGGCTGGATTTAGTAACCATTGACTTTTACCACCATCTCCCCTGAATTTGCCATTTTAACCATTAGTTTTCTCTTTTTTTTCCCAGTTCACAGTGACCAGAAGGATTTTTTCAGCTTCACTAACAACAACAGCAAAAGAGGCACATTGGATTAATGCTAAGTAGTCAATCCTAAACAAACTTTTTCCTTTTTTTCAATTTTTTCCACTGATCAGGAAAAAATAGCTTATTTATATATTTACAGTTTACCCGATGGGATGCTGTTATTAGTGATCTATGACACTATCAGCATGCCTGTGAGTGTCAACACTGTTAGTGTTTCCTTGAATAAATATTTAGGAACTCTGATTACTATGAATTTTTACAGGAAAACTTATATAAATGAGGAGTTTGGAATTTCAGAATTATGACCCAATCATGAATTGCCATGAGTCTATGGTCTAAAGTATTACTAATTTGATACATCTTCTGCTCATTTTCACTCTCAGGGAGCAGAATTAATTCATTGCCTTGATACATGATTTTCACAATTGTTTTTCTTATGGCAGTATTTAAACCAGAAATCTGGATTTTATTTTGCATTTAATCACTGACTGCACTGTTACACTTGCAGGGAAGGTAGGGAACTGAAACATTTATAGCGGAAGCAATTATGCTGTGGTAGATTTATTAAATTATGCATATTTTTCATTAAATTAAAAATGATGGTCATTTTAATATGGATTGTTCCCTCAATTGCTTTTCAAACAAACCTGGAACAAACTGGCTTTTAAAGGCCAGAAGCTCCTTCCTCATGACAATGATGGAAAAAGAAACAAAAAATCATTCAGCATAGTCTTTCACGGGAATAATTTTTGTAATATAATTTTCACTGAAAATGTTTGTGGCTTTCTTTTTTGTTTAGGGGTATTTTTTGTTTGCGGTATTTTTTGTTTGGTTGGTTAGTTTTCATTTTCTTTTTTCTTTTTGTTCTGTTTTTTGGGATTTTTTTTTTTGCTTGTTTTTTGTGTTTTTTTTTTTAATGTACATTATACCTTACTATGGAAAGGAATAAAAGCAAAAGAGGGTATAAGAATAATGTAACAGGTTATATGTCTTTTTATTTATTTATTTGTTTGTTTGTTTGTTTGCTTATTTATGTCTCTTTTTCTCTCTTTCTCTCATGCTATGGAAATTACTACATTTTGTACTCAGACTTGCCTTACCTTAGTATAACTTACCTATGCTGTTCTTTAAAATTTACAGAAATGTAAATTTTTATTAAGCTGACTTTTTTTTCTCACTTCATGTGTAGTTTTGGTGGCATAGAGGGTGACATGATAAGTACTCTCATCTAGATGTTTAGCAATTGGCTAAGCTGACTGCTCTCATTTTTATTGCTTGAAAGCATTCATAATTGCTGCTTCATTAGCTGAAGCGAAATGCCAGAAATTACTTCTGGGGCAGAATTTCTATTTGGCCAAAGAATTCAAAAGCTGGTGTTCAACAACACGTCAGTCTTATGTAAATTTTGAAGGAGACAGAATATTCTACAATGAAAATGCTGCCACACTATAATTTCTGAGTTTCAGGGTTTTCTTCAACAAAACAAAATCTTAAGTCCTGAAATTAATCCATGGTAAAACCACCATGTGGACATACATATTTCAACAATTACAGTGTAAGTATGTCTTTATGAACAAAATTTTAGGAATGAAAAGAATTGTCTTTCAAAAATTAATGATTAGAGATGAGTAGAGCTGCAGAAATAACTTTCCTTGAATTGGTGAGTTTACAGATTTATAGGCCTGCAATTATGCTGGTATTCCCTTTTTCTGTATACTGAATTCAATGTATACTAATGTGTATTGGCCGACCTTGTGGCACGAGTTTAAATTGTTACACGACTATCAGTGTAAAACTGTGTGGCAAGAGGCTAATTTTGTCACATTCATTGCATTCAAACTATTTAACTTGCTCAACAAAGTGAAATTCTGGTGTGCACTGAACATCTATGGACATTTATACCCATAGATCCATCTATGATATATAGACATCTGAGGACTTGCAGACCTTAAGACTATAGCCTATTTGCAAAACCTATACAGAGGTTTAAATAGCTATTTTGAAAACATTTATTATGATTTCATTATCTGAAAGCACTAAAGCATTTGATATTGTAAACATTTTCTCCTAAAGAAATACCAGTATGTACTTATATGCAAAACCTTACATTTCTATGGTTTGAAGACTTTTTTCAGAGCAAATAAAAAAATTGGTAATTCAAAGATGGAAGATTGTAGTAGTAGCCCTAATTCAGTTTCACTGCATGTGTTTACTGACTTTATTTTGTTTAGCTATGGCATGCAAATTAAGTTGATGCCAAAATTTTAGGTTTCTATTTTTTTCATTTTAAGCCTTGATAATGCCATGTGGGGTTGTATTTGAATGCACTACATATTCTGCAAATTACTGTAATGGTTTTACAAGGTCAGAGTGATCGAATTGTGTACATGGTCATGTTTGTAATCAGATTATTATCTCTCAGATAATACAATGCACAGGGGAAAAAAAAGGTCAAATAATATAATATACTCTTACACCACTTGTAACTGTCCTCTCTAAACTATACTATCCTCGGTCTTTTATTCTAGCTTTATTTTAGTAATATTCAGTATAATGTGATATACTGAAAAAAAAATCCCTTCAGAATCTTTTCTGTTGTGAAAAGCTAGTTATGAAAATAATCCAAATTTAGATTGAACAAAAGTATGCTTACTTCAATTTATAATCTTGCATTTGTGTAAATGGATTTTGTCACATTTTCCAGATGTTACTTACGTACGCAGTGGAAAGTCACTGATGCGGCAAGGTTTATGAAATCTTTCTTGACTGTGTGCAAAGGAAAGTATGTTGTAGGTACACAGTAAGATCCGGAATCTACACTTCTGCTGAGCTGTGCAGATGGCATCTTTGAATATAACTAAAACTATCTAATGTACCATACAGGAAAGTCCAGATTTCTTACAGCAGTTCCTACTTTATTTAAAGTGTGTCCTTTGTACTTTTTAAATATGAAAACTTAAGTGTGAAACAAAAGTTTCAAAGGAATGTGTATTCATGAAGCTGTGTGTCTGTGGCTTCCCACATAAGTTCTAGAATCTGTGCATCAATATTTTACCACCTGTATTCATTTACTACTTCAGCAGTGTCTAATCAATTGCAATTTGACTTAAATAGTGTTGCTCATGGATGTTTTCTCTTTATGCTTTTCAGTGTTTAGTATACATCTGTCACATTCATCTCTAAATTTCTTTGACTGAAAAAAAAAAAAAATCTAAGCTGTTGTTTACTTCTCCAGGGTGCCAGTCCCAGTTTTTTACTAGGTCATTTACAGATTTCTACTTTACTAATCTGTTTTATTCTTTTGTAATAGACTCTCACAGCTCCTGATTTCTGTTTCACTCAGTTTCACTCTTATCAAGAGGTCTTGCCCTTCCTTTCTCCTCATCAGCCCAAGTCCCCTACTTCCCCCACACGTTCAGTGCAAATGCCATTTCCTTTTTGGTTCCACCATCATCTGTTTTCAGTCTTGCTTAATCTTCCTAAGCTTTCTGGAGAGTTTCCTTCCCTCCTTTCAATTTTACTCTCCTCCTGCATTTCCAGTTAGTTGCTATCATTTTGTATGCCATTTTAAGAAAGAAGGTGCAGTAGGTTAAAGCTAGACTGGAGATATAAGGAAACAAATTACTTTCTGTTCCAGCAAAGCCTGCAGGAGCCAACAGCTTCCCAGAGTTGCAATGGTAGAGAAGGTCCCAAGGAATCCTGGTTTTCAGAGTGCCAAATTTATGTAGAACTTTCACTGGCAGCTGGCAATTATGAGGAGGAAAAGTGAGATGTGAACTGAGTCTGTAACTTGGACAATCCCCTGAATCATTTCTAAAATCACCTTAAACTACCTATAAATAGTAGGCGAAATTCTAACCCAATTCAAGTTGGCTGAAAATAAAGTTTTGGAATAGGAGTCAAAATGAATACAAATGCTACAAATGCTACCCTGCCACATTATTTTCAAAGTTTGTCAGAAAGAGCAGGGTATTAAGCATTAATATGATGGACAGAAGGGACTCTGATTCAAGGGCTTGCAAGTAACAGCAAAATGCAGATAACCAGAAGGAGAATAAGAGTAAGAATTGAGACACATGAAGTGACTGCAATTCTTAGTAAAATAAGTTTGTTCAACCTGTAAAAGAAATAATGGAACAATTACATACTGGGGTCTAGCTGGAGAAATAAAAAAATGATTCTAATTGATAGATCTGTGCCTCTAAAAATTATGTTTTATTCAGTCTTTATGAAGAGATATGTGATCATACCCTATATATTCAGGCAACCAATTCTGATTTATTCAGAGGAAAGGAGAGGGGAGCTAAAACAGATAAAGAAAAAAAACATAGGCAATATGAAGACATGCAAATTGGGCTGCAGAAACATGCATCAAAAGTAGTACAGAGAAAAGAGATTGGTTGTTAAACTAACATTTTCCCCAAAAACTTGTTTTCACAATTTGTCATGGGTGAATAATGTTTCTGTTCTATTGAAAACTCAAGTTTTAAAAGATGTCTAGAATTTTCTCAAAGGAAATAAATGCAAAAACAAAATTGTGGCATTTCCTGAGCTTTTACTGATGCTCCAAGGCTAGATGCATTAAGCATTCTTCTCTCTTCATATATGCATACATATGTCCCAGCAGACAATTTCCAGTTACACAGTCAGTTAATGATCCAGTTTCTTATAGACAAACCTTCTTTTAAAGTTGTTTTAATTTGTATTCATTGAGGTCACCCTCTGTCTCTCATCTCTGCAAGCAGCTCTCATTCATGTCATAGACAGTTTAACAAGCTTGAGCTCCATAACATCTTCCGGTCCCAAATGTCTTCTGACAGCACAGTATCCACAAAGCTACCCAGCTCTGCTGCATATGAAATTAGAAATACACAACACAGTAGATAATTCTAAAGAAAAAAACAATAACTGCAGTTGTACAGTAACAGTAAACTCATGTGGTACCATCTCCCTAATGGTCTCTTCCTGGTTTGGATAGTCCTGTTTTCCTCAAACCACAAAAGTGAAAACATAGTTCAACCAATAGATGTAAATAGATTTAGGGCTTTGAAGGTGTCTTCTTGCATGTTTCTTTGGAGGCAGGGGACATTACGTATCAGGTGTATTGAGTATTTGTGACACATGGTGTTACCTTCACTACGAAGAACTCAAGAAAGGAGAGAGTAATCCTTCTTCTGTGATGCTTCTTTCCTCTGCACTTTACATGATCAAGCCATCTGTTAACTTTAATGAGAGTCTTTAGTACGCAAGTGTTATTGTCTTGAATGTGGGATAAAGGGCATTATAGATTCTGTTGAATTTTAGTCAGAGATGGATAGAGAGATCCTGCAAAGAAGGCTGCCAGTTTAATTTTTTCAGGCTTCGGGATATGGCATTTTTCAAGAGTTTTTTGAGATTTCTAATATTTGCTAAATGTGTTTGGTGTCTATGCATCCAAAATAATTTATATTAAAAAATACATTTAGCTGAAAAATCAAGTGGCTGGGAATGAGGAAGTGCCTTATTCAGGAAAAGATGTTTTCTGCACAATCCAAATCTTTTCTACTCTTCCACCACCTGCCGTCCCTTCTGGATATGCATGTGGAGGTACAGTCAGCACTGGGCATGGGAATAGTACATCGTTACCTATGGTAGAAAAATTGCAATGAAATATCCCTTGAAAAGGCTATACTGGGACACTGTGAAGGGTCTTCAGTTTTGTCATTCTTCTCCAAGAAAGCTGGAATGCTGCTGAGCAGCCATGCTCTGCCTCTTGTCTTCACAGCCTCACAGAGCCAGGCTTGCTGATACTGCTGCTAAGGGAGCATAAAGCAGTACTATGTGTTTCTGGGAGAGGGGAGATTGCTCCCCCAGTGGCATTTGCTATTTCTTCCCCCCATCTTGTTTCACGTCCTTAGGAGGGTTCATCCTGGTCCCTACAGAGTCAGTGCTTTCTGCTAAAAGTAGGCTCAGGAGGGCAGGCATGTCGGTCAGTCTGTGGGGACAGGAGAACATCAAAAGCCAGATCAGCTGGAATGGTATATTGGAGGTTTATGAGAGATCTTAGAAAGGAAAATGAATGCCCTCATTCACAGCTCACCCGAAGTTTCCCTGCACTCTTTCATTTTACACAGTATCACAGTATGTTAGAGATTGGAAGGGACCTCAAAAGATCATCTAGTCCAATCCCCCTGCCGGAGCAGGAACACCTAGATAAGGTTTTCATACTCTTTATCTCACTGCCAAAACTCTGCTGACATATTTCAGCCCTTTGCTTTTTCACAGAGCTCCTTCTCCCTCTAAAACAAATACACAAGCAAGACCAAACCTCAATAATACTTTTTGGCCTCCCCCAGTCCTTTCCATGTTTAATTAGCCCACAAGATTAACTGTGCTTTAGAAGTTAATCAGGTTTGTGTAGTACATTATGCTCTGGTTTAGTCCTTTTTAAAAGCAAAGCAAACTCAAACAGAGCCAAGAACCAAATCTCAGCTCTTTCACAGCTGGCCACTAACTGTGAGTTAGCTTTATATTTCTGTGTGCTCAGCATGATATATCCAGGAGCAGATCTGTGGAAGCCTTGAGCACACAGTTGTGGCTGAAATCACTTCAAGTTGTGCTTTGAACACGCAAGGTCATATGAAATGTTAAGTGTTCAGGAGGATGATGCTCTAACGCTGTTAAATTAAGTGTCCTCAGCAGTGGATGCTTTTGACAGCTTTGGATTTTACTTCTTTGGGCCTTACTTCCTAGTGGGTAAAGAAAAGATAAGAGCAGGTAATTGGGAATGCTGTCAAATTGAAATAATTAAGGTCTCTGAATCACTAGGTGTAGGGTGGAGAAGACAAAGCAAAACCCATGCTGAGAGCTTTGGTTTAGTGTTCAAACACTGGCAGACACCTGGTATAGTTGGTTCAGGTTTGGAAAAATTATAAAAGATGGGAAACTGGATGGGAGATGTAAGTGGCAGAGAATGCCAGCTGTACTTGTCACAAATGGGTTGGACTAGATGATCTTTAAGATCTTTTTCGACAAAAATCATTCTGTGATTCTGTGAAAAGTTGTTATGCTGCCTTACGTACCTTTGTACTAATGCCATTGTCGCAGATTACAAAACCTGTATGCCTGTGAGTTCATAAATTCATTATTCCTAATCCTTTGTTATACTAAGACTGGGATCTTATCAGAAATGGGATCTGGGCACTCAGAAATGGCTTCATATGGGTGAAATTTGCTGTGACGCAAAAACACTGGCTTCGAATCCTGGCTCTTGCCAAACTGGTCATCTGGCTCTGCTGACCTTGTACTAGAGCAAATTCCAGGTTGCATGCAATGAAAGGTCTTGACGGAGAGATGAACTCTTCATCCTCTAATTAGCATAAAATGCTTACTTGTTACATTCTGCCAACACCCCCCAGCCCTGATATGAGTATTCTCATGTTACCACAACAAACAACTTTCAGTCATTTGACTGTAATCAGTATATTGACAGTGACTCCAGAATTTTATCTAATTTTCAAACTCACTTAATTGCCAGCTTTATTTCTGAGAAGCCTGCCATTGGGTAAGCACTGTAAGATCTATAGCCTTTACCTGACAGTCCAGAGGCTTAAAGGATAGGATCTTCATTGCTCTGTTTTATTTATGGAAGAGAAGTTAAACTTCTCTACATGAATTAGAGTTGTCGGAGCTACATACAGTAGAGACCACTAAAATTTTATGGTCTGGAAATTAAGTGTCACTCAGCAGTTTTGCTAATCTTAACAACCATTCACAACAGATAATAAAGTATGATATGCTCAGAAAACACTGTGAAAATATATGTCAACTCCAGAAACAAATTTTGGTTAAATCCTAGCACCTAATCTGAGAACTTTTCATATTGAGTGTGTTGCTCATTGTCAGTGGGCTCCTGGAAGCTTTGCAGAACTAATCCTGGTATTGAGAAATTGTGCCTCTCAACTCTTAATTCTCCATAAATCCACTGATACTGACAAAGGGGAGGATTTGTACAGCTGCAATGAAATGTAACAATTGTTTGCTATGGAGGGAAAACATTGCTGACCTTTAGTACTTTACAATTGTAAATGCATCTAAAACTAAGTAACAGGACAGTCAATTCCAGTCATATCAATTACCCATGTCTTTCACCTGAAGCAACAACAACTGCGATTGTATTCTGCTTGTGGTGTGCCTTAACCAATGAAATTTTAAAAAATATTCTTCCAAATCTGCTTCCAAATGTTAAGTAAATGGCCAGATTACCTCATAAAACAACCTGTGATCGGGCACTCATTTTAAAAAGGATTTTATGCTGGACAAATTGCAGAAATTGTTTTAAAAAGTGCACAACTGGACCACAAAACTCTCTTGAGGTTAAAAGCACGCCCTCTATGAATAGGATTTAAGCAGTTTTTTGAGATTAAAAAAAAGGAGCAGCTGATGAAAAACCCATTCTTCATGCAGTATTCTCTGATTTTACCCATTGTTCCAGGTGACTTGACTGTAAACAGGATTTTAAATAAAGGCTGTTATGACCATAGCTTGATAGGTTTTTTCTTACTAGCAGTAAACTCTAGCACAGTTTAATGCACTGCTGCTTTGTAGAAGAGCTTTGGAATTAATGTGTAAAGCCTAGGGTACTTGTGCTGTACTATTTAAAAAACAATTTTTAAGGAATAGCGCGGCTCTAATGTGGACAGGAGTAAAATGCTATTGGAAAATCCAGTTGTTCTGTAGTGGAAATTACTAGGTTTCCTACACTTAATTTACATCACTCAGAAAAAACTAGTAGCTCAAATCACAGCTAGAAATAAAATAAAAATGCTGGTCTTTTACCTTGGAATTAACCTCTCATCGACAACATTGGTGCTATTCCTATGACAGATCCAGAAGCAGCATAATCACATTCACTGGTGTCCTGGGTTCAGCTGGGGTGTCCTGGGGAGCTGGAGCACACCAGGTTGACTAAGGAAGGGTGAACCAGCCCAGGTTGGAGATGGAGCAGGTTTTTTGGTTTTGACTTTTGGCCTGGGAACAGCACTGGGCCAGCTAGTAAGAAGGAGAAAAAATGACAGCTACTGCTGAGCCCAGGACAACTAGTTTAAGCTAAGTGAGTTTAACACACTTATGCCTTGCTGACCTGGGTGCAGCTGAGTTAGTCATCTACACATAGTTTACCCACACATCATAAACATTACCCTCATATAACAGGGAGCTGACTATGTTTTCAGAGTTGTATCTCTCTTTATTTTAAGAATAAAAAATAATGTTTTGGTCTTATGGAAATCTCAGAGGTTTCTTTCTAGTGCTTTTATTGTAGAGATATTTTACATGTGTTCGTAGTGAACAATGTTGGCAGACTGTTGGAGCCTGACCTCCTCTTCAGAGTAACCCCATCACCGTGCCTGTCTCAGCAAAAAACTTCCACTTACTGACTACAGGGACTATAACCAGAGTGCTGTCATTAACTGAGCACAGGGTTCTTACCATATGGTGGCTTGTGCCCTATCCACTTTAAGCCCACAAGCTTGTGTTCTTGGAAAGTATAGCGCAACATGTAATATACTTTTCTGAAATGCCTTATCTTCAGCTTCTGAAGGATGTTTCCCTTTACACTCCTAACTTGCTTTAATTTCAAAGGGAATTAGTCTATGGTGTCCACAGGCTAGGTGATGAGTTGTAGGCCATGCTTGAAAGTGCTTTAATTGATCTCTGCTGTTGTGTTAGAGCCCAAAGAGAGCAATTTTTTTTGAGATAGTAGTCACATGGGATTCTCTAAAGGAGAGAGAATGTACTTCAAACTGCATTTAAAAGCATATTAAAGTTCTGATGTGTCACAACACAGTTGCACATGATAAAAATCATTTCATCCGGTGCACCACCAAACATTTGCTATGGCTTCTGGGACATATTAGAGTGTCAAGTTGCATCTGTTCTAGTAATCTAATTTAGAAGATATGAAAGCACTGTGGCCCACCAAGGTTTATAAACTCTCCAACTTCAACAGTACAAAATAACTTTCAGAAACTAAATGCGTGTTATAACCAACACTGTAAGAAATAGGTAGAAAATGCAGATATACAGAAGGGTTCTCTGTCCTGTTGGAGCCAGAGAAAACTATAGACAGATGCAATGAAATTTGTGCTTTACTGTGAAGCTCAGTACAGCACCCAACTGTTGCTGTGTTTTGTCCATGAACTGGTAAAAAGAGATTTCTCATTCTAGAAATTAAGAAATTTCTAGGAAAAAATACTTTAAGGAGAGATTTGAGATGCCCCACGAGGGTGAAAATTCCAAAGCACCTCATTCAAAAGAAGTTTGAATGTTTTGTAATGAAAGATTTTGGGGGGGTGATCTCAGGTTTGAAGTGCTAGATAATGAGCATGGGTGACTGACCTTATTTTTAATCTTTCAGGAAAAATATATTGCACCAAAAAAACCAGAATGATACGAAAGAAAACTGAGATAGTCTGCCTTTTATGACCAAAACCACCTATCCAATATAGGAACTCCCCTCACAAAAGTTCAGCAAAACTCTTTTCTAATACTTTTTTCTCCATGGTAATTTTTCTTCTATAAAGATATGTACAGAGCTTGGTCACCAAGCAAAACTGTGAATGATTCATTGCAAAATGCTGAAATATTAAATATTAGCTTTCTTGAAAATGCATTTTATTGGCATTTTAGTGTTTATATCCTTATATTAACAGTTTAGGTTTATAGCTGATTGGATAGGAACTTATGCCAATGCTCTGATCCTGATTGAGCATGGGTGGAAGGTTGCATGACTGACTGATTTCTAGGGAAGTTCAAAATTGTGACCTTTCCCTTGGCTAAGAAAATGCCTTTCAGCAAATTAAATATTTAAAACTGATCTCTTTCTTTTATACTAGAATTCAGCACAGTTTTCGCAAAACGTTTTGTCATGGTTGTATTCAACATTTCTTCTAAAGAATTAATTTGCACTGCTTTCTTTGTAGGATGGCTTTTCAGTCTTCTCAGATTTTTTTTAATTTCAAGCTTTGGAAAGCCTGTGCAATTTTGCAGTGACATAGTCAAGGAAAATAACTCAGACTAGGGCAGATTTAAAAAAGAACTTCTGAACTAGATCATATCACTGAACCAATTCTACTTTGCACAGATGATGTCGTATATGCTTGTTTCCAAGCAGTCAAGCCACTTTGGCTCATTAAATTAGAACTCTTCAGATGAGTTATCAAGTAGATTTTGTGAGAATCCAGAGAAAAGCTGAATACTCAGAATAGCAAAACAAATCTTATTCTAAGCCTCATAACCAGCATGATGTTGAGGAGAGGATGAATTCTGGTTTCAGTTTCCATTTTGCTAAGAAAATTATTAAGGTTTTAGCTGAAATGGCAGCTTTTTGTGTTTGCAGGAATGGGTTCTTAAGATTAATTTTAGTCAAATTTAATGATAAAACAACATTTGAAAATGAAAAAAGAAAAATAAATTCCTAGTGCTTTAGGATTTAAATTTTATATATGTGTGTATATACATATATATAATTTTTGCTATATATTTTATGTTTTTATATATGTATATTATGGATATGTATATCATAGCTAGATATGTATAGATATATACAATATATACACATATATAAATACGTATATCATATAGACACATAATAAAAATCCTGAAGGAGTACATATTTTGTGATGTTACAGATATATAAAGTCTAAATTTTTTGTGGTTTACACTTCTTTTTTTGACATGAAACAAGGGCACAACCTTTTAGAGAGTTTTGAGGCGTCTCTTTTTAAATGGAACAACAGGTTTTATATGCTATTGTATTAGTATTCAGCAGCAGGTTAGCAGCAGTTTGCTATTTTTGCAAAACTCAATTATGAGAGTGGTTCTCTTATAGCATCTGCAAGAATGCCAATGATGCAGTCCCTGGAAAGCACCATTCATTGCATTGCCATGGGTGAAAAACCCTGAAGCAGCAGAGATATGGATGGCATGAAGCAACATTGTCTGAAGTATAAATCATATTAGAGTCAGCCATGATCTTTTTATGTTTTCTAACACTACTTGTGGGGCTTTAATTTAAACAAACATTTTATTCCTGCTTTCACGTTTAAAGAAGCCTGTGCCTTTGATTACTAGGAATACATTTTCGGATATATTGCTTATTGGAAGAAACAATATCAAAATAAACAGCTAAGATGCGCCCCCTGTTAAAATCTGTATGACAAGCTGTAAAAAATCCCTTCATTTCAGTACAATAATTGTCATTGCTTTACTGATAGACTCAGCATTTGCTCAGCTCTGAGTCAATATTTAAGATCTTAAATAAATGAGCCTACTGAACTTCAGAAGCACCAAGACTGAACCTGATGCAGGTTTCTGTTGAGAGTCACAAGGGACCTGGATGGCTGATGCTGGAAATTGAATTATAAAACTGTGTCTAGGACTTTTTCACATGAGACATTGTCCAAAATCCTAACGTCTAAAAGTTGGATTTAGATGAACAGGCTTGAGAACTGCAGGCTTAGACTTTCTTTCTAAGCCTTGATAACTGGGGACATGCAGGTGCAGGGTTGAGAGTAGATGAGTGAGGGTCAACACTATTTTTATTGCAGTCATCCTTTGCAGCCGCTCTTGGCCTATCTTGCTGGTTTAGTTCTCCAGCTGCAGAAGTGCTACTAGTACATTCTTTATTGGGTTATGGCATTCCTACTCTGTTTCTGCATATCACCTATTGCAGTAAGCTACAGATATCAGATGAGAATTGTAAGCACAGCTGGAGAGCAAAGCTTAATAAATACCGTTTTATAGCAAATTCAGGGTTAGGTTATTGAACATCTTTTGGTTGAAACTTAGAAGATTTGAGAAAACTGAAAAGCCATCTAACAAAGTATGTAAATGAGATACTTGTGGTTGTCAAATGACAGCACAAGGGCAGAATCTAGTTTGAAAGGTGGCTTAAACCACTCCTGAGAAGTCTACACATGGATCTTGCATCCTGATCTGCCACAGAAGCCTGCGGCAGGCAAAGTCTTCCATTTTATTTATAAATTGTTTTAATAGAATAGCTATAACATAATAGCTCCTTGAGGCTTTTTGTTTGAAATGGGAAGGAAAATGGGAAAGATAGATAAAGATAAGTATTTACTTATTGATCAGCCAGTTGCATTTTCTTGCCTTATGACTGTTTTACGGAAGTGTTAAGGGACAACAGGTAAGTACTGGGAATGCAGGGTTGGGGGTGGGATGGGGTGTCAGTGAGCATCAAAGGAAAGCAGGAACAGGGAGTGGTCTCTTGTGATCTCCCAATCCCTGCTCAAGTCCAAACTCAGCAGAAGATTCTGGGGACAGAGCCAGTGGGTGTTTATTGCATCTTACAGCAGGACAAAGGATGGAAGCTGCTGTGGAGAGCAGGTTGGAGAATCAGCGAGAGAAGAGAGCACCACACATGGAATCCTTCATGCAACGCTGCTGGCTCTGGGGCTAGCAGGGAGAAGGATGGGGTGGTCACAATAGCGATTGCCTATAGCTGCAGGAAGGAAACCAGTCAGCCTGTGAATACATGACATTATGTCTCTCTATATTAAATCCTGCGCTGGCTCAGAGGATTTGAGAGCCAATAGAGAAGACAGGGCTAAAAAGAGGACATAATGGAGTGGGCCAGTGTTGGTGGAAAGGACAAGCAGCTGGAGGCAGTGAAGACAGTTTCCTACTCAAGACGTAAGCAATCACCATGAGCACAGTGTTAATATTTAGTTCATGGCAACTCCACTTTTCAGCACAGCAGACATGAGACCTTGTGGATAAACTCCATAGCAAACCTCCTTTAATAATCTATTAAACTTGCAAGATTTTCCTCTGCATGTATGTGTGTTTGAGTGTGCATTTTCAGTGCTTGCAGTCTCTGGAGATTAGCAGGAAGTGTAATTAAGCATCACAGTACTGTCACTAGAATCCACAGATTCCCTGGTGCCATATCTTGTTACCCTTCTTCCCCACAGTCATCGGTTCATTTAGATTGCACTGACAGAGTAGTAGAGGAGAAAATATCTGTGTCTCTTGGCTGTCTCTGGAATTAGTATGGCATCCCACACACAGCACCTCTGGAGGAGCTTTTTGTCAAGTGCTTGACTGGAATATCATGCAGTGTAAGTGTGGGTAGTGTTAGGAAGACAAAGATTATGATGTGGCATTGAACCTTCACAGAAAATGCCAGCAGTGAGGGTTAGCATCATAAGTGCTCCAGATGTATAACAATCAGAATTAGTCCATTGCTGAGAAAGGTGATTAAAAGCATAAGGTTGACTCACTCACACCTGTAGAAAATTTTGGCTTGTGTTATGGAAAAGTCTGACTGTGACTAACCTCTTTCAGAGAGCAAGGACCAAAACCAGAGAATGCCTTTTTTTGAAATGTGAGGTGGACTTTTTGTATGTTTTTTTGCGTTCTTATAGGTGTTTTTAAACTCCAGCTATGAACTTTTAGTGATGAATAGCATCTTGTAACAGTTACAGTAGAAAAGCCAGGACATCCCTCAGGTGTTACAGAACAGGCTGATAACCTCAAATATTTCATAAAGGAGCACTGTGAGATAATCTTCCTGCTGGCATGTGTAAAGGGACATTTTCTGATTCAAGGAAAGCTGTTCCCTGCAGATCTGATCCCTTCCTTGTGAACTCCAGCTGTAAAATGTAGCCTCCTGCTTTCTTGTAGCACACAGCATCTCTGCTACAGTGACGGATGAGGAAGAAGGTTCTCCAGTAGGTAGCTTATGCTATAATAGTCCACTCCAGCATTCATTGTAACAGGTGTTTCAGAGAATGACACTAATTTTAGTCTGAGAAGGGACAAAGAAAGGAAAACCTGGGTGTGACTTGTACCTGTCATTGTAAATCCAGTTAGTGGGTCACTACGTTGTACAAGAGATCTCATGATCTCTCTATGTAGCACCAGGTGAAGAAGGTGATATTGTTTCTAGGATGTTGTATTTGGCACATAGCAGGGATGTAAACCAGAGCTGATAGACAGCTTAAGTACAGGCATATATATAAAGCTCAGTGTGATTCATTGTGGTTATTTTGGAGGGTTATGAGGGCTATATACTGCACTCTGAATACTGTGCTGAGGATAATCTGTTGCTCTGAGGGGAAATTTTTATCTCTTCAAACTCCCATCTTTTCACTGTGACATTTCCTGAGCACTGTTTGTGTTACATTTGTCCTTTATTGTCGCCACTTTCCATACTCCATCGGGACATGTCGTGTGTGGAACTAGTTATGACTCCTGAAATCTCTAAGGTCTTTGAGTTTTGCAATAGACTCTTGTATCATTAAAGACATCCTTTCACTACCCTCCTGCCATGCTTTGCAAGGAAGCACAAAGGTGAGAAAGGTTAGTACTTCAGTATGAATAATAGCTAAATGTGTCTGAAAGGAATTGAAGGTTTTGTGCCTCTGCACAATGGTTATCTCTTTCTGTGCTAGAGTAGCAGTGCTCTTGCATTTTGATATCCCAGAAGTCTGCAGCAGGCAAGCTTCTCTACTTTATTTATAAATCCTTTTTGAATCCAAGATAGCTGGAATCACAGGATCTGCTTCCTGGAGTTTAAATAATTTCTGGTTGCCCCACAGTCACATTTCTCAGTCTCCTCATTTGCTTGCTGCCTTATCCTTGCAGCACAATCTAGTTCTTTATCTAAAAGAATGACATGTTACTCATGACACTCCTTAACTTTAGTCAGGTATTCTAATTATGCTAGTTCCTTCAGTCAAGTCAGCCAAAAACCTGAGACCTTGCCAGAACATATATGAGCAGACAGTCTTTTTCATAATGTGCATTTCCTGAGGATTCCTTGGATTCCTTGAATCAGAGTAATTAGTGCTTTTTGTCAACTGAATGGCCAGTCTGTTTTGTGGTTCAGAAAAAGGACTAAAAATATTATCTTTGTTTTACTCTTTACATAACTATTATTTGACTCTGTTTCTATTTGGCTGCATTTTATTATCACTTTTGTGACACACAGTTAGCTGTGCTTTTCAGTGAGCTTTGACTATAGGAATGGTATTGAAGTGTTCATTAAAATGCTTGTTTCTAGGGACTCATGCTGCCAACTCTACTAGACTGTGAATCTCTGCATTTCTGTTTTACTTGGCAAGCCCTATCCTACTCTCTTAAAGTAAACAGAGATCATACCTCAGGATGAAGCCAAAGGCCACTAAAAATTATCAGTGATCAGTTCTTGACAGTTGTTTTCAGCAGCTGAGAGCAACCCTGACATCCACAGCCATGAAACCCTGATTTTTTTTAGTGCCTTCAGCTACCAGCCTTTAACTTTGTACTTTACTTTTCTCTACTGAACCTCTTTTTTTTCTTTGCTAGGAAGAAACCACATGAAGGAGCGAGTTTTGAATCAATAAAAGACCTCAGTTAAGCTTATCTCCATTGAGAGCTAGACCCTCTACACCAAAGATAAAAAGGTCAGGTCTTTGTGCAGCTCTAGTTGAATGAAACTGTATCCCCTACCTACATTATATTACAAGAATTAATACTTTCTTGAAATTTCATGCTCTCTGTAGGTCTCCTCAGCTTACAATGATCAGTTGGCATACTGGAAGACTTTTTCCTACCCCTATGCCTCATTTCTTGTACTGCTGAAATTAAAGGGGGAGACAACTCCTACCTGAATTTCAAAGGGAAAATATGCTTTTCTTGAGGATCCTTATTGCAGCGATTTCTGATCTGAAAGTGGGAAGGGAGGAATCACAGAAGTTGAGTGTGATATCGAGGCTGAATGAAGTGCCAGCTACTGCTCTGTGGGAGACTCCTTGTCCTATTCCTAGTGGAGTCTATAATTATTTCTCTCAGACAACTCTCTTCTCTTGAAGGTGCTCAACCTGATTAGCTCAAGATCTTGTGGTACCTAAAAGGAATTGCTTTCTTGTTTCATTTCTATGTGGATGTTTCCCCAGAAGTGTTAGACCTTCAGCATTCTGACCTTGTTGTCACCTTTCCAAACTCTTTCTTCAGCTTCTTTTCATGTTGGCAGAAAATGGCTGCATCAGTATCTAACTTTGGTGTCTTGCATTTCCTGACAGAATTTCTTGTTAAGTAAGATGTCTCCTACAGTGTCATCAGTTTCAGCAGTGGTGTTCACTGCATGTGCCCTCTGGCACTACTCCTTATCAGGCAGCCATCTCTGCTTCAAAAGCTAGGACAGTCAAGGACAACTTGGATTTTCTTGTACCATGAAAATCTAAACCTTATAAAATTTAAAGTAAAACCATTAAAACGTTTGCTTAGTCTAAACATAAGTGGAATAACTTCAACTTTGTTGATTTTCATGTTGTGAAAGATATCATCCAAAACTTATATATATTTACCATTGTGTTACTTATATTGTCACCTATATTACACATCTTCAATTTATGTAGCTTTATGGTGGTTCTATTACTGAGAAAAAGGAAACATATACAAATTCCTTCTAGAATCATCTGTGGTTTGCTCTGTAGCTTTTCAAATTCATTTTGTACTCCTAAAAATAATAACAAAAAAGGATTTTTAGCCTCTGTTGAGCTTCCAAAGTTCTAGTTTTTATATGGTAAATCTAGTATTTCCCATAGAGATAACTACAGGAGTATTTGTTGGAGGTTTGGGATTCTGCTTTGTTTTGTTTTGTTTTTTTAGAAAGGCAAGAAGGAGGACTTGCTCAGCAATATGATTAACCACTTAAAGAATTTTTTTCCCATTCTACTAAGATAATGTCTTTTTCTACCTAGATACAATGCATATCTTATCAAATAATTTCTGTAAACTCTCAGTAACCTAAAAATTTGAAGTAGAAGGCTAATAGTACATAACTTCCAAAGGAGCCAGAGGGATGGCACAATAGGTTTGTCTGCTGTTATCTATTCTTTCTTCCTCATGAACTCTGCCATCCTCAATTCTCTTTGTCTATCACAGTCCAGTTCTGTGTTTCCTCAATACTTTCTGTGGCAACAGTGGCAGGTCAGCTAACACAGACAGGAAGCTGTGAGAGCCTGAAAACTGAGCTTGTCTCAAACACCACTTCTCAAACATCACAAACAAAGCAAACAAGGATGTTAGCTCTCGATACTGTGTAGGCAGGAACATTCTGACCCCCTTGTTCAAACCTGATAAGCCTCCACAGGACAGTGAAAATATGCTGACTCAAAGGATAGGCACAATATGTGGGACCACCCAGAGGACCCTCATGGAAACCCAATTTTGGAACTGTGCATATGTTCACTAGAACATGCAAATTATGTATAACACCCCAAAGAATGTGAAAATAAGAGGGTTTAAAAACAGTTTAAAAATTTAAAGTTTAAATCAGTTTAAAAGGTGAGCTTCCACCACTGGCAACACCTTGGATGAAGAAGACCAGCAAGAAGCTGCTGGATCCATGGGTGGTGACTATCTGCTTGCAACTCATCTCTGTCTCCTGCCCCTTCTCTCTCTCTGCTTTGATCTCTCCAGGAATAAACACCTGAGTTTGTTAAAGAGTTTCCGCATTTGGCCTTGTTTGTGCCTTAATTCCAACCAGGTGACAAATATATGGACTCTGACCAGGTCTGAGTCACATATGTCTATTGACCAGGCTGAGACAGAAGCCCACCCTCAGCTTCAGTGCCCACTATGGTCTGTCAGACAACAATTTGAAATAGGTTTTTATGACTCAGCATTAGTGACAACCCACCCTCTTCTCCCAAGACATGTGCTCTAGTCTTAACAGCTGGGGGGCTGATGGGAGGAAATGAAGTATGTCCACTTTTTGAGTGTATGTCATGTACCTTCATCAGATACTCTAACAAAGATCTTACCATGGTACCTAGGACTCCACTGCAGTCTTTCATCTCAATGGAAACAAAAAAGGCACAGAACATCTACCTTTAACAAAAGGTTGAAAGCGGTCATAAGTCCAATATGACTGCTGCTCTGTCCACAGTCTGTCTGGAAGATTGTTGCAAGGTCTTGTGTGTGCTTTTGGCAAAGTCTCCTTCACCAGATGCTACACTGCTGCTTTATCAGCCTTCTGTACTGGAAGTGTCTTGGCTAATTAGTAATCCAGTGCTATAGTACTCATAGGAATGATATTTAAAATTGTTTGCCCTTTGGGGGATTCATTCTTTATCTTCTACATTTTGGTTGTTCTTAACTGATGAAATCAAGCTGTCCTGTCTCAATAAAAAATCAGCTTTGCCTTAGACCATTAGTATATAGGAAAGGTGATTCTCTGTGTGTATGCCTACCATACACTTACCCTTTTACTGTCAAAACTGCCGTTGGCTAACAGCTAACAGTTAACTAAAAATAGTCAAGGCCTATGGGGATCCTGAGTTGACACGGGTAATTTTGTCTGTGTTTTTACCTTGAGGAAATCACACAAAAAATGGAAAATTAACTTTGAATCTCAGAAGTTAGGTTTTAGTAGATATGAACAAGATGAATGAAGAACTAATTAAACCAGTGCTCAGGGCAATGACTAGAGCAAAGAAAAGAATTTGTACATCAGTTCATTGTTAGATGTCTTCTTTCTCCTTAGGGTTTCTCTTAACAACTCCCAAGGACTTGCACATGCAGTAAACTCTGCATAGTTGCCTGTGCATCCTAAGGACAAGCTTTTCTTTCCACTGTTTCTGGAGGGCTGGCTCTAGGTTTCCTCCCTGCCATCAGCCTCCACCTCCATGTTTGATTGTCACCTCTCTCTCCTGCCTGTCTCTGTCCCTGGGAAGCTGCTTGCTCTTGGAATGCTTTGTTATTTTCACAATAGGAAAACTCTTGTACTCTGTTCAGGGGGATCAACTTGATTAAAAGCACAGCTGCCAGGACAAGTCTTCCTCCCAGCTGTCCAGTTGCATGATTGCAGAAGAGACAGTATAGGACATAGGAGATGATGAACCAATTAACAAAATGCCATTCATTACAAACCCTGAGAACCCAATCTAGAAGATTCACATAGGTCAAAAACCCCATTAGTTCCAAGTTGCATTATATAGCAGTCTGAAACCTTCTTTTGAAGTAGTATCTGTCTGGAGAAATACCATAAGCATTCCCACCTGTACTGAATGTTTGTACAGAAAAAAAAAGAACAAAACAAAATCCCTGCAAGCAGTAAATTAATATGTGATTTTCCTCTGTATTATCAAAGTAACTTAAAAGCACACCAGTGATAAGATATATTTTTTAATTATTAAGCAGATCATTTTCTTCTTGAGAGATAAAAATTGCATTCTTTCTAAGGGTTTTTCAGGACTGCAGTCTTCCAGCCATCTGTGTTATGCTGCAGTGCTCCTGGACAAGCCATGATTTGGAAAAAAACAATCCCAAACCAAAAGATACATCCTTTACTGATCACCCATCCAGAGTACTTGGCAGTTAAGAGGTTGCTGATAAATCTGAAAGCAGGTGTTTGTTATAAGATCTTCCTAGCTGACACCATCCGGTATAAAATGGGTTTCCATTAGGAAGGGAAATGTGGGGTAGATTTCATAATGTTGTTTCTTTCTCTTGTTCGATGTTTGTTATTGATTTCATTTTGAAAAGCTGTAAATATTTTGAAAATAGTAAATCCTCATCAAAATAGGTATTGACAGAAGGCTTCAGAAAGTGAACAACTGAAATTCAAAAGATGCAGACTGCATGGTCCGAAGGTTTAAAACAAACTAGATAGTGATTTTTTTCCAAACCACTGAAGAATTCCTTTTTTTTTTTTTTTTCTTCTTTTTGCTAAGTAATAGCCTATTAGAGATGCACTACAGCACTGAAGCATTGGACGACTAATCATACTGACTGATGACGCAAAGTATATTGTTGACAACTACCATTCAGTTAATATAGCTTAAAGTTAAATTATATGTTTTGAAAAACAGTGTTTCCTTTAGGAACTTTTAATCCTTGAAGCCCTTTGTCACAAAGTATCACTGATGCCAAAAATTTACTAGGTATCAAACATGATGAAGCATTTATGTGGATGGAAAGAACATCCCTATTCCCATTAAACAGGAATAAGATTTTTTTTTTCTTTAATTAGGAATGTGATACTTGATCTAGTTAAATCAGTGGAAATGGCTCAGGACTGTAAACTCATGTTCAGAGAATAAACTCTGAAATAAATAACTAAATTTATAGGGAACAGTAAAAAAAAACTCAGGCTATTCTGCAGCTCTTTATTTTAGGAGTTCTTGTGACTTCCTGTCAAGCACTTAGCACTGGCCAAGTTTAAGAAAAAAGTGATGCATCATTTGCAAGTCATTTCTATAGGCATAAAGTCATAAGTATTGCACCTAAATTTTCACCGCTCTCTCAGCAGGTTCTATTATGAAAATTTGTGATTTTCTTCTGCTTTTCTGTTCCCATTCCCCAATTTTCCTTCATTAATTTCTCTTAGCACTGTGTTGAAACTATTTTGAAATATATTCATGTTATTCTCACCTATAATATGTGAAATTGCTGTCACTTCTTTTCTTTGTTTTATCATTTGCTAAAAATCTTGGTTTTTTTCTAATCCTAAATCTATTTTTTCAAAATGTCTTAAACCTTTACTCAACAATTGTTATTCAATTGTTAGTCTTGAAAGGATTTAACAAAGGAGAAATTAAACTGAACATGCTTATTTTTTTCCCAAAAATAATGATACAATCTCTTTCCATAATGTTGTTCTCATGTAGCATCCTTGCATTGACAACAGTAATAGCACTTGTTAGTACGCAATGTTCCTGTAAGCTTATTATGGTTAATAAACTACAGTTTTACGGTAACTCATAGAGTGTCTATATGGCACCTGTGGGTTATTCAAGCCTCTACTTTCACACACACAAAGAACAGGAGACACCTATCTTTTCCTAATAGATACTTTTTCTTATGTTTTCATCTTTCTCAGAATCTCTTCAAAACAGCCATTAATGGAATGAGTTTTTGTTTACTGTACTTGCTCTTGGAAACTGCAGTAATGTTAATCCAAGTGCCTGAAAACACAGATCTGAAATACTGGGATGTGGTGTCAGAAATGGAAAGGAATTTCAACCAGCCCTTAAATTGTCTTTTCAGTATGTCTTTCTAGGCTCTGTCATTTTGCCTTTGTTTCTGTGTTTAAAGCTCACCTTAGAGAAGGTAAATGGGGTCTTCTGCCATGGATGTCACAGTAAGGAAGGAACTAATGTGTTTCTCCCACTACGAGAGTGACAAATTGCCTAAAGGTATCTGGCAACATTTATAAACCTAAACATAACACACTGGTAACTGCAGTATCACAGAATGTTGCAGGCAGCCAAAATATGAAGAGATTCCCATTTAGTATTATACAAATTTTTGATAATACAGTCACCAATTACTATATAAGATATTTCTGAATACACCTTCTGGTTTAGGAAATCTCTGTGCTACTGGAAGTAGTAACCATGAGGTGGATAACTCCATACTTCTGCTTGTTTCATCTCTATCTCTCTCCAGCTAGACACACTCAAAAGTGGTAGACTGGATGCCTGAGCCTTTAGAGTAGATGTTGTTACAGCATGTTTGGAAGCTTTCATGTTGATGTTCTTTCTGGTCTTCTTCCTTAATCAATATGTATCCTCTCTTTCTGAATACAGACAAAATGACTATTGCAAGTGTGGAATAAGAGATGTGAACTCTTTTCACTGAACAGAAATTTTGTGTTTGCTGTCATTAATCGTGTCTGTAAATTGGAAAATCCTGGTACTTAGGGGAGAGTGTATCATCACTATTTACTTTCATTAACAGACATTCAGTTACTTTAGTATATCTACAGATCTATGTTGCTTCAGGCTACTCAAATAGCTTCTGAATCTGCTAGTGAAAAAATATTGTCTAGCAAAATAACTGGATTCTCCCTCTTGCAAAGACTGTACTCCTTCCTCTCTTATGCTCTTGTAATTTGCTACTGCCTATCTTCTAGTTTTAGAATATTTTGATGAATGTGGAATTACTTTATTTTGTTTGTTACTGTGCACAAAGTGGTTATAGAGAGAGTGTTCTCAGAATGGTTGCAGTTTTGTGAAAAATAATCCATGACTACCATAAAAGTATCCCCTATATTGATTGCAGGCTACTCCATTGTTAAATTACTAAAATAAACGATACTGACGTATAAGGCTGGGACTTACAAATGGTAAGACAGGCAATCCATAAACAGAACAAGAATACGATATTCAAGAACAGAATGCAGCCACGGAATTTATATTCTACACTTAAACATAACATCACCTTCTAAACTTAGACACACACACACACAAAACCAAAAACCAAAATCAAACCAAGATAAAAAAGTGTAATCTGAAAAAGAGATTCAGATTTCAAAATAATGCAAGAAAGTTGCCAGAGAGACATTATCAACTGAACAGCATGTTGCATAAGGATCTGATTGAGACTAGTGAAACATCAAATGGTTGTGGAAAATAGATTAAATCCATACTTTTGCCAACCAATCATATTTATTTGGTGTTATGCCTGTTCAAAATTAAGTATAAAATTAAAGCAGTAATTTGTGTGTTTCATAATGCACAGATGGGCCCACATTTGAAGCAGCATGTAATTATTTTGGCCTTATGAGAAGAATAGTTGAGCAATTGAAGTCCATTGAACAAATATCAAATGTATCTGTGTTATAAGCCCCTATGAAACTTAGATTTCTTTGTGAAGCCTACCACCCAAATAAAGTAATTGTGCAGCAGCATGAAACACAGTCTGACTTTACATTAGGTACAGAAATTCGGGGTATTTTTTCTACCTGTGTGGAATCACTACCAAATTGTTCTGTAGTAAGATATTTGTCCTAACTGTACTTCTTGAGAAAATTCCCATGACACATACTTTTTGTCCCCTTTCTTAGGGGGTTGGACTGGATGGGGGGGGGGGGAGGGGGGGGTTGGACTACCCCCCCCCCCTGGACTAGATGTCTTTAAAAAGTTCCTTCCAGCCCAAACTATTCAATGATTCTATGATACCCTGATCCCAATGGGTGCATAAATTTGCTGATCACACACAGAGCACCCTGCAAAGACTGCATATCCCATGAAGTTATGAGAAAGAATTTTTCTTGCCCAGTTTGATTCAATCTTGACCTGGTGACTGGTCAAGTACATGGTGTTGGATGCCAAGCCATCATATTCAGACATGAAATGGCTGAGGTGCTACCATGAGGAAAAGCCACGATGGTTTGTATGTGAGGAGTTCATACTACAGGGATGGCTGGTGGGACGTGGGGTGGTGGAGAACTTTTCTTCCCTGTCAGGGACTCACCTTTCAGAGGCAATTGATGCTACTGGGCTGATCTACATACACAAGGCTATTGAATGGGAAAGCCTTGATACACCCTCAGCCTGCCTTACCTTGGAGCATGAAGCAGGATCCTGCAAAGCACGGAGCTGCCAAAGAGCCTGCTGTACCTCAGCTGGACAATAGAAGGTGACTCCTGCCTTTCTGGCAGAGGGACAAGACCCTCAGTGCCAGTGGCACATCAGCATAGCACAGCCTGGCACCATGTTTCGCTCTGCAAAGGCTAAAAGGAGCCTAAATACAGGCACATCCCTGTCAGCCCTTGTGGAGTACAGCAGAGTGTGGCCAGCTCCACTGTTCATTGGAAACTCATTTCATGCTGGGTGGAAAGGTGAAGTTTTTTGATTTAGTTTTCTAGACAAAATGCTTCGTTTTGTTATCTCAGATGCTTAGCAGAGGATCCACCTATGTGGTCTTCACACTGATCCTCCAGCTCTCTTGTGCTGTATGGCAACACCTGTGCTGTGCGTAACAGGAATATCACCTTAGGAAGAAAAGAGATACAGGAGCTGAAGAGCCAAAAGTGATTAGTGATGCACATAAATGTCAGCTTTTCTTCTTATGGAGCTGTATCAAGTTGCAGCCATGCTATGTGAATATGAAAAGTATCTACATGGGACTACAGAAGCAGAGTGAATTAGCACATGGAGCACAGCTGCAAACCAGTGACTTTCTTTATATTGTGGGATGATTTTCATAGGTTCAAGAGAGTGAACTGGGGAAAGATCAGAGTCTCTCACCTGTACTGTATCTGTTCTGTATTCAGTATACTGGCTGATATTTGTTTAAGAGAGGTGAAGGATAAATGAGACGAAATTTTGGCTCCCTCAGTTTTCACGTGCACTGAGCTGCTGAGGTCAGGACATGCATTGGACAAAACACTGCCAAAACCATGCTTGCAGTATCTCCTGAAGTAAGTGGCTTAAACAAGTCAATCGTGCTGCTGCAGATGTGGTATTTAAATGAGCTGAGTATACAGTTGTGCTTAGGAGAACTGCTTAATCAGACAAGCTGGTGGTGCATTTTCTAAGGAAAAGCTGTGTTTTAGAAGTTGCTTAAGATTAGCTGCTAGTTAGACTTGCAGTTCATTTGGTGATGTGATTCATTACAGGCTGATTTCTGTCTTTGCAGTACTAAATACCATCTTCCAAAAGTGGGTCATGCATCTCAAATCTTTATTTACCAGGTTTTTTCTCTAAGAATAATTTGATTCATTTCTGCAGTGTGTCAGGTTAAACCCATTGGCATTAATTAAGTGAAGATTTTCAATGTGTGGTCTTTCCCTGAGTGTTTTCATGGAAGACTGCATTTTTCTTCTCAAAAAATCTCAGCTCTGTAGCCATTGAAATGCCTCCCTTCCCCTTTAGACAAAGTCTTAAGTATGATTTGAGAGATCTCACTGATGAAAAAGAGATGCTAATAACTAGCTCAAATAATAAATGGAATCTTTCTACGAGTGTTTCCAAGTGAAATTCTACTCAAGGTTACGTTTAGTGCAATGTCACCATTGCTTGTGGGTTTTTTCTGAGAACTGGGGAAAAGGAAACAATTTTTTCCTTTACAATTGTTTTGATGATGACCTGAAGAGTGAAGGGGCAGTCTCAAGGGATCTGTGACAGCAGCTTCTTGAAATACTCAGAAGAAAGTCAATATCAGGGCTGAACTTGGAACTAGAAAGATAAAACTCAAGGTTGAATTCTTGAATAAGGCAAAGCTAAATTTCTCTAAAGTTATCAGGAGTGTTCTGAGCCCTAGCAAGCGTCCCCATGATGTTTGTTAAAATTTGAGAGTAACCACAAAAGACAACAAACGGTGCGGGGATTTCTAATCCAGCTTTGCAGGTTTTAGCTTTCTTGCTTCTGTGAAAAATTCAGTTGTATAATATTGGTTAGCCACTCACCCAAGTGTCGCATTGGGTTAATTTGTATAAGTATGCTCATCTGAATAAACTGTTACCCTTGTCTGACATGCATATCAATTCTTCCATCCCTCAAATCTGTCACTTTTCATTTCATATGCATGGAAAGACTTTGGGAAATAATATAAAGATTTTATTCAAAACTAATGCCAGTTTGAATCTGTGGTAGGGCATCTTTTCTTAGTGGTGACACTAACCATTTTTATAGTTTTCCCTAAATTAGCCTCTATTTGTCAATCCACCCTTTCTTTCTCAGTCAAGACATGCCACGGTAATGTTTACTGCTATAACTTTGACCTTTCTTATCAATATATTTTGCATTGCTTGCTCAACTGAGTGTATTTTTTTTCTGAAAAAACTGTACATTCCAAAAAAAAGGAATTATGAAAATCAGATATTAAACGAAATTTTGCAGCCAACCCATTACAATTTTTGTTGTGGGATTTTTTTAAAATACAAAATATTTAATTTAATGTTTGAAAGAAAAATTTAACCTTTGAAGAAAGATTTTAGTCTTTAATCATTATTGTCCACAATAAAAATAAAATAATCTTACAACAAAAGTCTTTAAATTGTTTTGATTAACCGACCTTTTCTTTCCATTCCCTTTTAGCACTGCACAAGTTCTGTATAACACTTGTTTCAGTTCAGCTCAAGCCACTCTTCTCTCTGCCATTCAACCACCAAACTGAAGCGTCCTGTATTCCCTAAAGTCTGGCTCTTTGCAAATTCCAACTTTTTGTGTCAGCTTCACTTCATCAGTTCATACATTTGAATGCCAACAGGGATCACTAGATCACTTCGCCTGGGCTACATATAACACCAGCAGTAAAATTTCACAAGTTAAGCTCTGTAGTAAGCCAAATAACTTGTAATAGGCTCAAGCTTATGTCCCAAAACAGCTGTCAGTCTTGATTTGAGGATTTCAAAAACTGGAGAAATATCATCACTTTACTTGATGGCTTTGATAGTTAATCTACACTGCAATTAAAAAATTGCCTCATTACAAGTTTGAATATGTCTAACTGCAAGCTCCAGCCATTGATTCTTGTTATGCCTTTCTTGACTAGAGGAATGAGCCCACTGGTGCCCAACATTTCACTCAATTCTGCATAAACCATGCAATTTTAAGTCAGTCTATACCAGAATAATACAGCAAGCCTCAAAAGATGTCACATTTGAGAAGAGTTAGGCATTAATATTTGGATGCTCTCTTTACTATCCAGATTCTGCAAAGTCTGCTTAAAACAGACATTTTGGATGTATTGTTTGTCATCTAGTTAGAAGCATCATCGCTGAAAACATAAGTATTGCTGGTTTTAGCCAACTTTTGTAAGGCAATCAGGCTTTCTAAATAATACTATTTTTCTGCCCCTTTCGCCCCTCACTTCACAGAGAACTTGTGAACACACTGGGTAATTCCAGCCATATGTGATAGTTCAATAGAGATCACAAAGGTTTTTGCTCTTTCAGTTTATTATAGAAGACAGAGGGAGGAGAAAGATCTCTGTTCAGTTTGCTCCTTTCTCCCATTCCCTTGCCCACCAGAAGAACAGCTGAGGTAGCCTATTTAATTTGAGCTGGTGCCAACAAGCCCATCACTATCTGAGTGGTTCAGAACCGGCCATATTAAATGCTTCTTTGCCATTCAGCATCTAGGAGCTATGAGAGCAATTTAAACAGTAAGGAAGAGAAAGAGTGGTCAGGGCATGGTGGGAAGAGGTACTGCAGGAAGTAGGAATCACAACAGTAAATTCTGGGATTTCTGAACTGGGGCAGGTTGGAAGAGATTAAAGGGTCACAGGAGACTTCCAGGCGGAAAACATTTTTCTTTAGTTTCTGACTCAGATTGTCACAACAAGATATTTCTGTAAAAGGTCAGGATTCTAGCTCTGAATATGTCAACAATCTCCACAGTATATTTGGCATTATTTCAGTAAAGAGTCTTTTCATTATATTATGCAGCTTCCTGCTCTAAAAGGTGTATGCAGCTTATAATTATAAATTTCTGATGTCCACTTGGTATGCAGCATTGTTGAAATGCATTCTTTTAAAACAATTTTCTCAGCTTTAATCCTTGTTTTTTGGCAGAAAGATATCATTAGCTTTGTGCTGTCATCTTCAGAAACTTCAGAAACTTTTAGACCCAAGACACAACTTCACAAATCAAAAATAAGGTTTCTTGCTCTCTTATTGTTTTACCTTTTGTTTTAAATATCATTTCTCTTGTGTCAGTCTTATTTTATAGGCCATAATTTCCCTTCACAACTAAAACATGTGAAAAGAAAATAACCTTTCAGAACTAATTAACGAAGATTATAGCTCAATGAGTTAAAATTTCTTTACAACCAGAAAATGGCACCAATTGCAGCTTCTTATTGTTTTTTTTCAGTGACGGGTTAGCCCAAAAGTTGTTTTGAGTATAAGTAGGTGTTTGCTGAGTTCCTGACAGAAACTTACAATGATCTTATTTCACTTCCAATTCAAAGCAGAGGTTTCTTTCTAAAGCTCTCTCCACTGCATAAAACTCATGTTAGAAAAATAACTGAGGATTTAAAACATAAAAAAAAGTTTCTTTACTGAGGGACTTCCCTTCTGTGTGAAGAGGGCACTTCATAGCATCATCTGGTATATGTAAGAAAAAAAACAAGTTAAGCATGGGAACTGAGAACTGGACTTCTGGCAGAATTGCTGCATGAGTAATTCTTATACTTCAAGAATGCAAGAGCAGATCTTATACATTAAGTAATATTCTTGGGGAATCTGAGAAGAGATCATTTCTCAAATAGGTTTTTACTTTTCTCTCTCTTTGTTCCTATGACTCTCATAATTCATATAACATATTTTTATTCCATCTGATCACTCAGAAAAACAGTAAAACCTGAAAACTATTTTTCAAAATAAAATGAAAAAAAAATTAAAAGTAAAATGCAGATTTGGACCTCTACTGTTGGAGTAATACATTTCTCAATTGTCAAAATTTGTAGAAGACTGGTGTAATTTGTAAGGAAACCAATGAGAAAGGCAACCCTCTGTCCTTAACATTGTGCAAAACCCTATTCAGATATGCGTATGTTTTCAACCTGTTTTGGTTTAGATCCAGTCAGCAACTAAGTACCAAGCAGCTGCTCCCTCTCATGGGATGGGGAAAAGAATCAAAGAAAAGGTAAAACCAATGGACTGAGATAAAACAGTTTAATGACTGAAACAAAATCAGAACCAAAAAAAACAAAACAAAAAAACCAACCAAACAAAAACACCAACACTCCTCCCTCTCAATAATAATAAATTGTAATGAAAAGGAGGAGAGAGAAGAATAAAACCCCAGAAAGACAAGTAATGCACAGTACATTGGCTCACCACTCAGTCACTGATGCCCATCTCATCACCGAGAAGTGATCTGCCCCTTCCAGCCACACTACCCACCAGTTTATATACTGAGCATGATGTGCTGCAGTATGGAATACCTCTTTGGCTAGTTTGGGTCACCTGCCCTGGCTGTGCTCCCTCGCAGCTTCTTGTACCCCTCCTCACTGGCAGAGCATGAGAGACTGAAAAGTCCTTGATTTAGAGTAAGCACTACATAACAACTAAAACATTGGTGTGTCATCAGCATTACTCTCAGACTAAATCCAAAACACAGCACAGCATCAGCTACTAGGAAGAAAACTGACTTTATCCCAGCTAAAACCAAGGCAAGACCACAGAACACTAAGCTGTACAGAAGGTTAGCTCAACTCAACTAGGCCCTATTGTCCTTAATAAGTATTCATACCAGCATTAACTTCACCAAGAGCTGAATCAGACCCTACAGACTGACTACCACAGACCAGCCTAAATATTTTTTTAAATCAATAGAAAAAATTCTCTTAAATTTATTGGTGAATGGCTTAGTCCCTAATTCAAGTACCTGCGTATTACAGATTATCGTTTGCACAGATAACATGTAATAATGTGTCCCATGTTAATCTTTGTTACCCAGCCTTTCTATACCATACAATAAAGAACAAATGGACAAAACTTAAGTATTCTTTTTCTGAAGCAGTCTCTTTCTAACAACGATCAAACAATTTCCTGGGCGGCATCAAAAGGAGCGTGACCAGCAGGTTGAAGAAGGTGATCCTGCCCCTTTACTGTGCTCTCATGAGACCTCATTTGCAGACCTCATGCAGTGCTGGTGTCCTCAACATAAAAAGGACATGGAACTGTTTGAATAAGTCCAGAGGAGAGCCACGAGGATGATCAGGGGACTGGAGCACCTCCCATATGAAGAGAGGCTGAGAAAGTTGGGGCTGTTCAGTCTGGAGAAGGCTGCATGGAGACCTCATAGCAGCCTTCCAGTATCTGAAGGGGGCCTATAGGGATGCTGGGGATGGACTCTTCATTAGGGACTGTAGTGATAGGACAAGGGGTAATGGGTTAAAACTGAAACAGGGGAAGTTTAGATTGGATATAAGGAGGAAATTCTTTCCTGCTAGAGTGGTGAGGCACTGGAATAGGTTGGCCAAGGAGGCTGTGAATGCTCCATCCCTGGTGGTGTTCAAGGCCAGGTTGGACAAGGCCTTGGGTGATATGGTTTATTGTGAGGTGTCCCTGCCCATGGCAGGGGGGTTGGAACTTGATGATCTTAAGGTCCTTTCGAACCCTAACTATTCTATGATTCTAATTTCACAAATTTAAATAACACTTAAAATTGACCCCTTACTTTTCTAAACCACTCCATCATCTTTTTGTGGTGTATTTAGCTTAGTCAGTGCCTGGATTTCAAAAGCGTTTCATTCAGGCTTTTTACATCATTAAAATTTACATTAAACTTCTTTGCATCAGTTGCCTCTGATTGCAGCCAAAGTACTACTGAGGGAGAGTGGTGCATGGCAGAGCCAGACTACATGATGGACAATTTAAGAGGGATATAAAACACCACCAAAAGGAAGAGTACTTTAAATGTGACAGTGGATGAAGTAATATCATTAAGCAGAAAATGAGAAATCAATAAGGAATATAGTGCTAATATTGGTAACAGCAATAACTGGGCTGCAATGCAATTAGTGTCTAGTCAAAGACTGGACAGGCAGTGGTCAGTTAAACACACCAATCTATAAAGTATTTCTAAAATTATGGCAAGGCTATGGTCAATTTAATGGAAGAACTAACAGCAGGGGTGTAACTGGTGACATTCAATGCAGGGTGGCCTTACAGAAATAGGACTGGAATGCAGTAAGTGAAACCGAGCTAAGAACTGTGTTGCTCATGAAAAATGAAATGGTGTGTTAAGTATTCTATTTTATTGTCTTTAATTGGTAGTGTAAAACCAGAAGCATTTCCACAGTTAAAATATGAACCTTCTGAACTGTAATAATTGGGGGAAGAATAAAGAAGAGTTCCCTTGAAGCAGTGAGCAACAGGAGCCTGCTGCTGAACCCCAGTAACACATCTGGCTATAGTATAGACTAATTTTTCTGCAGGAAGAAATGCTGTTAGAAAGTTTATTTTTATGTGAAATACTAACTTCCAAAGTGCTTGTTAAGCAATACAAATTATTGCTGAGACTAAAGGCTAACATTTTTGCTTGTAACAAGATTTTTTCATTTTTCATTAGTTGGGCCATGAACTTAAGAACAGGTGACAATGTCTTGGACTTCTGTTAGATAAATGCTTCATGTATAACATTCTAACCATAAGAAAGGTTTGGATCAATTGACAACAAGGTTCTAGTTCTGTCCAGATCTAATTTTTTGGAGGAAAGTTTTAAAAAATAAATCTAAAAAGGCTCAGTATTTAAGTGTAGAAAAGGTCCAGAAATTCCCCCGAGTTGAAGGTGCTTATACTACTAATAACTTTATCTCAGTCAAAGGAAGAGTTTGCAGGAGAGAGCTCCAGAGAAATAGAGATATTGAAAGAAGATACTAAAAATTAATTAGGGTGCATTTAAAGAATAAGAAAGTCTATGAACTAGGACAAAAGACTGCCCAAGTGGTCAAGGAAGGAAAGAAGGAAAGAAAAAAGAAGGGAGAAAGGGAAGGAGAGAGGGAGGAAGCAACTATATATATTAACATGCTTTACATATCCTTTTCCCTGACAGGGCAACTGACCCTGGTTCTCCATTCTCTTCGGCCCTTGATAAACCAGGGAAAATTGCCCTGGAATTTTCAGGTTACTGGCCTGAGAGAAATTGTATTGGTGATTCCACAGTGTCACATTCTGGATGTGCCTTGTTTTACATTTATACCTACAACATTTGTGGAGCAGGCAAGCTAACAAGACTTAGATGATCTTCTCATTCACAAATCTCAGTTCAGCTGTAGTTTGTAGTATCTCAGGGAGCAGATCTTTTTTTTAAATGTTCTCTCTCCTTTGTGAGTCACTAATAAACCGTTGTTTATTTACAGCAGTGAACAGCCAGCAGCCAGTTAGCTGTTTTGCACTCCTAAGCTAAACATTTGCTTATGTACTGAGAAGAAAACTGTGACAGTACATGTGTGGTTCAACACAGCACTTGGAGACATCTCTCACAGCAATATGTTTTACCAGCTAAGACCACCAAGGAACTACTAAGACCACTAAGATAACCATCAAGGCTAACTTAGATCCCTGGTGGTGTAAACTCACAGCTAATTTAAGATGACTTTTGAGGACTGACTGCTATGAATAACGATAATGAAGGCTAAGAAAATTGGGGCTGTTCAGCCTAGAGAAGACAAGGCTGTGTGGAGACCTCGTAGCAGCCTTCTAGTATCTGAAAGGGGACTACAAGGATGCCAGAGAGGTACTATGACTGTAGTGACAGGACAACAGGCAATGGGTTCAAACTTAGGGGAAGTTCAGGTTAGATATAATAAAGAAGTTCTTTACTGTGAAGTTATTGAGGCACTGGAACAGGTTGCACAGAGAAGTTGTGGTTGCCCCATCCCTGACAGCCCATCCCAGGGCTTCAATTTGCTTTTCCATGCCTTCTGCTATGTTCTTGACAGTGTCTGGTTTTGTTTTGCACAGCCAACCTTAACACTGAAAAGGCAGCAGAATACTATCTTTTTCATAGATCACTAATAGTGACCTGAAGCTTGACGTGAAGGCTAAAAATTAGTATTTTTTTTAATCTACAGATTGCATTGGAAAATCCCTCCCTGAGCTTGCTATCTTGTCTGATTTCTTCTTATAGTTATGAGATATTCTTCAGCTTTCAAAATGTCAGTCAACACAGGAAACATTTCAATATTCCCAGCCAGAAAATGTCGTTCCAAGTTGGATTTCTTTGTGAAATTATGTAAACAAAAGGCTTTCATAGCCGGTGAAATGGAACATTCTGTGAAGTTAAACGTGTCTCAGAGGCACATTTCTTGCCTTTTGGCATTGTTCCTAAGGAGCACGAGTACTCCATGCATATAATCTAATACTGTATGCTAAAATTAGAGTATAGTAATAGTAGCAGGGAGAGGTGTACTTGTGATAAGGTTAATTTGTTTTGAACACTGTTTCATTAAGATGTAAATATGTCAAGCAAAGGAAGAAGTAGAAATAATCATCCCTGAAGTAAAGGAACCTTTCCATCACAAAGTCTGCAGGGACCATCCATGTAGCAGGGTTCCCTTCATATAGAAATAAATGCCAAGAGGAATTCCTCAGAAAGCAGAAGAATGAACAGCATTGTATTAAAACACATGCACACACAAAATAATAAAATGGCTAAATGTTTCCTTTTCAATTACTTTTCATAAACATACACGAGGAATAAGCTCCCCTTGAAATTATACTGTGCAATGAGCCAGTAACTGATTTGCTTAACGATCTTTGTATTTTTAGTGATCAGTGCTCCTTACTTCGAATCTTAGCAGGAGAACCCAGATGGGGCAGTCAGGAGGTTAATGCCTTGTGAGGCAGTCACCCATTTGGAAGGACACTCATTAACAGGTTGCCCTCAGGACTGTGTTACAGTAAAGATTTATGGGAAAAGGTCTGAAAGTACAGGTCTATTTAAAAAATAATAGACAAGGTTTGGGTTACAAACACCCAGAAATTGCAAGTTTCAAAGACAAATGCAAACTGAAAAAAAGGCTTTGAATTTAACTAGACAATGTTAGTTCAGCCACCAAAGGGAAAAGGCATCTGTGAAAAGAAGGGGATAGAACATGGAGAGAGAATAATAGCAGGAAAAGGTGAGAGATTATCTCATGTAGATAAGAGAGTAAGAATAGGTTATTTATCACCAGTTGTAAATGGAAGGACTATCAGGAGCAGTGTGGAAGATTACAGTGTGTTTTTAAGAATAATATTCCTTTCCAGTCTGGGGTTTTTAATATCTTGTACAGTTGAAGCTTTCTTGTGCTTGTTTGTTAGGATTATTTTGAGGTGTTTTTGTGCTCTCCCTTGAAGATCAGGAGGAGTGATTATTTAATAAAAAACAGATAATTCCCTGTTTGCATGCTTTATGAGCTGCTTGTAAGAGTTAATTCTGATGGATGGCAATAACATACATTTTTTTGCTCACAAGAGCATTCAGTAGTTTGCTAGAGTGCATTGTGTTATGGCAAGTGTGTGTTAGATCCATCTGTAAGAGTTTGGTACTTCTGTTACAGGCAACACTTCAGCTGGGGACAATGACAATGTACCTGTCACCTGCAAGATTTCATAAAGCACTTTCTTTTCCTCCCTAAACAGCTTGTGAGGAGAAAATATGGGAATACAACAGCTCCAACAGTTGTTTTTCTCCTTCTTCGTAGCTAGTGCAGTTCTGTGTTTTCAACTTTAACCTAAGAAAGAACAATGTTGATAACACCAATGTTTTTAGTTGTTGCTAAGTAAAGTTTACTCCAATCAACGACTTTTTCAGTCCCATGTTTTGCCAGTGAAGAGGGGCACAGGAAGCCGGGAGGAAACAGGAGACAGGACCCAAATTAGCCAAAGGGGTATTCCATACCACGGCGCATTATGCCCAGTATGTAAACTGGGGGGAGTTACCTGGAAGGCCAGGCTGCTGCTCAGGTCAGGCTGGATGTCAGTTGGTGGGTGGTGAGGAACTGTATTGCGCATCACTTGTGTTTATTGTTTTCCTTTTCCTCTTCCAGTTTTATATTCTGCCCCCTTGCTATTTCCGTTATCACTATTATTGATGGTGGTGGTAGCAGCAGTGGTTTGTGTTATACCTTAGTTACTGAACTGTTCTTATCTCAACCTGTTGGAGTTGCATTCTTTCGATTCTTCTCCCCATCCCTCCTGTAACCATAGGGAGAAAAAGGGAAGGAGTAAGGTCCGTGGTTCTGAGTTACTGGCTGGGCTTAAACCATGACACCTTTAATAAAAATAAGCTGGGAAGTGGAACTATTTCTGTCTGTATGGATAAACAATTTGCACTGGGAAGAAACAATCTTGATTTTGCATACATAAAGACAGACTTTGCATTAACTGTTGCTGCTCAAGAATGGACTTTTCAGCATGAAAAGAGTGAAGGAGGATAAATGTAACTAGTGACACAAAGGCAGGCAATAAGGTACAGTTAGTTATTGCCAGAACTAAAGTGTATTTGACAAGTTCAAAAGCAACAAAAGAACATCTATGTGATGCTAATTGATAATGCACAGTTACGTGTGCTGGAGATGCTGCTAGCTGACATGGCTTCAAAGAGCCTTTAAAGATCTTGTGGAAGAAAAATGTCTTAGAGATAAGAATGCCACATGATGTATGAAATTCAGGAACTGCTGGGGCTTCAGACTGACAGAAATTGACTGACTGACTGTCCCTGGGTACTGGATTAAATTAGACTTCTGCCTCATTCAGTAAACCTATTTTTCTCTTGAGTTCTCCCTTATTCAATCAGGTTGCCCACTGAATTATGTCCGGGGTCTCAGCACGTGCCTTGATTTCTTTGCACAGTCATACAGCAAACTGATGATGGTACCTGTTCAGTATTTCCCTAACACAGACATCATGAATATCTGTTAGGTAATATTATAGGAATTTCTTTGAAGATAACAAACCATTATGGGTTGCTCAACCATAGTTACTTTTACACCACTGATCTTCTTACAAGCTACAATGATTATCTGTTTATGCAAGAATCTGAGCGCAAACTAAGAAATTTCAGTTTTGGTCAACTTTCTGTCCTTTTCTATAGCAGGAAGGCTCTTACAAGGAAAAACTTTTTTTCTGGCTTTCACAAATTTCTAGTGAGGTTTGGAGGAAAAAGAAAAAAAGTGATCTGGTCACATGATTCCTTAAGAATCTCTGCTTTTATTTAGTAAAGACCAAGTTTCTTGAAGCTTGAAAATGTTCCAGATGATAAATAAAAAGAACATAGTAAAAATACCTAAGACTTTAATTTTTAAAATCATATGGCAAAGAACAAAGAAATTGAGAGTGTCATGGTTTGTAGTACTTAATAAAATGTCCTTGATCCACAACACATTATTGATATTACAGGTAGATGAATTTTTTCCATTAATGAAATTTCTCAACAACTGCAACAAAACTGGTGATGAGTTATATCAGTGCTCTTTGCATTACATAAAATTCCTCACATGGCTCCCAAAAAAGGTACAATAAGGGCATAAAGTAAATACTTATGTAGGTCTTGTGAGTGACTGTATAAAATACATGGTGTTTTTATTGTCACTTGGTCAGAGATGCAGTGCCTACATACATTCTCCAAGGTAATTTAATGCCTCTTCAAGTGCCTTAAGGCTTAATAGTATATTTTTAACATGTAGATTGCATTGCATTTTCTTATATGCCATAAAGAAATGCATAATGTGCAATACAGAAGTTCATAAAATGCGTAACTCCTACACTGGGCTGTATTTGCACCAATAAGACTTTTTGCCTTTAATTTCAGATAAGGAACGATATAGAAGCAAAATGCTGCAAAACTTTTGTAGGAGAATTATGTCAGCTTTTGCTCCTTTTCATAGCCTGCAAGGAAAATGATACCTACACCGTATTTAAGCAAACATGAGTTTTGGCGAAAGCATCACACCTTCTTTCAAGATGGCTGAATTAGTCAGAGATGTAAGATCTCACTCTTAGTTGTACAGCTCCAGAATTATGGCTTTGGCATCTGCCTAAAGTCTGAAAGTTTAATAATGTTAGAGTTTCTCTACCCAGAACTACTTATGGCTTCCCCATCAAGTTTGCTTCTACATTTTTGCTCCACAGAATTATATTGCACAACATCAGAAGAAAATGCAATATTGTTCACTTGGTCAAGAAACTGGAACAAACAGTATTAGTGGTTTGTTCCAGTGTCCTAAACGATAAATTTCAAAATTTACTGTAAATGTTTACACATCAGGCAAATTGATAAAAAACTGGGACATAGACCACTTAAACAATTTGTTAAAAAAAAAATAATAGTTCCAACTCTGCCTTCAGATCCAGACTTTTCTATGTTCATAATGCCAAGTAGACAGAAGGAGGACAGGCTGTGCCTATAGATTTGGCAAAGGTTTGGCTTTCGTTGTGTTAAAACCAGCACGGGATAGCATCCTTGGAGGCAGACAAAACTGAAAAGGGACTGAAGGATGCAAGAACCTACTGAGCTGAGAAGGAAAGGAGCGTACTGAGACCTATTTGACATATGTGAGAAGTTTTCAAAATAAACTGAAAAAAAAGGCACAAAGAGAGCTGTGAGATAGAGTTACTGGTGGTTATCGGTCCTCTCAATTCCTATCAGCTAGGAAGCATGAAGTGCAACAAGTGTTAAAATGCTGCTAACAGTAGCTCTGATAAAACCAATGTATAGATTTGGCAGCTCTAGCTGAGGGGTGAGACTTTGATGGTCAGCTGAATAAAATATTCAGTGACTTTCCCTGTTTCATATTGGACAATCAAGATTATGGATGCAAAAATCAAGTTAGCCATTCTGGCAAAATTAATTAAAGAGTTGAAAGCTTTTTGGTGATTGCATTCATTTTTGATCTGGCAACAGCTGGAGAAAGTTTATATATCACAAATGTTTGCTACACACTAATTCACTAATCATTATTGAGCTGGGAAGATTGCCAATAAAAGAAAAAGCAGTAATTTCAACAGCTGAAAACAAATGTATGTGGTTCGTGCCCCAGGTTTTGTTTTTGTTGCAGTGTTGAATGTCATACCGGTATGCTGGTTTTGTAAATGGCCTGATCTAGGTAATATGGTCAAGAATATCTTCCAGAGTCAGCTCCCTGGAAATTTCATTAAACATGGTCAACTGGTTAAGCAAGCAGTGACTCTTATTCTAACAAAACTTAGACCAGGCAGTTTTATTGGTACCTTGTCTACCTTGTGCCTTGGTACCTTGTTCTTTCCTAAAAATGAAAAAGGACAGGAATTGAACTATGTGATTGCTGGTTGCAACATTCAATGACATGACTAAAAATGAAGAATTGTATTTTTGGATAAACAAAATAAAATAGCACATAAAAATGATAGGCAGTATTTCCACCTCTGATATTTCTTACTTGTAAAGGTCAAAGTCCCAGATGCTTGATTTGATGAGCAGCTGTTTTTCCCTGATTAAAAAAAAAAAAAAAAAAAAAAAAAAATCCTACTCCTGTAATAGCTCGGTTGAGCTGTCTGAAGCTCTATATTCCATTCTGAGAAGGAAATTTTTTTAACACAAAACCATATTTTAAATAACACTCAAGTAACTTTTGCCCAGTTTAAATCTTCTAGTAAATAGCCACTTTGTTTATTGCATTAAAATCTGAACAGTTCTTAAAATGTGACAAATTACAGGCCCAAATCTCTTCACAAAGAGCTTCCATTTTGCAAGAAGTGGTAAAAGCAAAGAAAGAATTGAGTCTCTCATCAGCTCCTCTTTATGGTTAGTTTTCCTGCCGTAACATCCTATGAGAAGTACATTTTTCAGGGAAACAGAAGAGCAGATGGTTTGGACAGACCAGTACCTTGCATAAAGGGCAGTTTTCCATTTTCAGAAAACCACCAAAGACTGGGGACTTGAGATGGCTGTGAAAAATTCATATTGTCAATAAAACTTTTGCTAGAACTTAATAAGGTCCCATGGTCAGCAGCAAAACAAGAGGATCAATGCAAGAATTCAAGGTGTAAAAATATTATTGTCAGATCAAGAGAATATTGATAGCTGTGTTTTATAGTACTTGGGAATTATATGTGCATTAACACAAAGATGACACGCTCTTAACAAACACAACCATTGTAAAATATTTACTTGCTTTTTGACCTTTCTCGCCCTAAACAATATCATAAACTTTCATTCAGCTACCAGAAAAATTCTAACCAAGACTTAAAGCAAAAACTAATTTCTGTGGGATCAACAGGGCCTAAACAGACTAATGAATGACTTGTACTTGCTTCATACAGGAAAACTAAAGAAAAAAGAGACAGTTTTGTTTGTAATTCTCAGAAACAACTGTGGAATGAATGGTGAAGGGTATCCTTGTCATAAAGGCCTGAGGAGTTCCAAACTTGTAGAAAAGCATATTTTTTTTTATAAGTTCTGAAGATGTTAGTGTAACTTCTGAAGAACTATATTAAGCCTGCTTTATTTGGTGTGATCTTTGGTTTGTTACACATAAATATGAAAAATAACACTACACTTATAACTATAATAGGGCTAAAGTTCACAAATGTCACAATTAGAAAATGGTAACGTCAGTATTATTTACAAGACACCACAGCATTAAGTATGCATTTATTTACCAGATCCTGAATATTGGCTGATACTAGCAGTAATCAATCAGCCATAATGTTTACAATAAAGAGATCAATGCAAAAGAAAGTATTTTCATGACCAGTCCATATACACATATTCACACCAGAAGCAAATCAATATAGATAAGATTTTTGCATTAACAGGACAGAATTTTGTCTTTTGGAGTTAAGATCCTCCATTACGGATATCCAGCCTAGCAACAACCCCATAAAACAACCTATGCTTCGAGCAGGAGGCTAGAGAGACAACTTGCTGATATCCTAAATTATTCTGTGTTTCTGTGATACTAACTGCCCTACATATGTATATATTTTCAGAAAGTGAGTCTCAACAAGCATGAGCATTGATATAAGCTACCCCAAAAGATGTTAGGTTTTAGGCATGTGATACCGCTTTGCTGATACATTCAAATAAAATATAAAGAAAGCCCAGGGGCCTTTAAGTAGGTCAGAATACTTGATTCTCTTCCCACTGCCCTCCTTCTGTGTCACTCTGAAGTACAGCTACTTTGATCCTCTCTTATGTCTTTGATTTTTTGGAATAATAAACATAACTTTGAAAAACACTGTCTATAGAAAAGTTTGATGCTGCTGTACTTAATATTTTTTCCCATCCCAAATGATCAATTCTAGTTTATTTGAAATAATTCCAAATAATTAAGATGACTGTGACTGCTACAAAGACATGACTATTTGAAAAGTCTATGTGCAGTTTATGTATCCCAGTGTAAGATTATGAGGTCTTTCCCATGCATTATCACAAAACAAGCTTCACTTTACTTGTATTGCTCCATTTTGGGTTGGCAGTGATGCTGGACTAAGTATAGAAGGTCATTATGTCTCCTATGCAAACAGATCCCCCCTTGGACAAAGAAGATGGCCAAATTCTCCATCTTCAGCCTTCAGTGGCTGGCTTTTGTTGTACTTCTGTCTTTCTGCTAAACTGAAGAAATTTCTGAACCAGCTTTTCCACTCCTACCTACATATAAGGCTTCTCAACTTTCTCCCTAAAGGGAACCAACCTCCTTAATCTTAAAAAAGCCCCCATATATTCTAGTTTAGTGGCTCTTCTCTTAACTCTTTTCATCATTTTATCAATATTCTTTAAAACTGGGATTTCTATAGGCCCCAGTACCAGACAAAAATATTTCAAACAGGAGTACCATCAGTGCAATTACAGAGGCATGTATGGCTCTTGTTCATCCTCCCTGGCATCTCCCTGTAAAATAGCTAGCTAAAATGAGACTAATTAAATTTGCCAGTGTCCTGGTTTAGCAGTAGCATTCATTTTTCTCCTTCTTGGTAGCTGGTGCAGTGCTGTGTTTTGACTTTCGGCCTAGGAGCAGAGCTGATGAAAATGATGTTTTGGTTTGGCCAAGGACTTTGTGAGCCTCATGCCCTGCCAGGGAGGAGGGGAAGCTGGGAGAAAGCAGAGACAGGACACCTGACCCAAACTAAACCTGAAGACGTGTTCCATACCACAGCAAGTCATGCCCGGGATGTAACTGAGAGTTACCTGGGAAGGGCTAGGGGACTACAGAAGGTATCGGTCGGTGCTAGGTCGGGCTGGGGGGGCGAGTTGTATTATCTTCCCTTGTTATTTCCTTTATCATTACTATTATTGGTGGTAGCAGCAGTGATTTGTGTTATACACAATCTGTGTTACTGAACTGTTCTTATCTCAACCCGTGGGAGTTGCATTCTTTCTGATTCTCCTCTCCATCCCTCCAGGAGTAGGGGGAGGGCAAGAAGGGGGAGGAGTGGGTGAACAAGCTGTCTGACTGGGGTTAAACCACGAAAGCCAGTGATTTAATACTTCATTTTTCTTTATTTATTCTTTTTTAGTAAAAAATGTCTTTAATCCAAGTCTGTTTCTATTTGACTCTATGAGGCTACATATATTGCTCTTGTTTGTCCATAACTTTGAGAGCTACACATCTTACAGGTTTAGATTACCAGAACTGTACTGATTTAGGAAGGTGTTGGTGGGCACTAATTAGTATTAAAAAAAAAAAGCAGAAGAGATCACAACAGTATCTCACACCTTCTCTGGCCGTTAGATCATCATTAGCCTTCCAATGCAGAATGAGAAGAGTACATACAGCTGCTAACTTACATGGAGTAGATGCACAACTTCTCTTGGTCAGCCTAAACTCCATGCCTTCTAACCACAAAGTAACACTGTCTGAGTACCTTCACAAATGCAGCTGACCACAGGCATTAATGGTGGATGCCACTATATCATACAGCAAGTCCTCAAAGGAGAAAAGAAGATACTAATGAACCATCTCCCAGGTACAAGTGCTTCTTTAGCAGAGAAGAGGGAGCATCCATGTGAAGGAAAGAAAATAAGTCAATAAACCCACAGAGAACCACAGGGTGGTGTCAAGTTGAAAGGATCTGAGGATGGAAATGCTGGTTTCAAGGGAGAAAATACGGTGCATGGAGTCCTGTAATTGTTGGAAAAAGTTCTAACACTGTATGGCATTGCGGGGTTCAATAACAGGTGCTTGAGGAGAAAGGGCTGTAAAGGTGATGGAAGTCTTACATGCAGTGACTTGGCTAGGTAAAAAATTACCAAAAGATCTCTACAAACAATCATCTTAAATCTGTCATGCTGAAGTCATCTTAACCTGTTGCACGAAATTTTCCCAATACATACACATACTTGTCAGTTAGGTGAACACTTTTTCCCTAATAGTCATCACAAAAGACAAAATCCCACACAGCTATTTGAGCCAATATGTTGTAGATAATGTTTACTTTGGGGGCTAAATTTTTCAGTTAGCAACTTTTAAAACGTTTTATGAAATGCTGTATAAATTAGCACATTACATTGAAGCACATTGTTAGCACATTGCAAACTGCATTTGCTGCAAAGCTGTAAAGGTTTCATTCCACTTTCTGGATTGCAATACAACATAGTGTGCCTCTGAAGTGTTCAGTGCAGAGCAATGGGTCACCATTCCTTAGTCTGTTTTACTCTCTCTGACATAATTTTGCAAAGAAGAGGGAAGAAATTTACTCTCTGCACTCTGCTGACATTTAGAAATCTGTGTCCCATTAGTTTTCACACATTTCCAAGTTCATTCATGCTGAGTGAACCTTTTATCTTTTAAAATGTTAGAGGCACAACATAGGGTAGATGAAGCCAAAGGAACAACACACGATGACTGCTAAATTGATGGTATTTGAAAGTTTCAGAGTAACATTCCAAGATATTTACCAAATTCACACAATAATTTTCAGTTGCTATTGTTGAATTAAATTTTCACCTCATATAAGGAAGTTTGAAACGGTAGGGTAGAATTAAGTCTCAAAAGGCAGAAGAATAAATTTTTTTCCTCCACAAGAACAATAAAAGATGTAAATTAATTTTCTGCATATTAATCCCATGTTATTTCCTTTTGTTCTAAGGAACCTTCGACTTCTCTTTAAAATGTCACAGAATTTTAGTGACTTCAAATATATGAAATATATGCTATATGAAAATTAAGAAAAATATACTTTTTTCTGCAGGTACCCCTTTTCCCTTTGTCCCCAGTCCCTTCAAAATTGCTTTTTGTCAACACTGTTATAAATTCTATCAAAAGTTATTTAATGCTCTCACTGAGTTAGGCTTCAGCTTGCTTTCTCTTTCAAAGGGCCTCCCCATGTGCTTTCACTTCATGCTGGAAATATTGTCAGCACTGACTTAAAAGGTTAAAAGTGCTGTTTGTTTGTGAATAATCAATGACACCTCCAGCAACTGGCAGAGAATATTATGTACCTTGACATTGGCTGCTGGCCTCTGTCCAACCACCAGTGACCATCCCATCCTGCACTACAGCAACCAGCTGCTGCTTCTCTTTTCAGAAAGATGAACTGGGTTGAGCAATTTTACGATGGAGGTGTTCATGGCAGCTGTGTGGGCAGGAAGCAGGGCAAGCCACTCTCCATGTAGGTTAACATAAAAAGGATCATATAATCATAGAATGGTTTGAATTGGAAAGAACATTTAAAGATCCTTTCAACTCCCCTGCAATAAGCAGGGTCATCTTTAACTAGATCAAGCTGTGCAAAGTCCCGTCCAGCCTGAACCTGAATGTTTCCAGGGATGGGACATCTACATCTCACTCTCATCGCTACACTCATGGTAAAAAATGTCTTGCTTATATCTAGCCTGAATCACCCCTCATTTAATTTAAAACCATTACCCCTTTTCTTATTGCTACAGGGTCTACTTAAAAATCTGTCCCCATGTTTTTTACAAGCCTTCTTTAAGTACTGAAAAGCCAAAAGGAGCCTTTATGCTCTTCTGGAGTTTCCCCATGAGCCTAATAATGGTTTAATTGTTTTTAACTATGATCTGCCTCAAGAAGCAGAAGTTAAAACATCAAATGTAATGAAAAGGAGATTCTGCTGTCTTATTTATGTGACCGGAGAAAGGAAGTGAAAACAAGATTACATTTGTCTGAGCAGAGGATAATAAGACCTGCGAGTTACAAGTGGAGTGGGAATTCTCTATGCCCTGTCCTGATAAGGGCAATTAGAAAGGCATTATCACAATAAAACCAAGTGCTCTCCTATAATCAGGTGCACTTCTAGTGACTGTGCTGGTGCTGACAAATCACAGCCCAAAGAAGGCAGAGGCAGATAAGGTGGTGTCTGGGCATCATCTGAATAAACATTTTCTTTAAAGAAAGAAAATTTGAGCAAGAAAATATGCCAGATAAATGAGATCATTTAGAAAAAGAATTAGCCACCAAGGACAAGAAAAAAGTGGTCTGAATGTGGAAATAATGAACAATATGGTGGAAAATAAACATAAATAAAAATAAACATAAAATTAAAATCTTTGATTAAGCAATATTTTTGCCCTGAGATTGCTTATTCTTTTGGGATATTTTAGTGCATGGAGTGCCAAACCCTACGAGCTATCTGAGAAACAGTTGGTTCCTCTTCAGAAGGTGCTCTTTCTGCATTCATTTTCAGTTTGAAAGATTTAGTTTGTTAAAACTGCTGTTTTTATAGTATCTTGAAAAGAGGGATAAAACTCACCTTTGAAAAATTATATACAAAAACATAAAATGGTTAAACTGTTGATAACGCCTTTCCCAGGCGGTTTAGGAAAGCCATGAGAAGACTGAATCTAGTAGAGCATTTTTGTCATCAACATACCAAAACTGGAGACTTTTGTACAATTTATGACAGCTATGCAAAAACTGGCAGATGTTTCCTGCCAATATTAGCATGCTAATAAGAGCAATACTAAATAACCTCTTTCATCACACACCTATTCATCTTCATAGTTTAAGTCAAATTATGGCTCTTGGCACACTGTTCTCTAGCACAGGGCATAAGCATCCCTCAGGGCACAGGGCACTCATCTTCTCCAGGAGGAAAAATAAGGCCTTTAGGAATCCACACATTTCACACAAGCTCTGTGGTCGCTTGCCTCTTTCTGCAATATTATAACATTACTGTCCGTGTGTTTTTTCACGGCAGTGAAATATTGCTCCTTTAGTTGTGCAGTCACGTTTATAGCTCTCGTCCCAGCCTTCTTGTCAGGGAAACTGAGACCCTTCCACAACTAAAAATTCCTCTTTCACCGCCACCCTGATCCTGAAGCTCCTATCATGAATGAGGACAGGATTAAAAACTCAGATCTCAGGTTCCTGGAGCTCTCAATTTTCAGACTCAAGATCCAGCTCTAAATGCTGTGTCATGAATATTCATATGACATACCCTTTGTTGTATTAAGGATACTCAACCAATCCTGTTCTCTTGCATATTAATCACATAAGAAATGTGTGTGGTGGGAGAACTAAGTATAAATTTGAAACAAGAAGAGCCTCTGAAGCCAGTGCAATGACTGCTGCTGCACTTGCTGACAATGCAAAATAGAATAAAATAGGTCAGTTTTTTTGCATAAAAACCATACTTCTCCTGCTCAAGGTGCAAACATTCAGTTCAAGTATTTCATGAAGCAGTTACGTTTTAATATTTGTCCTAACCAGCAAACAGGAATAGGTTTAAGGGCTACTATACTATTGACCAATGAACAGAACAACTGTCTTGAGGAATGATATGAAAACTTAATGCAAATGAGAGAGACAAAAAGAAATTAAGTAGGAAGGTGGAAACTTAAAGAAAAATTAAAATTAAAAATCAAATAAAAATAAAAATAATTAAAAAATAAGACTATAAATATAAATATAAATATAAGGTGATTTTTCAAGAGGTTAGAAAGAGAGCTTCAGGGAACAGAATCTGACTCCTGTAAATTGAAAAATCCCAGCGTTAAGAAGAGTAAGGATGTGCATTTAAGCTGCAAGAGCAATAGGAACTGAAAAGGCAGTAGCTAAGGACATGAAGAGAAAACAAGATAGACTTCACATTTTCATAAGGAGGAAGACTTGCAGCAAAGAAGTGATTCAGATGGGCTACCAACAAACAGAATTATTTCAGAGAAGCTAAAGTCTAACTTGTTAAATCCTCCTCCTGAGTAGCTCCTTACACCTTCAAAAGCCCCATTGATTTTAATTACTGATTTCCTAAGGAGCTCCAGTGGAAAGTACTGTATAAAGTAATTTGTTTTCTTCAGTTCTTTGTGGTTAATAGAAGAGAATAACAGGAAGGCATTTGTATAGAGCATACATAGTCATTGCTGGATTAAATATTTCCTGAGATGTAACAATTCTGCACTCCGATATTTCATCATTATGTAATTAAGATTCATAATTATCCTGTTAATCAGAAAAATAATGGGAAAACATAGATAAGCATTACATTAACCTCAGAAGATCTTCTATACATCTGAGTGATATCTAAAGGAATAGACATATCACATCAAGTCAAATGACCAGTTCTGGTATTATTATGGTGTAAAGTACTGATTGACAGTTTGTAGAGATGCAATGCATGTGAATCAGATTGAAGGAAAGTATTTAATGATATTTGTCTTAAATTCAGATTTTATTGACACCAATATTAATCAAACTAGTAAATTGAAAGTGTTCTAAAGCCAAGCTTTTACATCAGGAGACAAAAAATGGAATAATGATTATCTATACATATGAAAGGTATCAAGAGAGAGAAGTGGAAATTAAAAAAAGGAGAGAAGGCTATTACTGCAGTGCAAAGAAACAAGAAAGGGTGCATGGTGGTTTGTCATGTGAAGGGGTATTCTGAAAGCAGGAAGAAAAAAAAAGTATCTTATTCAAGGTGAAAAATGTACAGTAGCACAGGTTTGAGATCTATAACTGGAACAGTGGGAGAAGAGGATGAACTGCTGTGAAATAAAACAGAAGTTCAAATTCTGTGGAGGTTAAAGTATGAGATCTGGCAGTGTGATCGCTTCATGATTATTTTCATGACTGGTATCAGTACCCTTAAAAACTCCCAAAATAATAATAACCTCCCTCTATCACTGGTCATTTTAATTATAATTCTGGTGGTAATTTTGGGCTGCTCTTTCTTCCAAGCTCCCTTCATCACTGAAACAATACTCTTATTCTCTTACAGCAATTAATTTTACTCAGAAAATAATTGAGCATACTATACATCTGCTTACATATCAAAATTTTGCATATTATTTTTGGTTTTTTTAGAATTACAGTTCCAGTTTCAATCCCAGATCAAGTCATAGTCATATAGAACCAGTTCAATGGCTTATGTGAAACAAGCTGTGGTCTCTCCTTCCAATGTAGCTTGACATAACTAACTTAGGCACCACAAAAAAAACACTGTAAAGGTATTTTTCAGAGACATGCTCAGAGATTTGAGAATAAATGAACACACATACCAACTTTTGTCTGGAAATCTTAGGTTTGTGCTCTGATTTAATTAGCTTTCTTCTTGCTAGAAGAAAATTCTGAGAATCAAAGAGAGAGCAACAGAGTCTCTAACTGAGCCTGACATTACCTTTGGGTAACATATCTTGGGAGTCATATTTCTTCTACTTTTAGCTATCAAATCTATTTCTTACGTATACAGATAACTTTCAACTGGCTTAACATTATAAGTAGGAGATATCTGACCCTCAAATATGGTATGCTATTATGCTTACTGTGAGATAGTTAGCCTTTATAACAGAAATTCTTTTACGAGTACCAAGTCATAATCCAGTAAATCACAGTAAGCAGTATTTACCACATTAATTTTTAAATCATAAAGTCACAGAATAACTAGGTTGGATAACAAATTTGCTGGAAGTATCTGGTCTACCTCTCAGCTCAATGCAGAAGTATCTTCAAAATTAGGCTTGAAATTAGATTAGGTTGTTAAAGGCCAAAATCTGGTCTACACAAATACTATTTGGGGCAGCAATTCATGAGAAGAAGATATTCTGCATGTCTGGCAACTTCCTTCTTTCATAAATACTAGAAGAGCACACTATCAGTCCAAACCAGACACAAACTGGGTAATGAATAATAATCACTCCATATTTCTGAAGTTCAGGATACACTCTTGTTGGCTGCAATGTGACATTTCAGGATATTAGCTTGCTTTAAACAAACGCCATCTAGACTCTCAATGACATGTCCAGAAAGTTAATTTTCCAGCTACCAGAGAAGAGCTCTCTATTTCATATTCTTTTTATATATGAATTTGTTTTGTATATGTCTTTCTATGGGGTTTATGTGCAATTAAAGATGTGACTTCCCCCTATACCACATAGACAAACAGCCATGAACACAGACATAGGTCTTTGCAGTAAACACAATGTACATGTCTTGTGTTGACTTAGTACAAATATTGGAGACACCTTTAAATGAAAAGACAAAAGGATCTTAGTGAGCAGCAGAGGCTAAAGTAGACATGGATGCATCAGTAACTGTGTCCCTCAAATTCTATATTCATTCCCTGGATCCCACTTTACTTCCAAGAGATAGCATTTCAAGCAGAGTATCATCAGTAAAATAAAAGGGATAGATAGCCACTAAATATTAAATATTTTATGATGAAAAATAACAGCTGCAAATTACTGTAAATCTCCTGTGATACAATGGAAAAGCTTGATTTGAGATCCTTTTGAGCTCCCTTTACTGCTTTTTTATCAGCTTTATAATTGCCAGTTTCTTAATCAGCATTTGTTGCTTTCAGTGAATTAATGTCTCACATCATTTTACTGATAATGTTACTGCTGCCTGGTTTTGTTCTTATTGAGCAGACTTGATTGGTTGATAGGAAAACAACCTTATTCAGAAAGAGATCCAATCTACTGCTGATTTATGTTGAAGATTGAAGGAACTCTGGCTTTTGGGACAACAAAATTTGAACTGTACTGTTCAATTTCAGTGACAGATTTTCCAAAGTATGATTTTAACAAGGTACAAAAATTTGGTATGATAGTCAATAATTTACATACAACAGACACTTTATATTATCACAATTGAGGCACCTTTCATTACATACTGTAAATCCTCAGGTTTGCCTTCTAAATCAAAGGTCAACATACTTAGATACTATTAATCACATAATTTCACTGAACTTTAGAGAACTAAATTAACGTAAAATCAGTTTAAAACCAAACTGTTGAAAGAATTTACATGAAAATGGCATATTAAATATTATTGAAGTTTTCCAAAGAAATTTCAGCAGCAAGTTATATGCTTCAAATGAAATTTAAGATTCCAATGAAATTTAAGATACAGGATGTTAAAAATGCTGAACTGAGAAGAAAAGGGGCTTTTTCTTTACACTAGATTAGCAACTCTTCCACATTTTAATTAAACATTAAAAAATAAACAAAAAGGAAATGCAATTGCAAAATTCTATATTCAGTGCTATGAGGTTAGTGAAAGTCTTTACAGAAAGCTCAAGGATACAGTTCTTGACAAAGGTCCCTTTGAGCCCAAACTGTTCTAAGATTCTATGATTTTGGAGTTTGTAAAGAAATACTTTTACTTCTACCTTCTCCAAGCTCAAGTTATGAATACTTTCCAAATGACTAGTAATAAAGTATTCCACATCCAAAACTGCAGTGGTCTTGATTAGTAAAGTGTTTGGGCCACTCTGGAAGAGATCTATGCCAGTATCACATTGATCTTGATTACTGAGACTAACTTAATGTATGAGTTGGTTTGGAAGCTGCTAACGAGGTGTTTTTCAGTGTCAGTTTAGACAAGTACACTCTCATTTTCCATGGAATTACACAAAATAGCTATAATAGGTTCAAGAAAATGTCACTCTATGCCAGTATCGTGTCTCCCAAAGTAATTGGCACCAGATATAAAGAAAAGAATATAAGACAGATGCAAGCATGTAACAACACTTTTTCTCATACATTGTAGCAAGAGGCTGTACCTCCTGGCTTTTTACTTTATGACTTTTGTCTAATTGCTTTTTGAATCTGCACAAACTCTTTGCCTTCACAGTTATGTTCAAGCAGTGAATCTTATGGTTTAAGAGTACAGGGTGTGAAGCACTACCTGCCCCTGTTCATTGAAATCTTTCACCCTGTAATTCACTCCTGCCATCTATTGGGTATGAACAATCCCCTGGTTTGACTTCTCCAGGATTATGTAGAAAATCATCATCAGCTACTGCACAGGCTACAGGGCCCTAGCCTTCTCTCATACTGCTCCGCAGATTTGCTTTTCCTTGTGAATTTTCTATGTATCTTTTTCTTTCAAGACATAGGTATGCTATGAGTTCACAACGATAAAATTCTTTCCTTCCTTCCTTCCTTCCTTCCTTCCTTCCTTCCTTCCTTCCTTCCTTCCTTCCTTCTTTCCTTCCTTCCATCCCTCCTTCCCTCCTTCCCTCCTTCCTTCCTTCCTTCCTTCCTTCCTTCCCTCCTTCCCTCCTTCCCTCCTTCCCTCCCTCCTTTAACTTCACATTTAACTTCACAAAATTGATGCTCCTTTGTTTTCTTCTTTTACTGACATTAGTCAGCTTCCATACTGCAAGCATTTTAACCTACAATTTAGTTTGTCTCTGAGTTTGTCTCAGAGGTGAGAACCTTGAAACACTCTGCAGCAGGTTGCAATACTTTTGAATTGTGGTTGATTTCTTAATCATGATAACAATGTTACTGCCAAGAATTTAACTTCAGTAAGCAGATGCAGGTTCTAATAACACAGCTGTTAAGAGTGGTATTTGTGAGAAATTGGGGGTGGGAAATATTTCCCATATATTTAACTGCAAACCAAAACTTATGTCAAAATGTATTTTGTGAGTCTGAACCCCAGCTCCCAGTTAACGTCTCCGTCAATTGTTGAAACTTTTGATTATGTCAATCATTAAAGCCAAAATAATACAGGAAACGGAATCCTCTGTGTTTCCAGATTTCATACCTTGTGTCAAATTACATTCTGTCTTCAAACAGCAGTCCTTGGTGGCATGAGCTGTTCTGTTCTTCTGGTGTTCAGATGAGAGGCACCGTCCATGTGACCACTTACAAGTGCAAACCATATATTTCGAGTCTACATGGCATTTCCAGAACTTAGGAACATGGTGTCTCAATATTCGTTTTAATTCTCAGCCCAAGAACATCAGAGAAAAATTTGAATTCTCCCCTAAGGAAATGTGTGACTTTTTAGCAAAAAAGGGAGTGCAACATATCTGAAGCAAACCATGGGCTAGTTTTTGTCTTCATAAAATCAAGATCTGCTTCTGATTGATTGTAAAGCTCTCAAGTCAACATCTGACTTGAGATCCACTCTGAAAAATACAAGCTAGTGTTTTGGATTGGGTTTTTTTTTAAGTTGTCTTCATGGTGTAGTTTAGTTTCAACAACTGCATTTTCCCCTCCTAATCTCGCATAACCAAACCTCCTCCAAAGTCACGCATTCATTGCTTGAGTCCAGTAAACCAGTAATTTTATGCTTTGTGTTGATATGTTTAAAAGTAATGGTGGTGTTTAATACTTGATTCACAGGGCTTGATTAGTATTTCCAAGCTCACATTAAACCTCCTTTGTCTATTTTATATTCAGAATTGACTACATTACTGACTCAAGCCTTATCTGTAGGCGTTAGCTATACCAGTGAAATCATTATACTCTAAGAGAAGCTCATTAAAATGAGTATTATGTTATGTATTTCAGGTGGCTCAAACTGGTGAAAGAAAGATGGAAAGGTATATCAAGAAAGCAGGAAGGTGAAATTATATGAAATCAGTTGATAAAAGTCCTTGATGATTATTCTAAAATATTTTTCTAGCATTGTAACTCTAAATTTAAACTTTCTGTTTGAAATGTAAATAGAAGTGTTATTGCACCTTGACAAATTGTCTTTACTGATTTTCTTTTTTGATTGAAAACCTGGGGTTTTTACCAGGTGTTATTTTTCACTAATCGTATCTACTTTTGATTTTTTAACTGAAAATATTTTTTCAGGTCTTTGCTTGGAAGACCTGGGATCTTCAAATTAAACTACTCCTCACCTTACTACATGTTTCTGAGCTACTCGACTCCTTTTCTTTCTGTGAACTTGCCTGGACTACAGGTTGGCCAGCTTTGCTTTTGCTCTTAGGAAAACCTCAGACTGAGCTGTCTTGGGACACAGTTGTGAGCACATATAGGAGAAAAAGTTGATTTGGAACAGACAGAATTAACCTACTAAGAGTAAGTCATACTCAACAAACCTGATTGCCTTCTATGTATGATAAAATGACTGGAGAAAGACAGGGGAGGGCAGTGGTTGTCATTTCCCTCACCATTGAGAAGGCTTTTGACACTGTATCCCAAAATACACTTGTATCCAAGTTATGTAATTACAGTGTGGATGGATAAACTGCTAGATAGGTTGCCCTGCCATTCAGAGAGGTTCAGACAACCTGGAGGAATGGGCCTACAGCAACTTTAAAAAATTCAGCAGGGACCAATGCCAAGTCCTGCCTCTGGAAAGGAATTGCCCTTGCAGTGACAGGCAGGGAGTGCCTCGTTGGGGAACAGCTCTGCAGGAAAGACCCATAGGTCACTGGTGTGTAGCAGCTGGCAGCACTGAGGGCAAATAGCATCCTGGACTACATCAGCAGGAGCATGGACTACTGATGGACAAAGAAGAATACCAACCTCCACTCATACTGGTCACGTCTATACTACTGCAGGCTTGTCTGGGGCTCCCCACTATAGGAAAAGCAAAACAAAACAAAACATAAACTGGAACAAGTTCAGTAGAGAACAATTAGATGGTTATGGATGGATCTCTTGCCCTTTGATGAGAGTTTGAAGGATTTGGGCTTGGTCAGCCTGGGGAAGACATGATTTATCTAACAGCATCTTCTGCTGCCTACAAGGAAGACATCAAAGGGACAAAGTCAGGATTTTCACAGTGATGCATGGTGGAGTAGGAGGATTAACAACCACATGCATAAGTTGAAAGAAGAGAGGTTCAAGCAACATAAAAGATATCTTTTCCCCTTGAGGCTAGCCAAGCAGTAAAGAAGCTTGTCCATTTAGGTTGTGTAGTCTCTATTCTCAGCGTTTACAAGACCCAGAAGAATTAAGCCTGGTCTGAGCACAGAACTAGTTTTACTGTGAGCAGAACATTGGAATAGATGACCTCCAAAGGTCCCTTCCAACATGAATTATCCTATGATTTTATATTTACATGAAAAAGCAATATATATATATTTCTGTCAAAGTCATCACTTCAGAGCTGAATTTCTTGAAAGTCAAAAGACAGATGTTTCTAGTCAACTCAGTTTAAAATTAAATGGACCCCTTTCCTGAAGATTTCCAGAAGAATGGAAAATATTAGTCAAGTGCCAGCTATGTCACCTTTTTCAGACACTTACTTTTCTACTAGGTGTGTGTCAGTGTTTTTCACAGGAGATGTCAAAATACAGATTCCAGATCTGTGGAAGTCCTCCATGCAACAAATATTTAGGATCATCTGAATGAACAAGGTAGGGAAATTTTAGCCTATGTTCTTTCTCATCTTCTCTCTCTGCAAAATACATATTAAAATCTTCGCGTGAACAAAAACTGTTAGCAGCATACCTCATACTTCTGAAAGGTGAGGGCATGGGGTGCACTGTAAGTAAATCACATGCAGGAGATGCCTGGTCTTCAGAGGTTCCTGGATTGCATGGGATGGGAGTGGATGAAGCTGAAACCACAAAGATTAGCGTCATCATAGTTTAAGGCCCTTAATTTCTCACAGTGGAAGGTTTAGATTTTACAGATGTCACATTTCATCCCAGGCCTCATGCTGCTCGTGAGAGACACAGGAGGCCCTCTTGAACTGCTTGCGAGTTACTGGTTTGACACTGCTGTCTTTGGCAATAGGAATTTTATTATCTGAGTTATTATTTTATAACTATGAAGTTAAACTCTGTGAAGGGGGTTTGCATAAGGAATGACAATTCTGTACAGAGAAGGGCAGGAGCTTTATCTGCTTGGGGGAGGAGGGCTCACACAGGTTGGGTTTTGCATGCTGTAAGCTGGAAGGTGTCACAAAAGAATGTCTTTTTAATGACTTCTGAACTTTTTTTTAAATCCTGGTAGTCAATAGCCCTGGATTTGGAGAAGGCTGAGGTTCTGAATGAATTCTGTGCCTCGGTCTTCTCTGGCAAATGCTCTGACTGCACCACCCAAGTCTTGGAAGGCAGACACAGGAACTGTGAGAATGAAGACCTTGGGCCCACTGTAGGAGAGGATCTGGCTCGAGACCATCTTAAAAATCTGAACGTGCACAAGTACATGGGACCTGATGAAGTCCATCCGCAGGTCCTGAAGGAGCTGGTAAATGAAGTTGCTAAGCCGCTGGCCATTATATTTGAAAAATCATGGCAGTCAGGTGAAGTTCCCAACAACTGGAAAAAGGGAAATATAACCCCCATTTTCAAGAAGGGGAAGATGGATGACATGGGGAATTACAGACCAGTCAGTCTCACCTCTGTGCCTGGCAAAATCTTGGAGCAGATTCTCCTGGAAGGCATGCTAAGGCACATGAAAAACAACAAGGTGCTTGGTGACAGCCAGCATGGCTTCACTAAGGGGAAATCCTGCCTGACCAATTTGGTGGCCTTCTATGATGGGGCCACAGAACTGATGGACAGGGGTAGAGCAGTTGATGTCATCTACCTAGACTTGTGCAAAGCATTCGACACTGTGCCACACGACATTCTTGTCTCTAAATTGGAGAGACATCAATTTGATGGATGGACCACTTGGTGAATAAAGAACTGGCTGGATGGCCACACACAAAGAGTTGTGGTCAATGGCTCAATGTCCAGCTGGAGACCAGTAACGAGTGGTGTCCTTCAGGGATCGGTGTTGGGACCGGTCTTGTTCAACATTTTTGTTGGTGACGTGGACAGTGGGATTGAGTGCACCCTCAGCAAGTTTGTCGATGACACCAAGCTGTGTGGTTCGGTTGATACGCTGGAGGGAAGGAATGCCATCCAGAGGGACCTTGACACCCTTGTGAGCTGGGCTGATGCCAACCTTATGAAGTTTAACCATGACAAGTGCAAGGTCCTACACCTGGGTTGGAGCAATCCCAGGCACAGCTACAGGCTGGGCAGAGAAGACATTCGGAGCAGCCCTGTGGAGAAGGACTTGGGGGTGCTGGTCGATGAGAAAATGAATATGAGTTGGCTTCAGTGTGCACCTGAAGCCCAGAAAGCCAACCGTATTCTGGGCTGCATCAAAAGGAGTGTGACCAGCAGGTCAAAGGAGGTGATCCTGCCCCTTTACTCTGCTCTTGTGATACCTCACTTAGAGTATTGTGTGCAGTTCTGGTGTCCTCAACATAAAAAGGACATGGAACTGTTGGAACAAGTCCAGAGGAGGGCCACGAGGATGATCAGGGGACTGGAGCACCTCCCATATGAAGATAGGTTGAGAAAGCTGGGGCTGTTCAGCCTGGAGAAGAGGCTGCGTGAAGACCTCATAGCAGCCTTCCAGTATCTGAAGGGGGCCTATAGGGATGCTGGGGATGGACTCTTCATTAGGGACCGTAGTAATAGGACAAGGGGTAATGGGTTGAAACTTAAACAGGGGGAGTTTAGATTGGATATAAGGAGGAAGGTCTTTGGGTGACAAGGTCTAGTGTGAGGTGTCCCTGCCCATGGCAGAGGGGTTGGACCTAGATGATCTTAAGGTCCTTTCCAACTGTAACTATTCTATGAATCTATGATTCTATCACTACCTTACTGTGTCTTCATCCCTGTTTTCCCTCTCAAACAAACAAAAAACAATAAATAAATTAAATGAACCTAACAACCAAATAACCAAACAAATAATGAAAAGAAACCTCACAAAACCAAACCAAATACAATATCCCCATCCCCTATGCTAAATGCTGAACAAATGGTAAATCTCTTAAGTGTTTAAGTCTTTTCCCTGAATCTGACAGTTCCTTATTTTGTTTTACTTCCTCATTAATAGAAACCTACTGCTGCAGTTTGATTTCCGGGAAGAAAATAGGACTCAATGTTTGAAAATGTTTTCAGCTTCAAACAATGCCAGAGGAGAGTTCTTTCCAGAAAACTTGTTCTGAAGAAAGGAAACAGATACATTGAATACAATGCGCTACTTGCTATGTTAACCATGTTTTAGTCTCTCCATTCCTTTATGATATTTTATACAGTGAAAATATGTGCACCTCTACTTAAAAGCACTTCTACATGTCTTATGCATTTGAAAAGAGTGGAAAAAGAGTGTTTGTAAGACCACTTCCAAATTACTGCATGTGGTTATGGACTAAGGGAATTTTCTTCAAAAATGCAGCAGGCTCTCAGAAGGAAGGCCAAAAAATGGCTTTCATGGTGCCTTTGTACCATTGAGTTCTGGGTTTTGAAGAGCTCCCTCCAGTATTGGGTTGACCTCTTGTCCATCTTACTGCTGGGAAAGATGAGGAATGCTGGTGCAAACCCCACTTGCAAAGCTGGAGCTCTGCCTGGAAAAAAGAAGTCTCCAGGAAGACCTTATTGTGGCCTTTCAGTTCTTAAAGGGGTCCATAAGAAAGATGAGGCGAGACTTTTTAGCAGGGCCTGTTGCAACAGGACAAGGGGGAATGGCTTTAAACTAAAAGAGAGGAGATTCAGGCTGGATGTGGCGAAAAGATTTTTTATAGTGAGGGTGGTAAGATACTGGCACAGGTTGCCCAGAGAGATGGTAGATAAGCCATCCTTGGAGACATTCAAGACCAGGCTGGATGTGGTTCTGGGCAACCAAATCTGTTTGAAGATGTCCTTGCTCACTGTAGAGGTTTGGACCTTTAGATGACCTTTAAATGTCCCCTCCAACTCAAGCTATGCTATGATTCTAAATAGAGAATACTGGGACTATACACCTAGAGAAAGGAGTGCTCTCCATATGAGAAATGGAATCATGGAATCATAGAATGGTTTGGGTTGGAAGGGACCTTATAGATGGTTTACTTCCAACTCCCCCGCCATGGGCATGGGTACCTTCCACTATACCAGTTGCTCAAAGCCCCATGGTGCAAAGACTATTTGGACCCAGAAGACTGCTTTCTTTGTTATATGGATATGAAAATACTACAGCCTTGTTTCATATTTCTTTGAAATACATAAAAGTTATAAGACATCACCCTTCAAAACACTTTGTTTTAAAAAGAGAATTGCAAGGTTTGGCTCTTACAGCAGGTATTTCAGTGATTTATAAGTTCCCTGTGGTCTTCATGGTGCCATAAATATAGATACCATAAAATATGCAAATAAATGACTCTTTAACTAATTCGATAAAGTACCCCCTATGTAAAAAGAATTTATGACTCAGTTGAACTGCAAGTGAATATTTAAATTAAATAGCTTGGATTACTAAAAGACATGTGTAAGAAATGACTACTTACTTTCTGAAAGCTGACACCTCTAACATCTCTTGGCCATCACAATTTTTCAAGCTAACAATATAAGCAAGAAAGGGACAGCAAACTGCTAGCAAGTTCTTGCTCTGTTAGAGCTCTTTTTTTGGATCATTTAATAAACAATGCTAATATTCCTGCTTTACTTCCACTTAAAAAAGGATTTTTTGGTAACAGATTTAGTGTGACAGATGAGGAAGGAACCTAGCAGAAATGATAAACGCAAATAAGGGTCAACATGCACTCAATTTAAAATGATAGTAAACAGTGTAAGTGCTTGTCACAATGCACATAGATCATAAATCTTATATTGTCAAAGTAAACCATGCCCCGAGTAATATTCTCCTTTGTGACAAGAGAGGACCTGAGAAGAAACACTACAGACTGTAGTCTTCTAGACTTGTAGAGCTTCTCTTAAGAACTGTAGCATGAGTGAAGTCTCTTTGGAGAATTCAGGGTTGGGACAGTGTCCCTTCTAAAGTGAGACAAGTACTCACTGTTCAAGGTGGAACAATCATGCTGTGCTACCATGATTCATTAATTTAATATTCAAAGTGTTTATTTTCTTGTCTTTCTTTTTTCTTACCTAGAACAGTGAATATTCTGAAATTAATCAACAGATACCAAATTAAGCTACCACAAAAACAACCTGCAAATTTAGCTAATGTTCTTTGTGAAAGACCTGAAACGGGAATTTTTAGAAGCAAATTCATAACAACTTTGTTCATGTACTTTGATCAAGCCTTTTATATTTTTGCAGGCTTTGAACAATGTGTATAAAAATAATCTCCTAGCTTGCTTTGCTGGGTTCTCAATAGTACATCCAACCTCTGCACACATACTTGTTCCCTCAGCTCTCCCTACCACGTGAGGTTCCTCTGCACCTCTGACTAACTCAGCTTTTCCTGCAGGCAGGGTTGGCTGAAAAGTCCTGTACACCTACTCTTGCACTCCCATCCATACTTAGGCCTGGCAAGAAATGTGAAGTTCTCCAAGAACCATAAGGAGATGCTGAAACTTGCCTGAAAATGAGATTGCTGCCTTATGGCTTCAGTCAGAACATTTTTTGAGGGGGTGTGGATTGCAAGAGGGGAGTGTGAGCAATGCCAAAGCTAGACATAGAAATTAAATGAGAGGTAAAAGTCATGCTGCACTAATCAGCAACCATTTAGCTTCATGAAACATCAAGAAGCTAAGTAGAGCATATTGCCTGAAAGAGCCAGAAGGAGATAGACAGTTAATAAAACAGTCTCCAGAGCTTTAAGTATCTGTGTCTGACTCAGACTGTGAGGCCACAGATTCCTTTTTAAAAATACTTACTGTTTATTTTTCCCCAATGGCCCTAGCAATCCCAGAGGCCTCTTTAAACTAAAGTAGTGGAAGAGAAACTAGTCTTCTTGCTGAATAGACCCTGTTTACCCACCTCTGCAGTAACAAAGACACAATTCTTCCTTGCTCAGTGCGGACAAGAACAGCAGCACACAGAACTAGGGAGTGAGTGCCAGCTGTAGCTGTGTTTTGCATATGGCAAATTTTATATCTGGATCATACAAAAGCTTCCAATGCAAAATGTATTTTTCTGCAAAGCAGAGAGCAATAAACTTATTTAAATAAGGAGGGAAGAAAAGTGTGGAGAGAATATTTAGATTTATGTCACTTACAGTACACCAGAAGTCCATAATTGAGTGTTAGAATGCTGTGAGGTTGTATTGTACATCTTAGTTGAGAGCCTTTAGCAGAAAAGGCCTATGAAGAACTCTAATCTCATGCATTTATCTTAATTCCTTTAAATCAGGTAATGGCTTTGTGCTTGAAAAAGATGTGTGTGCAGCTGATTCCTGAGTTATCAACAACAGTAATACTTTAACAGATGGGAACTTTTAGTGAGTACTGAAATAATTACAGGACAAAACCTTCACAATTCTGTATGAGTTTTTGCTTAATTATGGAGCTCTGATTAAAAAAAAATACACAAAACAAACAAACAAACAAAAAACCCCACAAAATTTGTTCCAAACACAAAGAGAAATAGAACAAATTTAATGGCATTTCTAATCCTAAACCCTGTATTTTTAATCACTCAGGAGAAACATAATAAATCATATTTGTTACTTAAATATTTATTTGGAAGTTTGCCTCCTGTCTCTAATTAAGTGTATGCCATGGTATTCAAAGCATACCTAAAAATCTGTAAATACCTAAATAGAGGTTTGGGTATTTAGCTTTAGATGCACACATTTTAGAACATCAGTGATATTGTGCAGCAAAAATACTTGAGAACAGGGATTAGGATGTTTATGTTCTCACCTTCAATCTCCTACTTCACACTTGGGTGTTTCAGTGAACGTAAACTGCCTTCCTCGTGGATATGAGAAGTTAATCCATAATCCTTTTGGTTATTCATACATATATTGGATACTTACTAAGACTGTTATTAAAAATATCGAAGCAGGGCTCCAGATGACTAAGGCATTACATGTGCACTGTTCTCCCAGTTTATAACCATTTTATTGTCACAGGGACACAGTTTCTTAAGACACATTACCCAGTAAAGCTCATCAAACCCTTAATTTAACTTGGAGCCAAAATCTGACATTGATGCATAGGTCACGCTTCCACTGATTTCAAGATGAAATTTAGCTATTGGAACTTGACTCCTAAATTTGCCTTTCTCTTTGTTCTCACCAGTAATGGTAACACCATTTTGTTCCATTTAAACACAGACATTAATATCAATTAGCTTGCTGACTGCTTGACTGTGCTGCCCAATCAGGATATTGTCTCTCTACTAGTATTATTGTCCATACTTAATAATGTGTGAAAAAATGCAGCTGAATTTATTTGCCCACAAAATAACATACTTTAAAAAACTGCCTTTACAGATTAGTCTGAATCACTTGGATGGTATCTTTTATCACTCTTTTTTCCTTCCAGCTCTTCACACTTTATCTTTCCTCTTTGAATTTGAATCTTTTTCCATTTTTTCAAATTGTAATTAACACAGAAAGAATGCAAAATTTAATTTTGGGACTACCCTATTATACTTCCCTGTTCTTGTTTGGTTTTTGGTATTGTTTTAGGGTTGTTGGGGTTTTTTTGATGGGTTCCTGAAGATAAGCTCAGGCTTATCTTGATCTTTCTTTTGTTAAAATATATTTTTTAGGGCAAAAAGTACACAGAATTAATTCCCTACCTGTACTAAGCTATTAGCTTTCAGGAGAAATGTGTGTTGAATTACAGTAATACAAGAATAGCAGAATAATTAAATGAGAATAATACATTAGTACTTTTTCATTTATCTTCCAGACCATGCAGAACAATTATGTTTCGTGAATCACAGGGGACCAGGGACCTACAATTAAAGGAATAATTCTTCTCTATTTGCTCCACCATCTATTTGCAGCTATAATGATTTGTACATAGAGGTCTTTATTACACCTACAGGACTATTGTCATTCCAGGCCACTTAAATGGTAACAATAGTAACACAAAAAAATTTACTTTGTGTTGCTTGATAAACATTTATGATCTTGAGAGGCACTTAACATTTCTGATTTTGATGCTGCCTTTTGACATCTGATCACAATAACTTCAGAATTAAAAGCATGTGGATATTGCCAGTTAAGTATGTATGTTCCCTAAAGTGGATAGCCTAAGAAAGTAAACGGGTCTGTTAAACATTAGCAATTACCTGAAATATTTCTTATATTAAAGTAGACAGAGATTGCATGTATGTATGTATAATGGCTTGTAGCAGTAACCAACATCAAAGCTTGGTATTTTATAGGAGAGTTCTTTTCATCACACAGCCTCAGAGGTTGTACTATATTGTTTCATCTGTAAAAGAAATTACAAATGTGGCTTGTTCATTTGTCCTGTAGTTAAATGATAATAAACAGTGTGAGCTACTCAGCTGGAGAACGTGGTTGTACTGCTGTGTTCATTGTTACCTTTTAGACTAATCAGGATTTGAAACTCAGATCTCTACTACTGTGAAAATGAAAGCATATGAAAATACTGCGGTGCATGCATCAGGGGTCTGGATTTCTCCTCTAGTAAGAGGAGGTCTAGACTTTCCCTTTCATGCTAGTATCAGTGGGATTCCCAAAGCAGCCCAGAACAGAGATGCTGTTGCCACACTGTTTCAAGAGCTACAGGCCTTAAAAGCAATTGTCTTAGCTTTAATTCTGTTGCCTGTCAACAAAGGAGTTGAGCCTTAAGGACTTAACACTTCTTAAATGAGGCTATTCCTAGCAGCTCAGATCAGGTGAGAAAGGTGATTTCTATTAAGAATATTTTTGTGGATTTCTGAGACTCAGCTAGTTTCAGGATCTAAATTTAAAACATAACCAGTCTCAAAATTAGTCAACTGTAGTATCCTTCCAGAGTATGTAGCTACTGGCACACAGTACAGTGCATTCAGCTTTTGATAGCACCTTTTTAAGATAAGAGCTAAGTTGCTGTAATCATTGAGTGTGAGTGGTCTTAAACTATATTATTAGCACATGTCGCAGTTAACCAGTTTTTTGAGCCCCCATTTTTGCCTGTGGCTGGGGCAAACTAGGTGAAAGCAGTCATGCATTCAGTTGGCTGACACAAATAACATGAAAATCACAGAACCATCAGGGTTGGAAGGGACCTCTGGAGATCATCCAGTCCAACCCCCTGCAATGGCAGGGTCGCCAAGGCCAGGATACACAGGAACATCCAGGCTGGTTTTGAATGTCTGCAGAGAGAGAGACACACAACCCCCGTGGGGAGCCTGTTCTAGTGCTCTGGCACCCTCAACATAAAGAAGTTTTCTCATGTTAAGGTGAAACTTCTTGTGTTTTAATATATGGCCACTGCTCCTCATCCTGTCACTGGGCACCACTGAAAGACTTTGGCACCAGCTTCCTATCACCAGCCTTTGAGATATTTGATACATGAATGATATCCCTTTTCAGTGTTATCATCTCTAGACAAGGCAGGCCCAGCTCCCACAGTCTTTCCTCATAAGACAGATGCTTCAAACCCCTGATCAACCCCTCCACTGGACCCTCTCCAGTAGCTCCTTGTCTTTCTTGCACTGAGGAGTCCAGAACTGGACACAGATGTTGCCACTGTACTTCAAAAAGGCTTAATTCAGTATTTGTACCTTTCATCAATTTCTCTACACTAAAGCATTATTCAGATTGATTCTTTCAGCTTATCTCCATCTCTAGTTTCTTCTTAATAATTCTCAGAAGAAGAGGAAAAAAACTATGTGATGAGAAGAAACCATTATTTTCTAAGAGGGAAGCACATTAAGTAAGAAATACATCAATTGCTACCCATAGCATAGTTATCTCTCCACTTGCACATACCTAAAGGGTTTAATGTTGCTGCAGGAGATGTGATCCCTGATTGTGATGCTCCACTCACAGACTGTACAGCAACACTTTGAAAGAAAGTCCTTCATCTTGTTATTCACTACTCTCATGCAACAGCACACTGTCACCTCCTTTGTAAGCTGTGAAAGACCACAGAAGGAGAACAAAACAGTGCCTTGAAAGAATCTCTTCTCACTTCTTTGTGTTTCAAAGGAAACACAGTTTGTCTTGGAAATGAAGAAATGTAACTGCTGCTGCTGACTGTAATACTTCTCTCCTGCTTCCCTCAGGAGAGGAAGAAGTAGCAACTAAAATTTTAGGTATTATTTTTACTGCAGTTTAAAACAGCTACAGTGTAATTAGTCCAAACTCTCACTGTGAGAAAGCACATACATTAGTCAAATAACGTCTGCCATGAAGTATCTAAACCTAAATATGCGGGCCACTGCCAGGAGCCCACACTTTCTCTTCGGGAGTGCTAGTGATCAAAGCAAGCAAACAGGGCGTGACACAGATGCAAGGCCATGGCGTGGCAGTTTGCATAGAAGTTCACATGGAAGGACATGCAGGAAGGGTGCTGAAACCCTCCCACCTCTGTCTGGAAGCAGTGGTATCCTCCCGGCAGAAAGGCATGGCCTCTTCAAGCTCTGCACCCATCAAGCAGCTCCCCAGACAGAGTTCCTGTGGGAATGTGCTGCAGGTTTAGTGGCGGACTTTGCAGCGCTAGGTTAACAGTTAGACTTGATCTTGGAGGTCTTTTCCAACTTAAATGATTCTATGATTCCATGATTCTATGATTCTATTCTGTGAGCTGTGCATCCAAAAGCTCTTCTGGCAATTTCAAAGTAGTGTATTATAACCAGCACAGAAATATATAGACAAAAGCAATAGCAGTGCTGATATTTCTATTCTGGTTACCTACAACCTGTAGACCATGTCCTGCATCTTTGACAATTAGACAACTTTTAGACAGAATAATGGTAAGGTTCATACCATGGCTTAATGTTACACCAGCTGGACATTACTTACCAGTTCAATTTTAATGCACACTAAGGGCATCATATGAAGATTGAAATTTTTGCTGGTTTTCAACTGATTTTGTGTTGCTAATTCACAGAATTATTAATCCTCAATGAATGGAAACAAATATCACTTAGCTACATGAAATTTCCAGTAACTTAAATACATTTCTTTGAAACAGAAAATCATTGAGATGGAGCTAAATAATTATTTTTATTCAGTCTGCATTATTTTCTACATTCCTTTAGAGCATTATAATCCAAGAATAATCAATGAGTGTTTCTCTATATATAAGTTTATGGGAGATATACCTTATGAAATAATCTAGCACCACAATTTTGAAAACCCTCAGTGGAATACAAAGTCTAGAAGATTATGGATCTCCATTGGCTGAAACAGGACCCTCAGAAAACATTTCACCTTAGATATCTGGAAACTGAGATGCCACACTTCTTAATTGTATTTTTAGATCTCATTCATCTACATACAGATAGCTGCCTGTACCATGTGAAGTATGTCACATCATGGTAGTCTAAAGCCACAGTGCAGTGTCTGAGCCCATGTGTACTCCAGCCTTGTTTCACAATACTGAGGCATGTTGAGGAGGGACCATCCCTTCCTTTATGCTTGCACAGCTCCTTGAATGGACCCTGAGTTACTATAGTAGCACAGTCTGTCAGATAGACTGTGACAAACATATTTCTTTCTTGCCCAGGAAATATTCCATGCTGATATCCTCGAAGTCATCAGAGAATGGAACCAGGAAAAATGTCTGTCCCTTCATGATTTTAGGCTCTTTCTGGGATGTCCTAGTGTAGCTGTAGGATGTTACAAATTTGAGATCACAGTTTTGTAGCACAACAAAAATAGCTGTCTAGCTTTTTTCTTGGTGGAATAAGGTGAAGAGGGAGAGGTATTGATTAGCTTACTTCCACTGTATTAATTTTTTTTAATTCCATGCTGAAACACTGCATCTGAAATGAATTGAAGAGCCTATGGAGACTATTCCCAGCACATCACAAATCTGAAATAATCTTTATAGTTTCTTTCATCTTTAAAGCGTGGATGGGTACAGTATTTTTCAGATTCTCTTGGTGGTCTAAGATACATTCTAAATGCATAAGTTTAGAGCAAATTTTGTCTCATATTGAATCCCCCGTTTCTGTCTCAGGTATTGATATAAGTTGGGATTTCTACACCTGTAGTCAGATCTACTGTTTAATGAATGACTAATATATTGTTATGACAACATAGAATTTACCTGATGTATGTTATGCTATTTGTCCACAAAGTTCACATTCCTGTTGCCAGAGGGGAGAGATGCAATGTAAAAGAAAGCACCTTTTATAAATATCTACTCCATGTTTATGTTCTTCATTTTTTTGTATTCTCCAGCTAGGAAGTTGTGAAATGCTTGGCATACTGTACCCTTTTTTTCCCTATAACTTGTGGAAGTGGCTTTACTGCAGAAGTGAGCTGATGCCAGTGCAATAAATTTGATTCGCAACTGCTAACATATTTGTAGCCTAACCCCAATAGCCTTTATTACTTCAGTCTTGGGTGTCTACTGAGTAGAGGCTGTTAATAACACTGAGCATGCAGAAGCTTTGATACATTTTTGGTGTGCATGACTGGAAAAAAAGCATATGGCCACCAAACTAATTTCCCTAGATAAACTTACAGACAGAAATGACAGGCAATTGCATCAAACTACGACTTCCTCTCTGCTGGTTACTATGAGTTCTTCACTGATACTTGTTTTCCCATATATTCTTTGTATATTTTTCTATTCATAATTTACCTGCTATCTCTGATAAATCCTAAAGTCGAATACAAAATAAATATGTCCGTTAAAATAAGTCTTTTGCAAAGTCACCTCAAATTTCCTACTAACCCTCCTCCAAGGGCCACCTGATCACTTCTGTAAGCCAGAAATACGACAGGAACAAAGTCTACAGTCAATCTTAAGGGTTCTTTGGCTTAAGGGTCCTCACAGAAAATTGAATGACTTAGGAGTGAACAAGCCTTTTTCAGCCTCGAGCAATGAGTTAAACAAATGGCTTTAATACCTTCGGAAGAGTTGTGGAAAAGAGTAACCCATCCTTCTGTGGAGCTGTTAGAGAGCAGAAGAGAGAGCTTCCACTTTTCCAAACCACCTCAGCAATAAGATAGTCCTCTTTCTCATGCTGTGAGTGGCTACCAGAGAGAGTTCACTATAGCCCTTTCTCTCTCAAAGGCTATGTTACTAAGGCTAAGCAAAGCAGTGCCAGAGGTGGCCTTCAATGAAATGGCATAGGCTGACTGTACTAATACTCCACAGTAGTTACCCTGAGTCTCCATATCGATGTCCCTGAAAGATACTCCTCTAGTCCACAGACACAAATGCTTCTTCTTGTATGCATGTATTTTGGATTTTTTTCAATTCAAAGTATCTGAAACAATGCTGGAGCCATATGCAGTCCATCAAACTGTTTTATGCTGTTTTTTTTTTCACAGCATGAAACTAGAGATATTTGGATTGCACTGGAGGACTGTGGAGGGACCCAAATCTGTTTTGTCTATACTGCATCAACAGTGGTCCTTGGCATACATTGGCCCTCAAGCTGGGCTCAGGGATTGCCTCAAAATGTGTGAGTTGCTTAGTCTAAGCTATGTCTTTGAGTGTTTGCCATGTCCATAGTATGGGTAACAAACAAGAGGAACTAGAGATGTGTGCACGTCTACGGAGGTATGATATTATAGGCATCGCATAAACATGGTGGGATGGCTCCTATGACTGGAGTGTTGGAATGGAAGGTTACAGACTCTTTAGAAAAGACAGGCCTGGCAGGTGGGAAGGGGGAGTGGCCCCTTATGTTAGGGATAGGCCAGAGAGTATCAAGCTCTGTCTGGGGATGGGTGAGCAGTTAGCAGAGAGTTTGTGGATCAGGGTTAAAGGAAAAACAGCAATGGGAGACATTACTGTGGGGATCTGTTATAGACCTCCTGATCAAGAAGAATCTGCAGATGAAGCACTCTATAGGCAGATAGGAAAAGCCTCACACTCACAGGCCCTCGTTCACATGGGTAACTTCAACCACCCTGACATCTGTTGGAATGACGGTACAGCCTGGCACAAGCAATCCAGGAGGTTCCCTGATTGTGTAGAAGACAACTTCCTTCTGCAAGTAATAGAGGAGCCAACAAGGAGAGGTGCCATACTTGATCTCATGCTCACCAAAAGGGAACAGCTGGCTGGAAATGTGGCACTGCAGGGCAGCCTTGGATGAAGAGATCACTAGATGGTTGACTTTGAGGTCCTTAGGACAGTGAGAAGAGCATGCAGCAAGCTCACTGCCCTAGACATCAAGAGAGCAGGTTTTGGCCTCTTCAGGAACCTGTTTAGTAAGGTTCCATGGCATGTAGCCCCAGAGGGCAGGGGGGCCCAAGACTCTTGCTTGGTCTTCAAGGATCACCTGCTACAAGCTCAGGAGTGTTGTATCCCAACTAGAAGGGAGTGCAGCAGGAGGGCCAGGAGACCTCCTTGGATGGATAAGGAGCTGCTAAGGAAAACTCAAATGAAAAAAGAGTCTTATAGAAAGTGCAATCAAGGACAGGCGGCCTGGGAAAAGTACAGGGATGTTGTCCGGGAAGCTAGGGACCAGGTTAGGAAAGCTAAGGCCCAGTTAGAATTAAACTTGGCTAGGGATATTAAGGATAACAGGAAGGGATTCTACAGGTACATAGCAAATAAAAAACAGACTGGGGAGAACGTAAGCACCCTCAGGAAGCTCTCGGAAGAACTAGCTACACAGGATTTAGAGAAGGCTGAGGTTCTGAATGACTTCTGTGCCTCGGTTTTCACTGGCAAAGGCTCTGACCGCACCACCCAAGTCTTGGAAGGCAGATGCAGGGACTATGAGAATGAAGACCTTGGGCCCACTGTAGGAGAGGATCTGGCTCGAGACCATCTTAAAAACTGCACAAGTCCATGGGTCCTGATGAACGTGCACAAGTCCATGGGTCCTGATGAAATCCATCCGTGGGTCCTGAAGGAGCTGGCAAATGAAGTTGCTAAGCTGCTGGACATCATATTTGAAAAATCATGGCAGTCAGGTGAAGTTCCCGACAACTGGAAAAAGGGAAATATAACCCCACTTTCAAGAAGGGGAAAATGGATGACCCAGGGAATTACAGACCAGTCAGTCTCACCTCTGTGCCTGGCAAAATCTTGGAGCAGATTCTCCTGGAAGGCATGCTAAGGCACATGAAAAACAACAAGGTGCTTGGTGACAGCCAGCATGGCTTCACTAAGGGGAAATCCTGACTGACCAATTTGGTGGCCTTCTATGATGGGGCCACAGAACTGAGGGACAGGAGTAGAGCAGTTGATGTCATCTACCTGGATTTCTGCAAAGCGTTTGACAGTGTCCCACACGACATCCTTGTCTCTAAATTGGAGAGACATCAATTTGATGGATGGACCACTCGGTGGATAAGGAACTGGCTGGAGGGCGCACACAAAGCGTTGTGGTCAATGGCTCAATGCTCGCCTGGAGACCAGTAATGAGTGGTGTCCCTCAGGGATCAGTGTTGGGACCGGTCTTGTTCAACATCTTCGTCGCTGACATGGACAGTGGGATTGAGTGCGCCCTCAGCAAGTTTGCCGATGACAGCAAGCTGTGTGGTTCGGTTGATATGCTGGAGGGAAGGAATGCCATCCAGAGGGACCTTGACACGCTTGTGAGGTGGGCTGATGCCAACCTCATGAAGTTTAACCATGACAAGTGCAAGGTCCTACACCTGGGTCGGGGCAATCCCAGGCACAGCTACAGGCTGGGCAGAGAAGACATTCAGAGCAGCCCTGCAGAGGACTTGGGGGTGTTGGTCAGTGAGAAAATGAACATGAACCGGCTTCAGTGTGCGCTTGAAGCCCAGAAAGCCAACCGTATCCTGGGCTGCAACAAAAGGAATGTGACCAGCAGGTCAAAGGAGGTGATCCTGCCCCTTTATTCTGCTCTTGTGAGACCTCACTTGGAGTATTGTGTGCAGTTCTAGTGTCCTAAACATAAAAAGGACATGGAACTCTTGGAAAAAGTCGAGAGGAGGGCCACAAGGATGATCAGGGGACTGGAGCACCTCCTGTATGAAGATAGGCTGAGAAAGTTGGGGCTGCTCAGCCTGGAGAAGAGAAGGCTGAGTGGAGACCTCATAGCAGCCTTTCAGTATCTGAAGAGGGCATATAGGGATGCTGGGGATGGACTCTTCATTAGGGACTGTAGTGATAGGACAATGGGTAATGGGTTAAAACTTAAACAGGGGAAGTTTAGATCGGATATAAGGAGCAAATTCTTTCCTGCTAGGGTCGTGAAGGAATGGAATGGGTTGCCCAGGGAGGTTGTGAATGCTCCATCCCTGGCAGTGTTTAAGGCCAGGTTGGAGTAGGCCTTGGGTGATATGGTTTAGAGCGAGGTGTCCCTGCCCATGGGAGGGGGGTTGGAACTTGATGATCTTAAGGTCCTTTCCAACCCTAACTATTCTATGATTCTATGAATGGTGTGCACTCAGTTAAGCACTAGGGATGATTAATGATGTGTTCAAGCTTCTTCCAAATCCTGCTTTATTTAGCTTCATAAATGTAGTCACAGAAGTCCAATTGCTGAGTTGTTGCCCCCTTAGTGCAGTCTGTTCCAGAGATATACACACCTATCTTAACATCACCAACATGAGTTTTTCTGCAGAGGTTATACTGAGGTCCCTATGCTAAACTGCTTATGTCTGTGGTTACCCAGTTCCTGCTGACAGTGTGTACCACTCTGTTTGCCATTTCTGATGTCCTGCAGCTGCTTTGGGTGGTTGTTAACTGAGTTTGGTGATACAAGCAGTCTACAGAAAACCCACATATAAAAAATGTATTAAAAAGGTATATTTGGCTATTGCGTTCTTCTCAAAAATCCTGTCTCCCCAGAGTAGGGTCATCCTAGCAAGGCATATTCAAACATTTGTTTAATGTCTAAACATCCCCTTCTTTGTCACAATTCAATCATAATTCTGTCTCTAAATATAGTGGCTAATAGAAATGTAACAGAATGTTATAAAACCTACATTCTCATGACTCTACCATGTCATAAACCCTTAGCTTGAGTCAGCTCCTGTGCTCTCCAGCAGATATGCATAGAGTTCTATTCACCCTCATTCTTCTTCATCTTTCTAAGAGGAGTTTGCTCTCTCTGCCCCTCTTCCTCTCTTGTCTGCATGCTTCTGATTTTTTATATCATACCAATTATTCTTAAAAAATTGCATACCTCACATTTCCTGTGAACACCAATTTGCTCTGAGCATAACACATTTTAGAGTAAGGCATACATTCAGCTGAAGGCTGTATAAATTCCTTTGCCTTTCAAAACTTTGATCAAGTTAAAGAAAAAGATTTACAACATTTTATGTTAATGAAGAGGTGACACATTCCTGATTCATACTTATTCAAAGAGTATTGTATTGTGATTGGGTCTCCTGGCTCCATGAGGATTGCTGGATACTCTTAACAGGTTCTGCTGACAAGTTTTCTTTTATGGCATCTGACTTCTGTGGGAGTGCTTGTGAAATCTGTATTACTCAAACATAAGCATTTGCAAGATCTGCACCCTTAGAATGCCTCTCTGAGTTAGCATGACATCCAAAAACTAAGCGCACCCCAGCTTCTGTTATTCACATTTTCATTTTGTAATAATTATCAAGATTTTTATCCTTGGATCTCAAAGAAAAGAGAGAGGGAAACAGAGGGAATTCCCCCCTCTGAGAACACATCAGTTTCAAGATACCAGCAGAGGCTTGGCATTTTCATGCTCACTGTGTCTTTCACTGATTTTAAAATTTTGAATGGCTCCATGCAGTGCAAAAATTACACCGTGGTCTTGCTCCTATGTTCCAAATTTCAATGAAAACCATGTATGTAGAGCTCATACCACCCTGTCATCAAAGCTGAAAAGGCAAACTCTTCATCACACATGATTTAAAAGACTATTAGAATCTAATTTTGATTGATTTAGAGCAACTTTGTAAATTACTGGTTGAGGTTTAAGAACAGGTTTTCTATTAAATCTGGATTTGTGCAAAATTAAGATCAAAAAGAATGTGATAAAATACCTTATAATTTCACATAATTTAGGAATATTTTAACAGGGTCTCTACTGAACTCTTGTTCTGTATTTTAGGCTCAGAGAGTACTTTGAATTTATTCACAACTAAAATAATTATTTATCATTAAATGTTCATGTTCTAAGTATTATATCTTTGCTTATGTTCTTGTTAGTTGCTGCAGTTTCTTGCTCCTTTTGGCAGGAGTTTTGTTTTATGTTAGGTTAATTGTGTTCATTACTTTTTCAAGGTGAGCTTCTAAAATAAGTCTGCTGTATAACTCTATTGATAAGTGCATTAATTAGGCAAATATATAGTCACCACCTAATGGAGAAATTAGTAAGAATTGTCCTTGTCTTAAACAACTGAAAATGTTAGTGAATCAGGAAGATTTTAAAGGATGAAGGTAGCCTGATAGGAGGTTTACTTTCAGTAAACAAGAGGCAAATAGTTTTTCATTTTTAGTGGGCATCTTTCTTCTTATTTTCATGGTAAAGACAATGTAAAGCCAGTAAAAAGAGATCTGAGAACTGGGAAAGCTAGGATTTTTGATTTTTAGGGATTTTTGGTCAGAGGCTTGAGGATAAGCAAAATCAAGTGCAGCCTTTATTGTACAGATTGTAATTAGGTTAGCATGAGTGCATAAAGAGATATGCCTTCTCCCTGTACCTGTCTGAAAGATGGTCACTGTCTCTTTCCCAACACCCCTAGAGCAAAAGTAGGAAAGAGATCATGGTCAGCAATGCTGCTTGTGCTAATAGATGAAGGCTAGGCTACCACTGCCTTAATTAAGACCAGCTGTTGGATTCAAGCTGTCATCTATTCATCATCCAAAGTATGTAGAAGTTGCCTCTTTCACTTCAACTTTCTGAGTGAGTCAGAGCATACCTGACATACCCCATTGATGGTCAGAGCCTGCGTTATGGCAGACTGTGTGTTGAAGTCCCAGTAAAATCCCATGTAAGTCTTTCACCAGCCACAGCGTCATAGCTTACGTAACACACTTTTAATAAGGATTTTTATTTTCAGACTTATATTAATGCCCACTGAACAAGGTCAACAAAAATCATTGCTCTTCTAGAAAGAGCACTGCTCATTACCACATATTGTAAAAATGAATCATCTGCAAGCTGACTGCACTTACAGCTGTCTTGCTTAACTTATTGGATGGTGCATTGCCTGCTCATGTGTTGTTTAGACGTAGTATAGGGAATAGGTGTCAGAAAAGATGATTTTACCAGGGTAATTTAAATAGAACAACAACTGTTATCTTGTTAGCAATAATTTCCCTTTTCGTGATTGAACAAGAAAGCATTATTCCCCTATGAAGCTTTCCAACCTGCTGGCACCTGCTCCTTGTTTCGGCATCATGGAGTTTAGTTAGTCAGACTCCTGGACTGCTGTTTCTGAGCTGGGGCCCATTCTTGCCAGGGATACCAGAACATCAATAACATGTTTTCATCTTATTCAAAGTGTAATTCTTGCTTTGATATCAAAGACTAGGAAAGTACAGAAGAGGAAATGTATCCTAGCCAGCATTATTTTTTCCTCCTCTGTTTCTTGCTGGAGCTAATCCTCCCAAAAGTACTTCATCTTTTCAGCTGGACAAACTGTTCTGAACTTCTCTTATTAAATCTCCTGGGTCTTTTGTAAGAGCCTCTGGAATGAGATTGCTGAAAAAAGTCTGTGCTTACCTATTTCCTCTGTTTTTAAGCACTGTGAATTGTTATGAGGGATGCACCAAGTGTCTCCTCCCAAAAGGGTCAAAGAATTGCAGGAATGTGACATTAATTATCCCTTCCTGCCCATTTTTATTTTTCTTTTTCAACTAAGTCAGAACTGTAAACATGAAAATAAACAATTCTTGCTCAGCTTCTCATCATAGTGTAACACAGCCCAAAGCACTTCTCAACTCCCACTCAACATTCAGAAAACAGAGCATCTTACACAGAGCACCTGCCATCTTGCAGGGTAGTGCCATATGTGATTATCTAGAAAATGTATGTAGAGATATAACAGCAAATTTAAGACAGAGAAGAATGATTCCTCTTAGTGAGGCCTCTGGCTAACCACCGAACAGAAATTGTGCAAGTATCTCCACGTTCCCCTCCTTGTGTTGCCTGTTTTTTTTAATCATGGAAAAAGAATAAGTAAGATCTGTCAGAAAAAGTAAAACTGTAATAAGGATGAAAATACTTAAGCAGGGATATAGAATGTTGCATATCCATGTTGCATATTTCATGTTTTTCATGAAAACAAACTGATGCTGTTTGTTTTCATCTTCAAAATTCAATCATATGTCTTGCAAATGTAATTTATTTAGGCATTTTAAGCATGTTCTAGTTGCAAATTCAAAATGTGGATTTTTATTTTCTATATCTCAGAAAACATGCTAAAGGATTTTGGCAAATTAGTTTCCATTTCAATTAGTAAATTTGTCCATAAATACTCAGGCATCCCAGTTTATGATCAAAGCTCACCTAACAGAGTAATGCAAACTTTTAAGGAAGATCCAGAGAGAGAGCAGTGTGTATTTGTTTTGTAAAATGCAGGAGTAAATATTGTAAACCATGTTCATTTTAAGAGCCGACTGTGCTCTACGACAGCTCTAGAATCTGTAGAAAGTGTCTCTACAAAATGCAGGAAAATTCATGACTTTTGTTCTTGTAAATCATTGGATTCCTTGTCTTTAAGTTGGGGGGGGGGGGGGGGATACAATTTTTGAGCAGCTGCTGCCACCAAAACTGACTTCTAAGGAGAATTCATTTAAGTTTTTCCTCACATTTATTTTAAAGAAAGTTCAAGAAATAATGATTCTATACTTAGTGGGGATAATAAGAATGAATAGTATAATTCATAATAATATCTATCACGCATTAACATATGGACAATAGACAGCTAATATTTTCAGCTGCTTCCTTTATTCTCTCTCCTTTTTGTGCATGCGATGTGTCATGTTTTGATTTTTTTATATCTCAACCGACTATGATGACTAGCTGAATACTGGTATAAATAATGTGAATTATTTTAGCAGCTCTTGAGGTCAAATGTACCATCTAAGTGGATGGAGCATTCCTTGGAGTGTGGTTGTATAACCTGTAGAAGACTAATTAATTCAAATAATTTAAATAGAAAAGATAGGTACAGCCTTTTCTGTAGTCCCAAAGCTGCAGTAATTTATCAACTGGAACTAGTGTTAACAGAGATCTGAGCTAATTGATTGAAATGAGTAAGACTTGATGTGCATCTTGAAATTTTGGAATAATTCTCTAGTGCTATTCATCTTGGTGACAGAGAAGGACTTCCCTGATAAGTGTGGATGTTAATAAATACTACTTAGCTCAACTAAAGTTATTGTTGATAGAATGTTCAATTTCTGAATTCAAGCAGCTTAAGCGAATGTCCCAAGCAAGAAAGAAGACCTGTTCAAATATATCATGAGAAGTCACAGATGTGCATATGCATGGATTCCATAGAAGGAAGAAAACAGAACAAAAGGGTCCTTGAGAGAATGGAAAAGTAATATGGCTCCTCACTTGCAAACAGAACACTTTTGTTTTTGATGACCATTTTAAGGTCACTACTTTCACTCTATTTTAACAACCCATAAGGGACAAGAGCTCAGGGCTTGTGAAAAAAATAAAATTAACAAAATGGAAATCTATAAACTACATCAGTGCTAAATTGCACTGGTAGGTGGCAACAGGAATCTAGTTTTACGTATTACAGAGGAGGTGAGAAAGGCAGCACACGTTTTTCAATCTCGCGTTTTCTCTTCCTGCTCGCAGGAAGCTCCCAAGTGGCTTTCTCACAAAAAGACATCCAACCCTTACCAACTGGTTTCTATTTTTTTCTCATGAATAAGGCAAGTAGGAGGAAAAAATACAGTGTCATCCTGCGTGGATTGTAATTTTTTCAGCAAAACTGTTTCATCTCTTAAAATGTAGTTTCTTCAAGTCTAAAACCTTTCGTGGAAACGCACCAGTTTTGAGCAAGAGGTGCTCCAGAATCTGCAGTAAGAAAATCCATTTTCAGAGGTCAATTTAGAGATGAATAATCACCCAAAGAGACCAGGAGCAAGTTCGAAAGGGAAATTTATATGTTGCAAAGCTCAGTGCTACAGCTGATGATGGCTGGGTTCCAGCCCTAGGTGTAAAGCAGCTTCAAGAGTGGCATTTACACTTCTGGCTCAAGCACCCATGTTTTCCATGTACTTAACACCAGGAGCTAGGGGTGCCAAAGAGGTGCTTAAGTCACTAAAGATGCTGAGGGAGACACACTTCTGAAGGCATGCAATTTTTCAGGACACAGGTAGCTATCTGGAGTGTCCCATCTTTCTTTCTTTAATGTTAAAGTGTTCAAAATGCTATTTTTCTTAAGCAATTGCACCTCCATGAGGATTCAAGAAGAGTGGAAACACCCACCTTGCCTGTGTTAGACTTCATATAACATACGATTCCAAAGAGCTGATCTGCAGCAATACAAAACTACATCTATGTGTTGACCTTGGCTGGCAGCTATGCATGCATCAAGCCACTCACTCTGTCACTCCCCTTCCTCAGCAGGACAGGGAGGGAAAATATGACAAGAAACTCTGGGTTGAGCCACATGAGGCATATAAACCAAATACAGCCTGCCATGGCAAAACTGGGAAATGAGAGGGGCAGGTGAAAAAAAAAAGCTTTGCATCAAATCTGAGGAAAACAAGAAGCGTTCATTTGATTGTCTGCTCTGGCTGGTGGAAGGCTGAGGGCCTGGAGAGGATGACCAGCTGAAGTTCCTATATGCCAACATAAATCCTTTTGTGTTCCTTCAATCCACTCCACCAGGCTGCAATATTCTTTCTGCTGGCATAGCTGAGGCAAGGAAAGGAGTGAGTCAGCAGTGATGTGCATAGAAAGCGTGCAGTGAAGAGTGGCTATGCTGCAGAATAAATACATCTCCTAGTGCTTCCCACAGACCTACGGACCACAAGACCAGGGCTTGCCTGGGCTTCCTTCCTTAGACGGCTCAGGGAATGTCCTATATCACGTGGTGTTTTGCATTTAGGTGTTGGCTGAGGGCACATTCCTGGGTACCTGGATAGTAGGACACAGGGCATGACCTAACCACTTACCAGACACAACTACTGATGACGTCTGAGAGGGGAAGTGAATGTGGGTAAGGAATTTGTGGTCTCCTGTATGCAGCTTCTACATCAGCAACTTGGCATTAAAAATCCAGTGGTTTAATTGGTGAGTAGCCTGGCAGTGACATTTAAAAAATGCACTGCAGGCACTTTCAGATTCTTGCATTCTTGAAACACTTGTGATTCTTTTCATGTATCTTTTAGCCCATCTCTCTCTTCTTGAATAAAAGAAGTGGGAGGATGAAAAAGAGAACAGCAAGGGTTGGAGAATCTTGTTATAAATACACAGAACATCATCTGTAGGCGGTGATATAAAAATCACAAGAAATGTTCCTCTGTGTTACTGTATATAGATATGCCTGGTTGGTCAAAGTCTGCCACTACCAACGCCAGGAATATAACCACATTGCTGAACGTCATTATCTTGCTTGCTCCAATAGTCTCATTAGTAAGTCTGACTTTGAGTTCTTCTAGCCTTTCTGATTCTTTTTGCCTGCCTCAAGCATTAATTTATCAATCGCTAGTTTTTGCAATCACTTGCTCATGCCAGCTAAAATTGCATTGGAAATTTGTTGCCTGAGTTATTTTATCTGTACTTTCCCATTTCTCTCTGCATGTAAGTCGTATGTCAGTTTGAATTGCAAGCTGTTGTTTGTTTCAAATGCAGCCACCTGGATGGTTTTCGTCTTGTTCTTCTCCCTGGTTTTTCAGACCACTGTGAAATTTCCACATCCTGTTTCTCATTCTCAGGAATTATTATCCTGCTTCTTTCTCTTTTGCCTCACCAGCTTGGAGACCCTTCAGTGACACCCTATTTTCAGGAATAAGTTAGTCAGAAGTACAAACTCAATCCTCCAAGCAGCGTTTTACTAGTACCTCAGGTAAGTATCAGAACAACTCTATTAAAGCATGTTACCAGTCTTGAAATAATAATCTCTCAGTTCAAATGAAAGAAGTTCTTAACCTTTTTCTGTTACTTTCAGAATATCCAAGAGAATATAGGATTGTCTGGAAAGACATTTTGCAATGAGGTATTGATTTTGAGGAAGTTTTTGCAATAGAAAGTTTTATGAAATCCAGGGTACTCCAGTCACTTCTGATGCCAGACAGGAATAGAGATCTGAAATGAGAACCTAATATTATTGATCTTAAAAAGATGGTTTTGATAGCCTGCCATTTTTGAAATAATAAAAAATACGGGTGTTGTTCCAGCGTGAAATACAAAGCAATTTCAAAACCTTCAGAGCTCATAAAATTGCCAGATTGTCTGTTGCTAATGAGCTACATGTCAATAGGGACCCATGTGGCTATGAAGATTAGACTGTTTTTTGCTCATTTTTCACAACAGAATATGCTCTCTGAAGAAGGGAATCCCTGAATGGCAAGAAGGAGTGGTGTCATCTCTGTTACAGTGTTTACATAAAGGAGACAGTGATGCATCATCCTTGTTCTCAGGGCAATGGCACCTTGAAGGCAATGGAAGATTAGTCCATCTACTAAAAGCATTCTAAAGTCTGAGGCTGACTCCAAGCCCAGGCAAAACACACAGCTCCCCAAGAGAACAGGCTCTTGGGGTGGCAGCTTAGCAGAGGCACTGCTGCCTACTTCGCTCATTTCTGAACCCTGGAAAACCAGGCTGGCTTCTATCATAGCCCCTGCAAACATGTGGGTGAGAGTGTGTGCAAAATACATTATCCTTCGAGGATGGTGGGAACAGAGGATGGAAGCACACTCTTCCAGCAGCAGCAGCAACTGCTATGCCTACCTCCCTGCAGCTGTCTGGAAAGAACGGGAGCAGCGAGCTGGATTTCTCCGAGATGTCCCATTCCCTCTGGCTCCCCAGTTTTTCCTGTGTCAGGAGGAGGAGCATCACAGCTCTGTGTTTTAGGGCAAATGAGTTCAACCTTCTGTGCTCTCCTGAGAAGCCATAGGAATCTCCGATAAAGACCTAGTACTTTCGTTAGAGACAAAAATAGTGGCTGAGTTTACCCCGGCTGCTGCTAGGCCTCCAACCAGTTGCTCCCTCAATCCCCCACAGTCGGATAGGGAAGGGAATCATAGGGCTGAAGTGAGAAAAAGCTCATGGATTGAGATAAAACAGTTTGTTAAGTGAAGGAAAGGGGGGGGGGGGGAGGAGGAGGAAAGTGATGCAAAAGCTCACCAGCTCGCACCAGCAGAACAGACCAAGTGCCCGCCAGTCTTGGAGCACTAGCTACTTCTCCCAGGCTCTTATTGCTGACTACAACGTTATCTGGGATGGAAAATCTCTTTGGTCAGTTCAGGTTAGTGTGTCCCCTCTGGACCACTTGTGCACCCCCAGGCTACAATAGCTAAAACACTGATGTGTTATCAGCGCAGCTTTGGTCGCGGATCTAAACCTCAGCACTGTATGGACTGCTACAAAGAAAATTATCTCCATCCCAGCCAGACCCAGCACATGTAGGAACAATGCTGGGAATTTTCAGGGATATATTTATCAAGGCTAGTAAGTAGAAAAAAAAAAAAAGAAAGAAAAAAAAAATGCTGTTTGGGACAAAAGGTAAAAATGGGGTTAATATATAGTTGAAACACTATTTCACACATGGTCTTAGCTTCATGTTTCAATGTGATTTATGTTCTGTATGGCAATCCAGAATGCTTGTTATGGTTCAGAGTATCAAAAAGCATTTTCTTAAAGTTTGTTTCTTTGTAAAGTTTGAATGAACTGAAATGCACTTCTGTTGACAGCTGGGAAATTATGACTAAGAAGGACTAAAATTTATGACCTTAATTTTGTATTCAAAACATTTATGTTTCTATGTTCGCAAACATTCATTTTATTTCCTTTATTGACATAGCAGATTTTATAACCTTTATGTCCTGTTTGTGGTAAAAATGAAAATATTCTCACTGATGGAAGATATATTTGTTCTGATTTTTGCATGTGGTTACTTCCAATATTTCTTTATGCAGTTGAGATCAATATGATAAATCATTTGAGAATTTTTTTTGTCTCACTTCTGGGACTTTTTGATGTATGTTTTTTCTTGGGATCTACATCTTTCTCCAAAAGACTGTAAAATGTAGTCTGGACATGTATCAAATAAATTAACAAATTATTTGCACCAGGCACTTAACATCACAACTCACTTGTCCCTTGACATTCACCTGTAGCATCAGTGACATTGATATTTCACATTTCCCTTTTCCAGAAATTGTCTAAGAAGGGTTTTGAAAAAGTTATGACTTTTCTTACATGAAGGAAAAGTGTTTAAAAAATTCCTGAGCCCTGAAGAGCCATTAGCCCCTTTATTTCAAGCCTGTGTAGGTGGCACTGCTCTCAAAGTAAGGCTTTTATTCTTCAAAAAGTGTTTTAACAGGAGCTGTCTTTGGGGACCATTTTAAGGCAATGAAACCAAGATTTGACAGGGTCTTTGCTAAGTATGGATGGGCACATCCCAGGGACGAGAGCAATTTTTCTGTTCAGCCTATCTTTTGAGGCTCTCCTTCTAATCTTCTGGCAATACGTTATCTGTCTCCTTTGAGTAAAACTTGCAAAGATCATTTCACATAACAGAAATAAAGCCTCATGTTCCTGAGGAGTGGAGAAATGGTATGCAGGTAGGCACCTGGCAGAAGATGGTGTTCTCCTATATTGTGCTGCGCCTCAGTTGAGGGGTGCTGCATGCTCAGGGACTGCCAGTACAACTTCTCCTAGGAGCTTTAAATTGCTTAAGATCTTTTAAAATGCAGTTGCCAAGGCTATTTGTCTTCTGTTTGAGTGTGCAAGCAGAAACAAGCTCAGCTGAAGACAAAGCTAAACTGACTCTTGCCTTCACATTGCAGCAATACTGTGTTGCAGATTTAGTTGAACGGAAATACCACTGGAGATTTTGTAAACATTATATCCTCTTGAAAACTATTGATCTTTCCAAAGAATTCCATAACATAAAGCTTTGCCCCACTAGCCCTCTGCTTTCTCTAGGCCCTGAAATCTCATCCCTTGTAATTTTGTGTCTTACCAGGACATAGCTTTGTAGAAATCCCTTGGGGAAAATCAATCCTACTATCAAGTCTGTAAGGGCCCCTAGAAGATTTCCCTGTTAATTTGATTTTTTTAATTTGCTTCAGCAGAGAAGGTATTTTGCCCCTCTTATATGCAATAAATAACTGTTCTGAAGATTATTAAAGTACTTTGCAAATGAAGTTTCAGCTGCCTTACTTTGATAAGTATTGATAACATTTGTGTTGCTACTTAAAATCTAAGAAATATTTTAATTTTTGCCACAGAGTATTATAAAGTTATTTTTTGTCATTAGAAACGACTTAGCTATGAAAAGAATGTATATTTTTAAAAGTCTGAAGGTATATTATCATAGAAACAAATTGTAACATTTGAAAGCACACTAAGGACATTGTAATGACAGATAACTTTTTTATGCTATAAAACAAAGCCAAGATACTATCCTAACATCTACATTATGGAGCAAAGCATGTTTATTTATTATTTAAATTCTTCAAATTTAAGGTACTTCTTCAAATTGGCTGTTATGGACATCAGAGGAAGGAGATAAGCAAACAGGATCACATTTTTTGTCACCACACTGGAAGAAGACGTGAGAGTTAAAGGCTAATGTTTCAATTTGGAGACATGCCTAAGATGCCCGAATGGTAAAGGAAATAACATATTTGTGAAGGCAGCAATGTTATCTTTGTCCTAATTATTTCTGTGAACATTGGAACATCTAAGAACTGACATACTGGGTTAATTCATCCACCCCCATGTCCAGCCACTAAGCAAAGTTTAGTGAAGGGCATAGGAACAAATCTGTGAACCACCCCTTTCCTGGTTTTGGCCGTCACTGTTTTAACAGTTATGAGACCTAAAAGATTGTCTCCTTTCTATATGTGAAGTAAAGGGCTTCAGAATTACTAGATTCTCTGTAAGTGTTGTTTTTCATATGAAGACAGACAGTTCACTGGAATCACAAGTCTGGTGCTAAAGGATTGCTAAATTAGTTAAAAAAAGAATAAAAAGTTAACTTTCATTTTCTGAGAATGGGCTTTATCAGTGAAGCACTAATAATTATTGTTATGTTCATCATCATACAATGAATTTCTGAACAATTAGCTCCTTTCTTCCTTTTTCTTCTATTTTGTTCACCCTCACCCCCCACTCCCTGTAAATGCTTTCCAGAACTTTCCTAACTAGGGAAGCTGAGAATTTCAAATGTCACTGTGAGCACAGATCTTTCTATATAACATCTAATACAGGCTTGTTTTCTTTCCATTTTTATTCTGATTCTTGTGTTACAATTCTGTTCATGCAGCACATGATGTTATGAAGTACCAAGTGAGACCTGCAACATCAATGAAATGGAATAAACAAAAAAAGTTCTGTTCCTATAGAGAATAACTTTTGACAACAAAGCATCAGATCCCTGAAGACTGTATGAATATACGTGAGCTAGTTTGGGATGGTAGTTGTGCATATTCAGTACAATTACCACATCCACTTGTCATGTTTCTTCCATTGCTACTAGGTTTCACCATTCAGATTGTGGCAGTGCTTAGTTTGCAGAGGCATTCTGCAAAAAGCAAGCAGAGTAAAACCTTCAAAACTTTTTAAAACATGAGGGAGAAACAAGCAGTTGTCTTCTAAATAGACTGACACATAGCAAATGTAATCTGGAACAACACTAATTTAGTTGAAAAACAAAGCAACAATCCATGTCTGAAACATGAATTTCACCCCAGCTATTCCAGTTTCCACTTGGTATGACTTGAGAGCAACTTGGTATTCAAATGAATATTTTATCATGTTATTATCCATATACCTGTAGGACCTGCTTAGCATATCTTCTTTAAAATATTACTTGCTGTGTCTTCTTTTATAGGTCTCTGGTTGGTTTGTCAGTTTACTCAACCATTAGTGCTCTTGATGCTGTAAGAATAGCTGTGTCTCCCACTTCTGCAAAGCAGACTTGGGAGTGTGACCATAGGCATTTAGGCATATCTAGCCAGCAGCCTTATCAGCCTTCAGTCTGCAGGAATATGGGTGATGCTGGTGTTGCTTTCTAAAGTCACAATCTTCTTTACCTTATTCAAGTTAGCATCCTGAGCTGCACAGTGATTTTGCTTTAATTTCATAATTTACAGACAAACAAGCACTTTCATATTTCAAGCAACATTGTATTATCCCTTAGATTAATTTTTCCCCCATAACAACTAGATTTTATTTCCCTAAATTCTTCTCCAAATCTTCATATCATAATCGTGAAAATTACAGGCCCCTAACTACAGCATCACCACCAGACACTAGATACTGACTTACTGAAGCCTCACAAAGTGACTTTTTCTGAAGCTTTTACAATACACTAAAGTTTTAGTGGCTTGCAAAGAATTATCGGATCTGGAACTTGATTCATTTGTATTACAATAATGAAAGACTTAGAGAAGAAAAGAAAAGTTTATTGGGTAGAAGATTCAACATTGTGTGGGGTTTTTAAATTGTTTTGATTATGGAATGGGGAATAATATTTTTCAAGATCCCCATATTTATCTGAAGAATTACGTAAGTTTAACACCTATTAAGAATTTTAAAAATGTGATTTCTCTTCAGGTACAGCAAGATCTTTTCTATCTGATTTTCAGGTTTCTAGTTATTATCGTAATATTATTCACAGAATAAGCATATCATTAATGGAATAATATTTTTGGAAATATTACTTATGGGATAGGAACAACTGGTGTGCAACTGGTTTTGCTTATTCAAGGAAAAGTTCCTTTCTGATTGGATCCTGAACCACATCACTTGTCTTTGCATCAAGATGCATTACGTGGCCACATTAGAGACTTGCTGAAAGCATCCAGAAGGCAGTGTCTTATTTGCTCTAATATTTGGCTTAGTGGCAGGCTTACCATTTTAAGACTAAGCCAAAGATACGCATGCAAATATTCTTTGATTCTCAACTCACTTGCCAAACAATCCTTTCCCCATCTTGCTCTAAGTCTGCTAAAGTTGTGTAGAAAAAAGCTAAGGATCCTTCTTTGTAACAAGCTGACTATATGCCAGGAATGCGCCCTTGCAGCAAGGAAGGTCAACAGCATCCTGGGCTTCATGAAGAGGGATGCATTGCCAGCAGGTTAATGGAGGTGATCCTTTCTCTCCACTCAGCACCGGTGAGACACATCTGGTGTGCTGGGTCTGGGTCTGGCCTCTCCAGTAAAGAGACATACTCAACATACAGGAGTAAGTCCAGAGAAGGACCACTAAAATGATGAAGGGTTTGGAGCTGGAGGAAGCTGAGAGGGCTGGAAGTGTTCAACTTCTGTGACACTGTGACTCTCTCAGTTTATAGAGAATGGACCTGTTTGGGTGCAATAGGGAACTGTGCCCTTACACTGACGCTTCATTTCACACACCTCCCCTCCTTTCTTTTCATCCTTCTGATCTGCCTACAAATAGGGTCATATTCAGTGAAGCAACAAAAATTAATGAGTGTGGGTGAAGAAATATTTTAATAGAGATGTTCCATCTCCTTTCTTGAGTATTGTATCCAAAAAACACATGATCTCCCATTCACTTCTCTGGGATTAGAAGCTGTCTTCTTCCATCATGAAAATGCTTTTTTGCATAGAATATCACCTTCATTGTGTCTCTGTCCCGATATCTTTTCCATCTTTTAGAGATTTATTTATATAAGTTATTGTATAGCACTCCTTTTGAATTCTGCTTGATGAACACACTGTCAATGGTCTCTAGCCCTAATGCCAAGTTATAGGCTAGATGTGTCACATTTGTCTCCAGGACTCTTCTTGGGCCCTTCCAGATCTATGATGTAAGATCTGACCTTCCCAGGTGTGAAAAGAGTTATTTGGTTTACTTTGTTTTAATCTCACAGTCACAGAAATGATGTTAGAATTCTGTTGCAGACATTTGGAATAAAGTTGGGTATTGTATTTCCCCAGGCCATGGCTGAAGTGCACATGGATATTTGGTACTGCTGGAGGACTGTGTATGGTGGAAGAAGCCAAACCCAGTGCAGTTTCTGGTGCATACTGGAAACAATTTCTGATCCTTTGTGGCCCCCAAACTATTCCCAGTATTGCCCAGAGATTGTTTTTTGGCCTGGACTAAAACTGCCACCATGCAGGAGAGCAAGCTTTCTGGAAAATCAGAAATGTGGAGTCTAAACTCACTCTCTCACCTTATTTTTACTGTCAGCATAAAAGCGATCTCAAAAAATAGAGCTTGTATCACAGTATTAGGAAAGGAAATTTTTTTAAAAGCAGTTCTTCAATGGTCTCCTTTATTAAAAGGGACTAGAGACTTTTCTTGCTGCTTCTTAAAGACCCTTCAGATTTGGGAATGACATGTAAATCTTATGAACTTCAGATTAATTTCCTATTCAAGCTGGAAACTTAAACAGTCTTAGGCTGCGCTCAAGGGGTCCAGGTAGATCATGATGTTGGCTACTGTTGCAATTATTTTTTTTTGTTATAATTTATCAGCACATGTTTTATAGCAGTATACATATCAACATAAAGAAATCACAGAAAAGTAATTACGTCTGAATAAAAGTATTAAAACAAAAAAAACCCTAAAAAATCAGAATGCCAAAATTAGTAGTTCAAGCTATTTCTAATTTAAAGGGTACTGACCGTACTCTGTATTTTAGCTGAATTTTATTTTCCTCTTTAAATTGCTCTGCTGAGTTTATAGATTAACTTTAGACCAAAACCTGAAACCATGTCCACACATCTTACTTTAATAGATTTTCCTTTCAACTTGTTGTCTCTGGGCAGATTCAGTTCTTGATTGTTTGATGGACAAGCTTTGCTTCTAATTTTTTGCAAGCTATTTTCGTTTCCTTTATAACATTTGAAATGTCATCTGATGTATTTACTTCGATGAAAAAGAAAAAATTAGTTGTCAACCAAGACTGATTTAAATAAAAAGGAAAAGAAAAATAAGCATTTAGCTAGCACACCTAGCTAAGCTAAATTGCTTCATCATGATGATTAGCTTATTTGAAATTCACAGAGGAAAGTACTGAAGAAATTTCATGGTTTATGTTTACAATGACAGCTTCATTTTGAAACACAAAGGATCAAATTTGTATCTCTTTTATTCATGTCTTCAAAATGAGTGGACTGCCTTTTTAGTAAAATAGTTATGGTTATATTCTGACACTCCTGGGCAAAAAGCTCTGCTCTTGGAATTCTACGTCAGACTATACCTTCCTACAAATAAATCAATCCTTGCACTGGAAATAGGGTAATTATAACTGTGATCACCTCATTACTGTGTGTAAATGTTAGGTTCTTTTCTTGCAAAGAGATGTATCTGCTCACCCTGCAGTTTCAGTAATAGTTGAGTGGAAAGCTCGGACTGCTGAGTCTCAGCAGCACTGTCCAAATACTGAACTTGGCAGATGTTCCTCCTCTGCTTAGAGTTCTGGCAAGCAGTCAAATCACCTACAGTAAAATCACATCCCAGACTTCTGTTGTTGCATAAGGGGGTGAGTTCAGATAAGAGTAAGGGAATAGGAGATAAGAAAAAAAGGATAAGAATGCTACAGGTTTTAATTTCCTTTCAACTTTTTTTTCTTGTCTAAGCTGTTGCTAAATTTAATATTCATTAAAAGCCAACCTAGGCAAGAGACTGGTAGATTTTCCTACATCATACTGCTTGAGTCTTTAAAAGTGATCTGGACCAATCACTCTAGTAAAGAAGTATAGTTTACATTGCTAGAGGGATGATTAAGGATACGTGTCCTGAAGAAAGGCCAAATCCTTAGCAGCTCTCATGTAAAAACAAAAAATGAAAACAAAAAAAAAAAAGAAAGAGTGCTAGATTGATATTTACTTTAGAAGCAGACAAGTGAAGTAGGGGAGAAATTTTAGGCTCAGTCTTTGTGACTGTGTTTAAGTTGCTGTGTTATAGCCAGACTGACAGATAATACCTAACTTGTCAAAATCTGTTCACCTCCACTTGCCAGTGTTCAGGAAAGCTGAATTCAGACCAAGACAGATACAGAGACAGGTTATTATGATGATTGGGTAAATAAGGTGTCTAAGGGAGAAGAGTAGAAGCGCTTGGATTATACACTCAAGGAAAAGAAAGACTGAAAGCATATGCTTGCTGACCATAAACACACTGAGGGAAATAGATACCAGGAAAGGAAAACAGTTACTTAAGGATACTTAAGGATAGCTTTGGCACAGGTACAAACATATATATGTTTAAATGAGCCATGACTAATTTTCAGTAGGAAGTTCAATTGGCATTCCTAATTATCAGAGTATTGCAATGCAGGAACAACCTTTCACTTGGAGAAGCTGGGCAAAAAGCCTAACCAGTTTTAGAGTAAAGTTCGATCAGTTTATAAAAGGGATTATGCAATGAGGTTGCCTGCAGAGCTGGCTTTATGCACTGACAACAGTAAGCAGTTAGTTAGCTTACCAGAATTATTGACAGGGGATAGGAAGAAAATTTGCCTCCAGACCTTATGTGGTACTAAACCCTTTATGTGTCTTGTCTTTTTTGGCTTTTCATGGCCTTAAACACTATAAGCTTCCTGACAAGCAGAAACAACAAACTAGTGCCTTAAATACTTATCACCAGTTTTCATCTGGATGTCTGACAAAGCTACCAGGGTGGAGCAATGTCATATAACAGCATCTACAACCTATGTCCCAGCCTCATCTTCTCTCACTGCCATGATTTCAACATGCAATTCAAAAGTGTACACAGTCTTTCTTCTACAGCCCTTAGAAGAGACTACTGTGATCAGTGACTATCTGAGGGTGTATAAAAAAACCCTTTCTGCATATGTGCCTGTACCTTTCCTTGGGGTTCTCTCTGTGTCATGTCAAGTGTAAAGGCATCCTACTTGAGGAGTGATAGCTCTTCATTTCAGCAAAACAGGGCTATCAGCCTGTGCAACACAATCATGGGATCCAGTGAGGGCCAACTTGAGCTGTAGCTGCTAGTGTGAATGCCCACACAGAGATATTGTGAAACAAGATCCGATTAATTTAGCAAATTAGGAGACTGCTGGCAAAGACTGAAGATATTCCTGTCCCCATCCCAGATCATATGTATTTTCCATTACTCCAACCCAGTACCATGCTGGGTAGCATCTCAGGCATCACCTCAAGGATATGGCTATCATCACAACTTGATAACATGTTTTTAACTTTTTTTTTCCTGACCTTGATTTTTAAATAGTTAAGAAAAAACTTTATTCCCTGTGAGTTTCTCTTCAAAACCTTGGTTCTTGATCGCTAACATTTTTTCACATCCTGCTTCTGTTTACACTGGTCTTGTCTTTGGGAGGCTGCACAGTGAGTCAAACAGAGGGCTGAGCAGGGTTTGAAAGAACATGACAAAATGTAATTGTGTGTGCTGAGCTGTTTCACTCTGTGGCTGCACAAAATCTGGAGTAGAAATAAGTGAAGGAAGGGGACGGAAAAATAGCTGCCTAAATGAGACTGCTGCTGGAACAAATACTTATTAAGCTACAACTCGAGGTGTAATTGAACTGTTTGGAAGGAAAATTAGCCAGGGGCTGAGGGAGCAGTAGAGCAGGACAGTCTGCAGAAAAATCTTTATGGGGAAAAGGGTGTAATAGAGGTTAGTTAAGACCTAGTTTGGCAGCAAATGAAACAAAATGTCGCTCTACAGAGTGAGTAAAGGAGATGCTAATGAAATATTATATCATTGCCAGAAAATAGGATACATCAATGTACACAATATTTATGACACAGATAAATTATATGTCCATCTAGAAAATAGAATGAAAAAGTAGCAGTTGAAAGAGATGTCTTGAGGATTCCGGATACAGATAGTATCAGCAGAAATTGGATAGTTTCTTGTGTATGGATTATTAGCATCAGTGCATTTCACACAGAAGTACATTTTCTGTTAATCATATAATGAATGTCTCTGGCATTCAATTTTAGCTATTTCTTCATTTGCTTAAGAATTATTTACAAAGTACAGGCTTGTATTTCATCCAGAGGCTAAAGATGACACGAATTTTAGTAGTGGACTCAGTATGAACAAGGCACAAGATCTTTTTAAAACACCTATTCAAAGAGCCAGGAAACCATTATCAGATTCACTGTCCCTAGGAAAGAAGAATTTTGTGAATAATGCTTAAAATAATCCTTTATAAAACAGACACTTCTTTTGTGTAAACAGGTCTGTGAGCCTAACTGTGTTCACTTAACCAGTAGATACAATTAAAACCATACATCCCACAATCACTTTCTAAGAAAGAAATAAAATCATATTAGAAATGAAGTGCAATTACAGCATCTTAAAGCCCCTTTCTGAAATTATGACCCTCTGGTCTGTACATTACAGGAGTTTAACAGTCCAGGATATAACTTTTTGAAAAATTATTTCTAAGTGTCTGCTTTATATAAATTACACCCCCTTCTGGGCTGAGTTGCTTTGACACATTTTGTCACCCTGAGTAGGTTGGAGTTTGTTAGTTTTCTTTGCTTAAACTAGAGGATGGAGGTTTTGACGAGTACTGCAATAGTACATTAGGCTTTTTTTTTTTTCTGCTCATTTTAAAATTACTCTTCATAGCAAACACAGAAGTAAGGTAGGTCTCTTGTAACTGTGCAAGGACTCCTCAGGACTAGTAAATATTGTCAAATAGCTTCTGACAATCTGGTACATTCTCAATAATAAAGAAGCAGCAAGCACCAGCACCCTACATTTGGGCCTAATAGTTCAGAGTATTTAGAGGCATTAACTAGTTTGGTGCTATGAGGCTCAATTCATGCCACCCGTTTTGGCAATGAGCAGTGAGGAGTACTTTAAATGTATACATCCTAAGGCAATCAGCACTTGAGACAGTGAAAACCTTAAGCTAGGTAGCCAGGTACGTCCCTTTTTCTGAAGTGCTAAGCTTGTGGGTTATTTCTTTGAAAGTGATTTGTAGCTCGCTGGTAATAGGGAGAGCCTTGAAAAGCACAAATTAGGAGTTAACAAGGAGAAGTTAACCCTTACGAATTGTGTCGTTTTCTAAGACCTTCTTAACCAGTCTTCCCAGAGAGATGTTTTGGAGCTCTACTCCACTAGACATTGAAGAGCTAGACTCCTAGTAAAGATGTAATAGGGAGAAAGATGTCATGTCCTGTATATTACAATAAAGTCTGTGGAAAGACCAGTCTATAAATGGAATCCCGAAATCTTTACTCCAACTAACACTTAGAGTGTTTAGTGGTGGTGAGTCAGAGATGACCAGCTCATATGATGTTCCTCAAGAATTTGACCTGTCTCTGTAATAAATTATGCATATTCCACACAGAATTCTTGAGAGAAAACCTAAGAAACGTTAAACAGTTTATTTTTACAGTAGCCAATGTTAACTTGTATTTACAGTCCTACAGATCTTACTGAACTTCATTATAACATTGTTACAGGGACAGAGTTCAAAACCAGACATTCTGTGAAAGCCAAAAGCCCTCTGCTGTCACACTATAACAAATGAATCTATAATGCTGAAAAAGATTATTGTATTTAGAAAAGAGAGACCGGATCATTTGAAGAGTTTATGTGTTTATCTATGTCTTCATATATTTAAATTTTGCTGCTGATCAAAATTAAGTCTCAGAGTAGCATGAGTTTCTGTAACAGACCAAATCTTGAACTCAGTGAGGTGGGTGCTCATGCATTATGTTAGAATGAAATCCAGACTGATACATTTGACTACCCAAAGAAAAGCTGTATCTGGAAGATGGCCATTCAGACTTCTCTGCAGTGTGCCCCAGAGATAAATTTCCTTTCGTTGCTTTCACTGAATTACTGCCTTATTAGACAAGTTCAGATGCCTTCTGGTGATGAATACCTTAATGGCTTTAATTTACGTATACTAAGAATGGAGATAATTAATGAATATCATATAGCTTTCAAAAAGGAGACTGTTCTGGTATCTGCATAAATTCTATATGTGATTGACAGATAAAAATACATCTTCCAGTACATTCATCTCCTTATGAACATGTGTTACAAGTTGTTTATCGAACAAAGGTTTTTGTATTGCTATGCTTCAGCTATTTAGGAGGACAACACTTCTGAAATTGACATAGCATCTGTGGGGTTGTGCAAAACCCTACATACTTTTATTTCTGTCACAGAGCTGCCTGCAAAATGTTGATCTTATTTGCATATAAAAACATGAGTATTGTTTCATGAAGTGGTGGTGTTTTTGATGTTGGTTTGTATTGTTCTGCCTGTGTGCATTTTTTTTTTTTGTGTGTGAACAAGTTACTGAAGACATGCTAAATTAAAAGATACATATACTAAAACTATATACCTAAAAATCATAAAAACATAACAGCTGTGGCCAGGTCTGATAGGACAAAGCACTCTTCTGTTTTGACTAAGATGGAAGCTGGCATATTTTTTGGTACCTTTGCTATAGAAGCATCCAGCAACAATGCATTCCGAGGCATCCAAACAGTGAGGTCACTTTAACAAGCTGAGAGCAAATTTCTGTGAGACATGTCAGCAGCACGTATCTTTGGTATGTTTGCTCTGCTCGCTAGCTGTCCAACACAAGTAAGAGAGTTCAAAGAAAGTGATGCATTGGAAATAATAAATTGCAGCAAGCAGCCATAACACACTCTGAATCTTGGCTTCACAGGGAGCCTCTTACAACTAATCAGGTACTTCAAATGTCTTGAGTGTGGAAAGATATAATTTAATTCTAGAACATTTGATTTCTTTCTGCTTACTATATTTTTAATGTAATTGCTAGTATCAAGGTGCATAAAATGTTCACTGAATCTTCTGAGACTATTTTAGCAATATTTATATTTCAAATTTATCTCCAAAGAAAATAATTCAATCCAGTATGCTAGATTTTGGGTTTTTTTTCTGATAGTTTGGAAAGATACATTAAGATTTGTGAGCAGCAGTTTCAAGCTATGAAAAATCACTGGTTTAGAGAAGACTATATTTAAATTTTGCCAGACATAAGTATTGAAATATTATCAACATTACGTAATCACATTTATTTGTAATGTATTATTTTAAAATCAGTGTTGTCAAAGAATACAGAACAGTTATTTGCTTTCCAAAACACTAAAGTTTAAAAAACTGTGCCTGGAAGGCTTTTTTCTGTACTTACCTTTATTTCTTTAGGAATTAAAAGAATTCCCAAATTTACATTTCAGAGAAAGTGATTGGTAGCAGTTTATCATGCACAATATTGAAAATAATGCTACTTCTAAAAAAGTATGTAAAATCCAACAAACATGTAATATTTGGAAGCAGCTATAACACGTATTTCTTCTGGTACACAGATTGGTGATATTCCAGTATTCCAAAATGGAAGGTGATTCCCTTCTCAGCTTTTGGAGACTGAGCTTTGCAGAGTGGTTCCTCTCCAAAGATACTTGAAGGGAAATGAAATCTCTCAGTCTCCCTGAGTCACTGGCTGTTTGTCAAGTCAATAACCTCCCTTTCCATCAGTGCTAAGGATCATCATGTGACATTAAGTGCTCTAACTGTGATACTGATCTGCAAGTCTGATTTGCACAGTCTAGATCTGATTTCAGTCTCAGTGTGATTTTGTGCTGTTGGATCTCTTCACTCTTGATGTTACTGGAATGAGTCCCAGATTACTCCTGATTATGCCAGTAAGTGAAATCAAATGCTTGGTCATCTTCTGTTCACCGTGATAGTGTTGTGAATCTAGGATTTATCTAGTATAACCCTCTTTTGATTTACAAGTGTTCTGGTCATTAATGTGTCTGTTTCATACATGTACATAGGAGAGACATTTAACAGTGTTGTAGTTGATTTTCTATCCTGCTTATTTTCCGTTATTATTCTTTCACCAGTTGAAGATTGCTGACCTGTAGGTATTGTTGTCAATTCGTTAATCGCCTTTGTACAACATTAATACTCTTTGAATCTTTGAGATTTATCTGGTACTCTTCGATTTATTATAAATTCACATCAGAGACCTTTTCAGGTTACCAGATGGTCCAACACTTTCAAGGATTTGGGGCTGGTTTTATAAAGTTTACATCCAGAAGATGTTTCACATTGCTCTTGCTAGAAAATATTCCATCAGTCTCAGCGTGAAGAAGAATTTAATGCATGTCACCGCTGAAAACCTGAACAACGGGTGTCAAAATTTGGCATGAGAATTGAATATGTTTGTGAAGCTGGTTGTAAGGAGTTCTGTTCAGGTGCTGCATATTGGCTGCAGACAGGCTGGGTTCTGCTTAGGTTGAATGGGTGAAGACTGTCCAGGAACCTGAATGGTGGTTTTTTTCCACATATGTTAAGTACAACTGAGTTCTACCAGATATTCTTGCTTTCCTGTGTGTCTTTTAGAACTACATGTTTGCTATTCCTGAGAAGTCTCAGTCTGTCTTTCTGTAATCAGGCTTATTTTTCTGTTTCTGGGATGTCTGAATATAAGTCGCATGGGGAACAAGCAAGTAAAAGTAGCAGCAGAAACGCATTTCAAAGTTACTACTTAACAGACCTAATGAAGACCTGATGGGATGATTTATCTACCAGGGACATTACTATAAGCAGTATAACTCGTTAAGGACATGTAGACACAGGAAAGTATGCAGGTGTTACCATATGTGTTACCTTACGTGCAGGCATCACTTGCTACCAGAGGGACATAGGCTGCTTCCTAGTTCCTGAGTAATTTTTAAATAATAAAAAGTGCTGATAGGAGTCAATAGTGGTCCATTGATCAAAAAAAAAATCATATGATGAGTGTTTTGTAAGGAGAATTATTCAAAACCCAGTATTCAGTGACAGCAACATACTTGCTTACAAAAATTTCCATGCTGGGAAAGGAATAAAGATGTCCTCAGGCAATCTGGCTTATTTCTGAAAAGTCATAGTGGAAATTTTGTATAGAAATTGGAGAAAGCAAAGAAAGATGACATTTTCCAGATTTGATCCTCATAATTTTGTAGAGCCTAGAGGAAAAAGTAACAGTTAAAAACAACTTGCACTTCATGAGTGATCATGAAGCAGCAGAATTCCTGAGAAACAGGAAGAGCTGCAATTTGCTTCAGCAGAGCAGGTTATAGAAATTCGAAGAACTAGTAAGTGATATCCCGTGGGAGACAATTTTGAGAGAGTTAAGCAGAGTAGACAGTTCTTTAAGGGAACTATGTTAAATGCAAGTTTATGCAAACCTATGCAAAAGAAACTATGCAAAATTGCAAGTTATGACAGTGCGGAGGAAGGGTAGGAGCTGTAGATCACTCACCAAGGAAAAGACTTTTAAGAAAGATGAACAGATAGATGAACATTTGAGGCCAGAGAAAGTCAAAAGCAGAGAATGAAACCATGTGATGCATAGCTGACGTTTCCTTCCCAGCATGTTAGTGCACTGGCAGGTAGAGAAAGCTGAGGAAAAATGATCCATTTCTCTGCAGAGTGAAGGTTATTGGCAAACAATTCCTAGAAAGTTAGTAGACTGAGTTCCTTTTTCGTTTCACTCAAAAGTTCAGTTGTGAGCTGGTGGTATCTTGAAATGAAGACAAAAAGGGCAAGAACTTGAAAGGGGAAAGAAAACATTTGAAGTTTTGCGAGTAAATTAGTTATTTTATGATCAGCAAGCCCAAATTAACATTCTAAATATCTACAAAAGGGTAGGAAGGGTGCCCATCTTTAAAAGGAAATAAGAGAGAGAAGTTAAAATTATATGCCAGACAGTTCATTTCAATTTCTATAAAAACAGTGGGAAAATAATTTACATACCAGTTGAGAATACTTAGACAATAGTATATAAAGAGAAAATAGTGGTCAATAAAAATTATATTGAGCCAAAATAATTCCATTTTGTCATCGGATATCACTACATGTGGCTACAGAAAAACAGTTGATATCTTGATTTTAGTGAGTCTCTGGACACAGCCTCCCAGAACAATCTCCCAAGTAAGCTAGGAACATATGGTCTAGATTAAATGCTGCAAGGGAAAGGAATCACAAAGGGAAAGGAAGCCACAGTGATACGTTGAGTGGGGTTTTTTTTCCAGGAATATGTCCCTATTCCAGAATTAGTTGATATTTTCTTCAGTGACTTGACTAATGGAAAAATGATGATGCTTATATTTGCAAATCATACCTCTCTCAGAGAAAATGCAGGTAGAGGATTAAAAATACTCCTGAGAATTTAAATATCTGAGACAAACCAGGATGTAATTCAGTAAGAAAAAAAATGTGTGGCTCTGTAGTCAGACAGCAACCATCTACCCATGCACAGGCACAAGAGTGCCCACGTAGCTGTTTGTGTTGGGTATTTGGGAAGGTTTTTGTTTGTTTGCTTTTCAGAAAGGAGTAAGAACCTTATAGATCATGAGATGAATAGGCATTGGTAAGGCCATACAGCTGTGAAAAAGCATGTGCCATCCTGCATTATGATGATAAGCCTGGAGGAAAAGAAATCTGTTTCTACCTCCCTGGGCTCCCTGCCTGCCCTGGTATGACTCAACTTCCTGCTGTCCCGTGCAGCTTGGTACTGGGCACTGGTGAGCTCCTCCTGTGACACCTCAAACTACAGGTATCCTCGTGAGTGACCTGTACATTTAGTTCCTTTTGCTTCTGATCTACTAAAGTCCTGTTTGCTTGGGTTTTGGTTTTTTTTCACTTTAGAACTGTTAAATCAATGACAAATATGTCATCCTATATTTATGCAATAGCTTACTCCTGTGTAGGAGCTGTAGCATCTGTAACTGTCCTACTGAGTAGCAACACCATTACCATGTGTGACAAAACATCTGTATGACAAACAGGGCTTTAGAACTGGATTGAGATTTGCTGAAAAGCATACATGTCATCTTTGTAAAAGTGTGTACTTTCACTTTTAGAACTACCTAAAACTTTTCATAGGGAGTTTACTGTTTTTCTGTGTAAGACTTATCCTTGAGCAGTTTATTACCCTCACTCCCCATAGCCATATTCATTATCCAGAACTGCGCATTAGGTAGTTTCTGGAACCAGTTCCCAGCTTGAAGATTATTCCCAGGTATTTCAGCCCTCAAAACATCGCTGTGGTTGAATGTCATTTTCAGGGAGACTGTCGAAGAAACGATAATAGGAGTGTTACAGAGCAATTCAATAACAGATAGCCAGGCTGTCACTAGGGCAGACTTCTCCAAACTCCAGCAAAAAACTTTCACCAGGTAGATACACTTAAAAAATATGAAAGATTTTGAAGGATTCTGCCACTGTCATTTCCCAACCATACCACAGGAAGAGAAGAGAGATAAGCTTTCACAATATTGCTGATATCTGGAGGCTTATTCTACCACACCAGACTGGCACGTGTTCTGTTTGTGAAATCCAATGTGCCGTAAATGTTTTCAGAAATATTTTAGATATATTTATTAATTACCTTGGAACTATTTTGGATTTCCTTTATTTCTCTCAAAAGGATGGTTTTGTGGCAGCACACAAAGTTGATTGCTGAAGGGGGAATATGAAAGTGTTGTAATGATAGAAGGCACTCTGACATGTGACCAAGTCACTGTATAACACGTTACCTTACCCATCTCCAAACTTAAAAGGCAGTGGTAAGGCCTACTACAGAAATGGGTCTGGTTTCTAATACTGAAGAACTAAGATCTTACAAACGGATTTTGCATGAATAAATCATATTAAATCCTCCATTTCAAGGCTTCAAGATTATGTCTTACCTTTGGGAAAAATGTATATTTGATAAGAAAATGAGAAATATGTTTCTGGCAAGCTACTCATCTATGTTTGTCTTATTATTATAATTTTAAATCTGGAAGCATTTGAAAACTGCGTAAGAGGTTGGAATGTTAGATTAATCAGAGATGACAGATTAGTGGGCAGATGAGATCAAGTGCTATCATAAATTCTTGTCATGTGACCTTGAAATTTAAGGTAATGTCAAATCATGTAGTCAGTATATCTAAAAGACATTTATAAACCAGTATTTCTAAAGGAAGAAGATGATGTAACACCATCTTCTTGATTTTCGTGCTCTGTTTATAAAAGGAAATTGGAAATGTTCAGTAACTGTATGAAAGTCTGACAAAATTTATCAATTTTTCATGACTGTGAAAATTCACATTGTTTCAGCAGGTGCTTGGAAACAGCACACCTATCAAAACTTTCCTGTCCTCCAACAATCTGCAACCTGAGAGGCTGGTCACTCTAAGGTGGAGTCCTGGTAATGAACCTGACACCTAGGGCCAACACAGATTTGTGCAACAGGCTTGCATCCCAGTGTGTTTCTATGCATATCTCCAACTAGAAGGATAATTAACAACTGAATATAGCATATGGGACTGAATATACTTGCTCAAGGGAAAAACTACAGTGAGATTATTTTACATTTTTGAGACAGGTTACCCATAGCCAAAACCAATAAAAAGTAATATGTTGTTATTCCAGTGATGATGAAAGTTACAATAACAATCACATTTGTCAAGGGAGGTCTGATTATTTTTGTCCCTTATATAAAGATTAATAAGAACTTGACTTACACATTTTATTAAATAGGGAAACATAATTGTTTTGTTCTCTGGCTTATGAGGACAGAGTGTAAAACAGGGCAGGTGAAGGAGGCTTGAACACAAATATATAGTAATATTCATTACAATAACTTAGAAGTCAGAGTTCCAGCCTGTAAGTACAAGCCATATCACAGCTGTGTGGCACATATGAACTACATACTGGATATAAAATAGCAATTAAATGTCAGGAAAGCAGCTGCTCGTTATCTATAAGACATCTGGCTTTTTCCTTAGCTCAGAAAGAACTTGCTGCTACAGCCAACTGTTGTGTTTCAGGGACCTGTTTTATCTTCCAGCATAAAATGTAAGTGCAATGTGACACAAAGCAATTTCCCTTTTTAAATTTTTAGGTTCCTCTTGTTGTTTTTTTTTTTTTTTCTTTTTTGATCTCTACTGCGGAAACCTCTGCTTCTTCTGCCACCCTTTTCTGCTACCCTTCACATTTGTGACCAGCTCAGGCTGGTTTGATCATTATACTTGGCATAGATTCCCTGCCTTTAAAAGGCCCACTACTTTGTCTTAATGGTACTTTTATTATTTAGCACAGGTCAGGGAATGATCATGTTAAACGTTGTTTTATGAGCCAAATATAACCATCTGAATGCTGTGGAGTCAGGAGACTGTAGCCAGTGTTGCACATATTGCACTGCTTGTCGGTGCTGTCTCCTGGTGCCCTCTCCTAGACTCCAGGGATAGGGCAGTGTTCTTTATATCCTTGCTGATTTCTCACCCTCCTGAGGAATGCTGAAGTGTCAAGAAAGACAATGTGGAGGCGTTCATTTGTCTGAGGGACACACAGTACTACAAAGCTATAGCTCACAAGCTAAAATTCTTTTTTTCTTAAGGTATATAGGAAATAGGATTTTATTATTAATATGGGATGAATGGAATTCACTTCTATTCTTCTGAAAACCACTGAGATAGATAAAAAGTCAAAAAGCTTTCCATTTCTAATTTCCTTTTCCTGTTTTCAAATGTTTCATGAGGCACCCACTGACAAAAAATGAAGCTGAACCTAGCTGTCACTCTTTAACACATGTTCTTTCCGGGCTGGTTGGTATATATAAGTTTTCTGGTGAGACTAAACACCCATATATTTTTCTTGTAACTTTTTAGGAGCTAGCTGACACATAATCTGGAATTCTTTTTATACATGTCAAAATCAAACAAGTTTTTTAATATGTTCAGGGTTGGGTTTTTTTATTTCTTTCAGAACAGATTATGGAAAAAAGTATTGTTATATACAATACTGGTAACACAGAATGTGCCATTTTGGAGTGGTGTAAGTAATTGACCAACAGATAAATAAATAGCCATTGACCAACAGATAAATAAATATATGTGTGAATATGCATGTGCACTTATAGAAGTGGAAACTCAATCATTGTCATCTATTGATTATATTTTACCCTAAGACAAGATCCTTAACATGGTCTTTTACACTTACTGTCTACTGCTAGTTTACAAGATTTGATTTAGCTACAACATGGATAAGCAGCTATGCACTTGCAAAGCCATACCCTAATGACGTATCTCAGAACATGCACCAAATTCACTTTTAGCAATGCTAAATTCACTCCTAAGTTATCACTTTATATTTCCCATTAAGTTATAATAGCAAATGAATTCACAGACTGAGATAACAGATTATATAAGGAGTTATTCAACTGTGTTATATTAGTCTTTAAGAGTTCCTTCATAGTGAGAGAAAAGCTGTAGTTATAGCAGAAAAAAGTTTTTCCTTCCCAGGATTTAGTCTGAAGCATGTTCACTTTAGAAACTCTCTCCTTAACTGTGATGCAATAGGAGGAGTTTTCAAGATGGGCAATTAATTTTAATCAAAGCCATCACCCATTTTAGCTATGAAATACATATGCTCAAGTAATTTTGAAACAAATGTATATGCCTTTGTCCTTTAAAAGTACATAATCTGATTTGGCAGGGGTATTTGTGGCGTTTCTGTGGTAGATTTTCTATTAAATTTATTTAAATACTCCCATTCTTGAGAAAATAAGCTCAATGAGCTGGTTTGAGACATTCATTAAAGCCTCCTCCAAAGCATGTTTTATATGAAAAATGGCTTTGCTACTGAGAATGATTGGTATGTCAAGAATTTCATTTCAGGCAACATTTTGTTATTAGAACAAGCTTCTGTTGTCTACACAGGGGTTTTGTTCAGAAAGATATAATGCAAGATAGGAAAAAGGCATCCTTCCAATGTTCTTATCTACTATGCAATACTTCTATTGTAAGCATAGATAATAGCAATTCTAATATTTTTTTCATTTCCTTGGATGCTGCTTCTTACTCTCATCTTATAACAGTCCTCATGATTTTACTGCTGCTTCTCTGGGGGCTAGAAAAATAATCAAAGAGCTTGTTTTTCAGTGATCAGTGTACTTGTTTATTGAAACCTTAGAATTGGATGCCTTAAAGGTGATCTTTTAAATCCCTTTTTGCCTTTTTATAAAATACAAAGAGTATCACACTCAAACATGTTTTTCTCATTGATTTTTGCATCATTAAATCTTGATAGGACCATTTCTCTCCTGTTTTCTTTAGAAAGAATATCAGTTTCTGAAGACAAAAAAAGGCAGGACGGCAGATTGGAGAAGGTCACAGCCTTTGGGGTCATCACTGTGTCAGTCGTCTCAAACTAGCCCAAGACCTAAATCATCCATAAATGGGGAGGAAAATGAGAATCTGATTAAAACCAACAGAAACAAAACAGACTAATAGTTTTTCAGTAGGCTTCTGTGGTTTCTGTTTTGGTTTGTTCTTTTTTATATCCCATCCCACCCCACCCTTGCCCTTCTGGAAACATTATTATTTCTCTCTTTTGTAGACTAGTAAGGAAGTTTAAAATTCTCTCAAATCAATAAAACTCTGCAGCAATCAACTGTGTAGAACAGTAAGTTTCTCTGGGTAACAGATAACACATTTCTCTCCATCTTGGAAGACAATTACCATACTTTACTGCTACAGTGACTATTTTTGCACAACCGTTGCTTCCTGAACAGCAACCACATTTCCAGAGACTGTTTGCATATGACAGCAGCAGATAACATATTAAGCAGCTAAAGAAGCAGAAGAATGGGGGTAATGCACTGGATAGGTCTTGTGCTCTCATTTCTATTTTTCCTTGCTTTTAAAAAAGTTGTCTTATCCAACTGAACCAGAAGATGAACGTGTGTGATACGTGCTGGAAGATAAAACACCTGATTACTATATGCTGACTCTGGCAATGGGCTGAAGGAACAGTGATCATCAAAAGATCATAACAGCTATTGGAAGTGAAGCACCACACTTCGTCATCTGATCACATGAGCTCTCAGGATCTACTGTGAAACCATTACATGGTAGCCAACAGGAATGAGCAATTTTCTTAATGCATTTTTTTGCCTTGTCTCGTGTAGTGTGTACAAAGTACAGTGCAGTCAATAGCAGGCAAAATACCTGGAGTTTCTTGAAACCCAGCAATTGTTTGTATACCATTAGGCAAAGCATCCTGGAAGCAAAGGAAGAAAAAGAGTGATGAAAGGGGAAGCTGGGATGACCTTGCCACCCAGTGTCTCCTCTCAAGTTAATGTTAAACACAGCAGGGAAGGGAAGGGAATAGAGGCCACTTAACAGTCCTCTGTACGCCAGCTGAGTGAGCTGGATACTGTGTCACAGAGGGAGTCCAGGGGCATGTTTTAAATACTCCTCTACCCTATCTCTAACCAACAGGATCCTATAATTTCCAACCACTTCCCTGCTTTTCTGTCTCTGAATGTCAACAGTAAGTAAAGTCGACACATACAGCGGTTGAAGCATTTAAAGGATCAGCAATAATTCACTGGAAGAAGTTTATTGTCATCTGTAGTTGTGCTTAATAATTTAAAGGTTGCCTCTCTTCTGAACATAATCAATTTTCCTTGTTTTCATTTTTACTTTAACATCTGCCAAACTAAAATTATAAATGAGAAATTAATTATGGGGGAAACAATGACCTTCATGCACCAACGATCACAGAATAACTGAATGGTTGAGGTCAGAAGAGACCTCTGAAGATCATCCAGTCCAGCTCCCTGCTCAAGCAGGCTCACGTAAAGCAGGTTGCCCAGGGCCATGACTAGCGTTTTTCTAAATATTTCCAAGGATGGAGACTCCACAGCCTCTCTAGGCAATCTTTGACAGTGCTCAGTCACCCTCACAGCGAAAAAATGTTTCCAGATATTTAGATTAAATCTTCTGTGTTTCAGTTTGTGCCCATTACCTCTGGTCTTGTTAGTTAAAGGGGATGTAAATAATCCTGCAGCGAACCAAGTAGATGGAAGCTAATTCGTGCATTTCATTATAGTGCCCAACTGAAGTGTGTAACACATGACAGTGCCTGGCAAAATCGTTGGTTCATTTCTGGGAAAGAAATTAAATTGCATGATGAAACCTCCTCAGCACTGTCAACCACTCATGGATCAGGGTTTGGCACTGGACTTGTCTTCAGTTTGGAAGACGTGAAATATTACCTTCAGACAACTCAACAAGCATTTTGCTCCAAACCCACAAATCTCGGTTATAAGTACCACATAAATCTTTAAAACTGAGCAGCAGGTAAAACGTGCTGCTTTTCACTCTCTTACAGCCTTTGCTGAGCTGCTGTCCTTTAAATTGTTGCTACACCTACTTAGTTTTCCTCCCCAACATTACCAGTTGTTCATGCTTTATTATAATTACTAATCACCTATTTTTTCTTCTCACCTGAATGGTGGAATATCCACACTTGTGATGTCATGGCTGTGTCACTGCAGGAAAAATGCTGTGGAGGCCATGTCACAGGATGGGTGGAAAAAGAGCTGCAACAACCTGGGTTGGCAGGCAAACATCTGCATGAGCAAAGGCTGAGAGGAGAGGGCAGGAGTTGCTGTCCATGGCGATAGGGAGTGACTGGTCTTCCTTTGTCGCTTCTCCTGTCTATTACAGCTGGATCCCTCAGACAGGGATGTGAGCAGAACATGGCATGCTCCTGTCAATCGTAGAATCGTAGAATAGTTTGGCTTAGAAGGGACCTTCAAAGTCCGACCCCCTTACAATGAGCAGGGACATCTTCAACTAGATCTGGTCTTCAAGAGCCACATCCAGTTTGGTCTTGAACATCTCCATGGATGGTGCAACAACCACATCTCTGGGCAACCTGTGCCAGTGTTTTACCAACCTCATTGTAAATTTTTTTTTCCTCATGTCCAGCCTGAACCTCCCTTCTTTTAGTTTATAACCATTCCCCATTTTCTTATTGAAACAGCCCCTGATAAAACATCTCTCCCCATCTTTCTTATAGGCTCCTTTTAAGAACTGAAAGGCCATCATAAAGTCTCTCTGGAGTCTCCTCCAGACTGAACAAGCCCAAATCTCTCAGCCTGTCTTCATAGGAGAGATGCTCAAGCCCTCCAATCATTTCTGTGGCCCTCCCCTGGACTCTTGCCCACAGATCCATATTTTTCCTGTACTGAAGATTTTACAGCTGAATGCAGTACTGCAGGTGGGGTCTCACCAGAGTGGAGTAGAGAGGCAGAATGACCTCCCTTGTCCTGCTGGTCACACACCTTTTGATGCAGCCCAAGATACAATTGGCCTTCCAGGCTGCAAGCACACACTGCCGGCTCATGCCCATGACCAGTGTTTTTCATCCACCAGTACCCCAAAGTCCTTGTCCTCAGGGGTACTCTCAATTCCTTTGTCTTCCAGCCTGTATTGATGCCAGGGGTTGCCCTGACCCAGGTGCAGGACGTTGCACTTGTCCTCATTGAAATTCACGTGTTTCACGTTGGTCCAGTTCTCAAGCTTGTCCAAGTCCCTCTGGATGCCATCCCTTCCCTTAGGCATGTCAGCTGCTCCACTCACCTTGGTGGCATATGCAAACTTGTTGATGGTGCACTCAATCCCACTGTCTACATCGTCTCCCTCCTCCACCATTCAGATGGAGAATGTTGCAAATTTCTGCAAGGACATTGACCTAAGGACAAGAAAACCCACACAGCCCCTTTCTATACATTATCATGGTCCTACAGGAACCTGGAAAGTCCTTACAACCCTGGACAAATTGTGCTTCACACCACCCTTTCAGACTGTACCCATGATCTTACAAGTTGCTGGAGGGTCCCCAGAGCCATGGATAAATGGAGCTTCTCACCACCCACCTTCTCTGAATGAAATTTATTTCAGTATAAAATTTCTGATTCATGAACCCACTGGCTTCTTCTGGTTTGTGCTGTCATTTTATGGGAAACCTTTTGGTATTTTGCATAAAGATTGTATTAGCCTAAATTTTTTAGGAAAAAATCCCCCAGTGTCAGACTTTTCCATATAGATCAGCTCCTTGAGGGCAAGGACTCACTTTCCAATATCTTTCATCCCAACTCAAATTCTCCTTTTGTGTCACAAAATTAGGTAGGGTCTCTGGCCTACCTAATTTGAGGATAATTTTGGTAAATAAATCTGCCTAAAGATAGGAAATGGGCAGGATGTTTTGATCTTCTTGCATGATTTCAGACCAAAAAAAATTTTTACATGAGAAAGCACTGGAGTAGAACTGGAAATAACTTAGAATATAGGTGTTTCATGTGGGGGGTTTTCCCCCTTTTAAAAAGGGGGTTTTGATAAAGAGCATAAGGTAGGCAAAATAACTGAAAACAGATGGTGTAACAGGCAGGGCTCTGAGATTTCCCTGGGGACATAAAATATGGTCCACTGACTTGACCCAATGGTTGTTGTAGTTTTATCATCCCTATTTGTTTTTATAACTATTACAATGGTATCTGGAGGTTCCAGCCAAGGTTAGGTTTTCATCAATTTTTATACTACAAAAAGGTTCCTTTCTCTCTCATTGCAAATTTAAATGGTAGTTAAACACAGCACTGATAATGTAACAGAAAGGTGTTCACAGTGGTCCTTAAAACCACCCCCTACCATGGCACACTGCAGTTTTAATTGTGGTAGGTGGCTTTCAAGAATAAACAGTGCTTTTACAAGCTTATCGTTGAATTAGACTACTCAAGATTCCTTGCTGTAAACACAGGTCTTGGCCTGCTTCTTCCTTTTGCAAGCTACCAATAGAAGTAACACATAGTTCAAGATATAGAATCAGAAAAAACATATCAATCCAAATATTTAAAATGTAAGTCTTCCATTTCACCTGCTAATACTGTTGATTCCTTCTGCCTTTATTTCTTTATACAAAGATAGGTTTATAATAAGAAATTATTTGGTGTTAGGAATATAATAATTACCTTTTTAGGAAGGAACAGTATTAACGTTAATTTAGGTAGACTAAAGCTCCTGTCATCTTTTGTTCTTGTAGTCCTGCTTCTTTGAAGCCAGAGAAACCAAAATCTACACACAAAGGAAAAGAAAAAATATCTGCAAAGGAAGAAAATATAGCCCATATTTTCCAATGTCTCAGAAAGAATATCTGTATTGAAAAAATTCTCATGCTACCTCTAAGCAGTCAGCACAGAATGCTGTAAGTGCTCTAATTGTGGTAGCATGGTACTCCCCTATGTCTATTCGCCCGGCTGCGGAGTACCATTAGCCCAGAGAAAGCACCTTATTAATACAATTGTAACTCTCCAGTGCCTGAGTAGCCTTCTCACATCTAGTTCACTGTCATGGCTTAGGCACAACTGGTAACTCAGCATCATGCTGCCATTCACTCACCCCCCTAAATTTCTCCCCTCCAAGTGGGATGGGGAGGAGAATCAAAAGAATGTAAACCTCAAGTTTTGAGATAAGAATAGTTTAATAACTAAAATATGATATAATATAATATAATAATAATAATGAATAATAATAATGATGGAAATAACAAGGGGAGAGAATATAAAAGGGGGAAGGGTTTTAATATTGGTTTTAAATCTTGAATTTGGATAGTACTATATGTGTGCCCTTAATTTCTATTGAGTTTGACAATTTTATGTATCAAGCTGTGTTATGGTCTAAGTTGTCTATGACAACAAAGTCTAAGCCTCTGTTTAACAGTATTTACTGCTCCCTACCCTCACTCCTGTTCTGGTGTCCTCAACATAAAAAGGACATGGTTATGGATGGATCTCTTGCCCTTTGATGAGAGTTTGAAGGGTTTGGGCTTGGTCAGCCTGGGGAAGACATGACTTATCTAACAGCATCTTCTGCTGCCTACGAGGACATCAAAGGGACAAAGTCAGGATTTTCACAGTGATGCATGGTAGAGTAGGAGGATTAACAACCACATGCATAAGCTGAAAGAAGAAAGGTTCAGGCAACATAAAAAATATCTTTTCCCCTTGAGGCTAGCCAAGCAGTAAAGAAGCTTGTCTAGTTAGGTTGTGTAGTCTCTATTCTCAACATTTAAAAGACCCAAAAGCATTAAGCCTGGTCTGAGCACAGAACTGGCTTTACTGTGAGCAGAACATTGGAATAGATGACTTCCAAAGGTCCCTTCCAACGTGAATTATCCTATGATTTTATATTTACATGAAAAAGCAATATATATATTTCTGTCAAAGTCATCACTTCAGAACTGAATTTCTTGAAAGTCAAAAGACAGATGTTTCTAGTCAACTCAGTTTAAAATTAAATGGACCCCTTTCCTGAAGATTTCCAGAAGAATGGAAAATATTAGTCAAGTGCCAGCTATGTCACCTTTTTCAGACACTTACTTTTCTACTAGGTGTGTGTCAGTGTTTTTCACAGGAGATGTCAAAATACAGATTCCAGATCTGTGGAAGTCCTCCATGCAACAAATATTTAGGATCATCTGAATGAACACGGTAGGAAATTTTAGCCTATGTTTTTTCTCATCCTCTCGCTCTGCAAAATACATATTAAAATATTCGCGTGAACAAGAACTGTTAGCAGCATACCTCATACTTCTGAAAGGTGAGGGCATGGGGTGCACTGTAAGTAAATCACATGCAGGAGATGCCTGGTCTTCAGAGGTTCCTGGATTGCATGGGATGGGAGTGGATGAAGCTGAAACCACAAAGACTAGCATCATCATAGCTTAATGGCCCTTAATTTCTCTCAGTGAAGGGTTTAGATTTTACAGATGTCACATTTCATCCCAGGCCTCATGCTGCTCATGAGAGACACAGGAGACACTCTTGAACTGCTTGCGAGTTACTGGTTTGACACTGCTGTCTTTGGCAATAGGAATTTTATTATCTGAGTTATTATTTTATTACAATGAAGTTAAACTCTGTGAAGGGGGTTTGCATAAGGAATGACAATTCTGTACAGAGGAGGGCAGGAACTTTATCTGCTTGGGGGAGCAGGGCTCACACAGGTTGGGTTTTGCATGCTGTAAGCTGGAAGGTGTCGCAAAAGAATGTCTTTTTAATGACTTCTGAACTTTTTTAAAATCCTGATAGTCAATAGCCCTGGATTTGGAGAAGGCTGAGGTTCTGAATGAATTCTGTGCCTCGGTCTTCTCTGGCAAATGCTCTGACCGCACCACCCAAGTCTTGGAAGGCAGATGCAGGGAATGTGAGAATGAAGACCCTAGGCCCACTGTAGGAGAGGATCTGGTTAGAGACCATCTTAAAAATCTGAACGTGCACAAGTCCATGAGGCCTGATGAAGTCCATCTGAAGGTCCTGAAGGAGCTGGCAAATGAAGTTGCTAAGGCACTGTACATCATATTTGAAAAATCATGGCAGTCAGGTGAAGTGCCCAAAGACTGGAAAAAGAGAAATATAACCCCCATTTTCAAGAAGGGGAAAATGGATGACCCAGGGAATTACAGACCAGTCAGTCTCACCTCTGTGCCTGGCAAAATCTTGGAGCACATTCTCCTGGAAGGCATGCTAAGGCACATGAAAAACAACAAGGTGCTTGGTGACAGCCAGCATGGCTTCACTAAGGGGAAATCCTGCCTGACCAATTTGGTGGCCTTCTATAATGGGGCTACAGAACTGATGGAAAGGAGTAGAGCAGCTGATGTAATCTACCTGGACTTGTGTAAAGCATTCAACACTGTTTCACACAACATCCTTGTCTCTAAACTGGCGAGACATCAATTTGATGGATGGACCACTCGGTGGATAATGAACTGGCTGGAGGGCCGCACACAAAGATTTGTGTTCAATGGCTCAGTGCTCGTCTGGAGACCAATAACGAGTGGTGTCCCTCAGGGATCAGTGCTGGGACCGGTCTTGTTCAGCATCGTTGTCGCTGACATGGACAGTGGGATTGAGTGCACCCTCAGCAAGTTTGCCGATGACAGCAAGCTGTGTGGTTCGGTTGATAACACTGGAGGGAAGGAATGCCATCCAGAGGGACCTTGACATGCTTGTGATATGGGCTGATAGCAACCTCATGAAGTTTAACCATGCCAAGTGCAAGGTCCTACACCTGGGTCGGAGCAATCCCAGGCACAGCTACAGGCTGCGCAGAGAAGAGATTCAGAGGAACCCTATGGAGAAGGACTTGGGGGTGCTGGCTGATGAGAAAAGGAGCATGACCAGCAGGTCAAAGGAGGTGATCCTGCTCCTTTATTCTGCTCTCGTGAGACCTCACTTGGAGTACTGTGTGTAGTTCTGGTGTCCTCAACATAAAAAGGACATGGAACTGTTGGAACAAGTCCAGAGGAGGGCCACGAGGATGATCAGGGAACTGGAGCACCTCCTATATGAAGATCGGCTGAGAAAGTTGGGGCTGTTCAGCCTGGAGAAGGGAAGGCTGAGTGGAGACCTCATAGCAGCCTTCCAGTATCTGAAGAGGGCCTATAGGGATGCTGGGGAGGGGCTCTTCATCTGGGACTGTAGTGACAGGACAAGGGGTAATGGGTTAAAACTTAAACAGGGGAAGTTTAGATTGGATATAAGAAGGAAGTTCTTCACTGTAAGGGTGGTGAGACACTGGAATGAGTTGCCCAGGGAGGTTGTGAATGTTCTATCCCTGGCAGTGTTTAAGGCCAGGTTGGACGAAGCCTTGGGTTAGTGTGAGGTGTCCCTGCTCATGGGAGAGGGAGTTGGAAGCAGATGATATTAAGGTCTTTTCCAACCATAACTATTCTATGATTCTATGATAGAAATGATCTATCCATCTGAATGTGAGCCTCTGAATCAGAAATCTGGCTGTAGTCAGTAGTCAACCAGAAATTGGGAAAATGGGTCTCAACACTTCCTTTGCTCGAGTGACTAAGTAGAGCAACAAGGTATCATTCAAAAAATTGGTTGCCTATTAACTTGCACTCCATTCCACTTGCACTTCAGTCAGAGCAAATCTGGTCAGTTGTTAATCTTTAATTTGCTTTTATTTCTTGCTTTTGATAATCCTGTCTAAATTCAGATATTTACTTCTTAGCTTGGATATAGTTTTATGATAGCTTCGTCATGGCTAACTTCATAGGAGAATAATGCTTCTCTTAACAAATTGGTTTATACATATTTGATGCCAAAATATTGACAAAACACAATGAAATACCTGCAGTATATTGAAATAGCCTTTGAAATGCTGACATTTTTCAAAATATGCAAATATACAGTGGGGTGCTCTTTCCCATATATTTTTATCAGGGACATACTCATGATGTCAGTTTAAAAAAAACACATGCAAGATAGCAGAGAACTCCCTTTATCTGTATGCCAAATGTATATGACAGCACTAATGTTACTTTTTCCTCATTTATTTTAGCCCTGACCTGAAAGAACAAGAAGGTTACAGTCTTCACGGAACTGGCATTTTGGCTGAGGAGTCCCATCTGGATTCTCCCTAGACCTTTCATTTTTTCTGTCACATGACACTAGTTGTGGATGATGCCCACTGAGATTAAAATTACCTTTACTTGTATAGCAAATCACTTACTTAGTATCTCTATCCAACATACAGAATTGCCATTAAAGAATATTAACCATGCAATATCCCTATGCAAAATTTCAGAAGATAATGTACCTCCTGCAAATTCTAAAAATGAAAATTTGATTCTTCTGCTTCCACTGTTTTACTAATCTATATCAGTAAAGCTACTTAGAAGCTATGTATGGTAGAAATCATACCTGAAGAGATATACAGAAGCATTTTCTTTGTAGTTGCCCTTCAAAGGTAACCCTAGACAAAAAGGGTGAGATTTATTAGCTGACATTATGTTTAACATAAAGACATCCAGATCATCTTCCCTATCACCTTGATCCAGAAGGACAGAAGTCTCCCATAGGTCCTATATTATCTGGTAAACCATGTACAGGTGTCTCAGATACTCCAGTATGTCTAAAATGCCACTAAAGGCCTATGAATTCAACTCCAAGTGCTTCTTGTACACTTGGTATTATACTACAACACGATGAACTTTTAATTAAAGTTAAAATAATGTTATTGTTTATATTTTATTTTTTGTCTTTATTTTCCCATATTTTATTGTGTTAAACTTCTTGAGATCTTGTATTTTTGAGAAAAAAAAAGGTTAATGTGTACATCTCATACACTGGCGAGGTCAAAGAGACTGGTGTGTGAAGCCCACAGAGTTAGGAGTTAACACTAGCAGTACTTTCAGCAGACCATGCATTTGAATTCCTAGCTTCTTGCAGCAACCACTGTTGAACTTTTTGTTCAACAAATTTACAACAGCAGGATATATTTTAAAAGACCTATTGCATAGTTTTTCAAGAAGCTTAAAACATTTTTAATCATACCTTTTGAGATTTGTTCCTTAAGCTGAACTGCTTGTGTTTTTTCCAGGCAGGTAAATGATGACATAGGATTTTACTTGCTTATGGTGTACCCAATCTACTGACTTGGACTCATTTTCTTTACATAATGAAGTTGATACAAAGTAGTGAAGTCTTAACAACAAGCCCCAGGACTTCTGTTCATTCATTCAAATCAGCAAGCAGTTACCTTTCCTTGACTTGCCCATAGTGGATCAGTGTTTGGAGGAAGAGGTGATACCCAGCTGCTCAGAATTCCTTTAACTTTCTTTGTTGAGCAGCTTCCTGTGTTCCGATGATCCTTGAGGAAGAATGACACTAGACATCTAATTGCAAAGTAGATATCTCTTTCTGTGGGCTATCATAAATTAGACAGGAAAGAACAATGTCAAATCATCTGGAGAACTTAAAGGAACACAAGAGTAGGAACAATTATCTGACTCAGAGAGTAATCAGTAAGAGCTTGCTGAATGAAGAATATATTACCTTAAATCAATTTCAACACTCCTGTCCATGGACAGAAGTTTAGGTAATACTGAGTGCATATAGTCACAAAACAGTAATTTTCAAATTAATTTCAGTCATAGTATCTGAGGTTTTGTACAAACTGCCAAGAAAAGACCACTTTCCTACAGGATTTTAAGTTGCCTCTGAAGTGTGGATAAGCTCTAGTGTATGCATTTAAGTGCATATAAATTAGCAATTACGTCTAAAAGCAGTTTAATGAAATGGGACTTTTTAAAAAGTGATATTTGTTTTATCATGGAAGTGCTATCAATTATTAGTAAGTTCATATTTTTACTAATAATTTTGCTGGTTTTCTCATACTTTTATGCAAAGGCAAATTGAAATATGAGTTCCTTCCATACAGCCGTGATGGATCCATTTTAAATAATACAAAGCCAAGAGCATAAAACTTCTACTAAATCTTCTTTCTATTTTATTGACCACTGTGCATTCCAAGATGTCCCAGATGTATCAAAATAAGTACGAAGACAGTTAAGCTGCAATGTGATTATTGCCAGGTAATGGTGAGCTACTCCCAGGAAATAAGATGCAGCTTTCTGCTTTCACATCTAGCTAGTTTTTTGTGCATTTTGTGTTTCCCTAGACAAATAAAGAAGCAGAGTGCTGGAACTAAACAGATGAAAATGGAGAACAAACTCACAACTGTGGCTTCATTACTGGCTCATTTGGCACATGTTGTTGATACAGTCAAAGCGCTTATCTACATGGGTAGACGTGGACAGATCCTGAGCTCAAAGCTGGCTTGTCTAGTGCACCCTTATATGAAAACCTGTGTGTCTGCATTTACTGCTGTGTCTTCTGCTAGCACCTCATAGATGTGTGTATCACTTGGACAAAGCTCACAATAGCCAAGCTAGCAGAGTGGTAGTAAAGTATGAAGCTCTGGCTTAAGAAAAGTTAGGTCACTGGAGAGAAAGATTATCTATGGCTCTTGGCTTCTTCACAAGGCTCAGGAGAAAAAAAACCCAGGCATGCCATGAGCAGACAGTGCAGGCAACTTGAACTAATGTAGATTGAGTAACAAGTGACACACATGGTTTAGCAGGCCATTCAGACTTCCTGAATATCACCCTGCTAAGCACATAGCAAATCACAAACATGCCCAGAACGTGGCATGCAGGAATTACAAAAGGGTGAATAAAAGGGCTACATGTACATGTCTTCTCTTCTATGTTTACAGTTCTGTATTTTACAAGCTGTCCCTTTCTATGGTAATCCATTTTTAGTTCATATGCAAGCACTATTTGATCAAGCAGAAGCTGCAGTTAAGCATGTAAATCTATTCATATTTCAGTATCATTTTAGAACATCAAAGGAAATAATATTTAATGAGTAAAGTTTTTCATGGTTTAAAATAGGAAAAAAACCTCTACTATAAGATTTCCAGTTTGATTGTTTTGCTTTCAATAGTCAGAATGCACAAGTTTTTCAACTTGTAGAGCAGTGTCTTAAAATTAATGTGCCATGAAAGTAAAATTACTCTCTTACACTTTGCATGCTCTTCTTCTTTATCCAAGAGTCCTGTGACAGCCACCTAATACCAGCTACGTTTTCAAGTGTCCCTTCTCTTTATTGAAGATAATTGGAAGCATCAGCTCCATTCTTGGAATGTGCACTCCCATGCTTATAGCTGAAAACTGTGATCACAGCATATCCAAACATCTCTTCATCTTCCCAGTTTCAACATAATTTTATAGCTCTGATCATGTACTGGAATAAGGAGTTGGTTATTTTAAGTAGTCATGCCTTGATTTGTGTCAACTTGAAAAAATTGCAGAACTGCTGTAATTTTCAAGTTAGTTCTTTCACTGCATGCCACCTGTGAACTAAAAAATGTTCTTTCCAAAAAAGACTCAGTGACTGGTGCTCAGTGATAGGTTCCTCATCCATTCCTGAATTTTTTTAAGTGTTGTAACTTGGCTAATATGCCAGCAGCAGTTCTGTGGTACAAAAGATGCTGAGTGTCAGAGGTCTAGTTACGGAAACTACCAGTCTGGGCTTGCCGTTTGCTTTGGTTTGTGAGGATCCTCTCAGGCTGACTGCCCTACATACAGTCAAAGACAAGAGATTCCTATACATTGAAAGGACCCAGCAGGCTTATTCCCAGCACTTCGTTTTGCAGCTCTTGCAGGTTAAAAAGGCAAAGAGTCTGACAGTGGGGATTATCTTCATGAGTATGTTCAACTTGTGACAGCTTTGAGTGTCACAGGTAAGAGTGAAATGGGGTCTGTAGTTCTGCAGCAGAGGGTATTCTGTCTGTGGAGAAGTCTGTATTTGCCTATAGATGGTAGTTTCTATTCAGAGGACTTCAGACACAAAATATGCAGGTTACTGGTTCATGGCAGCACTGAACAAAGAAGGCAGAGTTAAAGAAACTTGGAGACTAACTTAACTCTTGCTTTCCTGATTTTGATAAGCTTTGCAGATGTTCTATCAGCTTCCAACATCTTCCAAGAAATAGATATATTGAGTATGACTTGAAAATGCATTTTTTACACTGAAAATTATCAAGATGTTTATGTCTACAGGCAAATTAGGTGTCCCGTGTCCTGTACAAACCAAGTCTCCTACAAAACCAATGAGTCTAGTAAGTGTCTCAGCTTACTCTGGAGTTGAGACTTACTCCTTGGGCTCTCCACTGACTCTGAAGAGAGCTCAGATAGCTGTCTCTGAAATAATAACACCTATAAGCTGATAACTAGAACTGGTCATCCACAGTTGCAAACTGAACACCTCCCTGACTCTCCTCTTATTGCTCCTGCTTTTGTAGGAGTTAATTAATGGTGCTCTACACAAGTTCTTGGGGTACTATTTTGCAAAGTAGGGTACATTGTGGAATTTCTAAATCCTGGTTTCTGATTTCTAAATTCTTCCCATCCCTGGACACTTATTTATGAAGCAAAGAAGGTGAAAACATCTTTTCCTTTCTCTTTGCCATGATTCTGTTACAGCACATAATCTTTTCTACCATCCTTCCTTTCTCTTTATATCATTATAATTTCAAAACTACTAGGACATAAAGAGTTGTTTTTCCTTGTCTGCTTTCAGACTTGTGTGTTCCAAGTAGCAGTTTAAAGGGCAGCTGAAAACACAATGATATTCTAGTCTGAACACCAAGCAGGCCCCTTTTTGTCAAGCATCGAAGCCTGGCCCCCCATCCCTCTGCATTCCTGGAGGGCCTCACTGCTTCCTCCATTGTTTTTGTGCTATCTCTTTTTAACTTCTTCCTTCATCTCACTTCCACACTTCCCTTTATGAGTACCCCAACCTTTTGAATCCCCTACCCCTTAAAATCCTTCCCCTGTAGCCAGCATTTGCTGACACAATTCTTTTTCTTCAGTATGGCCCCTTTGTGAACTTCTTCCTGCAGAGAACATTTCTGTAAAATAATATTTGTTAAAAGCTTCAACCAGCTGACAGATTGCAGCACGTAGCTTCTTTCTCTGGAGATTTTTACAGACAGTCGTGCTCAAGTGCCTGGGGCTGGGCAAGGCTGGCTCAATGACTGCAGTACATACGCAAGAACTGCCCAGTTCATATAAATCAGGCAGGGCTAAAAGGTTTCTGGAGAGGAAGGGTAAGTCCACAGAGGCAAATGCCTACAGGTGCCTTTTTTATTTGGGTCTGAAAGCTTTGTACTTTGTCTGATATGTTCTGCTGCTTAGGAAAGCCAGACATTGTATCAGCTTGGCTATCTGACGTCTACTAAAGGAAGGGGTTTCAGCAAAATAAAATAAATCAGTCTACACAATGAATAAAAAAATACGTTCATATTAGTATTAGTTTTATTTCAGATTCTTTCTGTATCACCCAGCTGTCCTGTTGTTCATCTCTAGCTCTTGCTTTCCTTGTTGGGCATTCAATCAGATTTTCCGTTCTGAAATTTCTCTGCTTTTGGATGGTGTTGTTTTTTGTCAAAAACATAAGGAGGTCTAGCAACCACTCTTCTGAGATGTAAGCTAGCACTCAATTAAAATTCTTTAAACTTCAGTGCACCAGACTCTCTAATGGCCTCACAGTTTGAATACAGAAGCAGTTAAGATACCAGGCACCTGGGACCCGGTGTCAGATCTGTTCAAAGGTGATGGAGAAAAAGTGATGTTAGAATATCCAAAATTGCAATCCTTACCTACCCCCAAGCCTGCTAATCATTCCCGATTTCCTTTTTTCCACAGCTCCTGTCTTCATTAGTGGTTAGAAAGATCAGACCACAGGTCATCAACTTAACGTGAAGAAAATGTCAGCATTACACAAGCAGAGCATTTAATAGCTAAATGGCTTTTCTTGAGTAACAACTCATACTTGTAAATTAATCATGCTGCAACAGTCTAGTGTCACTCTAGGCTAACTCAACATACTAATTTAACTCATTTTCCGTGTTCTGAATGTGGAAACATTAAATCTAGGTCAATATTTTCAGTAAATTCAATAAATTATTCACCAAGTCAATTATTTTCTTGAGATCTTTGGTACCACAAATTTTCTACCTCGTGCCATGGCACCATTTTAGCATTCAAGGAAAGAAACATTTTTACCTGCAAAGGAACTGTGCAGACATGCATCTTAATTCAGAATTTAACATCTCTAGGTATAGCATAGCAGGAGGTAAGCAAATTTCATCTCACCGCACATTTGATTATCTTCAGACTGAGAACTACTTGTGTCTATAGCAGCTTATTCACAAAGTCGAGAAAGTGAAAATCCTACATTAACGCCATAAAATCTGTATATTCCTAGAAGCAAGTTGTTAAGCAGTTTGTCTAGCATTGGCTGAAACTGTAATATAGATTCAGATCACTTGCCTAATTTTGTAAATCAAAATGTGCTCATTATAATTTAGCAAATTTATTTATTTGTTTATTTATTTATTTATTTCCTTTTTTATTTTTGCCGCTTGCATGTAGGATTATCAAAATCACACCAAGGCAAAAATTGCAAGTAAATGTTAGAAGTAAAAGCTAGATAATAATTTCATGTCTTTGTTAGATTTATTGTTTTTTGACAGAAGTAAACTGTACGAAAATGTTGAATGATATAAATGGACATCTGACATGCAAAGTTGAGTAAGCAGTTCCAAATATAAAAGCTGGGCAGATGAGAGAAATGAAGAATACAAGCAGGACACAAAGAGACAATTTGGAGGACACACTGGGAGGCCTGCCAACACAGGGAAGGGCAGATTTAGACATTGTCATAAAATATTCACAGGGCTCAACCACAGTAGATCAAAAGTTAAAAGGAAATCGTCCAGTAAAATCCCTTCAAAACTGACATGCTCAACATGCTGTTGTTTACAATGCCAATCCCAGCAGCCTGCACTGGTAATGAATGGCTTGAACTGAGATGCTGCTGTAGAAGTTTCTGCTGTATTGGCCAGCTGATGTTCATTGCCTGTGGCAGGTGCTGTTGAAATTGGCAAAGGCATCCCGCTCTGCCTGTCAAATTTACCTTCCTTTCCCCCTTAAGTGCTCCTTTTGCTTGTCATCACTGTCACGGGCATCCTCAGAAACAGGGCTTTTTCCTCAGTTGCACTTATAGTGAAAACTTGAGTATCAGGCATGCAGGATCACGCAATCAGAACCTCTGCTCCCACTGACATCCAAAAATTAACCTTTTCCTTTTTTGTAGCCTTGATCAGCTAGTGATAGGAGGAGTAAACTGTTAGTGCTACTTCACTAAGTTTGTATTTGAAATGTTTAGCACACCATTAATTAACATTATAATTATTAATAGATTTTTTTAAAGGCATTGGTGTCATGATTTTTTTTATTTATTTTCACAGATTTAGTTCTGATTACTAAGAAAACACCAGAAAGGAGAAACTGTTCTCACAGCGTCATACTTGGATGTGTTTAGTCATAAATTTTTATCTTTGACTTGAGCAAACCATTCTGAAGAGCCCTGCTTTTAATGGGTTTTCCAGTTATATTGACTAATGTACAGAGAAAAGAGGTCAAGTAACAACGATGTCCAAATAAAATTAGACACTACTAAAATCAGAATTTATGGCTTTCTTAGCTCTGTCTTCTTCTCCAGCCATTTACTCCCAAGCCATTCAGGGTTTTTCTAATTACATAGTATTTTTCACAGTAAATGCAAGCATTGTGCTTTGTTGGCATATCTTACATTTCTCTTAGAAGCTGCTAATTAGACCATATTTTTCATGTACAGGATGAATATCTGATCCCAGATACATGGTGTTGAATGTTATGGTGATTATCAGCAGTTCAATGTACAATTATGCATTTTGGGTTTGAACTTCACTGGTAACAAGATTAATGATGTACAATGTTTTCCATTAACCCAGTGAGGTTCTGGGACAGTAAACCATTAACTCAGAGGTATTTCCTTTCTGAAGAACTAAGACAATGAATATACAGACTGATCCTAGTGCGGCCTCATTCTTGACAGTCACCCAAGTGCTTCCATAATGCACCTATTAATCTCTGAAACAAGTCATCAGATGCATCACATCATAGCAATTTTTTTCTGAAACATGGACACATCATGAGCAACATGGCAAGTACTTAATAGAGTTTCAAATACATTTGCAAAGCAGGCTGTTAGAAGAAGTTTGCTGCATTTAAATGGCATATAAGGTTGAGTTTATTCTAAGCTCTATATTATGTTTGAAATTTTGGAATACAAAACAACAGAAGAACAAATAGAAGATAGCTCTGGTATCTATTTTTAGCTGGAAGAAGTACTTAAACACATTGCATCTTTCATGACATGGCCATTTCCTGTTGCAGAACACTCCCATCAATAGAGAGAGAGATACTGGGAAAGCCAGGGATGAGAAATTAAATCCATGAAACACTTATCTTTGAGAGCAGGACAGGAAGTGGTGAGAACAGACATTTATTCTTATTCTGAGTGTCTCAGGTCTAGGGAAATGAGTTGTATTGACAAGCAGTGAGCCATTGATCCATTTTCTTCATAGAAGTATGGAAAAAGTATCCCTCAGGAAGTAAATAAATTGTTGAATGCAAAGCTTTATCCTTAGCTGGGGCAAAAGCTCTGTTGTTGCACCTGACCACGTAAACTACTGTAAAAATTATTAATTTAAATATGTAATGGAAAAGAAATAGTCAAGGAATGAGAGCTAATCAACTCCATTTTCCAAATAGCCCCTTTTACTTTATCTTTGTGGTGCCTGAGTTGGTGTTATTACCGAAGACAGTATATGGTCTCCTAATTGCACAGACTCATTAAAATGAGTCCTGCAAGTATTTGCTGAATACTTCATCCTTTAGAAACATAAAAAAGCTATTGGCATGGTTTCCTGATGGCATAACTTGCATCTAAATATCTCTCTTTATGTGTTTTTCTTGCCATTACTTGAATCCCCTATAGAACGCTACTATCCTGAAGTGTTTCTTACTCAAGGAGCTCAAATGTGGGCCTGCTAATGACAAGTTTATGTCCAAAAGAGGGGATATCAAGACCCAACCTGCTCCCTAGTGTTGTGAGATTGCACAAGGACTCTACTGAGGGAGACAGACTACTGCACTTGATGTTTCCCTGAGAACCAGGGAAAGGTGAATACCAAACTGCACCACTGACTCTCCCTCACCTCCTCTTGGAACTGAATTGCACCCCTTCCTCCAGGTAGTTGAGAAGGGGCTGTGCTAGTTCTGTTACCACATCCTGGGGTCCCACTAGCATCTCATTAATCTTATTTGTAGTCTTGGTATTTTTCTATGTGATTTCACATCTGTCCAAGCAATGCAGGATTCAGAATTTGGCATGGGGGTTGTTTCTTCCTCAAAAAAGTGTATAATGTTTCTGCTTGAGCCTTCCTTTAGTACAGAAAAAATAGTGGGAAAGTAACAAGAAACAGGCAAAGAAAAACATACCCTGGAGAGAGAGATAGGGGAAGAGCAGAGGAGGAAAGGGAAATGTCAATATAATCAGTGCTGCAAAGATGGAGCTGTTCCAAGCCTGTATCAGGGCAATTGGTCATTCAGCTTGATCTTGGATCTGTCAGGAGCACAGAACATAACCCATTGTTCACAGAGAATACACTATTCCTTCTCCATTGATTGCATTTTTAGAACAGTCAGCATTTTCCTTGAGAAAACTTTTACAGATGCTCTTGGGTATTGAAGAATACGAGACTTGCCAAAAGAGGAGCCTTAGGTTTCTTGCTATTCCTAGCCTCTGACTCCTCAGAGCAACAGCTGTCATCTTTCAAATCGGGGTTTTTTTGTCAGAATGTGACTTTTTGGTTAAGTTTTTTTCCCCTTCTGTACATTCTCTTTTACATTTTTCTCCTTCTTATTGTAACAAAAAGTTTTCTCTTGTTTCAGCACAGCTTCCTTTATATTTCACTTTCTATTTCAGCAGTGTGTTGTATTTAATAGGAGACATTTCCAAAAGGGCTGAGGGTCAGACTTTCAAGTTTGCAGCACTTAACAGCTGCATATGTTTGAACTGAACATCCATTCAGACAGCTATAAAGGTTGCCTGTTTCACGGCATTTAAGCAGACTAAGCATGGCCATGCAACACAATGCATTGCTGACTTACAGAATCCCGAAGAACATCCTGGTGAGCAGGACCAGTCATTAAAGCTGAAAATCGTGATTTCTGTGGCAGTGTCTGGGCAACATGACCTTGCCCTTCCAAAAGCAATTCAGGTTAGTATTGCACTGGCTCAGTGGCATTGTCCCTTCCAAGTGGGGAGCTTGAATTATGTCTCGATTTAAGGCTGAGGTGGAAGAGGCACTTTTCCTTCTCAGCTTGATGATCATTTTGAGACAATGTAACTTTTGTAACAGCATTCACTTTCCAGTCTTGGAAGTTGCACAGCAGCTTTGTCTTTAAACACGCCTGATCAGCAGTTCAAGCACAATCTCTCTTATATATGACTGTAGTATCTGTTAAGGTCACTGTACTTCACCAGCAGCCTAACTCTTAATGCCCCATTCATAGTTCTTGACCACTTTAATTATTATTTTGCTTAAGACTGAAAGTAAAAGATTCTATTGCCAGATCAGGATCAAAGTCATTACCTCTAAAACAGAAAGAGATTTTGGGTCCCAAATTCAATGCCTGAATTAAGTTCAGCTTCAGGGAGTTTTCTTTGCCATTCCTTGAAAAGTACGGCAACTATTTTGTATGTTTTGTAGTGGACTCTGTCCCTGACAGAGTTATTATCACATATTCTGAAGTACTTCTCTGCATTTTTGCAGCTACTCATGTAAAATGATCAATTTATTTTGCATAATATGTCCACAAATACAAGCAAAACCTAAACATTTTATAAATCATCTGACATTCCAACAGTATGCCGTTTACTGGCTTCAGATGACTCATTGTCATATTCATTTCTTAGCTTGTTCATCTATTAAATGTAACATGCTCTACAACAAGTGACCCATTTAATTTTCAATTCTAATTGTGATTTTTTGGAGCCTCCTAATCCATTTTTTTTCTAATCTGAGCATCAAAGGTTAATATTTTAAAATTAGACATCTAAACAGAAGTGGGTCATAGTGACTGCTAAATAAGCAAAGCAATTACAATTGTGTAGCATTTAGCATTTCTTCTACTAACTTTCCATAAATAAAAACTTTCCTCAAAGGTTTCAACAGTTTAATTCTGAGCTAACACTAGCTATAAAAGTTATTCCCAAATTCAAATAATTCTGTAGTTATGAGTAGCAAGACAATTATCATAGACCTCTATAGAAATGTAAATTTTTTAGATACTTCACTGAAATTATAACACTTTCTAATTACACACAGACACAGAACAAAAGCCCAAAGGACATTCTTATATCTGATATTCTTGCTGATTATTGCATCTTGATTAGCACATATTGATGGAATGTGATCACTGATGTCATTACAAAGTATACACTTTAATACTGTTCAAGATTGTTCATGTCTGGCAAGCTCTACAACAGCTTTAATATTTTATAGTAATAGTATTGCATTGATTTCTTCTAGGTACTTTTTTCCTTCTTATTGAGCTTGTAGATCTACTACAGGTTCTTTGCTATTTGTGTATAATGCCTTTAAGGATCAGTGTGCCTTTCCTCTCATTTTACACATTTTTCAGCTCTTCCCCCTCTCTTTCAAGAAAGCCAGTGTAAATAAATGGTTTCTGAGGCCATAAAGCCTGTGTGAAATGTCTGAATGACAAAGTAATGAACATTGTTTGTGGCTGGAGTCAACACAAGTATTTATTGCTAAGCAACAAAGACTGATGTCAGTGAGTTTTGCCAAATGCAGATGGTGAGTAGGTTTGTTGAAAAAAAAATAAAAATCAAATCACTCTAACATAACTCTTTACAGTGGATTCTAATATAATAGAAATAAAATGCACTCAACTGGTCAGAGTGAAGGGCTCCACAGAGAGGAATAAGGTTAATTTAATAAGAGTATCTGCTGCCTTGGCCTATATTTTAGGGAGTCACTCATATGTAAGAGTATTCCTAATCTTTCTCAGCAAGACTTAAGGAAAGAAAGATATCTGCAAAGTTTTCCAGAAGCGCCTGCCTGCTCAAAAGCTGCTGTTCAGAGTGTTATTGCAAACAAAGGAAGGACACAGTGCATCCTACCTGGTTGGCAAGGAAGTAGCATATGGAATATGCAGTACAACCTAACTGGTCACTTTAGTCTCCTACAGCATAAACAGGTTTTAGTCCTGTTCAGCAAATGCCTTTGTGTTCTCTCTCTGAACAACTCACCAGGTGTGGGGACTGGGGACTGGTGGACTAAGATTGATGATTATGTTACTGCAAAGTTGAACGTGTGTCCTACTGGGGGTGTCCACCAAACTCCTTTTGTTTGAAACGAGACCTGCCACACACCAGAACATACTCATTTATCTCCTTTGAGCATGCTGATGAAAACACGGTAATCTTAATGCATATCCTTTAGGCAGAGATCTGTCAAAATCAGATGCAACTTTTCCTTATTCCCATACAGAGCAGACAAAAGCAAACTTTGGTCCCAATCTGTGAGAAGTCCTGACTCTCTGCAGGGACAGTATCACAGTATCACAGTATGTTAGAGATTGGAAGGGACCTCAAAAGATCATCTAGTCCAATCCCCCTGCCGGAGCAGGAACACCTAGATAAGGTTACACAGGAACGTGTCCAGGCGGGTCTTGAATGTCTCCAGAGAAGGAGACTCCACAACCTCCCTGGGCAGCCTGTTCCAGTGTTCCGTCACCCTCACTGAGAAGAAGTTTCTTCTCAAGTTTAAGTGGAACCTCTTGTGTTCCAGTTTGTACCCATTTCCCCTTGTCCTATCATTGTTTGCCACCGAGAAGAGCCTGGCTCCATCCTCGTGACACTCCCCCTTTATATATTTATATACACTAATAAGGTCACCCCTCAGTCTCCTCCAAACTATAGAGACCCAGCTCCCTCAGTCTTTCCTCATAAGGGAGATGCTCCACTCCCTTAATCATCTTAGTTGCCCTGCGCTGGACTCTCTCCAGCAGGTCCCTGTCCTTCTTAAACTGAGGGGCCCAGAACTGGACACAATATTCCAGATGAGGTCTCACCAGGGCTGAGTAGAGGGGAAGGAGAACCTCTCTTGACCTACTAACCACCCCCCTTCTAATACAACCCAGGATGCCATTGGCCTTCTTGGCCACAAGGGCACAGTGTCGGCTCATGGTCACCCTGTCGTCCACCAGGACCCCCAGGTCCCTCTTCCCTACACTGCTCTCTAACAGGTCGTTCCCCAGTCTATACTGGAACCTGGAGTTGTTCCTGCCCAGATGCAGGACTCTACACTTTCCCTTGTTATATTTCATCAAGTTATTCCCCGCCCAGCTCTCCAGCCTGTCCAGGTCTCGCTGGATGGCAGCACAGCCTTCTGGCGTGTCGGCCACTCCTCCCAGCTTAGTGTCATCAGCAAACTTGCTGACAGTACACTCAATTCCCTCATCTAAATCGTTGATGAATATATTAAATAATACTGGTCCCAGTACCGACCCTTGAGGCACTCCACTAAATACAGGCCTCCAACTAGACTCCGCCCCATAGACTACAACTCTCTGGCTTCTCTCCTTCAGCCAGTTCACAGTCCACCTCACTACCCGATCATCCAGAACACACTTCCTCAATTTAGCCGCAAGGATGCTGTGGGAGACTGTGTCAAATGCTTTGCTGAACTCAAGGTAGACCACATCCACCGCTCTGCCATCATCCATCCACAGTGTTATTTCCTCATAAAAGGCTACGAGATTGGTCAAGCATGACTTCCCCTTGGTGAAGCCATGTTGACTGCTCCTCATAACCCTCTTATCCTTGATATGCCTTCAGATGGCACCAAGGATAAGGTGTTCCATCACTTTCCCAGGAATGGAGGTGAGGCTGACTGGTCTATAGTTACCCGGGTCCTCCTTCTTGCCCTTTTTGAAGACGGGAGTGACATTTGCTTTCCTCCAGTCCTCAGGCACCTCTCCTGTTTCCCAAGACTTGGTAAAGATGATGGAGAGCGGTCTAGCAATGACCTCCGCCAGTTCCCTCAGCACCCGTGGGTGCATCCCATCTGGACCCATGGATTTATGGATGTCCAGATTGCTCATCTGGTCTTTAACCCATTCCTCATCGACTAAGGCAGACCGCTCCGTTGACCTGTCTTCAGTATGCTTGGTTTGAAAAACATACAACCAAACTGTTGTTGTTTAGAACTAAAAGACTGTGATGGAGACAACCCTTGCTGGCCTGTACCAACAGTTATGTTGGTGCAGGGCCTGGAATAGGAGCCTGAGTAGGATAAGTACATGAAATGGTGTGATGATGGCAATAAAGTAAACACACACACACAGAGCAAACCAACCCTACATCTTGTAGAAGGTGGTTTAATTTTCTTCAAAGTAAAGATGTTGCACCTCAGGCAACTCATTAAACAATTTCTTGTGTCTGAATAAAAATGTAATGTGTATGAAAATTACTGTCTGAACTTGAGAGAAAGAAAGATCAGCCAGCACCCATGTGGGGCTCAGCTGGGAAAATATATTTTACTTGAAGCTATTTTTATTTCTCTTAGTTGTGTTAGGCAACCAGCCATATTGTATCACACTGTCACAGCAAACAAAAAAAACAAAACACTGCTGCCTAGAAAAAAATTGCTGCCTAGAATTAGGTATACTGACTAGTAAAAGCATTAATCCGTTTTGAATAGTGATTGCATTTGGAAAATATTTTAGGAAAGATTGTATTTTTTGCCTCTTGTTTCACTGCTTTGATGTATTCTCAGTGTTTTGGGCTTTTGAGGGGTTCAGATCTAGTCCTTCGAGTTCAGTTTTGCTGTTTGTAAATTTTCATAAGATAGTGAGAATAAATGATTTTTCATAGCTTGAGTCATTCATAGATTGTTCACTTTTGCAGCTCATTACTGGACATTTGCCCACATGGCATGTTTCTAGTGTCTGATCAGGCAAACAAAAATCTTACATGGCAAAAATGGTGAACTTGTGAAAATGGCTCTGACAAAAGCATACTAACTAATACAATCTGAGAACTGATTTCTTGTGGTTTTTCTGATTTGAAGATATTTTCAGGAACACTCAGCCATTCAATTATTTAAGATACAGTGAGAAATATCAGCTGGATGATACAAAATTAATTAGAATTTGAGCTGATTAATTACAAACTTTTTTATGAATATGTTTGGACTGAGGGGAGAGTCCTGATTTTTAAACAGTCCTATTCACTTTGCCTTTCCTCCTGATAAGCAGACATGTACACAAAGCCACAGAATTCTGTTTTCTCCATGTCTGTTACACTGCTGAGATATCTAGCACTCATGTCATTTAGTTTTAAAAGCTATTAATGCACTTGGTAAAGATGAAAAACAAAATATGAAATCTTGTCAAGCCCACTGAAAGCTGTAGTCAGTCTTTTTTTAGCAAATGTTTTTCAGAAACGCAATTTTGTCTGTGATAAATGCACTTTTCCAAGTGTAGCACTGTAGATTTAGTACTTAGAAAAATCTGTTGACAGCCACTGGATTCTGAACTCTTTATTTATCTGCAAACTTCTGGAGTTGACACAGAGACAACATAAACTTTTCAACCCCGTCAGAGTTGTTTGTCCTTGAACTAGTCAGACAGTTTGTAGATTTGAGAGTACACTTCCTTTTCGACATCCACTCAACTGTCAGCCTTTCTGCTGAGCGCAGCGACAAGGGCTTGAAAGCGTGTCAAGCTATGATTGGGTATTAAATATTTAGCACTGTGGGCTTGGATCTTTAGTTCCCATATGGCAACTGCGTGTTTAGGCTATAGAGTGTTCTTTGACCCAAAAAGCAGGTGCTGGTTGTTCTTAATAAAAGGAATGATTCTACCAAGTTAAGTCTGGAAACACTGACCTCACAACCACCAGCAGCCCTGGGCATCCCCACTGGTTTCTCACCCAGCATGTCCAGTGTGATCTCTGATTTCAGCTCCTGACAGTGAGAGTGCTGCAGCCAAAAGAGACACCCAGCATTTGGCAAAATCTTTGCAACCAAAGACTTGCAAAGTCTGGTGTCACACAGGATACCTCATAATGTCCCACTGAGTACAGTTCTTCTCTAATATAAGTTTATCACAGCAACTGTGGTGTATCTTACTCTATCTTTCTTCCCAGTCATATTCTCCCATAATTTGAAGACTGCACCTCATGCATCCCGTTTGTAAGGAACATAAAATTCATACTCACACTTAGGAGAACATTATCTAAGTTTTCCCTTAATTTTAATTTGAGTAAGCTTTAATTCAACTATGAAAGGACCTTAACAGCTTTATGGAATATAGAAATTTGTTGTTATTGGGCTTTGAATTACAACATAATGAATTTCATTTTGTTTTTACAATGAGATTTTTAAAAGGCAAGCCCTTCGATCCTTGGGAAAAACTCCAAATTTCAATTGTTATATTATTATTATTGTTATTTGAAATAGACTTTAGTAATCAAGAGGCCAGTTGAGAAGAATAACAAGTCTCAATTTGCTAGGTTTCCTATGGTTACTCAAACCAAACACAGAATCAAGACCTTTTACATTGCAACTTTTAAAAATATTAGTTGCAATTCAAACTGTGCCGTAAGTTAGGCAGCACTTGTCTAATCAGATCTCTCTGTATTTGTGATAATATTGCCCCACAGCTATTGATCCCTAAGCAGATACTACAACTCCCTTTAAACCAAAAGCACACATTGCAAAGGCCTTTTGAAAATCAAGGCTTCCCCTCAGAATAAGGTTGAGTCCGAAAAATTCCACATAAGCAAACAGCAGGGAGTATCTTTCTCATATGTTAATTGAGAACAATGTTAGTATGTTATAGTACTCTTATAATAATGCAATATACTCAAATTATTAAAATATTATGAACTATTAAAGCCCTGACACTGACTTTGTGTATGTATCCTTTGTCTGCCAGCCGGTATTGTTGAAATGCTGTGAAACGGTCACATTATTATGTGATAATAGAAAAGTTTGAAAGCCTTGTTACATCCTGATTCTTTTTGTCCAGGATGTGTATTACCTACTATCACATTAATAAGGAGGGGTAATACAGTGCAATATACACTGTAGTGTTATGAAATGTGAATACATCTCCCTTGGAGAAAACGGGGAAGATCATTTGCAAACACAACCGTTTCTGGGGTCACTGCTCCTGGCTATGGCCCCAGAAGCCTTCTGGTAAATCTGGCTTCAGAATTCAAACTTTCAGCTATGTCAAGAGGTATCAAATGAAAGTGCATTTATTTGGCTCCTTGGATGTGCTGTATATTCCATTGTCTGATAACTCACTAACAAATTCAGATCTTGTATTTTTAGAGAGATGGAGGAAAATAACAGGCCTCAAAGGAGCTACCTTTCAGAACAAGCATGTTTTTCTCAGTGTTTTCTTGGAGAAGGAAACAAGGAAATTAAAATAGAAGCAGATGGCATTTTATTTCAGAAAATCGTCTCAGAATAATGTCATCTAAAAACCCAATAACTCAGGTAACTTGCCTGCTGCAGACTTTATGTTTGCTGTTAGGCTCATGTGCTCCTCTGCATTTCTCTGTGAAAGGTTTGAGAGAAAGGAAGTCTAATAATCAGTTGCAACAAATATTTTTCTGCTGTTTCTCATTTAAATCTTGTTGACAGAGATCTAGAGATCTTCTTTGACACTCCAGACAGCTTCTGGAGGAAATAAAATACCATAAACAGAGATGGATGGTAGTATTGATCGTTATGGTGATGAAAATTAGGATACTGAAATGCCAGATATACTGAAATGCCAAAATTTTGATTGACTTTAAAAAAACAAATTCCGGGGCTTTAAAACTTTTCAACTCAATCACATAAAAAGGTCAACAGAATTTAGCTGCTCTTTAAAGAAAGACAAAGGACAAAAAATATCAATGGGTTTTTTATACCTCCACAAGATTCAGCCTTTAAAAATACACATCTTGCTTAATATTAGGCAGTGATATCATACTTTTGTAAGCTGTTTGACATGCACAACTGGATTTAAAGTTGATCTTTGCGTGTGTGATTTTTCTATGTGTCATCTCTACCTTCTATTCACCCATAACCTGGTCCCTCTAAAGCTGGGGCATGGGGCTGCCCCTCACTGCAAGAAGCAGAGAGGGAGGAGAAGGGCTGCTGCAGGAAGGAGGTCCCATAAAATCACCACCAGCACTTCCCTTATGGCAACAGCCAGTTGGTTTTGCAGAGCTTAAGGATAGATGAAAGGGGCAGATGGTCCGTGGCTGTTTGGCTACACTAGGACTACCTACTCTGCCTATAGTTGGAGTCGTCCATGCTAGTAAATGGGGAGTCCAGATAGTTTGCTGCATGGTTCTGCTAGTTCATGCATACATCACCTCAATACTTTGTGAAAAACAAATATTCCACTTTCTTTAAGGTTTCTATTGTTGTGCTGCTTACACTGCAGAAGCTGTTGAGACTATAGAGAAACAAGCTAAGAAACTTCAGCTCAGGAAACAACCAGAACAACCTGAGGTAATAGTAATTTGTTATCCAAAACCAGCACTGGTGAATACTGATGTGCTAAGGTACACAGTTTTTTAAGACAAGATCTATTTTGCCTATTAACATTAGAAAAAATCTGGAGGAAAAAAAAAAAAACAACTACAACAAAACCCCAACAACAAAAAAAACCAAGAGAATCTTAATATTCCTTTAATAATCTGTACTTCCCTATGACAATAATACACAGATAGAAACAGCACATCAATGATGGTAAAAAAACCCTTAACATTGTCATTAAACATCCAGTGCAAACTAAAACCCAGCAAATTTATTAACAATAAGCCCTATTCAGTGTGATAGTTCCAGTAACATATTTAGTGAATTGTATGTCTGATAATTCTGAAAAACACCTCCATATGAGACAAGAATAAAAGACTTGACAGAAAGTACACAGTTTACAGCAAAGCTTTTACAGAAGAATAGATGCTTTTATACTTGCCTGGAATTGTCTCAGCAGCAAACCTTGCTAAAATGCTATAATGCTGTTTGCTAAGACTGGGTGTGGTTTACATAATGATATAACCTAATTTCTGGATTTCCCACTCTGCTTATGGTGCCATAACAATAGCCAATTGTCTGCCTTCACAGTCACTGAAGTATCAAAATTTCTCGAATCTATCACTGCTCTTTATCCTCCTTGGGTGTAACTGTGCAATGGAAGACTGCCTCACATGCTTAGTAGAATCTTGCTGGGGTCCCATCACCCCAAAGTGATTAATCACCATTGTGTGTGCATTCAGTCAAGAGCCCATTTATCATGGTTAGGTATTTGTAATGACATGTTTTACATATACCTAGTGTTAGAGACTATAAAATAAGTTTAAGATACATTTCACCACATCAGAGTCAAAAAAAGAGAAGAAATGGGAGACTTTTCCGAACTCATAGAAGCAAGGAGTTATTAATTAGCTAGTCAAGGACTTTGCTCTAGCAAGAGACATTTGCATCTCCAAGGAGCTGAATGAAAAACACTTATTTTAATTGAGAAGAATGATCAGATGTTCTCTTAAATAATGAAGCAAAAGAATAAATTTCAGGAAGAAAGATTATATCTGTCTGGGGTCCTTAGAATATTTCAAAGGAGAAATTTCTTAGAAGAGATAAAACTTGGTCCCAAGGGAGGAAAAAGTAAGTATATGCCATAGGACTAACTCAGTCCTCAGGGTATGCTGCAGGCCGGCTTTCCTGGGTATGCTGTGGCCATGTTACAGTTCTGTGTTAGGAGACTCAGGTACCAGCCTGCTCCCCTTTGGAGCTGTGGGGATGATTAAGTACTTTCTAGGGGCAGGCCAAAGAAAAGGCAATAGCATCACAGGCATTAGCATTTACATGTCTACGATCATGTAAAATCACCAGGCATCAGCCTCTTCTGAGCAAATGAATCATTTGTGTGATAATAAATACCGCCAGGGTGAGAAAAAGCCTCCTTCCAGAACAGTAGTCATCAGCCCCATTCCTCCTGTCCCCACAAGCAGGAGAAGCAGCATGCCCAAACCCCAGATCTGTCTTGCTGTTGCTGCTCAGGCTATACCTGACTTCCACAGAGGAAGAAATCAGGCTCTGTTCGCTCAGCCTTGGGATGTCAAAATTAACGTCTGCCTGCTCAACTAATGAGCCTTGGGCTGATGATTTGAAATGTATCAAGCATCCCTAGTTTCTCATTAAAAAGTCTGCTTTTGCAGATCTCAAACCATTTATGCAGCGCTTGTCTGAATTTCCTTCAGTTTTTCACTGTGCTTTTGAAGCACAAGCAGTGTTCCAGTAGCAGCATCACTAATTCTGACGACAGGGTCATTACTGCCCCTCTGTCTGTCCTCTGCCCATATAACCAAAGAGATTTTGCCTTCATCTTAAAAGAGGATTAACACCATTTTTTTGGTATCAGACGGCAATCATGCTTATTTTGCTAATTTATTGATGCATCACTTTCTCAAGGGATGTATCCCACCTCAATCTGGGATAAGGCTGTATACTATTTAAGAAGTCCTTTGTATTTGTTTTGTTCTTTGGGGGAAGCTAATTCTGCAAATCCCTTCTACCAGAAAGACAGAGAAGCTGCTCGCAGAGGGAAGACCAAAGCAGTGTAAAGGCTTAGCATCTTCAAAGTGGGACTGATTAGTTCCACAACACCTATATCTGTTACAGATATTGTTAGAGAGTCCAATAGAACAGCATCTCAGCCACTCTAGTGCTGCTTGCTGACTGCAATATGGTCAAATTGCATCCCACCTAAGTAAAAATACAACCATACATAGTGGGGGCAAAAGCAAGAGCTGTGACAGGAAATCTCTTTATTTGAAACTAAATAGCTAAGAGAGAGGATACCAGGACTTAGAGCTTGAGAATATGTAGATTGGTTCTTCAGGTTAAGATCAATAAAGCAGGTACACAGAAAACAGTGTTGCCTGTGGAGATCTTGGTATCAGTTCCAGTGCTTCCTCTGAAAGGTGAAAGGCTGCTCAGAATATCTCAGGAGTCAAAAGCAAAGAAAAGTTAACAAAGCAGGGGAGAGGACAGAGATAGTTAAAAGCAATTAGGATCTTCCCCACTATTCAGGAACTCAACAGAAGTTTCTTGGAACACAGCAAAACTCCCAGCAGGAACTTCTCTTTTCTGCCTGAGAACAGATTTCTAACAACTTGAATAGTTCTCTAAAGGTGGCTTCACAAGGTCAGAGGAATAGAAGATAACTCTAAGTAGAGCCCTGATGTTATGTCTTACCTTTACTTACTGTACTTTGTGCTCAGGCATTGTCTTCCCAAAATGTTGCATGACGACCCCAGAAGAGCAGCCTTGAAGACTCTAGGAGGGACGCGTATTTGGAGCTCTTCTGACACATGCTGAATTCAGCATCTGTAGATAGCATTTTTTTTTCCCCAGCTAATTATCCATGGATTCCAAATTTAATCACCAGCAAATATTTTCAGATTCTGATTAGCTTTTCTTCAAAACAATTTAATTTAGAAATGAGCCTAAGCACATGCCCCTGGGGCCTGGGTAGGTATTCTCCTACAGAACTGGTTTAAGAATAACCTCACCTCATTGGTGATTTAAGCTGACCCAGATGGCTTTCTGCTGAAATAAGTGGCATCTTGACTTTAGGGGAGTCAACTTTAGCACAGGGCAGTATATCCTACATTGCTTAAAAAAATCTCCAAGTAAATGCTTCACTGAGTGCTCTGACACCAGCCATAGCCTTTTCACAGTCAGCCACTCTTAAAAGGAAAAATCAAAGTAAAAAAAAAAAAGAAAGAAAAAAAGAAAAGAAACAAAACCATTAAAAAAACAAACAAACAAAAAACAATCCACATCACTGAAAAGTCTGATGTCTGGATCCAGAAACAAAGGACTTGAGGATCAGAAGAACACACAGGATCAGATAATTCAGTAATTGAAAATCCCTACTTGTAAAATATTTGGCCTGAAAAGTGGGTTCCTCAAAACCGTATTTTAATCTCTCTAAATCTGGTTTATATCTCCACTGCCTTTATTAATGATGCTATAAATATTACCAACTTAAGCTATAAACTTGGTTTGTTCCAGGGAAACTGACACACAAAAGCTCCCGCTTCTTTAAATCAGAAAGAGGATTGGGCCATTTATATCTCTGTAGACATAATTCTATAGAGATGTGTATGGAATTAGCTAGGTAAAAGGGGAACAGATTGATTTAGGATGCCAGTTGCTCTTCATAGTTTACGTTAAGTGAGAGTTAACATAGCAAATGGAGTTGACATCACATTTCCAGTTCACTTCATTGCTCTTCCTTACACACTTGCAGAAGATTTGTATGTCAGACAGGATGCCAGAAATAGTGGTTAAAAGGGTGTATAAGGAATCTCACTCTCTCCCCCACAAACAGTCAAACAAAACAGCAGTCCAGGTTGTAGTCCTACAAGGGACTTTCTAGGAATAGGCACTATGTGATGCCCTTTTACCTTTCTTGAGTCCCCTGATGCTGTGGTCCAAATGATCATGAAGGTTTGTGTTGCCCACCCCAGTATATGCACTTGGGAGGCAATGTAAGTCATCCCCAAAGAGAAAGCATAACTATTCATTCACCTCCTCTGTAGGTGAAAGAGGAACACCACCTCTTTGTATAGGCTGTTCAGCCTCCAAGCCGTAGATGCCTATAGCTGTGGTGATTATTTCTAAGGGTTTCACAAAAAGATACTTGGGAAAGACAAGCTTGTTGCCATTAGGTTTAAACTCAGTATACACAAGCAGAAAAGTATACACACTCAAAAAAAGAAACCCCAAACAGAAAACCTGAACTAGGACTCCTCTCAGGGCAGAAAAGCATTTCATGCTTTCATCACTTCAATACAAAAAGAAGAAAAACGTACTGCAGCTTTCCTAACACTATTGAACTTTCTGAACAAGTGATCAATAGGCTTTCAGTCAGTTTCCCTGCCAATCTCATCTCACTGGGGAAGAAGGAGGAACTACTGTTCCCACAGGCCTTTGACTCCACACTGAAGGTCATGAGCAGGAGGATTGAGTCTGCTTTTCTCATCCCCATAGAATTTCCTGTCACAGCATAAGCTGCTCCCCTTCTGCTCACTGCTCCTTGGCAGTGCCTCCGGCTCTCTGCAGAGCAGAGGTAGGTGCACTATCAGGGAGCAAAGGGAAAAATGGCCAGTTTGCAGCATTAGCTCATAAGCCTTGTGGTGCGGAGAGGCCTTGCAGATACTGCTGATCTAGCTCTCACAGGGTAGGATACTGGCAACCATGAAAAAGTTCTGATTGTGCAGCACAGGGCAGAAGGCTCTCATTGCAGATACCAAAATCCAATAACATTTCCTGGCATTGTTTGAAGTTCCATGCCTTTGATACCATGGTGCTACAACATTATGTCCATTACCCATCATTAAGGCCACATCTCGAAGATGTCACTAGTGAAATGACGTAACAGAACTTGAGAGCTTAAATATTTATTTTGAAAAAACAGCAAAATGTCTTTGTAGTTTTTTAATTTTGTGGCTACTCTATGCAGATGACAGCACATATGGATATAAGGCATACAGTTCCTTGTATGTAACGGATTTTTGGTAGCCTTACTACTAAGTGAATTAAGAGCATCATCTAAGAGACATACATGCTTATGGAAATAAACCTTTGCCAATTGAACATGTGCAACAGACAGATAAAAGTGTTGCTGCCTCCATGTTTTAATCTCTTTTATCTTAGGGAAACTCACTTTTTAGTCCAAAATTTTCATCACTAGTGCTCCATCTTCCAGTGCCATCTACAATATCTAGATGAGATTTCTCTTCCCTACAACTTAATACATGCCTTTTGTGCTGCCCTCAAAATCCTCTCAAGACAGCCTTTAATAATGTTCTTGGTCAAATGGCAAAACTAATATTTAACCCATCCTATTACTGCCTTCTCATCAGCACCAAAGTATTCTTGCTTGGTGTCTGTAACTTGATTTTCTCCCAGTTAACCTCCTTCCTCTGCAATTGCTCCTGTAGTATAGGTCCGAAGGTACTTATCTTCTCCATGACCCAGCACTCAGCAGGAACTTTGCAGAATTACTCCTTCTATGCTGTTTGCCTTTAAATAAGCCATATAGGTAAATAATCATCTATCCTCTCTAGGTCAGCGACCAGCAGATTTATTTCCCATCCGTAGACATCTCTCATTTAACTCAAACTAAACTAACAGTCTGTTGCACTGATGTTTCTTCTTAGTGCTCTGACTTAAGACTTTAAGCTTAAGTGGAACATGTCCAAAGCAAAATGCTTTCTTCCAATTACCTTTAGCTTTACCACAGTGGGAAACGTGACAAAGATCAGGAATCATCTTAGACTTGACCTCCTTATCATTGTGTATTTTGCAGTTCTCTCTAACTAACACCTTCACAGCTGAAACTTAGAACCACATCACTCACAACCTCATTACTTGCTTCCCTCAATATTCTTTTCTCTGGCTTTGACAAATGCCATCTTGCATTGCTTCTAGCCTGTCAGTTCCAAAGTTAGTTTTCTTAGCTCCGTGTTTTGACTATGCCATTCTTCTCCTTGTATTCTATATCAACAAACATAAGCTGCTCAGAGTACTTTCAACGCTTTGTGACTAATCTATCCTTTCATTTACTGTATTTTCACGTTTAAAGGCCACATCCATGTAAATGACCTTAGGTCAGAATTCCCTCTCCACACCCTACCTAAATATATCAATTTCAGTTATCCATCAATATCTGCAGACAGCTTGCTAGCAACTGAACATCAAAACCCATCTTGCTTGTTTGATCTCTTCTGCAGGCAGAAGTGTGGAATCACGCTCTCCACCTCAACTGCGATGCATGTGATATCAGACTGGCCAAGCCAAAGGCTGTCATGAGGATTACTAATGAATGATATGAATGCTTCAATAGGGCAGTGGTAGTATAAATTTTCTGATCCAATTAAAAAAAAAGCAAAACAAAACATGCCCAAACCAAACAACCATACTCCTGAAATCTCCTGCTGTGGTATGTATTTTCTTGTTGATGCCCAAAGAAGAGTCAGACATATTATTACCTGAGGAGCCTGATTTTTACCATGCAAGTGCGTGAGAGTTTCACCACTGACCTCAACTGGACTATTATGGACTGATCTATTTAAAGTTTAGTTTGGGATTAAAATCTAGAACACTATGCAAAGAGTGGCAGCCTTTTCTGCTAGAATTGTGACTTCTTGCCAGCAGCAAGTCTTCTCTGGGTCACACCTTTACTGATATTTTCTATTGTGTGACACATAATAACTGTCATATTCAACTCATTGGGAAATATTGTTCCAGACCTCTTCCAGGGCCAGTAATATCAGATTGTCCCACACTTTCAGTCTTCTCTTATTAGTTTTCTTCGTTGGAATAAACTCATGCCAATCGCCAGAACTCCATTCCCCTCCACCAGCTACCAGTTTCCAGCACACTGTCTTTCCAGTGATACAAATCAAGCCTTCCATTGGATCAATAGGAGTAGCTGTTCAGCTAATAACTACAAAAACAAATGATAAACACAAACATTAGACAAAAGTTAAAATAAACTTATATTAGATGGGGAAAAAAAAACCCAAACCAAGAGGTCGGGTGAAAGAGAGTTTTTTATTAATAAGCATAAAGTTGAGGAAAGGGAAGATTTAATTTAAGGACTGTGTAAAGATTAAAAAAAAAAAATAGATCAGCCAGGGCTAAATGCAACCAAAAAGCAATCAGGGGGAAAACAAAACAAAACAAACAAACAAAAAAAAACCAAGCCAAAACAAACAAAAATAACCCACAAAACAACCAAATAAAACAAAACAAAACAAAAATGATTTAAAAAACAAAGAAAAAAGCAACCTATAAGTAGTGAAACTAAAAAAAAATTAAAAATAAAATTGCATAAGCCATCTGTTGCTTGCACCTGCTCAGAGTTTGATTCATGGGCAGAGGTACACTCAGGCAAATGTTGTCACCCTTTCCTGTCTATTTCATGGTCTTCTAAAACATGAATTCTTCACTTCAGATTTTTGTATGTTGCATAAATCTTCTATTCCACTTTTGGGGGGAGAGGAGGGTGTAGCAGCTAGCAGAATCTGAGTGCTATCAAGTTATTCCAAACAAGACTTTTTATTTGCTGATAAAATACTTCCTCTTTTGGTTTTGGTGTGTGTTTGCAGTCTGGATGCATTAGGTTGTTGCCCAAGTAATTATTTCCAGGTAACATCCTGAATGATTCTCTAATCAGTCATTTATTCTTTTATCTTTACCAAAAGATAGAAGTCTTCCTTTTTTTTCTTTCAACCCTTACACTCTGCTAACACTGCTCTCCTATCAATGAGAAGCAAAAGCCCATTTAGCTTCTTCCTTTAGCTCCAGATTTATGAGTTTGGCACTTCCCAAGAATGCATGCTGTGCACCCAGCTGACAACAGGTACACGGCCATGCAGGATGTGTAGTCAGGGAGATCTAAATATGATTGTGGTACAGCATTCTTGTCACTACTGACTGCAAAAATCTGGCACACCAGATCAACAGTGTTTCAATGGAGCGACCTTTGGCCTTATATTACTGTTCCTTTAAAATCTCTACTTGAAATTTGGCCCCCAGCTGGACTAATCTCTGTGATAATGTACAGAAGAGGACTGGACACATCAAAAGATTTTGCAGTCCTAATAAAAAAGATGTGGGAGAGAAAGAATACATATGGAGATCAAAGGCAACATGATGACTTACAGTATTCCTCAAAGATGAAAGCAGGTGAACAGTTAAGTCCAAATGCAACATTGCCCCAGAGTTACAGATTATTATCATGTCTGTTTTCAGTCAAAAGCCATTAAGGAGGCCACCAGTCATATTCACAGCTTTTTTACTTCAGGTCAGATGATTTCAGTAGCCATCACTGATCCCAAAAAGACATTCCTTCCTCTCCTTAATCTTGTGATAAACTGCCATGGAACATCTATGGGGATGTACTGGATATCTTAGCAATTTTTCAAGATGCCTAGTGCCACAGCTCTACGATATGTAACAAGCTGGGATAAGGAATGCTTTGCTATGTGTCAAATGACTAGTCGGATTTATTGCTAGACAAAATTACAGATTAAATGGAAGTTACTTGAGAAACATAGGTTTTCAGTTATGGAATAAATTCACAAAAGAGAAAATGACAATGGCATCATTATGATTACACTTAACAATACATGTTCTCCCTGGATGAATTCAACTGCAGCTATGCTCTACCTCACTTTCTCTTAGGTATAGCTGGAAATTTACTGCTGCTAATGAGTTAAGATGGAATAATTTTTTTTGTATGCTCATATATGTTGTCTATATGGCTTTTGCATCTGCCACATGCCTTCTTTCCCCACACTCACATCCTCTTGGTCATGGAAGAGCACAGGACAAAGGCTGAGAACTCCTTTCTGACTCATCTCAAAGCAGAATGTCTCATTTCTGGAAGAAAACTTTCCTACCCTTTGCTCGTGAGTGATGCCATACAATACAGAGGACAAGGAATTACTCTCTCTCATCTCTCCTCCTAAAGCTTCCATGATGAAGATTACCATGGTATCTCTCAATTAGCATATTCAGCCTGCCTGTTTAACAGCCATCCTGAAACATGTATTTAACCAATGAATACAGGAAAACTTTGTAAGTACTATGTATTTTTAGGTCTATTAGTCTGATTCTGAATGAATAAAATAGGTAACAATTTTAGTAATGCAGATCCAGCTGCATGCTTTTGGTTCCATGGATTTTCTTCTACCATATCAAGTTGGATTTCTATTGCTGTGCATAGTATGATAGTTAAGGTATATATATCAAATAAGCATCACTGGATGAAAAGGCTTCCTTCTTTAGACTACTGTATCGAATAGGAGTACTCTCAGTGGATACATGATTCACTAACAGTTTAGTCAAGCACAGAAATCCCACTGAACTGTTTTTACTTACTGTCTAGACCAAGAGAAGAACTACACCATCTCAACACCCAAAGGAGAGTAGCATTTCCAAACCTAGAGGGAACAGAAAACAGTTCTGAAAGGAAGTAACAATGGCGTCATGACTCTCTCCTGGCTCAGCTGGGGATGAAGCAACTGCTGGGAATGACAGGCATTTATCTAGCTCTGAAAAGTTAGACCTGACTTCAAAGTCCAGATTCATGTCAGGAATAAAAAGACAAAGCAGGACCTGACACTTCTGGAGGTTTACAAAAGGCAAGTGGATCCTCGTCCTTAGCAAGGATGGCTGTGAGCTTCCTGACTGAAATATACAGGGTGGGAAAGAGTATTAAAGGTAGTTTAATAGTAAGTGTGGAGCTATTCCCTTGCACTTCAGTATGCATGCATTTTTATAAAGCCTCTTCCACTCTGCTGTTTAATGTTGACATATGTATAAAAGTACTTCTGCTTATTTTAACTAGACTTCAAGGATTTTAAAGGTAACTCTTTAACAGCAATGTATTTTATACAGCTCAGAATCAGGATCCTGGGACACTTTAGGGATTATTTGAGAGCTGGTAATAGAGAAAACATAATTAAGAAACCTTTACAGCATATAGCAAGGTAGAAGAGAGTATGCACAGATGCCGGGAATCCTGAGACAGCATATGGTGCTCACCCCTGAAGACCAGTGACATTGCAATGGGGTTGCAAAGCAGAGGACTAGTGGACTGCTCTGCCATGGAATGAAACAAGCCTGAACTTCCCATCACTTTGTGCAGCAAAGATACAGATTTCTGCACAGGTTCGGGTTCTGATATCACCTTAATTTTGCCATTTGTCTGTCAGATTGCAGGTAAATCACTAGGTGCTCTCAGCATTATTTTGCACTGTATCCTGAAACATGGAAAAAGGCAGCTCACAGCAGAAAAATCAGATACACAGAAAAGGGATGTGACAGGAATTGAAAAGAACAGTGTGGGTTCTGAACTTTTAGGCCTGGCCTGCAACAAGTCAGGAAACAATAACATCATCTGAAAGCCAAAACAGATTAAAAATCCTGTCTGTCTTCTATAGCACATCTTCTGCAACTGTGGATGGGGTGGGAGGCTACAACCATCATCTTTTTTTTTTCTGAAACACTAAGGGCCAAATCATGTTAGTACCCTGATGAATTCCTAGTCCCTTGGAAATGGCTTTCCTAGGACTGACAAATACATGTTCTGAAAATTATAGAGTTAAAACAATGCTTATTTCCCCAAAGAAAGAAAACCAGTATCATTGTCTTCCTTAACAGAAGGGATGTAAGGCACAGAGTTCTCAGGGACACTTAGCAGGTCAAAACCAACTCAGTCTTTCTTCTGCTCCCACATCCACTTGATAGTCCCCCTTGGGCAGCACACTCCTGCAGGATCCCAGGGCATCAAGGGGCAGTGTCCATGAGACAGGTGCTGTGGTGGGTGACGTGGACTTGGTGGAGAGGAGAAGCACCGTGAAATGCTGCTTGGGTAACCACTGAGACTTGCAAAGCCTTGGGTCTCCTTTCAAAAGTAAAGTGGTAAAACATGGGGAAAAGAACAGGAATTATTTTCCCTGGGGCAGAATGTCTCTGAAGCTATGTTGAGAGATTGCCTCACACTGAATTCAGCTCTTCAAGGAAAAATAGAATTCATGGAACATCTTCTTATATGCAGTGAGGATGGGAAAACAACCCGTTAAGCTGCTCACAGAGGTCAGGCAGTAAAAATATATTTACCTGTCTACTGTTTCTTTTGATCAAAACATCACAAAATAAATGTCCAGACAGTCAAACCCATGGTTGGTGCTAAACATCAGCTGTCCTTCAGACAGGCACCCTGCCCTGCCTCTGCCAGCTGCTGACTAAATGAAGGAAAACAGCATTTTCTAGTCATACTTCTTCCTCAGCTGCAGTGGGAGCCATCTCATACACCTCCGCTGACCCAAGATGGACTACCATGGTAGGGGCACAAGAGCAGCCACTTCCAGTCCTGCCTTCACCAGCATTTTATAGGAGTTTCCCAGCCTTGAGTGGGGCTGGCTGGCTCTATGAACCAGGTCCTGAATTCCAGCAGTCCTGCTTGGCTGGCCAAGCAGTCACATCATCCCCTCCGTGGTGTGCAAAGTACAGTCAAGGCACAGCTGATTGATATCTACTCCTGAAAGTTCACATCTTTTTGGTCAGAAAGCTGACTGATTTATAGCTGTTTTCTTGTGTTCAGGGGTCTAAAATATTTGCAAATGGTCACTGGCAGACCACATGCTCCTCAGTTAAAGGGAGTGATATCCCCTTTGCTGCCTCCAGCAGCCTTCTATGCATTACATGAAAGCAAAATTGCAGTAATTTCAGATATAAAAAGAAATCAATAGTTGCCAACATGAACTCCACAACAGTACTGAAAAACTGTACTTCTTTGCTAATCTAGTGGATCAGAGAATGTGAAGTCTTAAGCCAAATGGGTCTTTTAGCCCTGAAAGGTTTTTTTGGGACTTAGAAGCCTCATGCTGATAAATGCAGGTCCCTGAGATAAAGAGCTACTGCCACATTCAGGCAGTCTCTTAGAGAAGACACAATTTTCTTTGCCAGTATTGACACTCCTTTTTGATATTCCTTTCTCATAATTTTAAGTTTCATAAGGTTGAGGCTTTTTTAGAAATGCATAAGACATTTTGAAAGGGAAGGGCACAAAGCTTGCGTTTGAAAAAGGTGTATTCAGAAACTTCAACTTTTCAAACAGCTGAAAAGAACATTTGGGATTACCTCTAAGAGCATTCAAAACCTCTTTTTTTTTTTTTTTCTTAGAAAACTAATCTGCAGCTATAAAAACCCCAGCATTGCTCCTCTGCTGAAGAACAACTGCTTCATTAAATGCAATAGGAAGCACTGCATCGTTCTTTTTAATGATGGGTCTGAATTCTTATCCTTCAAGAAGAAATACTGCCTCTAGCCAATTGAAGGATTTAATCCGCAAACAATATTCAGGCAAAAATCCCACACGTAAGGAAAGTTGAAAGCACGTGAAGAACTTCCTTCTAGCAACTGAGCTGGTAGCCATGCAGATTGGAAAAAGCCTGGTGGAATTCCTTTAGGATCTTATCCTAAGCCTGAGTAAAGGAATTGAACCATATCTGCTGATGAAATTGTCAGAATAGTTTGTGTAGTGTAACTGAAGTGTGACTGAAACCTGTCATTCAGGCAGAAATAAATTCACTGTTCCTATAGCAAAATGTAAAACTCCCAGTGCTACTAACTCTTATTTAATTGAAATAAATACTGCAGTTTAAAAATCTAATTGAGCAAGAGTATCCTACAGGGTGTTGACATCCAACTGCTTTCTGTGGAAGCTGAGTTATAACAGTGCCAATTTATGAACTACTGAGAAGGTCTGTGATTTAATTAAAGACAGAAGAGATAAAATCCTTCATAAATGAAATCTAATGCCCTCTAATTGTGTATAGATGAGGAAGAATACAGAGAAGCATGTGTAAGCCTTCTTTCTTTATAAAACCCTGGAGTGCCCAGATCTGGGAAATTACAGGATGATTAGTTTTTTTCTAATATTCAGTTCTTCTGTATGTGTAGAGACCCACTTAATAAAACAGAGCATAAGGAACTGGGCCCTAGATTTTCAAAGCATTCTATCAGCATCAGAAACCTCATTTGTTGGATACTCACTCTGGAAGACCTAAGGTGATGCTTTCTTTGAATGCAATTGTTATTGTACCATTCAGTGTCCATCTTGACGTCTTAACCTGCAAATTAACAACTAATAGAGGAATCATGGTCAGAAAACTGCAGACTAGCTAAAAGTCTTAATTCCTATCCACCTAATGCAGAAGCAGGGCAGGATAGGCTGGGGAATCAGCAATCCTCAGCACAACTAGAGACGAGAAAAGCATCAGAAATGCTTTCTGGGGATTTTCAGGCACAGTGGAATCAAACCAAGCACAACTGCATGTACAAATGTGTTGCTTCATATAATGATGGTTGTGGTCTGAATGTGCCTTTTTTTCCTTGCCTTGCTGTTAAGTTGTCCTTGCATGGTACAGGTACAGCATTCACAACCTCCCTGGACAACCCATTCCAGTGCCTCACTACCCTAACAGGAAAGAATTTCCTCCTTATATCCAATCCAAACTTCCCCTGTTTAAGTTTTAACTCATTACCCCGTGTCCTACCACTACAGTCCCTAATGATGAGTCCACCCCCAGCACCCTATATGCCCCCTTCAGATATTGGAAGGCTGCTATGAGGTCTCCACGCAGCCTTCTCTTCTCCAGGCTGAACAGCTCCAACTTTCTCAGCCGATCTTCATATGGGAGGTGCTCCAGTCCCCTGATCATCCGCGTGGCCCTCCTCTGGACTTGTTCCAACAGATCCATGTCCTTTTTATGTTGAGGACACCAGAACTGTACACAATCCTCCAGGTGAGGTCTCACAAGAGCAGAATAAAGGGGCAGGATCACCTCCTTCGACCTGCTGGTCATGCTCCTTTTGATGCAGGCCAGGATACAGTTGGCTTTCTGGGCTGCAAGCGCACACTGAAGCCGGTTCATGTTCATTTTCTCATCGACCAGCACCCCCGAGTCCTTCTCCATCGGGCTGCTCTGAATCTCTTCTCTGCCCAGCCAGTAGCTGTGTCTGGGATTGCTCCGACCCAGGTGTAGGACCTTGCACTTGGCATGGTTAAACTTCATGAGGTTGGCATCAGCCCACCTCACAAGCGTGTCAAGGTCCCTCTGGATGGCATTCCTTCCCTCCAGCGTATCAAAAATTTAAGGACATTAAGTACAATGCCCAGGCACCAATACTTGTCCAGTGCCTAACTGGTAATCTTGTAAGATTCTAATAGTTGCTCCTGCTAAAACTTTAGCCAAAGCACAAGTATTTAAATGAAAGAGACTGATTAACTTATCATGATGACTCCTTCAGTCATCTTTTCCACTAGCATGGAATTAATTGAAGTGCAGAAAGCTTTCACAAAGCCATTTCAGATCTAGCTGTCTGATATGTATGATCTAAACTTGGGTTATGCAAGATCTAGCCCTGACCCCATAAAGACCTTTATTCTTCAAGGTCCCAAAGCAGAGAGTAGCTCTTTGTGAAGTGTTGAAGATTGGTGGCCATCTAAACAATCACACTTTGCCTATGATGTCCATACATTCATTCCACATGAAGACTTCACAACAGATTAGTTTTTATGCTCTGGCTGTATTTTTGTAGGTAGTTTCTGGCATTCTAATTTATTCAACCCATATTAGACCTCCAGTCTTCTGACATCTGGAACGTTGACCGTCAACTATTTCCCTTCCCATTTTTTCCCAGAAGAGGTAATACGTCAGGTTACATGTTAAAAAGCTCATCTATTCCCCTACAAAGGAGCACAGAAACAATGGCAGGTGGGGGATGCTAAATCATACCCTGTCTTAGATCCTCCCTGACCCATCACAGAGGGGCCACATGGCCATCAAAGGCCTAACTCCGCAAGCCCAGAAGAGCACAAAGGCAGGTAGTTCTGGGGGACAGAAATTAAGGATGTGGAAATTAATTAAGAAATTAAGAGGAAGGCACAACCTGCCTGGATCCTTCCCAGAGTTGTCCCTGGGGAACCTCACCCATTGTGTCCAGGCATGAAGCCCATCACAATTAGTCAACAGGAACACTTTTCCCACTGGGGCAGATTCCTACCTAGGGGAATGAGACACTTTATGAGATGCAAGGGAAGAGCATAAGGCAAGACTTCGTCATGTTTAAACCCAATCAACAGCAAAGTACCATGCCAAAACCAAGCGGGAGGTGAACCAAAAGGGGGAGAAAGGGAGAGCTCAAAGTTGTTTGGGAAGGAACAAGTGTAGGAAACATTGTATGAAGGAGTGATACAGGAATAAAAGAACTGGCCCTCTGTAAACAAGGGCTGATTGATATGGCTGCCTGGCCATACTCTGCGTCTGATCAGTGCAGCCTGTCATGTCTTATTAAACTCTGTTTCTAATTCTTTTCCCGGGTAGGGGTCTCTATTTTGTGTGCACATATACACCTTGAGGTCTGTCGTGGTTTAAGGTTAGCTGCTCCCAGGGGAGCCAGTAAGGTCTAAGAGCCATTAACTCCAGCGGGATCATGGGTGGGAGGGGCTGAATGTCTGTGGTGCAAAAACTGGAGAGACCAGCATGAATGCATGATCACTTGCAGAGGTAAAGCCAGATTACCCAGAGAGCAGATGCAATGCTCCAGGAGCTGAGCGTGTGTATCTGTGTGTGTGTGTGTGAGCTATTACGACATCCTTAATGTGTGTATACGCATGTGCATGCGTGTGTGTGTGTGAGCAATGGTTTGTACTAGCAGCTGGAGTGGGGCTGCAAATAACTGTGGACGATGAAATGTGATATCTGAGCCCAGCTGCTGTATGGATCCACCTTATACATATATATATTTCGGTTTTTTCACTATTGGACCTCCATCCTAATTAGCCAGAGAGGTGAGCACTATGAGGCTATTGGTACTGCTTAGATTGGTGTGAGCACTGAATGTCTGCCTGTGTTGATCTGTGTGGCTGCCTATGTGTATACATATGTTGCACATATGTATGCATGTACCTGGGAATACATGCTCAGCCTCACTACTGACTGAAGCTGGGTCACAGAGCTGTGCAACCTCACCTGTACCAGGCTACTGGACTCAGCTCCCCTAGCACAGTCTTCCCAGTGGCCAGATCCACAGCCACGTGGCTCCTGTATCAGAGCTGCCCTGGACCACCCGGCCCCAGAGGAGAGAAGGCCCATGAAGCCCCTGGGGATGCAGGTTCAGTCATCTCTTACGTAGTCCTGAATCTCCTCGCCCTTCACTCCCTGACAGATCCACTGAATCTTTCCAGACTCAACTAAATGAAAAGATTTGGTATGTCCTTTGTGGGTCAGACAGACCCATCCCAGTACAAGCTTAGCACTGATGCTTTCCTTCTGCTGCCCAAACACCTGGCTGTTTTGTATGTCTGCACTGGTTTATGGTGTGGCTTATGTCATATCTGTGTCCTTCAACTCCACAGTAAATTTTTCTAGGACATTAATTCAGGAAAGGACAGCCTTCTCCTATAGATAGCAGAGACCTCTCCTATAGACAGCAAGAGACCTTGCTTGCTTTTGCACTAATTCTCTTACATGTACTAATTTGAATATTCCCTTTGCAAACAATGTTTCTTATCCTTTTAGTGACTGAATTTTAGAGGGCTGGGTCCAAACAAGATTCATGTTTTGAAGTCAGCACACAAGAAGAAAAGAGCAGAAAGTAATTGATATTTGAAATCTACAAGAAAAAAAGTGAACAAGCTTGGGAAGTGTATGCCTTAATATAAAATTGGGTACAAATGCATTAATCAAGATTTTTAGAAATGGCATTATGAAACTAATATTAGGATAGTTGGACCTCTGAAGTATCTGGATGGAAGGAAACTTCTAATTTCCACTTCTCTGAATTCTGGAAATGTATTTATTATTTTTGTCTCATTCTACCTTAAACATGTTCCTGAAATCCAATGTAACCTCATTGACGCCTAAATCTTCCAGATCTTGTTTTTTCCTGTTGTTCTAGTTTTTGTCTTGGTTCCATATAAGGAAAGAACTTATGAAAATGGGTTATTTTACATAATCATCCCTGGTCCTCTCTTTCCTATTTTTCTTCTCTGACCATTCAGCCTAAAAGACAGAACATGATTACCCAGTGAAAGCTCTGCAGCCATGAACCGTCCGTTTTGTAGCCTTCAAAGTATTGTTTCTATAAAGACAATAAAAAAGTCTTGTTCCTTTATAAGGATGACTGCAAGGAGTGCAAGGAGTTTGCTCTCTGAGAAGAACAGCAAAGATTTTCCTTCTCCAGCTCTTGAAAATGACTCAGTAAGAGATTTTGATCTCTATATTGTAAATTTGATATCCTGTGGATCTCCTCTTCACCTCACCTATTGAGTTGCCTGTTATATTACATCTTTCAAGCTTAATATGTGATTGATTAAAAAGCTTCATTTTCTGCTTGCTTTTCTATGTGATTATTCTGGGCTTAAATCTTTCATACTCATTAGTATTAGCAGCCAAACTCACTGCTGTAGGAAAATTCACTTAAATTCTGTCTGCTTGGTTTAGGTACTAATTATTGGAATATGTAAAAAACTTCTTAATACAAACCACAGATCTTTCTGTCTGATGTAGACAGGTTTTTAAGGATATGTCTCAAATATGTGCAATTCCCCTAAAGACAAAAAGGTTCCCAACACACAAAAAGAAGTTACCATCCATTTTATTGAATAAATGCACCCCTGTAATTTTCTTACGTCTCTCTGGGTATGGTCCTTCTCTCTGAAACTGCGGAGACCCAGGAGTAACCCTGGGGTTCTTTCCTTACTCACAGACCAAGTGTTGGAGATTTTGGATTACTTTCTTGGCCTCTTTCTTTCCTATGGGCTCACTTTTCTTGAGAAACATGTTCTTCAATCTCTGCTACATTTCAATTTGAATGGGATTTCACCACTTGCATATAAAATTGCTCTCAGCCACACTGCTCAGCTTTATTTGCTGCTGCAGATCAAAATGCTTGTTCTTCAACGTTACTACTACTTAGGGTTTTTTCCCTTTTTTCCCTGAAAGAATAGCTTTAGACTGACCTGGATTTTCAGTTAAAAGTCCTTACTTCTGACAATACCCAGTCCTTTCTGACCAAGACAGCAGCAAGCGTGAATCAGAAAGCCACGGGAGTACTCTCCTAATGAAAGGCAGATTGGTTTTTTGCAGGCAGGGGCAGAGAAGGGTGGAAACGTGGCTGCTCCAAATGGAATATTAACTGTCATTCCTACTCTACATGGCCCTGCTGGAGGTTGAATTCCAGGTCAGCTTCCTCAAATGCTGCAGCAGAGAATATGGTATAAATGTCCAAAGAATCAGTCGAAAACCCCTTTGTCCCATGGAGCCTTGGCTCCGTTAGTCAAGCATGCTTTCTTACCTTGCAGAAGAGGTAGAACTTTGTAGGTTGCTGCATGGCTGTATGAAGGTTCATTGCAAAGGATTTCCTCTCTCAATTTCTATATTCTGCACCTGTGTTTTATTAATTGGAATAGTGAGAAATGACTCTTAAGAAAAACTGAGGAACAGTGAAAAAACAGTGCAGCTACCAGGCTGCAAGCAGCTGCTCCCACAACTGCAGCTACTCTTGAAGTGTCATATGCCTCACAGTGTGTGCAGTCAGCAACACTATCATGCCCATATCCCTTACCATGAAACGTGAGAAGCATGAGGTTTGCAAACATGTGATCAACTTCAAACCTCAGTGCCAGAAATTTGTCTCAGCAACAGCATTTGAGAGTGTTTGAACCCAGTGAAACAAGGTAAGAGGAAGGCATGCGCTTCTGTATTTAAAGACTGAAACTACACAGCATGAGCTTCAGCACCTTTGGGGTTTACCTGCAGAGTCACGAAGAAGTTCCTCCCATAACAAACTAACACCAAGAGACAGGGGTATCTGAGCCCCTTCCACAGGAGTACAGACAGGGGTCGACAGAGAGCACAGCCTCTCCTACTGAAAATTCCAGAAGCTTCATCCTTCCAGAGGTAGAGCACAGTGACCAGGCACAGCAAAGGAATTGAGAAGCAGGAGGGCAATATCCTGAGAATCCAAACTTCACTTCCACATCTCTGTACCGTAACATCTTTTAAAACCTAGGTTCAACCAGGACACACTCTGCCAGTCATAAAGAAGCAAAGCTCACATGGGCCACCATTCCTGTCCTGAACACACTACGTGAATCTTGGAATGTGTATTAAATATTTATGCTTTCTAGCACTGAGTGATGTTTGCCCTACATTTCTTCTCTCCCACTGTGAACAGATGCATGTCCTCACTCTATCTCCCTCCAGGAACGTTTTTCTGAACTAGATGATGATGCTCAGGTAGCACAAGGCTTTTAACTAGGAGGTATCTCAGCAAGGCTCCAGTTAGCTTCCTCTTCTCTGGCCCCAAGTCACTCAGCACAGCTCTCACACCGTCTTCATAACAGTGAGCGTGGTTATCTGAAATGTTTGCTTGTGCAGGAAGTTTGGAGTCCCAGCATAAACTTGGAAGGATAATTTCTCGATGAATTAGCTTCTCAGCAAAATTCTCACCACAGGGAGCTGGGAGTATTTGCTGCCAGTTGCTGAAGATGAAGGTATACTCTAGCAGTGAAGGGACCGGAAAAGTCCAACTCCTAAACCTCACACTCGCCAAGGCACAGAACTTTGTAAAACTGCCAGAAAACTCAGGCCAGACTTCAAATGCTGAAAACTACAGTCTCATTTTCAATTTTTCAGGTGCACAAGAAGCCTAATGATTTCACTGAGAATTCGAGGTAAACAAAATTCACTCTACAAGACTGGAAAATGACAACACAAGTTAAGCATTGTTTGATGCTAACTTTGATGCAACCTTCCTTGCTTTTTCCATCCCATGGATGGAAAAAAAAAAGAATTTAAAAGCAACATTATCACTTCAGTCAAATAAGAGTGGTTTAGAAAATTTCTCTAATCATATTTAGTTTTAATAATTTTAGAGGGTACTTTCTAGAAACATAGTAGAATAGTTCTCTTTTTTAGAGATATGCAATTTTGAAGTAAGTCTTCCAGATTTCTTCAAATTGCTGAAAATGTGTATTTCCCACTATTCTGATTAAAATCTTGCAAACTTCTTTCCTGCTCATGACCACATCTTACTCGTTACAGTTAATGGGAGTTTTAGAGGCACAGAGGGTCGAGTTTTTTCTTTACTATTTAGATAGGCAAATAAAACCTTATTACTTGAATGACTCTCTGAAGAATAACAGGTAGATAAAATATGATTTATAAGTTTTTTCCAGTCTTTATAAGAGCCCTCATCAGGAATACATACATAGTTTTAAAAAAGCATTGATTACAGCATCCACCAAGTGCTAAAATAAGTTTTGTTTGCTTTTAATGAAGACAAATAAAAAAAGAACAAACTAAAAATGTAATGTTGGATTATATGAAATTAATAAGACTATACCTAACAGTACCGATTAGGATGAAAGCAAAACTGTTAAAAATTTGACCACTGATCAAAGCTTGCAATTTCAGCCTTCATCAATTGCTTTCTTGAGTGACTCATCAAATCAGTGTTACCTAGAAAGTCAATACTGAAAAAACAGGTAAACCAACAAATACTCCTTTTAGTCACACAACTCTTGAGAACACAGTAAAGCATTTTATTGTTTATACTCATTTTCATTTACACATAGAAGGAACAATCAATGCAGTTCTATCACAGCAGGTGGACCATATCCTGAAACTAACTTTTGACTGCTGAATATGCATAGACCTGTCTTAAGGTCAAATCAGAGGGGGGGGAAAAAGGAAGGAAAAAAAAAAAAAAAGAAAAGAACTATAGGAGGGAAGTAGGGAGGAGAGTAATTTCACTAACATCAGTTTACTCATGATTCATGGGTATTTATTTTGCAGGTGACACAGCTCTTCTGAGAGAACAAACTGCTTCACTTCTTTACAAAATACACTAAATAATGTAATTACTTAGAGAATTCTAAATTTCGCAGTGGTTCATGCAGTAAGGGTGTGCAACTGACACAAAATGGAAAACATGGTTACAACATCAAACTGCTACTTCTATTCCCAGCTGGCTTATGGAAAAGGTCATTGGACTTCCTGATTTCTGCTCTTGAGTTATGGAGTAAAAGCAGGAAGTATTTACTTTGTAAATGCAACTATGAAGACAGACTATAGATATGCAGTGCAGTTGAACAGGTCTACAACTCTGGTTTCTACAGCATTTGCTATTGTGTTGAAATACAAACATAACTTTTGCACACTGTCACTTCTCACACATGTTCAGCTGGAGGAGTCATTTACAGAATGTACTGTGATACTCCTATTTTAAACACTGCCTTTTTTTTTTTTTTCCTCCTCTTGGCCTCATATGTGAAGGGAGCAACTCTTTCCACTGAAAGAAAGAAATTACAGGTGTGCAGAAGTACAACTATGCTACCAACACAGACAGAGACAACTGTGCTCTTGTGCACACCCCTACAACCTGCCAGAGAACAAATTAAGAAGTTAAGCCTGCAAAATAAATGGAGTTTACTCTCAAACTTTTTCTTCAGTCCAGATGAATTATAGACCTTGATACGAGGCTGCCCTCTTTTTTTGCAACTGATCTGCGTGACTATTGGAACAGCATCTCTGCCAGAGTCATTACACTGAAATGCAGAGCTGAGCAGTTTGGTGGCAGTATGTATTGACGGTTTTGCAGCATCATGAGTCTGGCAACTGGGCTTGGGGAAGTTTCAAGCAGTGGGTCTTTACAATAGCAACTTGATTCTGCAGACAAAAAGCAAAAGATTGTCAGAATTATTAAAGTATCACAATAAAGGCAAGTGTGCAGAACATGGAGCTGAGCTTAGCTATTAGCTGGCAGACGCTTTTGTCAGCCGCGCAAAAAGGCACAGCTTCCCCGTGTGTGAAGAGAAACACAAAGGTGTCCAGTCTTTCATGGTGGCTAAAAAGCAGCTTTCCTCTCAGGATGCCTGCTCCCAGCCGGCTCCGCTCTCAGCAGGAGCAGTCGGAACCGTAAGGACAGAAAGTAGGCTGAACTTTACCAGCAGCCTTAATCTGCGGCCTGTCCTACCTTCCTTTCAAAAAAACAAACCCACCCCAAAACAATAAAACAAGCCGATGCTGGCACCGGGACTGCACCCGACTCCCTGCAGAGGGGGTTGCATCTCGGCTGCCTCGGGATGCCTCCAGCTACCGCCGTGGGACCGGAGGCGGCACTGGGCGGGGGCGACGACGGCACGGGGGGGATGCCCTGCCCCAGTCAGCAACCGGCTTGGAAAGCAAGTGCAATTTAGCACTAACTGGTCTAAACACGGACATTATCATACGAAATGGCGGCAGACTGGTTTAATAGGTGGAATAAAAAGCAGATTGCCGTGAGTCACTCCCTGCGAGCTGGGGGGGGAACAACCCAGCACACGCTGTGAAATGTCAGGAGCGTGCGGCATCGCCGCTGCTCGTCGCCACTTGCAAAGGGGCTGAAACTAGCTATTTATTTGTGAGGTCGTACCCCCTTCTTCCCGTTCCCGAAACCTTCCCGCCCCATTCCCGATCACCTCCACACGCCCCCCAGTCCTCTCCCGGAGCGCACCCACCTGTGGCGCCGGGCACCGGCGTGCGTCGGGGCAGACCCGGAGGACACATCGCATTCAAAACGTTCAGCCTGTGCATCGGAAACGTATGAGTTTGTGGAAAGCTTGTTTGAAGTCTTCGTTCGACATAGTATAGATGACGGGGTTGATGAGGGAGTTGAGATATCCAAGCCATGTGAAAAAATCAAAGATGGCCATGTGGAACCAGCAAGCGTCCTTGCAAATAGGCAACACCAGGCTGATGATGAAAAAGGGCAGCCAACAGACGATGAAGGCTCCTAAAATAATTCCTAAAGTCTTTGTAGCTTTCCGCTCTCTAGCGGCCGTGAGCTTCTTTTTCTCCAGGAGGGCATCCGAGACCTTCACCTTCACCTGGTTCATGTACACGGGAGAGCCCGTTTCGCTGAATCCCTCGGGGGTCTTGGAGTTTATGGACGTGACGGAGGAGGACGACCCCGGGGAGTCTGTGATTAACTGAGCCCGCGTTAGTCTTTTACCTGCTTTCTTTGGCGTCTGCTTCAAAATGCGCGACCTGGCTTCCACGTAGATCCTCCCGTAGAGGGCTATCAGCAGCAGGGTGGGGAAGTAGAAGGCTCCCACCGTAGAGTACACGGTGTAGAGGACGTGGTCGGTGTTCACCACACAGTGGGAGACTTCTTCAGCCTTCGCCTGCCGCCAAAACAAAGGGGGCATGGAAATGCAGATGGAGAAAACCCACACCAGAGCGATCATGCCCGCTGCCCGCTTGGGAGTCCGTTTTGTGGAGTACTCGACGGCGTCGGTGATCGCCCAGTAGCGGTCCAGGGCGATGACACAGAGGTGCAGGATGGACGCCGTGCAACAGGTGATGTCCGAGGACAACCAGATATCGCAGACTACCTGGCCCAGCGTCCACTTGCCGGTCACAGTGTACATGGTGCTGATGGGCATGACGAGGATGGAGACGAGAAGGTCGGTGACAGCCAGCGAGGCGATGAGATAGTTGGCCGGCGTGTGAAGTTTCCTCGTCTGGTAGACCGTGGCGATGACAAAGGCGTTGGAGAGCACTGTGGCCAGGGTGACAAGAGCCAGGACGACGGCGAGCACGATCTTCCAGGAGAGAGGGGTGGAATCTTGGTAGATCCCTTCTTCGGCGCTGCAGTTTCGGTAAGAATCGTTGGCGGGGATCAGCTGCGCCCGGCAGGGACCTGGCGGCTCCATCCCTCCGCTGCCGCCCCCCGCCCCGCAGACGGCGGGGCTCGGCGCGGCACACGGGGCCGCTACCCCGGTAGGACCCCGTCGGCACCGGGGGAGGGCTGCAGCATCCCCGCGCCAGCACCACCCCTCGCCCGCCCGCCCGCCCTTCCGGGAGCACCGAGCGGGGCTCCGCGGAGTCTCACTCCCCGCCGGCGAGGAAGCAGAGCAGATCGGGGGACAGACGTGCCCGCTCGCCCCGCCAGCGCATTGCCCCGCCGCCTCCCTGCGGACAGCGGCGAGCCCTGAGCATGGGGCTCTCGCCCCGGTCGCCCTTAGGTGTAGCCCCGCCGCCCGCAGCTCCGCACCGCGTCTCGACGGGCGCAGCGGCGGCGCTGCATGTTCGCGGGCGGCGGCCTCGCCCCTCGGGCTGCGGGCGCGACGGCTGCAAGGGCAGCGGAGCCGCCCCGCCGGGCTCTGCCTTCACACACAGCCCGCTGCAGCAAGTTTGCAGCCGCCGCCGCGGGTGCGGGAGGAGCAGGGGGAGGAGAAGGAAGAGGAGGGTCCGCAGGAGGCAGGAGGGGAGACCACCTCCCATGGCGGCCCGCCGCGAGCCATGCTGTCGGGGGCCTTCCTCAGCCTACTACCGACACCCGCGGGCAGAGGCCGGTGTGAGGGAGAGGTGAGCAGCCGCCGCCCCTTATATAGCGGGCGGCGCAGTCCCGCCGGCACCGAGCAACCGGTGCCGCTCCCGGGCGGGCTGCCCGCCTGCCCGCGGAGGAGGAGCCGCCCTCTGCTTCGGCCCTCCTTCCTTCCTCCCTCCCGCACCCACCCGCTGCCCGACGGGGGGTCCGGCCCGCCCCCGCCCCGCGCACCGCCCCACCGCCATCCCTCCGCCCTTCTCCCTGCAGGCGTCGGGAGGAGCCCGCGTTTGTCCCCAGTCCCACTACAGCGCGGAGGGGGAGCAGACCCTCTCCTCCCCAGTCCTCCCGATCCGACATGAGGTGCGACGGCGCTGGGGGATGTGGGTCGCACTGGTCCTTCGCCTGGCCCCATCCCTTGCTGCACCGTGTCCGCCGCGCCTCGATGCGGGGCCGGGTCATGGGCTCCCCACGGAGCCCTCTGGCCGCGCAGGGGTGGCTGTCCTCCGCCGCCCCGTCCCAAGGCGGCCTCGCAGATGCCGCTCCGTGCCGGAGCTGTGCGCTAGGGGGAAGAGCAGGGGCAAGCAGCATGGTGCGGTGCAAGGACAGAGGCACAGCCGGAACGGGCAGACATCTAGGTTCGCCCGCCCAGCCCGGCGGGCAGGGGGTTGTGCGGTGTGGCAGGTCGCGCTCCTGCGGGTGCCGCACGTCCCACCGGCTCACATCGCCTACTTTACACTTAAACGGTTAGCAATCCAGCTCCTCCGGCGTTCCGACTTTTTTACCTTTTATTCACCACCTCCTCCGGGGCTCAGACTTTGTTACCTTTTATTCACCTTTTCTTTCTATTTTTTTTTCCCTGTTGTGCTTGGAAATGCACATCCGTGACCGAACAGCCCTAACGTGCCCCGCAGGATCCTTCCCTGCTCCGGAGGCGGGGGCAGGAGGTGTACCCGGAGCACACATTTGTTCGTGTCTCGCAGCTCCTGCTGGCGTTTGTTCTCCGCAGCCGCAGGGAAGTTTTACACACAAAGGGAAGTGCGAGCTTGCTTTTTTGCTGGGTCAGGGTAATTCCAAGCTCAGTGAAATGTCTGGTCTCCAGCCATGGAGCAAATCTTCCCGAAGATGCCACGACATACCCAGTAGAGAGGAGCTAGGGCATGTCTGTCTGCAGGCATGTTTGTGCACACCTGCGCATGTGCTACCTAAACAAACTGCGAACTCTCAGCGCTCCCCTCTTGAATATCTCCTCCCGGCTGTTTTCCTCTGTGGTAGGAAGGCAAAGTGCCCTCATTCTTCCTGGGCTATGCTCAGCACCAGACAGGGATAAACACTGTGTGGATCTCCCTGGGACACTGGGCTGATGGCAGGGTGAGAAACCTCAGTGCCCTGTTAGTCATCCTTGAGCAAAAGCAACTGGCACACCTGAAAGGATGGAAATCAAGGAAGAACATCACAAGGAGGCTGGAGACAGTCCATGGTTGCCCAGAGGTCACCCCACTGGGTGAGACTTAAAACTCTAGAAAGAGAATCATTGAACTGCGGGAGAGCCAGGGCTGCACAAGAGTGTGGGAAAGCCAGAGCCCTGCAGGGACAACCCTTTTGCTCCCTCTTTCAGTACTGGGCAAGGTGCCCTGATCTTGGGATGCACTAAGCACCCACAGGTCCTCTGAGATAAAAAAGCAGTGATGGTGCTTGAGATTTTGTAAAATCAGTCATAGATCAGTTCCCTAATTAGGCTCTCTCAAGAACTGAGGTAGGGAGAGGGTTGCCTTAGATTAATCAAAGTGTGGCAGTGAAGGTTTGCCTGCGTTCACCAAACTGATAGGAAGATAAAATGTCAGAAAGCCTTTCTGTTTTCCCAGAAGAGCTTGGGATAGGGTTTGGTCTGTTTCCATGATTTTATTTTGTTAGTGCCTCCTGGTGCTCAGTGGAGCCTGGTAATTGGTTGGAGTCTCTAGGCTCTATTGCGTTAAAAATAATAATACAGAGCTATCTACAGTCTTCTGGTCTCTTTGATGGGCAGAGATTTTATAATCCTGCTTTTTAACACAGTGTGATATTGCTTCCACTTCTGCTTGACATTTCTGGCTTAATTTAGTTGTGCTTAAGTTGGCAGCTGCCCTCGAGCATCCATAGCTCAACATTCTTCCCAAATAGGGCTACATATCAGAAACCGATTTAAATTTAAAACACCAATAATAACAAAAGGAAAACCTAGTTCTTCATTCAGTATTGAGGCAGCTTTCCTCTAGTGGAAAGGCTCTTCTGATATTATAGTATCTCCAAGGGTAATGTGTTAGCTCTAGCCACTGCCATTAGTCATGTCATGTAATGCAGACACATACTATGTGAATGGGCAATGTGTTCTGGCCACCCTGCTAATGTCACTGTTTACCCTCATTATAAAATGTTTGTGTTCTGTGCACAGCTTTTGCTGTTGCCCTTCTCCATTAATTCTGGGTTATTATTCATCAGTAATCACCATTCATTGCTTCCCTCTTTGACTTGGCAAGAAGATGCTTTTCTCTTCCCATGTTTGTTTTCTTCTGTTGTGCTCACTTGTTTCTTATTCAGTTATGTAGTCCTGCTGCCAATGGTCAGGAAAGCATTCAACCCATTGCAGGTCTAACTGTGATTGACTTCACTACATAGCCCTGTGCCACACCTGGGCTCCCAAGAGGTAAGGCTTGGTGAAAACAGGCACCAGGTTCTGCCTAGACCATCAATAAGTGCTGGCATATTGGAGTACCACTCAAAAACATTTTCTGAATCATATATATTATCACATGAATAATCATATCTCATTGTTGTGCTGTCACCCTGAAGCTTACATTTTATTGTGTACCTTCCCTTCTCCTAACTGGATCTGAAAAAATGCTTAAGGGAAGAGATCCTATTTCCTAAAGCTTCTGGCTTCTGTGCAGAGGCAGGCATAAAATTAATTTCTTTCTGCTGACATAAGACTGTTAATACTTCTTAAATCCATATTTTGATGTATTAAAATACAAATATAGAAACTGCAATAAAAACTGAGCCTGTTACTGATTTATTGCATCACAAAGTGCCCATGTATGGCATAAATGTCATCAATGACTTATAAATAAACCAGAGAGAGAAGACAGACACATAGAAACAAACCTCAGTACCAGAAAGGAAAAGTCCTCATCCTATAGTCAGATCTGTCCTGGCCACAGATAATGTTGTCTGGGTTTTGGCTTTTGGACCTTCTAGGTATATTTGAACACAGGGCTCAGCACGGAATATAAACATCACCTCTACCCTTGACTCAGGTGGCAAGTTGTATGGAATGCCATCTGTAGCCTCCTGCAATGTGATGAGATTCATCCTCATATTTTAAATAATGAAATTCTGAGTCCTTCTGTTAGCAAAGATAACCTTCACTATGTAAATCAATGCAGTGGTATTTTGTTGAATTTGCCAACAGACAAATAACACTAATGTATGTGTGAAGTTTCTCAATGTTAACTTTGCAATATAGCTAAGGCCATTTAAATGCCAACACTTTTAAGTCACTAGTCAAAATAAAAACACCCAGCTTGAGTTACTGAAATTTAATTATAAGGAACAGCTGGGCCTGGTTTTGATTTTGACGCTAAGGACCCAGAAAAAGAAACAAGCACATGGGCTCAGTAGGCACATGTATAGGCTGAGTTTTTCTGACCCAAGGGAATAAAGCCAGATGAATTTATTTCCTTATTCTTCATACTGGTCAGGTACAGTTGCTGAAAAATGCACTCAGATACCCTCCAAAGAGTGTTCAATTACTTTAAGTAGGCAATTGAGGTCAAGCAAAAAGAAACTCCAGTCCTCCCTTACACTGTCTCTACCATTTTGCACCCATCCTGACACATTTCAGTTCATGGAGGCTGCAGTTGAGGTTGGTGGCTGTTCCTAATTCATCTACAAGGGATTGCTCTTTAATGATGTTTCTACAGATGCTCCACAGGAAACTGCTTCAATCCTGCCCCATCTCCTCTCCTTCTATGCTGCCCATTATTCTCTTGCTTCATTACAAAGCAGAAGAAATTACTGCTTGTATTGCTTCCTTGTTATTGTGTTTTCCATCTGAGGCTGCTGGGGCCTGTAATTCACACTAAAATCAGTTCAAATGCATGTTTTGCTGCCACAGAGTCTTCATGAAGAATCATCCCTGCAGTTCAGGTTGTCTCCAGTTACACACTTTTAAGAGGTTTTAACCCTCCAGGATCTGTCTGTGATGAAATAGATGCAGATCCACCGGGGAATGAACTGTAGGAAATAGCCATGACAGTATGACATAAAGGTACAGCTGTCTACTAGGATCGAAAGTCAATGACATAACCTTTAACTCCTGCCTACCACATAAGAAAGAAAAAAGAAAGAGAAGAGCACCCATTCAGCATGAAGGCAAAGGATGCTGCATTTAGACTCTGCAGGGATTCAGATTAAAGTGTCATGTTCTGTGCTCAGACCTGGCAGACTAAATCCTCCACTTTCAGATATGGACCCATACCAGCTTTAAAGTATTGGCCCACTTCAGTATGTTCAAATATTCCTTCTTTTGGAGATGAAGTCTGCAATGGTCTACTTTCAGGATCCAGATCTGATTTCAAATGGGTTCCAAATATAAAGTTTTCAGAAACAAAACATTGAATTCTGTGTTTAAAAAAAGTCTGCATACATTTTAAAGCAGAAAACTACTAATGCAGAAAGCTTGATGGAAAATTGTGCAATGCAGTGAATCAGAGTAAAGAAGTAAAATTGGTTAAAATTAAGAATTAAATCTTTTCCTTGTGAAATCAGCATGTCAACACTGATTTAAGGGGAGGTACAAAGATTTCTACCTAGTAAAGAACTGGTTCTTCAGCATGGTTAATTAATATTTATCTAGGAAAGAAGGTAACATATGCTAAGCCCACTGCCACTATTTATAAGTATGCTCTAGTCGTTCTTTGTTCCCGGAGATAATCAGAAGCTAGGAGCTTTGGCTGGCATGCAGATTTGGGCTGCTAATTAAATAAAATGCATTATCCATTAATTTGAGTCCTTTTAGGATGCCAGTGTTTACTAGTTGACAGTTTTCTTCCGCAGTACGACATTTAATTGCAAAATTCAGTTGTCTATTCTACTTAGCAAGAGGCTTACAGAGACGCTTGCAACATGCTGAAATTCAGAAAAGGAAGAAACTGATGGCCACAGAAGTCTTGTAGGCCTACTTTTATCAGCAGAGTAAGGCAGCAAGACTAAAGCAGTAGTGAGTGGCTATGGCATTGTCCAAATGCCAGAGATTTGCAAGGTTCAGAGGCCCTTTGAGGGATTCAGGATATGTGCAGTTTACTCTCAGCAGCACTTTGCAAGGTAGTGCACAGCCAAAGATCTCATTTTGATGACAAGTGAGAGCTTCTGTAAACCAATTAAATTCAATATAACCTGGTCTTTGGAGCAAGGCTGTTATGAAATTTTTGGTCTAGATGCTCCAAAGTGTGAAATCCACTCTACCTAAAGAATAATTGAGCTGGCAAAGGCCATCACTATCACCACTGCTTTATGAGTAGCTCTTTCTTTGAGGAAGAAAACAAGGACTCTGAGAAGCAAAAAGCTCAGAAGAGGTAGATAAATATAATTATGTCACTTCCGCCAAATATGAGCCATTGGTGCGTCCTGCTGGCTGGAAGCAGAACTGTATCTAATATGGCAGAAAAGTAACCAAGAAAAGCCCAGATCAGCATCAACCCAGTGATTTAAGGAAGCTGTAGCCAATGCTATCAAAGGATGTGACCTGTTATTGTTTCTCAATATTTTAATTATCTAAAGATTCTTTAACTGACAGGTCTCATAGAAACCTGTAAAACTCAACTTCACGTCTAGTGCGTACATGTGTTTATTGGAGAAGGGAGTTTATACTGAAGATACATATATAGATGCAATTTCTATTTAGAAAAGTACTTTTTATTTTTCATTACAGGAAGAAGTCAGTCTTAAAGGATGCCCAGAGAGAGATATTGAGCTGATCTTAAAATACCGTTCTGCTGGGTGTATCCTTTAAAATGTGAATGGAGTTTAAAAGAAAAAAAAAAAAAAAAAAGAGATGTGGTCTTTTCCTCATTTGCAAGATCATAGAATCACAGAATGGTTTGGGTTGCAATGGACCCTAACAATCACCTAGTTCCACCTCTCTGCCATGGGTAGTGATACCTTCCACTAGAACATGTCGCTCAAAGCCCTGTCCAACCTGGCCTTGGTTCACATCTGTGTGGAAGCAGAATCAGATAATTGCATCTTGTAGCTTTTATATTTCAATTGTGCATTTCATTGGTATCCTTTTCTTTCCTTGGGAAAATCTTGTTATGCCCTTTTCCCAATGCTTACTCTCTTCATAATCCTGCCTCTACGTTCCAGGTGGTCTGCAAACGCACATTGAATGTACAGTTCACCTCTGTGAGAGGAAGCCAAGGCTTCCGAACCCAAGCAGTTCTCTTCTTACCAAGTACAAGAAAAATATGCATCTGTTATTAAAACAAACAAACAAACAAACAAACAAGATAACCTACAGCTCTCTTTGTGTTTTCTTGACTTTCTCATCATTCTCAAAATTCCTTTGGACTTGGCCCAGATCTGTCCCCATATCCCTTTCATCCTAGTAATGAACTTTCTCTCCTCACTTCCAAGCTGCCTTCTCCATGTCTTGCTCCTTGCATCTGGGCACCCCTCTGCACAGGACCCTGACCTTCTGTTCCTCCACCCTGCTCACACTCCTGTCCTTGGGAGGGAGGAGGAAGGACTTCCTTGCATATCTCTCAAAGACTCACAGTCTCTCTTATGTTTAAATAAGAACACTAAATCATGGGGGATTTCTACATTCCAAAACTCTAAGCCCCATGTAAGATGCTGGAAAAACCTCAGGTGAAGTTACCTCACTGCCCAAGCTGCCTCTGCTTAAGAGTAGAGCTAGGGAGCTTTAGTAGCTAAAACTACCAGCCTGGTTTCTATCATGTTTCAGTTACTTTTTCCTAGCCTTGGAATCTGCACCATACCTAGCCTACACATTTCCAGAGCCTGCTGCTGTGGCTATGATCCCCTTCTCTCTTCATCCATTCTTTGTGCATCCCTCCGTTATCCCATTCCTCCACTAATACCTCACTAATAGGCACATTTTCTTTACATGACTTTCAAAGCCTTTGGTAGTTTATCTGCTTCTCATCACATATTCAGGTCAATTACTACCTTCCACTAGACTCTCATGCTGGCCCCTCCCAGAGTCTTATTTGATTTCAATCAGACATCTTCATGCTTTCCCAGGCTTGAGAGAAGCTTCCTTAACAGGCACAGATATCTTCATTATCTTACCTAAAAATCCTCCTTTGCTGTAATGCCTACAAAACACACTTGACAGAAGTCAGGCTGTTGATTAAGCCATGACTACTACCTATTATTCTTTCTGGTAGTATTTTGTCTGCTGATGTTCTCCCACCTCTGTGCCTCTGCTAGCACTAATCTCAGACTTTGATTCTTTAGAACAAAGACTACATATTTGCTCTAAGTGGTTGCAGAACCTTGAAAATAGCTTTTAGGGTCCTGATCCTGTCCTTCAAGTGGCTTGCTATGAACTGGTTTTGTATCAATAGTAACTATTAACAACATCTTTTGTGCTGTTTCTTATCTGTACAGTTCAGAAATCACTTTGTCAATAATCCCAAATCAATACAAGGTATGAACTGTGATGGGCTGATCCTGGCTGAAAGCCAGGTGCCCACCAAAGCCACTCTATCACTCCCCTCCTCAGCTGGACAGGAGAGAGAGAAAATGTAACAGAAAGCTCATGAGCCAAGATAAGGACAGGGAGAGATAATTCATCAGTTAGCGTCATGGGCAAAATGGATTCAACCTGGGGAAAAGGAATTTAATTTATTGCCAATCAGATCAGAGTAGGATAATGAAAAATAAAACCCAAATCTTAAAAACACATTCCCCCCCCACCCCTTCTTCTTCCCAGGCTCAACTTCACTCCTGATTTCTCTACCTCCTTTCCCCCGGCAGCAGAGTGGAACAGGGAATGGGAGTTGTGTTCAGCTCATCGCACATTGTCTTTGCAAGTCCTTCCACCTCAGGGGGAAGACTCCTCACACTCTTCCCCTAGTCCAGTGGGTTCCCTCCCACAGGAGACAGACCTCCAGAAACTTCTCCAAATTGAGTCCTTCCAAATTGGCTACATTCCTGCATGAACAGCTCCAGTGTGGGCCCCTTCCATGGGGTGCAGTCTTTCAGGAACACACTGCTCCAGCATGGGACCCCCCCTGGGGCCACAAGTCCTCCAGCAAACCTGCTCCAGCGTGGGCTCCTCTCTCCATGGGTCCACAGGTCCTGCCAGGAGCTTGCTCCAGCACAATGAACAAGGGGTCACAGCCTCCTCTGGGCATTCCTTTGTTCTGGTTTGGGCCCCTCCACAGGAGCCCAACCTTTTGTTTCCCCATCCTGCTTACGCTCCTGTCCCTGGGAAGGAAGAGAGTGACAAGGTGGATATATTGTGTAACCTTATCTAGGTGTTCCTGCTCCGGCAGGGGGATTGGACTAGATGATCTTTTGAGGTCCCTTCCAATCTCTAACATACTGTGATACTGTGATATTTGCTCCACTGTGAACCTCCATGGGCTGCAGGGGGACAGCCTGCCTCACCATGGTCTGCAACACAGGCTGCAGGGGAATATCTGCTCTGATGCCTGGAGCAGCTGCTAGCCTCCTTCTGCACTGACCTTGGTGGCTGCAGAGTTGATGCTCTCACATTTTCTCACTACTCTTTTCACCTGCAGTTGTGCAGATTTTTCCCCTCTTCTTAATGTTATCCCAGAGGTGCTCCCACTGTCACTGGTGGGCTTGGCCTTGGCCAGCAGTGGGTGCATCTTGGAGCCATCTGACACTGGCTCTGTTGGACACCAGGAAAGCTTCTAGGAGGTTCTCACAGAAGCCACCCCCATAGTCTCCCCTTTTCCCCCCTCAAACCTTGGCACACAAACACAATACAGCAACATTTGACTGATCCATATAAACTGGCATGATCAGTGCAGCAGAGAACTCTGAAATCAGACAGAACCTACAAATGTAAACATCCTCATTTGCTGTTTGAGGAAAACTGTAATGTTTTGCTATTTTAAAAGATGAGAAGGACTGTCCCTTATTTCCCTTATGCAACTAATCAGAAATAAAAGAGCAGACTATTAAAATATGATATGCTTCTGGTTGTTCTCTTCTATTACAGCTCTGAATTCTGAGCTGTAGAGAGAAAAGGGAGGAAAAAACCCAAACCTGCTGGAAAAGAAGTTCCCAAAGACTGGGGGGTTGTAAAACAGAGAGCATGATTACCCTTTCCCTTCTGCATCTGATCCTTACCTGTCCTAAGAGACCAGGTTCTCCAAAGTTTCCCCAGATGAGAATTTATCGGTTAAAGTTTTATTATAAGAATTAGTGGTTTAATCTTAAGTGATCTTGCCTACCCTCTGCCTAAATTATATTCACTTAAAATAAAACCTGGAGCACCTGGTCATGGCAGACAGGATCTCTATTCTCAGTGGCTTCCTAGGCCTCTTCGTCTTTCCTTTGGCTGTAGTACAAACATTGGTACTTATTCTAGGAAATCTCTTTCATTAGCAGTATGTTTCTTGCCTCAGGGAGGCAGGCTTTCTTCCTAGCTCAGCACTATATGTAACATTAGATGTTAATTTACTCTTGTCTTCCACTGTGCTGGCTTGTCAATGAATGGCCTTCTGACTAATGGTGACAAAACCACTAATGTAGGTTGCTTTTCTACTTGATTCAATATTAATCTGGTAAGATCTCTGCAGGACTCTTATTGCCTTCATCAAGAACACTGTGAATTCTTGCAAAAAGTTTTTAGTTTCATGTTCTGAGAGACCTGTAAGATTTCAGGAGTTCCCTTTAAAAAAAAAACAAACAGTGTTTTGGTAGCATTGTTCAGTCTTTGCCATTTTGATTGCCATTAAGTACACAAAGTCCTCTGAGACATTGTCCTCTGAGGAGCTGTGAAACACGGGTCAGTCAGATGTTGACAGCCTAATATTATCTGGCTGAAACAGTATGAGAGATATTCCTGGGAGATAATGGTTGTGTGCCTTCCCTTTTTTGGTTTTGTTATGTGAAAATTATTGGAGCGTGTTTAGACATCCTCCCTTCCTTTATGGAGGGAGTACTTTACACTTTTTTTTCTGAGATTTTAAGCACACTGTAAAATCGTCTACCGTTTTCTCAGTACTTTGCTCCTTTTTCTGGACCTAATTCTGCTTTCATTTAAAAGGGTCAGACTGCTCCTTTTTTTTTTTTTTAGAATTGTAGAATCATTTTTTTTCTGGAAAAAGACCCTTAAGATCATTGAGTCAAACCATTAACCATTTTCAACCCCTCTGACTTTCACTGATGTATCAGCACTTCCCATTGAATTGCCTATCAGATTTATTAAAGACGAGAGAAATGAAGAAATTCATTGCTTGGATGTCTAACCATAAGCAGAGAGGACTAGATGAAATGTTTCTAGGGTTCTTTTAGTGAAGTTTCTCCATTTTGACATATTTGAAACTAAAGGGCACAGTTTTACTCTGTGTAATTTAAAGAACACTCGGTGGGCACAGCCAGATGAAGGAAAGCAATAGGGGAATTTGAGGATATTTATACAACTGTTTTAGATAATTTAAGTCTTTGCTTCTTGACAATAGTAGATTACACAAGTGGTAGCTTCACTAAATTATACACTATTCAGATGGAGGTGATTTGCAAATGAATATATCTCTGTAGGAAAAGTTTGTGTGGGTTACTCTGAAAGCAAGGAATGTGAAAGTATAGAAGATGAACAACAAATTGTCTCAGGGACCAAAACCCAATTTTGACAAAATAAGGAACAAACCCCGCTATCATTTAAGAAATGTAGCTACGTACATTTGCAGCTAAATTCCACCTATGTACTGGATAGCATTTTTTGAATATTTTAAAGTTGTTAAAGAGTTTGAGATCACCTATTTTATGCAGAAAAAGGTTTGAGATAATGGCAATATCTTGACAAATACATTTTTAGGTTCGAATCAAATTTAACTTGGCACAATGTGGGATGAGATTATCAAGAACTCATAAAATCAATGTGAAAAAACAAAAGGACTAATACTGGAGGTCAGGCATAACAAGGCTAGTAAAAACTATGAAGATGTTTGGATGGAGACAAAGTCCTTGACTTGGTGGATAAAGAACTGGCTGGATGGCCGCACACAAAGAGTTGTGGTCAATGGTTCAATGTCCGGCTGGAGGCCAGTAACGAGTGGTGTCCCGCAGGGATCGTTGTTGGGACCGGTCTTGTTCAACATCTTCGTTGTTGAACATGGACAGTGGGATTGAGTGCGCCCTCAGCAAGTTTGCTGATGACACCAAGCTGTGTGGTTTGGTTGATATGCTGGAGGGAAGGAATGCCATCCTGAGGGACATTGACACGCTTGTGAGGTGGGCTGATGCCAACCTCATGAAGTTTAACCATGCCAAGTGCAAGGTCCTACACCTGGGTCGGAGCAATCCCAGACACAGCTACTGGCTGGGCAGAGAAGAGATTCAGAGCAGCCCTGCGGAGAAGGACTTGGGGGTGTTGGTCAATGAGAAAATGAACATGAACCGGCTTCAGTGTGCGCTTGCAGCCCAGAAAGCCAACCGTATCCTGGGCTGCATCAAAAGGAGCGTGACCAGCAGGTCTAAGGAGGTGATCCTACCCCTTTATTCTGCTCTCGTGAGACCTCACTTGGAGTATTGTGTGCAGTTCTGGTGTCCTCAACATAAAAAGGACATGGAACTGTTGGAACAAGTCCAGAGGAGGACCACGAGAATGATCAGGGGACTGGAGCACCTCTTGTAGGAAGATCGGCTGAGAATGTTGGGACTGTTCAGCCTGGAGAAGAGAAGGCTGAGTGGAGACCTCATAGCAGCCTTCCAGTATCTGAAGGGGACCTATAGGGATGCTGGGGATGGACTCTTCATTAGGGACTGTAGTGATAGGACAAGGGGTAATGGGTTAAAACTTAAACAGGGGAAGTTTATATTGGATATAAGGAGGGAATTCTTTCCTGTTAGGGTGGTGAGGCACTGGAATAGGTTGCCCAAGGAGGTTGTGAATGCTCCATCCCTGACAGTGTTCAAGGCTGGGTTGGACAAGGCCTTGGGTGATATGGTTTAGAGCGGGGTGTCCCTGCCCATGGGAGGGGGGTTGGAACTAGATCATCTTAAGGTCCTTTCCAACCCTAACTATTCTATGATTCTGTGACTAACACATCTAACATTTATGCATAACCATATTTCATACATAGGACAAAGAAAATTGCTAGGTACTCCTGTGATACCATCCTTCTCTATTTATCCATGACCAAAGATAAAAGAGTAGAGGGGCTGCTAAGGACATAAGTTCCATCACTCTGATAATACAAAGTTCACCATAATTAAATGTTGTCATAACTACATAGCAGAAATCAAAAGCTGAGTAAACATGATTCTTCAAGAGCTAATTTTTCTTGTGATTATAAAATATTCAGAGATCAATGCAGACAGTATTAATAAAGTAAGCATTAAATGTAATTTTTTGAAACTGAACAATCATAGTGTCAAAGAGTCCTGGGAAAAGCAATGTAATGCTGACATAGCAGGAAGATAGAACAGAATGGCAGACTGAGTGTATCTACAACCTGTTCTAAGAAATAACAGCTGTCTATATACAGAAAATACATAAAATTTGGGGAAATACATCTACCCATCTGAGGCTTCTTGTAACCATTCATCAAGTAACATATTTTTAAAGACCCAAAGAGTGTTAAAGGTTTCTACCACACAGTTCCACCAGCACTGTTCTGACTCAAGAATCTGTGACTGGAGTGAAAATCAGGCCATGGAGGAGGGAGGAAGGAAATATATTTTATCTACCTAGATGACATAGCTGGAAGAAAAGCAAACAAATCCTCAGGGACACAAGAGCAGCACCTGTCTTCAGCAGGTCACACTTTCAAGTACTGACCCATCCCAACTCATTCTCCCACTTTTTAATCTCTCTTTTTAATCTACTCCACTGGTAAATTGCTTCCTCTGATAAAAATGTCCATCTTCTTTTCAACATGAACTTGGATGACTTCACTGTTAACAGGCGGTCCTGCCATGCTTTGTTCAGTTAAAGAGTACCTGCTATAAAATGACTTCTGCCAATATAGTTCTCTGCAGCCTGCAGTTGAATAGCCTGCAATCAAGCTTTCTTCTCATACTCCTTCTGCAGGTAAAACAGACTTGCTGTCTTCAACACTTTGTATCCCCATTCCTATTTTTTGTGGTATTTGAGTTCTCAGTCTTGTTAGTTTTTCCTACACCATTCTCCTAAGTTTTTTTTCCCTTACATTGCTTGAAATTAGTGTAAAAAAACTAAAAAATACAGAGATACATATCAGATTTCTATGATATGCACATGTATTATATATGTATATTTTATTTATTGATACATATATAATTATATATATGGTACAATATGTGTACAAATATATGGATATATGTGTATATGTGATGTATACAAATATATGTGAAAGGCAATCACAAAAAGTGAGAGAAGAATCTATTGTGGTTAGTATAAGAAGTAGTGAGAAATTGCAGTCAGGAGGTTTCTTACAATACATTTGGAAAGCAGTTTACCTTGGGAACAGTGAAGCTCTTAAGCTGTTTTGCTTCTAGGATAAACACAAAAGAGGATTAGTATAAAATCAGAGCTACACATTTGATTTTAAAATATACATATGTAACATAGCTCTTCACTAGTAAATTGCAGATGTACTCTACCATTTGATAAACTAACAAGTGGAAACAAAATAGGAGGCGAATTCAAAGAGAAGCTGCATCTACCTCTGCTGCGTTGGCAAGGCAAAGCCACAGGCTCACCTGACCCAGTGCTGGCACAGGCCTGCTCTCCAGAGAAGGTCAGGCTGGATGACTTCCAGAGGACCCTTCTCCAGATGGCATTCCTTTGCATTACGTTTCCATGCACTAATGCAGTGGGACTGCTGGACATAGCCACTAGGGATTAATAAATAGCAATGACTGAATTTTGGAAAGGCAGCTTTAGCTATCAGGCCAGTGAACATTTTGTCAGCCTTGATATAGACTTGTCACTTTAAGTACTGTATATGGGTGGGAGTGGGAAGAATCACCATTTGGGTTAAAATCCCAGCAGCATTTGGACCCTGCCCTGTCGTGCTACTGGCCAGCACCAGGTGTTAGCAGAATCAGTGTGACCTGATTCTGGCAGTGTGCTGTTTGGTTTTCAGAATGAACTGTTGTAAAATTACAGGAATTAGAACAGGAATCAGACTGATGAAGTGAAAGATATGGGGGATTGCCAGGAATGTGGAAAAGGCCGGCAGGAAACAGCAGCATTTCACCAGTCTGTATGTGGTTAAAGGGGGGATACAATGTACTAGAGAGCAAAATTGGTGGACTACAGCAAATCTGTTTATTGATCAAAGCAAAGTTTTGCCTTAGCACATATATAAGTGTTGGATTTCTGCTGCTATTATTGCTGTTCCTCTTAGTTACCCAGTACAATTCGATAAAGATTGCTTTTGTACTGGGCAAACCCTGTGGATCCTCTGGTCTTCATCAGAATTTTCACTTAGCAGGAACACTGAGTGGCTTCTTTTCTAACTTTTTTTTTCATGCTAATAGAGTATTTGTATGACAGGACAGCTCTTAATAATCTAAGAATTTAATAAAAGGTTCAATTGCAGAGGCATTTTTCTGAAAAGCAGAAGGATATTTATTCCCTCCTCAGAGAGTCACAAGGAAAGTTAGATGAAGAGGTTTGTACTTTGAGATTAATATGAGGTTTAAAGGACAGCTGACCACTTCAGTAGAAGTGGGTTTGTAACAATCATAGCTAAGGAAAGAACAGGGAATTACTTCATTTGTTTCAGACAAGTCAGAAATTTGAGTCTTTTTTTAGGCTTGGAAATTAGCCTGCACATTTGAGTTCAGCTTCTCTCTGATAACCACTTCTCTGATGATTGATTGACATGACTCCATGGTGCAAAATGCATTTTTGTGGTATGGGAGTCTCAACAAAATCCCAAACCTGTTTACCCTGTCTGGTCCCTCATTAATGAGAATAAAAGACTCACGATGTCTCTTTGATAAGAGGAATTTGGGGGTCAACATTCAGCCATCAATACATGCGGACAGCCTGGTCTATGCTGATGAGTACTGTTAAAAGCATTACAGACTATACCAGCGCAGGATAGAGGATTTGATGCTACATATGTCTCTCTGCTTCAGCAAAAAACAGGGAGGCTGCCTTAGCCTAATTCCCTCTGCAACTAAATATTTGCGGCATATATAAAATTTTCCTTATAAAACTTTCTCTTTTGTCAGCATGGTATAAAGGATCTTAATGGAAATGAGATTCAACCCCATATTGCACACTACAGAATGCTAATTTGTTACAAAATGAAGCACTGCTATTCAACAGTGTATTAATGAAACTGTGAGACATATCCATCTTGAAAACACTGTGAGAAAAGGATGCTGAAGCAATTGATTAGGGACAAGGAAAATTGAAAATATGTATTTTTTATAAGCCTATGTTAAATATGGGCAGTAAACTTTGGCTACAGCTCTACAACACTCAGTTTTGTTCCTCATTATGGAAAAGGACATACTCTTTATATGTTGTCACCTAAGTTGCCACCAGAAGAGTACTTTAATTAATTAGGTTTTCCTAGATCTAGACTGGAAAGCAAAACAAAACTGCAGAACCTCGCTAGTGTGGGCCATAGAAACCTGATATTTTACACTGCAAATTTGCAAGGTTTTGTTTTGTTTGACAGTCGTCCTGCTCTCCATTGCTTTTTCAATGCCAGTTGCAAAATCCAGCCTTATTTTTATTTAATGTAATACTTTAATGTGGTGGTGGCTATCATTGATGTTTTGTAGTCAAAACTACGCTTGTAAGACCAGTCAAAAGTGGAAAGTCATGTTGCACAGCACTTGAGATTTATCTAGCTGATAATAACATAGTTACTTGTAAAACAGTAAATGGAAATAAAGGCATTTCTTACTGGCTTGTTTTGTTTTTCTTATACCGGGAAGTTCAGTGATGAAGCCATTTACCAACATGGCAGTGCCAGCTTTGAGGATCTAGATATTCTGTTCATTTGAAACAGTCAGAAAATATTTCAAACCTTTGAGATAATCTTAAAAATCAGAATTCCTCTTACAAGGAAAACCATGGGCATTATAAGTCAGTGTTTTTCTTAAGCAAACTATTAGTCTGTTTCTTTTGAAACTTTTTTAAGTAAAAGGAACTGGCACACAGCTCAGATGTCTAGTGTTTTGTCAGTATGTGCTGCTTTGGGATCCTCATCTGTCAGAACAGAAAACTTAGCAGATTTCTTGCCATGTGATTAGGAACTTCTGTAAATCTGCACCCTCCTCACTTTCATCTCCATTTAACCATGTGCTGTTTTGCTGAAAACTCCCTCCCCCAGTCAGCTTGCTGGCGGTGTCCTCTAAGCTACAATCTCCTTGTTTCACCTTTCAGATCTACCTTTCATTCTTTCTCCTCACTGGCTTTTTTGCACTCTATTCCTCTTATGAAAGGTTTCCTTGACACATGCCTATGATGTTCCTTAACTTTGCATCCTGTCCTGTCGCTGCGTTATTTCTCTCTGTTCTACCATGCACGCACTCAGAAATCAATCAGCACTGATTACCCGCTACATCTATAGCGGGGCTCAGAGCTGTAGTTTTGAAAGAAAAATTGTGGAGGAATTCAGACATCAAAGGGGGCCTCATTCTGTTGGATCAATTTGGACTGAGAACACTGGAGTAACTTACTGTTCTTCAAAATGAATGGTTCCACCAGTCGATAGCTGAATAACCCAGACCTTGAAGAACACATTTCATTTCGAACCACAAAAATGACTACTTTATCCTCTGGAAAAAAAACTAAATGGTATCAACAAAAGCAAGGGAGGACTGTTGTTATTTTAATTATTGTTATTGCTGGCAAATAAAGCACTGGAGAATTCTAAAGGTTTGTGTTCAGAATCTGGTATATTCAAATAATGCAGATGCTATCACAGGAAATTATTTAAATGCCTAATCAGCCTATAGCCACAAAATAATGTGTTAAGCCAAGGAATCTTTGGGGTCACATTGATTTATTTAACAGCTGATGCATTTCATATGAGCACAGCAAGCAAACAAAATTGATTTAGAGCTGCAATTTATGGAAATCAGCTCACCAGGAGTTGTAACCATTCAATCTCCTGGAAGACTGTCTCACACTGTATTACTAATGCACAATGGAGACTGACATAATTCTGTGATTATTTGTCCTGTCTGTGGCACCAACAGATCTGTACCATTATGCCTTTCTGGTACACTTTATGATCCTGTTTTTTTGCTCACTGTCAGTGGATCATAGAAGAGTTTCTTCTTGTGGGGATTCAGGAGAAATCAAAATAGGCGAGGGAACTGAGGAAAGCAAAGTTTGAGAAAAGTGACAATTAAAATCTGGAGGAGGTAAAAGCTGAGCACTGGAACATGGTATTGTCAGCACATAGTTAATGCTTAGGAACTCGCACATCACCAATAGGAGACATTTGAAAAACAAACCAAACTTTTACTGCTTGGTTGTGTCAGATAATTTTGGAGGCTTCTGGAAATCTTTGTAAACCGGGTTGTCATTAAAACAGACAAATCTGAGAAAAAGAATATACTTTACAAACAACAGAAATGTGTGCCTGGTATATGGTATTATGTTGCCTTTGAAATCTTGCCATAGGGGAGGTACTATAATGGGATTTGCTGCTTGTCTAGCTTGGGAAAAGGATAGTGTAGGCTTGTTCTTGTAAGTTGTGTGCTACACAAGAAAATGTTATAACGTCCAGTAGAAGCACTTAAAAAATGCATTATTTGAATTGCAGTTTGCAAAAACAACAGTTGGTGGCACTTTGAAACAATTTTTATTCCTAAATGTGTATTTGCTGATTGTAGGTGTGTAGAGGTTTACTTTAAAATATTAAATCACTAGTCCAGTGATTCAAATTATGGTGACGATACAGAACTTCTGCACACTGCACAGCTTGCTAAAACCGAATCTGAAGGTCCACATTTGTAAAAAGAAGGGAAGGTGCTCAGGGAGATTAATTCTTCTTAAAAAATGTCAGAGAGGAATTACAAGAAGAGACAGTAATGATGAAGGCAGCAGGGGAAGTCACTGTGAACTGCACAGCTTTTTATAGTCCACAGAAGCACTGAGGCTTGCAGAGGCATGGCACGTTTCTGTGGGCAGCTGCCTTCACCGAATTTACATTTTAAGTTTGGATGGGTTTTTTTGTCATGGCACTGATGTCTGTGTTATGTAGCATGCATAGAGGTTTCTTTTTTAACCAGCACCCACTAGGTAAACAGACATTTCCCAGGATTTTAATGCCCAAGACATGTGAGGGAGAAGGACAGAGAGAGAGAGCCATGGCCATTTGAGAAGAACCAACCATTTACCCATGGTGTTTCCATCAATTAAGCACAATTACACCATCTGCACAGGAGCTGCAGCATGTTTGGTATCACAGAGGGAAACCGGGGCATTACTGGAGAAAACTGATGGTTTGAAAGATACTCTATTTATCACATACCTTGTCTGAATACTTGACATTTAAATGAGTTGACAAGCAAACCCTCTTTCTCTAGACATTACATACAAGCCTTTCTTCCACATGCCAGTTTCTTTTGGGACATTATAATTCCAGAAGGGACACATCACCTCTTAGCCACAAAGAAAGAGTTGAATACTACGACAACTTGCTGCATTAGCTGTGGCCATTTGTTCAGAGGACTGGAAGACCAGACCACAGCTGGTGCTTGGCAATCTTTACAGCTTGGCCAGAGAAGCTTCAGTGCCTTCTGTTCCCTCTCTGATTCTTGCATACTGGAAATGAGAAGTCTATATCAACAGAGTATAATAAATCTGGAACCACTGCTGCACTCTGCCCCTCCCCATTATCCTGCAGATCTGTTGCAGATGATTCCTGTTTGCCATCTTGGCCCTGAATATGTTGGTCTTGACAGTACAATCCATAAGTGATTCTTATTTAGCTTTCTAAATTACATGTTTTGCAGTTATTAATAGTTCTTTACATTGGCCAGTTTGAGTTCTGTGGCAAAATGTTTCCCTCGGCTTCAGACAAAAGTTGCTTGATGCATTACAAATATGGTCTTGCCTGGGAATATTTTGCTGCTTTACCATTTGTTTCCACAGGGCTGTTTGCCCTGAATGGGGAGCTTGACATATCCAGTATGATAAGACAAACCTCCTTGTTTTGAACAGTAATGCTGCCTGGCATTCTAGATTTTCCATAATGTGCTGCTAGATTCGATGTAACTGTGAACTAAATAAATGATTTGGAGTGTGCTGGCTTTCATATACTTCCTTGTGCCTCAGCTTTTGTCTGTCCCTGCTTTAGCTACATTTGTGTGGTACTTAGGCAGCCCAGCAATGACTACAAGTTTTGTGCCTTAGTGACTTTCTGAATGTTTGATACCCCTGTACACCCCTCCCTGCAGCAGAATACTTCTTTCAGTCTGAGAACACAGCTTTTGCTTCAATTTAAGATGATGTTTTGGGTCTCTTCAAAGCCGTTCTCTCCAGTGTCTAATTCAGCAATTTGTACCCACACCCAGGAAAGAGGGCTTGCTGATGCTAATGTTGTTCTCTTGTATGCCTGATCTGGTGCTGGCAGAATCCTTTGTTTAGGCATTTTGTATACCTGCCTGGATGAAGAACCAATTTTCATACACTGGTGTTTTCAGTATGTTCGCGTACACAAATACCTATTTCCTATGTGAGTTTTACCTTTCCTGCATTGTAGACTTAGAAGCCGCCCTTTATAGCAGCTGCCAGCCAAGGTAGTCATTTCTGGCTCAGCAGGAACTATCCTTCATTACATTTCTGACCTGCAGGCTTGATTGTTTTCATCATGCTAAATATAATCCTTCTGGTCACATTCTCTGAGCACCTGTATCAATGGTACAACTGGGTGCTGGGTACAGCTTGATCCCAATGTGGCTGGCAATGTTGCTACATCAGCTGGAAGCTAGGGACTGAAACCTTGGACTCTCCAACTCTGATCTGTTGAGATTTTGTTTGTTTAGTTTGGTTTGGTTTTTTGTAGAGCATCATCATTCTGGTCTCACAGTTCTATTTGTAACTGCCATTATGCACAATTTCTGACCTCCCAACGACTCCCATAGACTGGTTGCTATGAATAATTTAGTCTGTTATTAGCACCAGCTTTGAAGAACTTGTTCTGAGTAGGTGTAAATCAGTGTCCCCTCCAGGGCTTTCTTGCAGCCCTAGTCTGGTTTCTTCCTACACCATCCCAAGTCAAGTTTCGTGATCCCTCAACAGTATGCTCTTCTCCAGTGGGTGCCAGTTCTCAGAAGAGCACCAGGAGGACACACTCCAAGTGAGCAAAAGTATTTGATATTTTCTACAGTCTCTTTGTACTCTCTGAGGAAGACTCAGTGCTTCATTGCTACCTAAAAAAACCTAAGTTCTCTATGCTGTCAATAAAGAGGAAGAGGTGCTTCTGTTTAGTGGATAAGATTGCCCTCTGTAGCATTTGAAAAGCACAGTTCTCTTTCCACTGACTATAAAGCTCTCTTTATAGGGAATATATGTCATTATATTAGGTGGACTGGATCACACTTACCATCCTTTATTCTTTCTTTCTCTTTGTCCCTTCCCTTCCTCTAGTTACTTCCTCCCTAGGCCAGATGCCAAAAATGCTGGCGTGGCAGTATCTCAGCTATCAGCTTAAATTGTCAAACTGGCTTCCACCTCTTTCATTTCAGAGAGCACTGTAATTGAAATTCCTCTTATTTTAGGCAGTGGTAGTATTTTAAACTCAGAACTATGTAAAGAATTGGCGATAATGCTGAACGGCTTAGCTGCGAAGGGGTGGTTACAGACCAAGTGAGGAAATGTTTGCATAAATCCTATGTAGGCAGATTCTCACCTAGCAAAAGCTGGCGTTTCTGCCAAATTTTTCAGAATCTCTCTGGCATCCACCACAAGACAATTGTCAGACTTCATTTGTCCAGCAGAGAAAGGCTTTTTCTTTCATTTCTATATATTTGATGCCAGCATATTTCCCTGACAGTGATGTGAGAGGTGACAAGATGAGTTCATTGAACGTGGAGGTGCCTACGCAGGGAATCTCTTTCCTTCTTCTTCTGCAGAGGTGAGTGGAAGCCTGCAAGCCCAAAGAGAACAGGTTGCCGGTGTAATCAGCTTTTATAAAGTCCCCAGGTTGCATGGGCTGGTGCTGCTTAAGCATTGCAGGTGACAGAATGGGTAAATCCGGGCTTTGCTCTGGAGCCAGAGCTCTGTAGTGGGAAACCTGAGATGTGTCCTGGCTGGGGAGGCTTGGCTTCAACTATGCTTGTATCATGTTTCTCGTTCCTTTCATCAACAAGGGTAAAAACCAGGGATTTCAGGGACACAGGAGTCCCAAATTCCTGTTTAACACTTCAGTGACTAGGAAATAAGTAAAACATGACTGTGCATTTACTAAACCAGAGAAACTTGATTAACTTGCTGTTCACTTCTGTCATGCCTGTTTTGTTAAGCATTAGGGGGCAATAGCAGGAGAGGGGAGAATATAGATTTCTATAGTTTCTATATGGACCTGGCTGTGCTTGTTCATGGCTTACTTCCAGACATGTGAGTGTTCAAATGGTGGGATTTCAGTGGGAGACCGGCTTGGAATTTGTTCTGAAAATGGAGAATTATGAAAAAGTGGGACTCCAGTGAGATGTGCTTCAGCCCTTAAAACATTTTCATTTGTCATTGCTATCACCTAATCAACAATAAACAGGAGCAGGGAGCCTAAGGATGAGGCTGAAGGGAAATGCTGACTGGACACAAAGGGGGGACTGATTTGCCTCAGGTAACCCAAGGGATGGTTTGCAAGTCTGAGGTATTGGCAAGGGGAACAATGAGCACAGCATTATCCAGGAAGGCTATGGCAAGTGTTTTTTGAAGGCTGATTGTGGGGCTGCTGACCTTAACAAAGAAGGATTTCTCATGCCATCCTAAATATGTAAATTAAATCTTAAAGGGGAAAAAGAAAAGAAATGTGGTATGTTTTGATTTGTTAATGGAGAAATGCTGTACAGCATGTCTCTTAAGCAGTATAGTAAGTGTTACTAAGCAGTATGGATAAGAAGGAAAGAAGAATTATCCTTTGGGAGATGGAGTAGATTGGGTAAGTGAGCATCTCCTGCATGGGAAAGCTCTTCCACAGAATCAGTGTTGACTGGTTTGTTCGGCTTCAGTATGAAAGCATTTTCACAACATTCAGGTTTTTTGCAGAACTGATGCTCAGATTTCTCAGCCATCTCCTCAGCTGCTGTGTTTTCTAACTTTCCAACTCTTTGTTGCATCCTCACAGCAACCTGTTCTGATGTGCATCTCCCTGCCCAAGTGATACCAGAGATCTGTTTGGCTTTGCAGGTCTAAGAATGAAATACAGTTATTTTTCCATTTTAACATGGATTCAGCTGTCAAGGCCATCATCTCCACACCCCACCTTAGCATGCATGCATGCTAAATCCATGTGCTCCTTCAGAAATAGGTTGCCATTACATAACCTCACTAACCCATTATGATGTTACCGGTACATATATGTGGCGCAGCTTGAAAAGAAATGAAAACAATTTTAGGGAACATTTATTTTCAGTTATCACCATATGTTACAGCTGTAAGTCTGAAAGTATTAAAAGCTGATTTACAAGGTGATATGTTTTTTGCCACTTCCTGTTTGGAAGCCAGTCTTAGTTTTGTGTTAATGATAAGAAAACAAATAAAACAGCAGAAAGAATAGCTGATTCTTATAGGTGGATACCCATTAAAAAAAAACAGAAAATCTTCTTCCAAACCAGAAAATTGTATATGCAATATGTACTTGCAGGTTGTCTCATCTGCAAAAATCTTTCCTACCCTGGGGAGCAGTAGCCCGTTTATTAAGGGCTGCTCATACAAGTAAAGGGTTACATGATATACAATTGTCTCTTGTCTATCCCAAATCAAAATAAGAAAACAAACAAATTATTTCAACATAAGAAGGCTCTAAAAAAATATAATAAAAATACAGAATAAACAAACTACACAAAAATAACACCTCAACAATATTATGGTACCCGTTAACCTTGTTGAGGCCAAAGGTCAAAAAAAAACAGTAAAAAAGCTTTCATGTCTGCAAAGAGACACAGGCTTTTGCAGACACTGCCAGATCTTTTATTTCTCTTGTCTTGCTGGGTGAGACAGTCACTCAAAAATGGGATCAATGGCTTTCATCAATACTTCACCCAATATTGTGAAAGGTCATATATCATTGTCTCGCAGCACTAGGGCAATCTGCAAACAGACGTTTCTTGCATTGGAGTCGTGCCCAGAGGATTCAAGCAGGAAGGAAATGCCACTCTGCTGGGCAGGCATAAAATAAAATAGTTCACACTTACAGCTGAAACAGGAACGAGCTGTGACAGCAGTAAAACACTGGCAGCAAAGGCTTGTGAGGTAAGGGGTAAGTGAAAATAATGGCAGAGGAATGGCAGAATAACGCAGTGCCTCTGAGAAGCTGTTCCCCAAGGCTGAGAAATGTCTGTAAGGGGCAGCTCATTAGATGACTGCAGATGTTTCTAGTACCTAAAGCAGTAAATGGATTTTTCAGAGAAGCTGGTGCCTGACTATTTCTGAAAATCTCCCCATAGCATGACTGCAGGAGCCATGAGCTACTGACTGCTACTGAAAACTTGGCTTTTGCTTAGCTGTTGACATGGAAGTTAAACCCATCCAAAAGTCTGTGTTTCGGTGTGGCTGCTTGCACCATGAATCAGTGCATGCTCCTCCTCCTCCATGTCTATTACCAGACCCTCTTTTGTCCTAGATGCGGGAATTACCGATGTTGTCAAAGGCTAATAGCTAAAGAAATAATTTTATTTGTAAATGCCCCCAGCTGACAAGCTGTTAATGGCAACCCAGGAGAGCTTGCCAGCTTGCATTTTTGAAGATGCAAGGAAATAACATTATTGCCCAGTATTTGTTTTACAGCACTGTCTAATGAGAGTGCACTTCTTGCTATTTTGTACAGTGTCCAGACCAAAATATTAACAGTGCCTGTCTTGGAGTGTTACTCTGCTTTGGTACACTTTTTCAGGTGGCATATATTTATTATACTCTATATACACAGAAAACTCTGCTCTTTGATTAGGTTATTAAATTGATTCATGTTCAAAGGCAAAACAAAATATTCATTTGCAAGTGAAGATAAAAAATGAAAAACAATAGAGCCTCACAGAATGGGATGGATTTGAGGAATTGTGAAATCAGGGCTCAAAAGGAAACGTTGCATCCTAAATATTTTATTACTAATCATAATTGCTTTATGTATAGCATAACTGGGCTAGTGATATTTGTTATTTTGATTTAAGAACACATTTAATTTCCCAATTGTCTCCTGCCAAACATTGTTTTCAGTGCAATCAACATGAGAATAACATGAACGTATCTAAAATAATATAATCCCTCTCATTAAGTGCCATAAAAAGTTTATTAACTGTTTCAGCCACTGTGTGCATGTAAATTCATCTGACTGTCACAGATTGTAGATACATCACAGGATAGGTAAGGAAACTGAGTTGTCCTGTTTCCAAATTCCTTAGTGAACATTTCTTCTCTAAAACTGGAGAAATCTTCTGTGACGCACCTTCTGAGATGGTACCATGATCCAACTACAGAATATACAGTTATGAATTACTGGCCATTCTTGACCATTTTGAATATTGAAATATACCTCATAAACATACATGTGACCAATTTTCTTCAATTAGTGTAAGATGGTGTCAACACCAACTCTTCTGCACAGATTGCAAGAATTAGATCTTCCTTTATATTCATTGTAGGTAAATAGAGCCATGATACCCTGCAAATAAAGTATTATGGTGGCAAATCTATCAGCTGAATCCTTGGCTCACAGGCATAACTATATTCCAACAATAAGATGAGCTGGACTTATTTCTATTCAAAAGTTACAAACAAAAAAGTGATGCTAAAGAAAGTAGATATTGGAAATGGGGTTTGGTTTTGTACAACTTTTTCAAGTTGAGTATTGCACCATTAAAATAATCCAAATAACCCTAATTCAAATCATACTCATATTTTTGAGACCAAAAACCTTAACATGACTAAGTCTTATCCAGTACAAATTTTATATTAAAAGCCAATCTGAGAAAACTATACTCGATGATACTAGACTAGATTGTGATTCCTGTATTCACATGGAATATCCATTTCTTCTTCAATGAAAATTCATTGGATTCACTCCATTACTTGAAGAGCGAGGTACTTCTTAACACACTAACAGCTCATGTGAGTGACACTGTGAACATCCTGACCCACCTGAAGATGAAACAGTCCAGATTTGCTGTTCCAGAGGAACTCCACTGTTCACACGTTCTGCCACCACTAAATGTGCTATTACCACATAAACACACAAACCAGACCTTAACAACACCCAGTTGATCAAGAAAAAACGTGTCAGTGACTGTAGTGACAGTTTGGTGTTTTTTTCCTAAGAAATTACCTGGCCTCATCTTATGCCAGATGGTTCATATTTTTATGTAACACCTAAGAGGTCTTGAAATACCACATTATCCTCCAAAATACAAATTCTCTGCAATACATCTATTATTAAAGACTTTAGCAAATGTCTTGATTTCAAAATAAATGAAGTGAAGCCTGAGTCTACATCCCAGTTCTAGTCCAAGACGCCAACTCAAGTGAACGTTTTGAATGTGAATATTTTTTCAATATGCACCTTCTAAAATGTGAAGATCAATTTTGCAAATACGAATATAGTTGCCTCGAAAACTGATTAAGTAGTCCTAATTTGATGTTACAATAATTCAGCAACTTTAAAAAGAAACTTACTAAATATTTCCAGCTGTGGAAAATCCTTATGAACTGTAAATCTAAATCTCCCTAACAAATTTGCCACAAATATCATATGTCATTTGAAGAAGTTAGACGTAACAACTTTTTATTTAATCATGAAAAATTTATGGCAAGATTAACTAGAAAGAGCCCACTCCTACTCCATAGCCATTAAAATGCAGTAAGTCACCTACTCAATAATGCAGAATTGTTGTGTATTAAAAATTTAAATCTATAAATATTAATAGAACAAAGGTCAGTCTCTTAACCAACAGAGGTAGTTGTACACATAGCTATCATTGTTAGCCTTAAGGGTTGCACATTCTTTAGGTATAGAGCAAAACAGATACGATAAAAGGCAGTTGTCTGATAGATTTTGATCCTTTTTTCAGATGAAGGATAAGAAAACCTATATTAATCCTGGGGATTGTGGTTATCCTTTGGGAAAGTAATATTTCTATTTCAATCTAACGAGCCAAGGTGTTGCAGTCAGCTTTACAAGTGCATGGCATAAAGTTGTGTATGTATGTATGTAACGGCAGCCAAAGTCACCTTCTGCAGCCTTGCTTCTTTACACTACTTCGACTGTATCAAAAGGTCAGAAACATGATACTGTTTTCCAAGGGAAACATGATACTGCTTTTCAAAGGACTGAAAAGGCCTGGCCAGTGTATGCCAAATATACCCAATACCAACAGAGAGGTGATTGCTATGCAAGCGATGAGAAGGAAACTCCTGGGTTATCACAGTCCAGGTATTCATGTTCCCAGGAATGTGAAAGCTGGGCAGGTTGTGAGAGGGCTTTCAGTGATGCCCATCAGCATAAATCAAATGTGAAGTACTGGAAAGCTACAGCTATCCTCTCAGCAGTGATTCCTCTTAGGTGTGTCAGCAGTTTCTGGATGCAGGGAGCATCAGCTTTATTTCTGGCTAGAAAATACAGACTCTTCACTGTAGTAGACTTACATGGCCCTTTACAGCCTGAACCAAATTCACACCCCTTGAGCACTCCCCTGTTCAGTCAGGGTGGCTAGTTAGCTACATCCATGAGTGGTGGCCTCTGTGAAAGACATTCACGTGACTTGAGTGAGAGCAGAGAGGAGCTTGGACAGTGTGCATACCACAGGTCTGCCAGGGCTGTGTCTAGAGAAATGTTTCCTTCTTCACTTGCTGCTCTCCTGTCACCTGCTCTGGGAAAACTCTGGAACATGGCCATGCTGTCACACAGCGTTATTATGTTTGCCACACTGATGGCAGATTAACCATGGCTTACAAACATTGTGCAGTACTGGAAATGCAGGCAGAAACAAATGTCTGCTGCATGCAGCCGAAGGGTGAGTAGTGGCTACCTGGTTATTCTCTAAAGCTCCCTGGGACAGGTCTGCTGCCAAACAGTGCAGAGGGGATGTGCACCTGTCCAAAGTGCGCATCCCTCAGGGCACTCACCCAGGCTGTATGGTTGGAAACGAGACGACAGCTGGTTTATGCTGTGTTTTCCACCTCTGTAGAATTAGTTATGCTCATTTGAAAGAAACATTTATGGAGAAGGGGCTGAGGGTAGGACAGGACATGCCTTTGTCATGACAGGCAGGAATTTATGGTACAGCTCTGAGGTCAGAGATGCTGAGAACCTCACCAGACCCTTGAACCCAGAGCTGTGGATTGGTGCTTTGTTCACCATTTTGAATTTTGCTCCCTTGAGTTAACAGTGACCTCAGTTTGGATTAAGAGTATATGAAGGTGCCCCTAAGCTTACACAGGAATGGACTACAGGAAGGGGTCAGAATCATCTGCTTTTCTTAGACAACCTTTCCTACTGCCACTATTTGAAACAGAAACAAGAGCAGAGAGACCACTGGTCTGCCCAAGGAAAGCCTCTCATGTTCCCATGTACTACTTCCACTCCTGATCTGTTCCAAGATATTTGTCCCCAGCTTTGTGAGAATACAAATGCAAAAATGGGAACATCTTGTTGAAGTCGTAAGTCTTTCTCAGAAAGCCCAACAGAATTGCCTCTGGGTGTAAACATTGAAAGGAGGTAAAGGAAAGGAAAGAATTAAAGGCAGCTTTGCCACAGCCATAGGAATGTTTCAGAGGACCTGAGGTCTATCAACATTGGTGGTATTGTTTGGGACTGAATGCCAGGCTGGCCAAAGCTACATACCTATATTGTGAAGACCTTGGAGAAGGAGGAAAGATGTCAGCATTGTGATATCCTTGTTAAGGAAGGGTATGGGGACAACACAGACATCCTGGAGAGGGCAATCTATTCTCTTTAAGGCAAGGCAAAAAACACAATCCATAAGGCAAGATCCACTGGGGGAAAAAAAAAGGAAAAAAAAGAAAAAAAGAAATGGTAGGTGCTTTTCTGCATGTTGGGGGTTTTTTTTCCTGATGTTCTTCCTCCTGTCCTATTCAGGTAGAGCAGTAAGAAACTGCAGGCCAGACTGCAGGAATAATTCTCCAACACGCTACAGAAAAAGCTGATCTTGTCACATAGGTTGCTGTTTGGCACAATCAAAATGTTTTCACCATTTCTCAGAATGACACCTTCCCAAACTGCTCCACTGGGTGCTCTTCTGGCCCTGCTTCTTGATAAAGCTATCAGCACTTCAGGGGGGTCAGAGGACCCACACCATGGCCTCTATGGGCCCTCTTGAGAAAATCACCAGGCAGAGACACCTCATCTACATTCAGCAAATTCATTGTGCTGAGTCTGTTTTCTAGTACACTTGATAGCTCACATGATGCCTTCAGATCTCCAGGCTTTGAGTAGCATTTTCTGATGTTTCCTCTGCTCAAATTTGCTGAACTGCCTCAAAACAAGCCTGAATTATTTAATATGTTTAGGAATAACGCTAAAACAGCTGCACGGAGTTTTCTCACTGCTGTTTTTCTGGCTCGTGTCTCCTTGTAAAGCATTTTGTCTTGTTCCTTACCAGTGCCTATAGCTGGTGTACTGTACAGAGTCATCTCCTTCACATCTGCTGAAAGCTCCAACTCCACTGGAAAAAAACCCAGAAGAAATGGACAAGAGAAAAGTGTTTTTTACTTATTGCATGCTGCTTTTGGGTTGGGTTGGGTTTTCTTAGTTCTTACAGGGTGGTACATGGACAGTTAGAAAGAAACTAGCCCCTAGAGAAAGAGAAGCAGAACACCAGGGTATCCTGAAGAAAGTCACAACAGATTCCTCAACTAGCTGTGCAGGTGAGTCGTGAACCATGTTGACAATGAACAATTAGATGTGACTTCCATTCAGTGCAAAGCTTTCTTTCCAAAGTGAGGAACCCCTATATGATACATCTGTGTGCTTCAAAGCATGATTTGGCTTTACGACTTAATTCAATTTTAGACTAATGAAATTAGTCTAAAAATAAAAATATAATAGTTATGAAACCATTTAATAAATAGTTTCATAATGCCAGTGGAATGAGGTAAACAGAAACTTGACGGCGGCAACATTCAGTTAATGAAATTTTTTGAAATTGGGAACATTTCTTTTGAAATTGAATGGTTGTTAGGCATTCTGGGCCTGTTTAGAATGATTGTATTTAGTTATTGAAGTCTGAAATTGAAAAGCAATTTCATAGATGTGTGTTTGTCCTAAACTACTACTTCTGCATTTCTAAGGGCTCTTGATATGCTAGTTTGTGGAACACTCCCTTATTTTAGTGGTTTGACAACCTGCAAAAGATTGATGACTGCTATTAACATAGTGGAGAACATACAAGTCACTTCTGTATCTGACTGTGTTTCAGAACGGAAGACACAGCCAGTGCCAGATCTCTTGTCTCCTGAAATTTTGCCCCTCTTAGGATGGCTATTTTTGTTCTACTGTAATATTTATCCCATTTCTGATTACAGTTCTTTGAATGCTGCAATGCCGAAGCCAAGCATAGTGCATGAGCTGATCTAACATGGACCAGGAACAAAAAGTCAGGATGTAGCACTAGTTAATCATTTTTAAGTGCAAGGTTAAGTGTTATGAGATTAGGGAGGAAAAGATCAGCAAAGCACTTCTAATCAATTTGATTTCAGACAAGCCAAAAGTACTAATTTATAACCAGCTCCTGTGCAATAAAAGATGTTAAAACAACATCAAAACCTGTTCTTTTGTGTGTTTTACCAGCCCTGGGTTCCTCCTACCGGTCCTGCTGGACTTCTCAGCTTCTTCTACTTCACTATTTGTTTTCACTCACTCAGACTCATGCAGTTTCACATAGCTGCACATGATTAACACCACTGCCATTTTTTACTTCTTCGTCATCTCTTTAATTTACTGCTAGACTTTTTGTTCTTTGATCCATTAATTGGATCCTTTCTTTATTCTCAATTTACAGTCCTATTTTTTAGAAACACTGAACCTGGCCACTCTTCATGCCCAGTTCCTTGCCCTCACTTTCGTTATTGTTTATTTCCCTCCTTCTCCTGTTCATGGCACATTGTGCTTTTTACAGATTAAGAAGTTTGTCATACGTCTATTTTTGGACAGTTATCATTAATAAATTAAAACTTTGTCAACCTGTGTGACCTGACAGGATTGTGTGCCTGGAAGCAAGGAGGATGTGGCTTTCCATTTTTATGAGTGCTGCTTTATATGTCAGTGCCAGAGGTTCCTTCATCTCCAGGAAGCAGACAGGTATGTTTAGTGTTGTCTCTTTTAGAGAGACAGAGAGAATTACTTGGGGAACCAAATTCCCTCCTAGCAAAATCAGTGGGATTGCTCCAGGGCAAAATGAGACCTAGTGTCTGTGTGATATTTTGGAAGTGCACATTTCTGCATCCTCTCTTATTATTTCTCCTTTCAGAAAAATACAGGGCATCTAACAACTACCAGACTATCAGTCTGTTGGGGCTAGCTGATGGCTTGTGTGCTGAAAAGTACAAAACTTGGAATGGATCTGAGGAGTTTTATTCTTTTGTTCCCGGGGGGGGGGGGGGGACGGACAGGTGTGCGGGAAAGGCAGAGGGCAGCAGATGGCTGCTTAACTGAGCTATTTTGTCTTTTTTTACTAAGGACAATCAAGTTTCCTAGAGTATTCCCACACCAAAACACAACCTAGCATGAAGAACATTTAGCTGAGATAGCAGGTCAGTCTCCAAATCTATGTAGACTTATTAGCAAGGGTCCACACATTGCATTGACACTTCTGTGTGGCTTTTGCCTCTGAGCTGGCATGGTCTCTCAGCAGCATCTGCCCTGTCTTTGCCAAGTAGATGGGCTTGGTTAAACCATGCTTTGGTTAAATAAGCTCCAGTTGTGTGTTTCACTAGAAAGCAAAATTTTCATAAAAAGGACTGGATTTACAGTGACAAAAAGATGCAAAATGAACACACATTTTATATTATATAGGGTTATAAATACTGAGATTTTATTTGGAAGAAGACAAGAGAAGAATGTGTTTATGTACGTGTCTGAGATACAGATGCATAAATGTTGAGACTTTTGCATTTGAACATGTATCACAGCACCAAAGTAGAGATTCTTTGCGAGAAACATCAGCAGGTTTACTGTTTAATAGCTTTTATTTAAAATTTATCCACAGTCTTCCACAGCATTCACAGTGATTTACAGGATTCCATTTATATGCTTCACATTTTGCTGTAAGCACTGAAAATTGACTGAAAGCCATTCACACCTTTTTATCAGAGTGTTTTGTGTAGAAGTCTTGAAACTCACATACATATCTAATACTTTTGGAAGAGTTGTGTAGAGATGAAAATCTGCCCTGTGTTTCAGCATTAATGAAGGACAGAAAGAGGGAAGAGTTGCTATGGTATTTATATACATAGCAGTTCCTCGAGCAGTATTCAGAGTCAATTCAAACGAGAGCAAAGTGAACTCTTCTGTTGTTTACCACAGACAGAAGAGTCGATGGTGTGATATGCAGCTACTGAGGCATAATAAGAGAGGATGGCTGAGATTTATCCAAAAAAATTGAATCTGACCACAAGAGGTGGTAATACATGAGAAGGAAAGAAAGAAGCTGGATTTCCACCCACCTGGAAAGGAATTTTTGTAATAGTTAAATATGAAGCCCCCCAATTAATTTTGGTATCAGAAAAAGTCCCAAGGAGGCAACAAGAAAAAACAAAAGATGTCACAGAGGAAAAAGTAATGCAAAGCTCAATAAAAAGCTCTTCAATATCTGAAAGTAGCATTCCAGCCATAGAGCTGCAGTGTGAGGGAGAGGTGAGACTTTTCAAGAAAAGGTGCAGATTCTCAAGTACTTTTCTGTTTTAATACCTTGGACAGAGACAAAGTAGCATTACATTCAGTGAAACAAGTGTTACCATTTTGCCATGTCGTATATGCAGTATAATGTTTGAGTTTGTCTAAATAATGTTATAAATTTAAAAATTAAATGCATTGTTTCATTTACATGGTGGATTTACTAATCCAGGGAATGTATATTCTTGCAACAATCATATTGATCTTCAATCTGATAATTGGCTAGACACTAGATTAGCAAAGAGTTTTCCACAGCACATTTTGTATGTGCATGTGTGAGTACCCACATGTACTTGTACCTACCATGCACTTAATTTCTTCAAACTGTAAATTAGTTACTGTTCTTAGAGGTGGTATATCAGATTGTCTGATGAAGGATACAAGAAGATTTCCATTACAGAAATTTATACTCCCTTCTCTTCCAGAGGGAAATCCAAACTGTATTACACAATAGTACAAGAACCCATATAATTTGCACTTGATTTTACAACCGACAGAATCATACCTTTACTAAGCAGGGCACAGCTTGATCCTGAATATATCTGGATTATATTTTGGTATGTGAGACTAACATCAAATTGTGCTTCTTGGGTTTACTGGAAAATACATATGTAACAGGCTAAGAAAGTTTGGTTCGACATGATGCAACACTGTCCATTCCCCAGCTATTCTCTCAGCTATACTACTTAATTTACAGTATAACTGCTAGTGTGGTTGACATAATCTGTGACAGTATTGCAAATGCCTTGTTTTTCTGCGTGTTACAGTGGACAAATTTAATGGATAATTGCATATTAGATTTCATGCCTCTGGTTTATAAAATTCTATGGCTCAAAGTCAGCCAGAAATACACTTAAAATCAAGTTTCTGTGTTTTACCATAAAATGTAGCTATGAACAGTTCTACCATTGTCTCAGATTTTATAAATGTATTCCTGTTGGCAAATTAAATAATTCTGTTTCATCAGAGATGCATTGACAACAATTGGCATACTTTAATCCAAATTTTTAGGAAGGTATTACTGTGAATAAAACCCATCAGGAATATATCTCCCTGATGTTGTCTTCATGATTCTATAATGTCAAAGATGACTTATTACAGAATTCAGGACAAAAGGGATTGTCTGAAGACATTTTAAGCTGATAGCAAATCTAACCAATTTCAAAATGCTTAGAACTGGCCTTCCTAGTCACTGCCAGTATTATCACAGGTTCATTGAAAATCAGAGAAGTCTTTCATGGGGTCATCTAGTAACGTAAACAGAATCAGGAGCTGTCACTGAGTTCAGTGACACCAAATCACGTCTCAGGAAATATAGTCCCTGTTGTTGAAAAATTACTCATTTTACATATATTTTTAGGGGGTTTTTTATTCTACAGAAGCACATCTTTTCGCACTGTTCATTTTTCAACCTCCTAGGCTAGTGGATTTTTTTCAGATGCCAGGTTGCTCCAGTCAAAACTATTTTTTTCTAGCCAGCTGTAATCTCTCACGGTACCACAGAGTCACATCAGAGTTCTGCTTCTCACAGCACTTTTTTACCCTCCCAAGCTGAATCCAGCCTTTGAACATTCCGTTTTGCTCATGTTTATGCCCATGTGAGGAACCCTTCCACTTAACAGATGTTCTAATGAGGAAAAAAGAGTGAAACTAAGACCAGTTTAAAAATTGCAGGTTTGAGTACTCAGTGATTCCTCTTGGTTTTTCTGTGTAATTTCCTCAGAGAACAAAAGCTTTGTTCTTTGTTGGTAAATCTACCTTGAAGTTTAAACATACCATAAAGCAGATTGGCTTCCAAGTGCACAATATTATTCATTTATCTCCCTTTTGCTATTCCATTGACATGTCTACCTGCCTCTGAAGGTTTTAATTGCTAGCTCTCCTGAAGATTTTTTGTTAAGCTTGTACAAGTATTATTGCACTGCTATTCCTTGCTCCGGAGTGCATTTTTATGCCCTAGCTGCTGCTGCTGCTGCTGGACCTTTGTTGCTTGGAATGTCTCTGGCTTTGTAAGATTCCACTGACCTTTTCAGGCATCATTCAGGGGGAGACTCAAGCATTGAGCGTATTCTGTAGTGTGATAGGATACCCTGTACAGGCTTGCACAAGTGCGTGAAGATCCATATTCATACTTAATTTTAAAACTTCTGGTTGTTAATCCTGTATTATGCCGGTAAAGAGTTCCTAGTGGAACAGAACCAAGGATGCAAAAGACCCAGGGTGCAAAAGACATGATGTATGGCAGTGTTACTCTCCTCTTATGATTTTTTTTTTTTGCCCAGCATAGGTGGCACTTTCTGTGCTTATGCGGGATTTATCACTAGCAGGGAATCCATCAGAAAGACTGTGCCGGTCGCTGCTAATTGTGCAGTGGCTTCAGGTTGTCAGTTTTTGATGGATAGTGTCTTTTAGACCTCACCTTCTAGTCTGACTAAAGTCTCACAGTCAAGACCAGTTGGAACAGGTTTTGTGTCCTCTGCATTTAATTTCAGTGCTTCTCTGTAGAAATTTAAGATGACAGGTGATTAACTGCAGGGCTTTGATTCTGTTGTAAAGTTCTTCTTTTATATAGGACTTCCTGTATTAGCAAGAAGATGCTTACTACCACTTACTATTTCTTGTAGCATCAGTAGTTAACACTTCTGCAGTTTTTTCAATTTATGCCTGCTCTTAATCCATCAGATTCAGGAGGTCATCAGTACATGACATCTGCCTTAAGAAAATGTACAGAAAACATTACTCTGTCATTTTTTCATTATGTAAATGCTAAATATGTGTCTTTTGGTGATCCCTCATTAAAGATACATACAAATTTCAGCTACAACAATGATCAGAGGGCTGGAGCACCACTCCCATGAAGAAAGGCTGAGAGAGTTGGGGTTGCTCAGCCTGGAGAAAGGAAGACTCTGGAAAGATGCTATAGCAGTCTTCCTGTACCTGAAGGGGCTGACAAGAAAGATGGAGACAGACATCTTACCAGGGGTACTGATAGGACAAGGGGTAACCTTTTAAACTGAAAGAGGGTAGATTTAGATTGGATATTAGGGAAAAGATCTTTACTGTGAGAGATGGTGAGTACTGGAACAGGTTGCCCACAGAAGTTGTGCCTGCCCCATCCCTGGAAGTGTTTAAGGCCAGGTTGGATGGGGCTTTGAGCACTCTGGCCTAGTGGAAGGTGTCCCTGCCCATGGCAGGGGGGTTGGACTAGATGATCTTTAAGGGTCCCTTCCTACCCAAACCATTCTGTGATTCTATGATTCCAATGTACTGTTTCAGATCTGTACAGCATTGAAGACACAAAAGTATATTTGTCTTGTGATAAATTTTTTTATATAGTCATCCAGATCTCATAAATTTTTGACTCATACTACATTTGTTGACATTGTTACAAGATTCTAAATAATTGACTGAAGTTTCCAAATACAGCCTCATTTGAAGGATATAGCTGAATGAAAATAGAAGTATATGCAGTTAGAGGCCGTTAACTGAGCACATCATGAACTGAAGAGCAGCACGTTCAGGAAAGGATAACCCACATTTTGTCACTCTGAAATTTTTAAGGAAATACCTGAGCAAGCATTTAGCAGTAGAAAGATGCCACTTCCATTAGTGTATGGAGTGAAAGGATTTAAGAGGTTTGGGTTATTTTTAGAGGGGGGCAAGATAGGTGCTGTTGCAAGTAATGGTTGCCTGGTAACACATCTAGGATTACAAGATAGCAGGGTCATTGATGTAGGCTTATTTCATCAGTAATACATTAAAAAAAAAAGTAAAACTAACCCCAAACCAAACCCAAACCCACTCCAGCAAACTGTTGCTTGGCAAGATCTGTTTTTCAGTATTTTCTGAGCAATTCAGTGATGTCAAGCTTTCAGAAATATATGTTCTCGAAATGCAAGACCAGAGTAGCAGCTCCTTAGTCATTGCTTTTTTTGCATCAATAAGAAAGCCAGTTTTGCCTTTGGGCTTGGATTAGATTTATTTTCATTTGCCTTGCATGTCAGTTTACAAATATACAAGCTTTGGATGCTCCTCTGTGCTCTTCTGCTTTAATAAATATTTGTTGATATTTCTTTTGTAATATCTTTGGACCTGATCCTAAGAGCATAACTCATACTGAAAGCAAAATATATTTAATAAGATCACTCATGTATTCAGCTACTACCTCTCCTCATTAAGACTGGCAGAATTAGGTTTCACATAAATGTAAACTGGTGAGCTTTTCTAAGAGTACCTTCTTAAATCTATATTTAGGTATTCATTTGTTGAAGAAGTATCCTAATTTGCACAGGCATTGAGTACTTATAATAAGCATTGTTTGCCATGGACATTTTTGATCCTCAGAATGCCTTGATGAAGGAAGCTTTCTACAATTTTGGCATCAAGATATGCTTGAAATGGCTGGTTAGCAAGTACGGTTGTCATTGCTGTATTCTTAGGACAACTTCTTTTTCTTTGAAAATGTCCTATCTTTCTGCCAGAAACACTTCTCCAGCCAAACTGAGGACAGCCACATTAGTCACTTTGCAAGAGGTTTCTTGGAGGTTCAACCTCTTCCTTTGAAGACTTTTGACTTTCCCCAAATCTTTTATTGCACTGTCAGGGTCCAGGAACATATCCCACATCATATCTTGCTTGTTGCTAAGTTTCTTTAAGCTAAAGGCGTAGACAGGAGCCAATAGTGATTGATGCCGAATCACACAGGCCCTTGAGTTTCTTATGCAGTAAAATTAATCTTCCTTTAGTTTTGCATGTACAGACTTAGCCTGTGACCTCACAGCTGTAACCTGTGATGAAGCACAGCGTAATGAATCGTAAAGGATCTTGTCATAGACTTGGGGCTGGGGGGGAAATTCTCTTTTGTTATCCTCTAGACTCTTTTATAAGCAACTGAACAGAGGGACAGTCAAACTGGGGAGCAACTTATTCCAGTATCCAGAAGGCTCAGACAGCAAAAGAAAAGTGTTCTGGCTTAGGCACAGGTCCTATAATACTTCTGATTTCATGGGGGTGGAGATGTGTGTGTGGAGAGTGATGTTTTGGGGGTTTTTTGATCTGTCCTCTTTTCAGTAAGTGCTTGTGCCCATCTTTGGTGTTCCTTGACTCCGCTGGAAGATGTTTACATCATCAGTAGTTTGCCACATCTACCAGGCAGACTTTACACATCAGACGTGGAATGTAAATACAGACTATTGTGGAAAGGGAAAAGAATAATATGGGAGAATCACTGCTACCACCTTTTTTTCTAGCATCCCAGTCCTACTTCTCTTTCTTCTGTGTAGGTGGTGACCTGAATTCTTTTTGAGAAGTACAACCTTTTCACACTCACCCTTTCCTCACAAATCAAGTCTTGATCCCTTACACATCTCTGATGTTTGTGCCATGTTTTGATCTATACAAAATTGCAGCTTTTAATGGACAATATCTTCTCAGTATGACTAGGTAAATATGAAAGGCCTATCTTCAGTATCAAAATGAAACAATTAAATCATTACTTCCTCCAGCTCTTCTATAGAGCAAATTTTACACTTTGTAGGTTTGGTTTTTACTAACAAGAAGTCTTTACTTTTTAAATCTGCTTTTTGCTTCCCCCATCCTTCATCCTCAGCAGCATTCTTTAAGGTCTCATTTCTAATGTTATTTCATTGCTAAAACAGATAGGAGAATTTCCTGCCTACTTCCTAACTCCACCGAAAACAAATAAAATAAAATAAATATTAAAATAAAATACAAAGGAAGTTTTTTCGCTTGAGTATGATGACTCTTTTAATTACACTCTCAAATTTGATTTAGGGTCCTTTTGTTGCTCAAGTTAATTTTGCTTGCTAGCATTAGATAGCCTGTTGTACAACAAACTGTTCCAGCCACTGAGGGAAACCCCAGGAAAATAGTTTCCATGGTGTTTATTCAGACTTGCATAACTGTTGCTTAGTGAGGAAAATAAGATGAGTACTCAAGAGCAGCAAAATAAAAAACATTTGATGTTATGGGTTTCAAACTGCCTGTTCAGTTATACTGGCCAGACCTTCCACCCAGCCTGCAGATGTGTTGTGCCACAGCATGGATGGAGTATTTTATCAAGGTGAACTTGTTCAAGGTTCTCAGTCTGAAGGCCAGATTATTATATAATTCTCTTTCTTTTTTACTTTGACAGTTATAAAGAATAAAAGATGCTGAAAGCATGATTTATGAAGGGATAGATATACAGAACTCCCTCCTTCAAAGCCCACCTTTCTTCTCTTAGCTCACTGCTCGCATGCAGGGGGATTTTGCTGTTCCCAGAAAAGAACATCCCTGAGCCTCTCTGATATTCCTCCAAAGCTATAGAGTCACCCAGAAGTTGGAGGCTGTGTACTGGCCATCCTGGAGCTGCAGCTCAGGGAGTCACAGTTGAACTAGTCAAATGTGTTGCAACTCTTTAAAGCTAGAAATTTCTTGCTTCAGATACCCAGGGGAAGAAGGTAAGAGGGCAATCTCTTTGCAGGGTAACGTGCACGTGGGACAGGTTCACTCATGAAACTGTATAAGAACTGAGAAGTTTAAGTTTTATTCGGATGAACTGGACATCAAGCTGTTCCCTGACAGGGCAGCTTTGCATTTAGGAGTTCCCACAAGACAGCCTGGCACTTCCCTCAGGAATTAAGTCAGCCCTCTCCTTCTCAAAAAGACATTCTCCCAAAGAGACCAGTCATGTGTTGTTCCCACCTTGATCATGAGCAAAATCTAACAGATCCAGAGGCCTTCCCCACATCTTAATGGAGCCATACAATGCCTGAGATCACTGATTCTACCTGGGAGCTTCAGAAGCTCACCCTTGTTCCCACATCCCTTGCAGCTGTGGCTCACAGAAAGGCAAATGCTGCATGCACCACACCTATGGGGTAGTCAATCCAAGGGTCAGGGGACGGATAGCTCAGTCCTGCTCTGTTCTGTGCTCCACTGGGAACAGAAGATCACGTTTTTAGTGTTTTGCAGCAAATGGCACTTGCCTCTGACTGGTTCACCACCCTCCAAAGCAAAACATTTCCAGCAGCCCAAGTGTTATACAGCCTTGTCTCCCTCCGGGCTCTTCCCCATGTAGCTGTGGTTTTAGCTATTGCATTACACTGATTTATCAGTCCCTGTTAACTCCATCCCCTGTAGATACAGTCTTGCATTTCACTGTCAGGCTATGAAAAAAAAATCTTTAAAGCGTTAAGCCAACTTCTGCCCACAAATGCTCCATTAATTTCATCAAATCTATTTTGGTCTTATTTCTGCCATCAGTTCTGCCACATTTTGTGCCAGCTCAAACCAATAAACTAAATTATTAAGGCTTGGAGCCTTACTCAGATAATATGGGCACTTTCTGAGTGGCACAGGACAAAGGTTAGCAGCAGAATGCAGCAGTGGAAAATGAAGCACAGAAGGGATGTAGCATAAAGATGTCACTAGTTTCTAGCCAGTCCTAGCATTAATGCACTTACTATATTTTCCACGTCATTTACACCATTTTCTTCCCAGTTAATTTTGTAATCTGAATCTAAGGACTTGGGCTGTGGAGGAAAATTGCTTTTCTGGAAAAAAGGGTTTTCACTATCTGAGAATTAAATTTGAAAGAGGGGATATGGGGAGAAGGAAGCCTGGGAAATTTTGTCTGGGAAATGGAATGTGTTTCATTTGTCTTTTCTTGCACTATAAAATATATGTAAAATGAACAAGACTTGGGTAAGCAGCTTTAGTTTAGAATGATCCCAAAGCTCTTCATAAATGCAGCTGAGTTTCTTTTTATGGGAAGATTCATTTTCCCCTAAAGAATTGCATGATGCTTAGGTCAGAAAATAAGGACTAGAGCCTGGGGTTTTTCCTCCTAAATTGAGGTGTTAGGTGTCAAGATATCATACCATTGCAACCAAAGAGATTTTCAGCCATTGGTGTGCCTTTTCAGCTCATGACACCCAGGGTAAGGATCCTAACTGCACCTGCCTTCCCCAAGATTCCTTGCATTTGATTGATTCCCCCTCATGAGAGGAATATGACCATCTGTATAAAAAGACTTCACCTCATCACCTTTCATGACTATCTGTGGGTCCCTGCCATGATACTTCTGCATCATCCAGCTCCTTCCCCTTCTTTATCTTTAGGGAATTCCCTAAAAAGGCACCTATTTCATAAGGAGATGCTAATGGGGACTCATCATATTTTACACTTGATGCTGCTTCTGTATGGTGCTTACTACTATATGGACAATGATTAAGTTCTCTTCAGATGGAAAAATATCTTACCACTTTCTATATAAAAAAATTTTGATTTCCATATAATCCTGGATTTCATATCTATAGATCTTTACATTGTTTTCATTGTTTAAAAAACATATTCCTCCTCCAAAATCTGTGTCAGAAGCATGAAGGGGAGAAGCACACATATTTGTAAGATTATATTCTTTTTATCGTCCTTAGCACCAGTCTTCACTTGGATAAGTCAAGGTAGGTTAGGTCTCTGTAAAGCACAGGGTTCCAGTCCTCATCTTTCTTAGTACAGACTTTTGATTCTCTTCCTAATCTTTCTTATTACTCCCATCTGCGCACTTAGAAAGACTACATTTTGAGACAGTATTCCTTGCACAGTAGATGTGTCTTGATTTATAAATGGTCTTATGATCCTTTTGTTTTTATTCTGCACACCAGCCTTTTGTAGCCTAATATTTACTTTCTGATTTTCATCGCTGTTGAGCAATGATCCTTAGAGAGCTGTGATTAGTAATCTAGGACTGCATCCAGATTTATTGTAGCATTGAATTTCATATTGCCACCTCACTACACTGCCTATTTCCCCATGTTAGTCCTTCTAGTTTTGCCTGGGTTTGCTTGATCTATGTAATTTTGTTATCTTGCTGTTTATAACCCTCCCAGAACACTGCTACACATATATAACTGCACAAATCTCATGAATATATTTGCTGTACATCAGCCGTCACCTTTTTTTTGATTCTTAGCCAATTTCTAGTCCATGGCAACAAATCGCTTCTCACCTTAAGCCTGCTGAATTTCTGTATCTGTTTGATGTGAGAGATTTTGTCAAAAGCATATTCAAAATCTAAGTAAATAATGTCAATTAATTTTCCTTCTCCTATAAACCTTCCTGGCATTTTGAAAGGCTGCTAAATAGGTAAGAATACAGGATCTCCCTTCTGTCATACTCACCCTCACTGAGCCCTGTGGTCATGAGGCTTTAGAGGACATATAAGAATGGTCATAATTACCTCCATAACCAATTCACAAAGTACAAATTCAACTGGTTAGAATTATTCTAATAAAAAAGATATATTTATCAGACATTAGCATTGTATTTGAATAAGAATAAATGCTTTTGAAAATTTAATGATTTTTATTTATTTCTCAATAGCAAAAAATGTGAGTTCTGTGGAAACTTACTGCATTTAGAGGATAAGCTTCCCCTCTGCAATTCATCTTTGCAGCCATGAGAAGGGAGGCCACATGGTGTTATGTTGATCTTTTAGAACAAGATATCCATACTGCAAATCTCAGTACTACTCATGTTCTCAGTTACAGCAATCTTCTTTGGCAGAAAAATGCTTCTGACATTTAGGTGAGATATTCTTCGAGACTTCTCAATTATTACATGAGCCTCACAATTTTCTTCATGCATTGGAGAACATGTTAAAGCACACCATCATATATCAAACACCCTATAGAACAATGACTCTTTATGCTTTACTACTGTTTTGGCCTTAAAGTACTTTGACATATTTATTAATCTAAATGAAGTTTCATTAATGATTATAAGCCACCAGTTTGAACAGCTTTACAGACTAACAGGATAGGTTGTCAGGTTAAATAAACCCAAGTTGTCAAGTAGCAAGTTAAAACATTAGATGACACTTTTGCTTCAGTTTACCACTAGAATCCTATGTCATTTTTAAAGGGGTAACGATTGCATCCCTGAAGTTGTCAAAATGTGTCCCCCTAGTATGCTGATCTCTATAGGTTTCTCCTGTGTTCCTGTCCAAATACCATTTTTTTCCCCATTTGAATTGTAAGAGCATTTTGTTACTAAGAGCTCTACTCCAACTCATTCTAAGCAATTAATAATTTTCTGCACATAATTTCCCTTCATTTCAAATGGCATAAGCTTTCCTAAGCTTTGGAAAGGCCCTGGAGGGCCCAGACTGAAGCCTTTGAGAAAGTGGCTCAGCCCACCTTGAGATAAGTGTAGAATCACAGAATAGGATGAAGATAGATAATGTGCATTGCCTTTGGGCAGCACCTATCTCTCCCCATTGACTATGAAAAGTAAAAAATGTATTGATATTGTCTAGTGCAGTGCTACACACAGAAACCCGAGCTTAGTCTATAAGCAGAAGCACAATGGCTTCTCCACCCGTATGAATCAGTCCTTCTAAAAAGTGCTAAAGTGGCTGATCACAGGATCTGAACCCCGAACGCCTCTGCTTGAGACTGGTATTCTGAAGTGTCTGGTCAACTTTTTATGGCAATACACTGCACTGAGTAGATGTGCCATAGGGGCATAGGCAAATGTCAGATGCAGATGGCAAGCCCAGGCTCAGAAGCAGCCAAGAATGTGGATGGTTTTAGTTTTGACACCACACACACAAACATCAGTGTCTTGCATAAAGCCTCGGGTGATATGCTAGTGCTATAAAGCATAAAAGGAACCTTCTGGATTTAAAGTTATTACAATAGAAAATCAAAGGAAAGAAAGTTTCTTTAGCAATGTACGGATTTTTGGGTTTTAACTGGTCATACAGATTAAAAAAAATGTGGCTCACTTCCCTCTTTTGTTAATAAAATCCTTTCCACTTAAATGTGTGTATTTTCTCTATATGTATAGAAGGACAATTTCGATAAAATTCTATATTTTATTCTAACAGAATAACCTGTCTGAACAAATTCAGAAGACTTCCTGAGGAAAAACAGATTTCCATGATGGAAGGCTGCTAGAAGAAAATCCAGTAAAGAGCATGACTTTTAGTATTAAGACTGCTATTTGTTTATTAATGTTATTGTTATCATGGTTCTCTTAACAGGACTAGGTGCAACAAAAGTGGAAGCTTCTCTAAGCTATCCTTGTGTGCAATTTTACTGAATTACAACATGCTTGTCTTGTTTTCTCTCTAAAGCACAGGTTAGCTATTTGCTCAAGCCAGTACCAAGTATAGTCTAAACATGACTAATGCTTTTAACCAGATGGCTGTACTGTACAGATAGCTCTTTTTCAATTATTTTTTCAGTGTTTTCTTCCTGGATCTCTTACGTATATTTGTCTTGAGGTTTTAGCACCACATGTCCATTTTATATACCTTTTAATTACTTGGGCTCTCAATGCATTCTCTTTCTGAATGACTCCACAAAACAGTGAAATAACCAAACTCTTGCAATTCATGGTAATTTTCACCCTGTAATGTCTTTTTTTCATAATCTCTTTAAAAGTAATTCTGGTACCTTATCCAACTAGTGCTGCACCCTGAGATATTCCAGAGGTAGTCTCAGAAAACCCCAAGGGTTTGTCCATTCATTGAGCAAGATGTTAAGGAAGACTTAGTGCCACATCTATTGCATTCCTGATTTTAGATATGCAAATCCAGCCATCAGACAGAGACAGAAAATTTAAGTGAGCTTGTTTCTCTATGGAAATACCATCATTTTCCTTTATAATGGATATCTGTGTGAATGAACACTTGATTTTGCAAGTAATTTTGGTGACTGCACAAATATGTTCCCAATTTGGGACTGTATTTTCTACTCGGATGTTTAAATTAACTTATATGAATAATGTAATAGAAACTTTTTTTTTTAATTTAAATTTACTGCATGTATAACGTCTCACTAAGGATGTCTATACATGCTGGTACTGGTTCTAGGCCGTGCACTGAACAAGAATTACAGATAATTGATGAAGCAATCTACAATAGCAAGAAAACATTTTTAATATATGTAACCAATTTCTTCAGCAAATATTGCAGCTTTTATTGCAATTAACTCTTTGTAATTAAGTGTCCTGAACTGGGCTTAGATCGCATTGATTCAATATATCTTCTTGGATGCTGCATGTGGTGAGTCTTTACTTCAGGGACATCTTCCTGCCTTTGAGTCTCTTGTTCAGTGCCTCCTTCCAGGAGTAGAATATTGGAGCTCATCATCTCCAAGCTGCCAGTACGTTCATCAGTATACATGTACGTTATTTTTTCTTGGTTCATGCAATTTTCTTTGTGCTATTTTGAATAAAATTGAAATTGTTTCTCCTTTGGAGGTGACAGCTCTTCAACTTTTTCCTTAATTTGCTGCTATAAAAATGGCACCCACTAAAAAGTCAAAATGTATCATGCTGATATAAAAGCTGTTAAATACAGCTTAAATAAAGTCTTTAAACTTCCAAAAGACTTTATCAGAAGACTTTCTTAGAGAGAGGAAAAAACCCTCATAGAGAGAAAAATCTAATTTAATATTGGCAATGGATTCACAAAGAGGAAACAACATTCCTCTCATATACTCAAATAAATGATAGTTTTCTACTCACTAAATCAGAAAGCTGTCATCTTGCCAAGCAGTATAGCTCTGTGGTCCAAACACCAGATTCTAAAACTAAATAAAACCAGATTGTGGCACATGTGCTGGACAGTTTGTTCTCAGATTGCCTGTAACGTGACATGCCTTTCAGCAGGGAGTGGTGGGCTCAGGCAGTGCCTCCAGAGGGCTAGGAAATGGTCACTGGCCCCAGGAAAGGGAAAAGTGTCTGTGGGTGAGAGAAAAATGTCAAGAAGGCAGGAGCTGTAGCTCATCAAGATAGTACTGAAAGAAGCAGGGACCTGACTCACCCGTAACTCAACCCCCACCATGGCAGAGAGAAACTTTAGGGATCAGAGGAAGCTATTTATATTTTAATAAAATCTCTCCTTGAGTGGAAAGAGCTTTTTTGGTTTTCTGGTCTCCACCCTAAGGCAAGGGTCAAGACGTACATCTCAGAGCTTTACCTGGCTCTCGTGCCATTGCACACACATACTTTGCTTAACAGTATACAGTGCTTGAATTTATCAGAATCGCCTGCAAATTAATACTTACATCCTGTGAAAATGCCAGGGTTTCAAAATCTGTGCTCTGTCAGAAAAAAGAAATATTGACGCTTTCTTTACACAGCAGTAAAATTTCACAGCATCCCATTCTTTTGTTTTGTCATTCTAAGCTAAACAACACTTTTTGACATTTCCAGATACTGGGTTCACTGTGAGCTTAACTGAAGCCTTTAATTTCATTTTCCTGCAATTTAGTCTGTATTTTGAGCAGCTGCACTGACTCCTGAAGAGCTGGTCTTTGTGCCTTCACTCTATTTTTACTCACCTCATGAAACTTAACCACCTCAGTGCCATGCAACCCAACCCCAAACTACTATTTAATCTCCCAGTGGCAAGCTGAAATATTTCAACCTCTGCTTTTGGGTTTGGAGGTTGTTATTTGATTGGGTTTTAATTCTGAAAAGATAGAATTCAGCTCTACACATAATTTATAAAAATACTGGGCTTAATTTAAGCAAGATATTCCCAAAGAAGAAAACTCTCAAGTTATTTAATAGGCAATATATTTTTTTTATCCTGGCACTATAGGGCACTATGGTTGGGACTGATTTATGTCTTTTCCCACGGGCTGCTTTACTGGTTTGAACTTAGCCTTAGATCATCCAGAAACTTAGAAACAATACCCAATCATCCTAAAAAAAGTAGCTTTGTCTTACAGAAATGCTCCTCCTCCACCCCCATGGTTAACTGTAATAGTATTGTCTTTGTAAAGTACTAAGTTAGGAACGTGGGTCTGCTTTTAGGTCTCTAATGGAGACCTTTCATTTCAATACCATGCTATTGTTTTGAGTAGCCTTCTGTAGCTAAAGACCTACTTTAATTCTTGGGAAAACTGTGATATTTTTGGATTCCAATTCCCTGTTTCCCTGTTGGTGCTCTATCTCCTCCTTCATAACCCTCCCGCTATCTTTGTATGATCTCTTCCACATACCATAAATACTACTCTTCAGAGCTGTGCAGGGTCATCCTAAAAGGCTCGCTGATACTGTGGGAAAAGCACAAATAATCTTGAGACATCGTATTTTGTTACTTGTTTATTTATTTGCAGGTTGAGATCCTAATTCTTTAATCTGAATTGATTCAAAGTGAGCTAAAGGTCATACTCATTTTGGCCAGGCAGTTGAGATGATTTATAATTCCTGTTTCTCCAGTTTTAACCTGGGTCAAATACTTAAGAGAGCCGTGTCTGAGATGTTAGCAGCTTCCTAATCTAAGTACAAAGGAATACTTTTGAATACTTTTGGTATCCATTCCTTTTCTTAAAAGAAAGAAGAAAAAAAAAAAGAAAATTTGAGTTAATAAATGAAGAATATTCTGGAGTTCTTAATTATATCTTTTTCTGTCTATTTCTGCCTTTCTTTAAAAAAAACCCAAACCTGAACACTGAAATTATACAATATTATGTCTATCCCTTTAGGACTCTTCTTTCTTTTGTTTCCATAATTACAATGAAATTCTATCATATTTTCAGTTTTTATTTTTTTAAACATTTTCAAGTTGATAATTTCATTACTATTACACAGTCTTTTTAGTATGTATATTTACCATTTTTATCAAACACTGAGAGTTTTAGAGAAGTCTATACCATTCATGTGTTGCTGTTTACTTCTGATTAAAAGGTAAACAAGACCATCCCAAACTACATTCTATTTCCTCATCCACGAACAGTTACAACCGTTTCTACATACACAGTGACATACATACATATATACATATATCCATCCTAAAACCAGAGCAGAGGATTTAACTTGGGTTAAACGTGGGGAAATGCAGACAAATAATTAAAAGATCTTTTGTTATAACCTTTGGTTTCAATGTGTTGACAATTTGTCTTTAGATTATTTATGTTATCTCTGCTTTCATATATGAAGAATATGAAGTTATCCTAGGCTTCAATTTATTGCATATCAAACTATTTTCTTGGAACCCCTGTTACCAAGATCTCAGACTGAAATAATATATTTTTAATATTTCTATGGAAAAGAAATGGTATCTTTCAGAATGTGAAGGTCTGAAAAGTATTCTAATGCATAAAGTGCATCTTTTAGTGGCCAGGTACTTCAATTAAAGCAATTTCTACCTGTAATGTGGCAGGCTAGCAATAACTGGATGCCTTGTCTAGTCTAATTTGGAAGCCTAGAGGTAACCATAGAAAATGATGGGAAATGAAGCCTAATTTGACTATGTGACCTTGTGCCTTGATCTAGATTAGTTGCATTATGGTTTCTGAAAGGCTAATCAATTTCTTTAACAGCCAGACTGTAATAAGCACCCAGTAAACAATACATCTGCCTCAATTTGCCTATTTTTATTTTGAAGAAGGCAAGATTTGTGGAGCTATGGAATGAAAACTCAAAACTAATAAGGCAAATACACAAATAGATAGGAAATAGTGAACAAATTGTCATGCTATCCAGACAGCTTATCCTGTGTTGACAGCAACTTTTAATTGCTGCATACGTTTAATTTAAATGCAGAATATCTACCTGTTGAACTACCCTATGTATTGCTACTTAAGAACTGTTTTCACAGTTTTAGAAACATGGTTCCTTCATATTTCTAATTCCAAAGGAATAGATCTGTTCTCTTGCAAACAAGGTGTTGTCTTTTTTTTGGGCGGGGGGGGAGGGGGGGTTGGTTTGTTTGGGTTTTTTTTTATATAATGCTAAGAATTTTAATATATTTAATCTTCACTTGAGTTATTCATCTGCTTGATTGGTTAAACAGTGATTACAAACGTAGGTGTCTCTGTGATGTGTTTTCTCTTGTTTCCTTTATGAACTTGCAATCCTGTGTGCTGAACGCTTATCAGAAGTAGTCATCTCAGTTAGTACTGTATTCAATTACACGGCTGTTGTGTTTCACCTTCCCTATTTGTGTAAGGTGATTTCATCCAGAACGTTATTTGGCTTGCCCATTATCATGCAAAATAGTATTTCCAAATAACTTTCTTCTTTTTTTATCTATAATTTGCTTTCTCATGGACCTTCTGACTGCTTCAGAATTGGCTTATTTGAATTGCCATGGTCTAACTCTCCCTTCAGCATAAGAACAGGACAACTTGGACAATATATCTAAGTATTTTCAAGCTCCTGGGACTGCTGATACTAGGTTTTTTTTCCCCCAAGCTCAGCTTTCTTCTACCTCTCCCTTTTGCCATCACTTCAGCAATCTTCTTTCCTTTGGACATCTTGCAGAGCAAGCATCCTGTGAGTAATATGGGGCTTTGTGGTTCTCTAATGCTACTTCTCTTATCCTATTTCTTATCCTACTTCTACATCCTGGAAGACTTCCAATAGTACAGCTCTGCCTCTAGCAGTGCAGTTGTCAAAATACCTAAAGAGTAGAGAATTATTTTTTTTTTTTTTTAGGTTTTTGGGTTTTTTTTGTTTTGTTTTGCTTTAGTTTTTTACACTTTTATTGTTCTTCTTTGTAGATCTTTTTGAAATGGAAGAATTTTTTTCCAGGCTCTGGAAATCATTAAACAAAACAGTAAATGCTACAGGCCTCTGCAACCCAAGCAGGTTGCCTGTATGCCAGTGAAAGACAAGACCTGGGGATGCAAAAATGGTAATTGCTAGGCATAAAGCTCTGCAATTCAGGAGCTATAATCTTAGAAGTTCTTGAATTCCCAGACTTTCTGACAGCTGCAAATGGAGGTTTTGGCACTACTAATATCCAACCCTGAGTAGGGATAATTCTCAGGAGCACAAAGGAAAATACATGCATACAGGTCCTGTAACTGAAATGCTAGAGTATGAGCATCACTGTGGCTGTCTTCAATGATAATTTAAACTGATGTGATCAAATGTATGCATGCATGAATTATTAAAATGCTCCCTGGCACATTTCGATCTGAGTGAACTAGTACTCTTCTGAGCAACTCTACAGCACAGGTAGGGCCAGAGTCCATTCACGATAGCCAGTTTGAAAGTTGCCACCCATTCTGGAGACTAAGAAAAACAAACAGCATGGGCACAGCCATGGAAAACCAGCTTCAGAGGGGTTTAGTGAGTGAACCTCAGGACTTGTACATTTACTGGTATAGGCATAACCATCCTGTCTCCTGGGTGCTTGTGTATGCCTTGCAGAACTGCAGCTCAACAAAATCCCCAGGGAGGGATCTGGGAGTGGGGTCTGACAATCTCATTAAATGCAATTTAGCTCTTTCATGGTAAAAGTGCCTGAAATGTGCATAAAGTGGCAGTGCCTGAAAGCCAAGGTTTTTGCAAAGTTACAGTCCATATATAGGCAGCAACAGGATCTGCATGAAAGGTCAGGAAATGGACTTCATAGAAGGTCTTGGTATTTGGTTAATGAGCACTAGGACCCTCAGGGACAAACTACCATAGGTGCTTGAGAAAACAACTGTAGTACTCTGCAGGGAGGGTGCTCTTGGGTTAAATACTGGCTGTTAATAGAATTATAGAATACTTTGGGTTGGAAAGGTCATTTAGTCCATCCCTCTGCAATGAGCAGCAGAATCTTCAGTAGGCCTAGCACTGTAAATTTGCTGTAAGATTTTTCCTCTGATAAAAGAAAAAAATCCTTTATGATCCATTGTAAACAGAGATTGAATCAGATTCCCCAGTGAACAGAGATAAGGAGGCAGCAAAAATAGCTAATAAGGTGTGTCATTCTGGCTAGCTACATAAACCAAAAGGGGAAGCACTATCACTTTAGGCGTTATGCCTTCTACATGGTTATTTCACCTCTGTAACTCTTTGTGCTTCTGCAGAACAGGATCTGCTTTCAGTTTAGCACATTAGACTTTACAGCATGATTGCCTGTTGTCTTTCATTTCCTGCATCCTTCTGTGTTCTTGGAAATATGTGTAAAATACTGCTCATCAATCTGGAGCTTCTTAAATCATCTAATTCTTTCCTGTACAACAACAAGAAGTGTAATGAAATTACAATCATAAGTGGAAAATAAGTGTGTGCTCTCCAGGAAAGATAAAATTAAATTGGTGAGACTGAGAATCACTGTGGTTATAACCACCAGGGAAATAGAGGTTAAATGGATGAAAACAGAAAGGATTTTGGTCAGTGGTGTTCTGGAAGGATTGCAAAAGAGATTTCACTGAAGCAGCCCTTGAAGTACTGACACAGATCCTGAAGAAGGGTTGAATAGAGATCTCTGAATTAAAGTGAATTAAACATGCTGAAAAACAGAGAAAGACTTCTAAGATAAATAAGGAAAAGAAAGGTTATCAAACTATCAAAGGGCTGGAGCACCTCTCATAGAAAAAACCTTCATAGAAGAAAGGTTGAAAGAGTTGGGGGTTGTTCAGCCTGGAGAAAAGAAGGCTTTGGGAAGAGCAGCCTTTCAAAGTGGGATTGTGAGAAAAAAAGAGACTTTTACAAGGCATGTAATCATAGGACAAGGGGTAACTGCTTGAACTAAAGGAAGGTAGATTTAGATTAGACATAAGGAAGAAATTCTTCACCATGAAACACCTGGACTTGTGCAAAGTCCAAACACTGTCCCACACAACATCCTTGTCTCTAAATGGGAGAGACATCAATTTGATAGGTGGACCACTCAGTGGATAAAGAACTGGCTGGGTGGCTGCACACAAAGAGTTGTGGTCAATGGCTCAATGTCCAGCTGGAGACCAGTAACAAATGGTGTCCCTCAGGGATCAGTGTTGGGACCGGTCTTGTTCAACATCTTTGTCGCTGACATGGACAGCAGGATTGAGTGCGCGCTCAGCAAGTTTGCTGATGACACCAAGCTGTGTGGTTCGGTTGATACGCTGGAGGGAAGGAATGCCATCCAGAGGGACCTTGACACGCTTGTGAGGTGGGCTGATGCCAACCTCATGAAGTTTAACCATGCCAAGTGCAAGGTCCTACACCTGGGTCGGAGCAATCCCAGGCACAGCTACAGGCTAGGCAGAGAAGAGATTCAGAGCAGCCCTGTGGAGAAGCACTTGGGGGTGTTGGTCAATGAGAAAATGAACATGAGTTGGCTTCAGTGTGCACTTGCAGCCCAGAAAGCCAACCGTATCCTGGGCTGCATCAAAAGGAGTGTGACCAGCAGGCTGAAGGAGGTGATCCTGCCCCTCTACTCTGCTCTCATGAGACCTCACTTGGAGTACTCTGTGGAGTTCTGGTGTCCCCAACATAAAAAGGACAGGAAACTGTTGGAACAAGTCCAGAGGAGGGCAACGAGAATGATCAGGGGACTGGAGCACCTCCCGTATGAAGATAGCCTGAGAATGTTGGGGCTGTTCAGCCTGGAGAAGAGAAGGCTGCGTGGAAACCTCATAGCAGCCTTCCAGTATCTGAAAGGGGCCTATAGGGATGCTGGGAAGGGACTCTTCATTAGGGACTGTAGTGACAGGACAAGGGGTAATGGGTTCAAACTTAAACAGGGCAAGTTCATATTGGATATAAGGAGGAAATTCTTTCCTGTAAGGGTGGTGAGGCACTGGAATAGGCTGTCCAGGGAAGATGTGAATGCCCCATCCTGGCAGCGTTCAAGGCCGGGTTGGACGAAGCCTTGGGTGGCATGGTTTAGTGAGAGGTGTCCCAGCCCATGGCATGGGCGTTGGAACTTGATGATCTTAAGGTCCTTTCCAACCCTAACTATTCCATGATTCTATTACCCACAGAAGCTGTCGCTGCCCCATCCCTGGCAGTTTTCAAGGGCAGGGTGAACAGGGCTTTGAGCAGTCTGATGCAGTGAAAGATGTACCTGTCCACTGGCAGAGGGGTTTGGACTAGGTGACCTTTAGAGGTCCCTTCCAGCACAAACCATTCTATGACCCTGTCTTCTGAGAGGAGCTTGGTTTTCACAGCCTAACAAAATGTTGCCTGTGTATAATAACACATGTTAATATAACAGCGAAAAGCTATTTCAACTAATAGCCCCTGCTGGCACAAGAACAAATGGGTATAAAGGGCTATTAATGAATTTATACTGAAAAGAAGGTTTCTAAGCATCAAAGCAACAATATTTTAGATCAGCTTTTCTAATTGCAGCCCAAAATTTAGTGTGGTTAAACAGCATGAGCACAACCTAGATTAAATGATGTGATTGACCAAAATACCAGAACTCTGATGCTCTCCTATGACCTAGAGAGGAAACATTGCTGATTTTTTCTTGTCTTGTTTAATGGTTAGCTTCTGTGTCTGTTTGTTAACAAGAGTTTGTGAACTTGATTATACATTGTTCTGCTATTATTTACACACTTAACTACATCTTAGTCATAAAATATATATGAACTGTTTTAATAATATAAGTAAAGCATTTTATTTTTTCAGTAGGTTAGATATTTTGCCATATATATTTTTAATCTTTTAGTTATATCGATACATTTCAGTTTAGCATGCAGATGTGTAATGGCCATTCCCCTGTCAGGGTTTTATTGATTGTGATAGTTACTGGCCATTGCACCTCTCATGTCATTTATGTAGGCCAAATTCTCAGTGACCCTAAATCTGTTATCATATACATCTTCTTGTTTCTATTTTGTGGGATGGCAAGGAGCCCAACTTGTTATGAGGAACATTTCCAAAGAAATTAGTATAACCTGTCTGCATGACAGTTTGGACTTGCAGGGCTGAGCCTTCCCCTGCACTGCTGTATTTTTTAAATCTGCACTAATGATAACCCTGCAAGGTCTTGTACATGCTGTCACAGAGCCTATCTTGATACTTAGTATTTCATCTGTTAAAATATTTGACTCTCCTCACACACAGTTGGGGGACCAATTAAAACTCCAGAAAAACTGTATAAAGTTTCTCATGTAATTAGACGTTTCAGGGCACACTATTAAGGGCCATCTGTTCTCCTGTTTGACTGAGTTCAACTAAGAAATGAGATGTTTCCTTTTGTACTCAGGGCTCCTTATGTCTTGAGTCTATATTTGATTAATACTGCATGGGGGTGGGGGTTTAATTTATTTATAATGGTCTTAATTTGTATAGTTGGTTAAGTATGGATTATCAGGTAGGAAGTTGAACTGTTTAGCATTTGAGATGCTCTTTACTGTTTCAGTGCAAACAAGTCTCTTGGTCATTTTTTTAGGAGAACCTCCATTGCTTTTCTCTTGTTTACAATCTCCCCATCACCTGTTTTTCTCCCTTTCCACCAGTGATCCAATTTTGCAATGGAGTAAATGCTTACAACTAAAGAGAAATTGCCCTTTCATGCATTTTGAATTTGGCTAGTAAAGCCAAGCAAATCTGAGCAGTACAGCAAAACATATGTTGTAAAGTTATGAGAACTGGCTTGCTGTCTCCTCTCTAACATCTGTGCAGTCCCACTGAAGGCAACCTAAAATATGTTAGACTGCCTAATAGTGGAGGTACCCAAATTAACTTTTAATTTAGATATTTCTGCTATTCTGCTAGCCATGATGTGTCAATAACATTGAGGAGAGTTCAGTCATTTTGTATCAGTACAGCTGGTCGTCTACATTTTTTCCCCCCAAGTGCCTCTAAATCCTAATAGAGCATGACATGCAAAAATACTTTTGCTTACATTTCTAAAAACAACTGATTTTTTCAGCTAGATTTTTGCACCAGCACACACACATTTAAAGCATAAACCTGCCTCCCAATAATGCTTTAATTTCTTGCATAAATTTGTGCAAATAAGATCAAAGGTCTTGTATGCTCTGCATGTAGTAGTTTTCACAAACCTGTTCCAAGCTAAGACGTTTGATTACTCTCCTTTGGTTACAGCACTGTGCTTTGTCATATCTACTGGGCTTTGCTATTTCATCTGCTTTATGTGCAGGAGAAGCTTCAGCTATATGAATATTCAGACAACACGTTTATACATTCATTCATCCATTCCTTCACTCAAATGCAATGTTGTATGAAGAATTTAACCTGAAATATGAGTTTATAATGCACTATTGCTGCACACTTAGCATTGCTAATGTGTCTGCTCTAGCATCACCCTTAAGCATGTAATCCCTGGCACTTGCCCAGGCTGGATGGCTTCCTGTCAGTTTTAGGAATGGCTATCAAAATCCATAAGCAGTTTAAAAATAGGATAATTGTAGTCACTCAGGGTAGGATAATCTCACAGAAATTTAGACAAAGTTAGTTATCAAGGAATGAGTTAGCTACCTTTTGCTCCTTTTTGTGTCAGCAGAGAATAGCAGGTATTTCCAACCTGCAATTATTTTCCCTGACTTAGGGAAGGTGTGTAATTAGGAACCTCATTTGGAGTGACATAAATCACCTAGGAGTCCATATCCCTCATCACTATGAAGAGCTCAACCTTTACTTGTCTAACTTTTAGCCCCCTGAAGTTACCCCAACACACAATGTGCATTTCCCTGCCCTGCAATACAATGAACTTGGCATTTTTCAGCTATTACTAGCTGACTCTAGAGATTTCTTCCTCTCTTTTGAGGAGGAAGGGCATGCATTGCTCTACAAAGAAAATAAAAATGCAGCCACTGTGACCATGAAGCTACAGCTGTTCATGATGTACACCATAATGAACATGATTAATACAATCGTCTGGAATTTATTATCTACCGTGAAGGAGATGTGGATACTTTTGGGTGTAATTGCAAAGAAAATTTAACTTTCTTTCTAAATTATTCTCCCTGAAATTAACTTTTTATTATTATTATTTAAAGTGAGTGAAGTTGCTTGAAGAAGACAACAATAGCTATTAAAACTTTGACAGATGTTCTGCTCTGGTGAAATGTGAAACTGTGTTAATTTTAACTCAAATAACACGGAGATAAATTGAGCATGTCAGAACTTTTTGTTACAATACTTCTGCAGACTGAAATACATCTTTGTATTTTTTCCCTCCAGGAACTACTTTGTTTCAAAATTGTAATTATTCTATAATAAAAAAACCTGGAAAATGAACTATGATGGATTTATTTTTTCTTTCTAGAATGGGTCTTTCACAAAGTATCTGAAAGCATCATGATTAGGGGGAAAATAAAATCATCCTAGAACCAGAATTTTCATCCCCATTGGATCTTTACTTAAAGGGTCATCTTGCAAAGGTGTTTTCACCTTCAGAATGGTCAAGTCAGCTGTCTGCTCCCTTGATGATAATAATGTGCATCAGTTCTCTCCGTTTCCATGAAATGGAGGATGGAATAAGTCACTGCAAAATATATCATTACTACATAGTAAAAATACCGGGTTTATGGATTTTTCTTATGTGATTTTCTGTGTGTTTTAAGACCTGTATCTTCCAGGTTCTGCAGTAGTGGCTGTGCTTTCTCAAAATTTAATAATCATCAGGAATCCTTAACATGTTTTTTATCATATTTCTCCATTTTCTTGCTTCATAAGACTACACATTCTCTTACAGAGGAACTGGGGAAAAAAAAAAAGTTTAGTCTAGGTTTGGAAAATGGCGGTACTATGAGCAGGCTGGAGAAAGGTGAGCTTTCTGTCTCTCTTAGCTCTTCTAGGCCCTGGCAAAAATATCTGGGCTTTTCGGGCTCTTCCCTTCACCCTCCTTTTAAGCAAACTTATTTATATATACCTACAAGGGACATGTTTTCTTATAATAGAGAGTGTGTTGCTAAAGATTCAGTAGTCTCTGCTTTTCAGTCGTGAGTGTAATTTTTCATTTCAATACTTTACCTAGAGCCACAGCGGACCCTTTGTCTCTCAGCATCTAAATTGAGATTAGGTTTTTATCTAATGCAAAAATTCCTCAGTGGTATCTGTGTTTTCTGAGCTATAGAGGAGGTCACAGGAAATCACTACAGCCTGATCTGGCTGGAAGGACCTGTGAAAAGTTTAGACCTTTTGCCATGAGTTGCTCCTCCTGCCCCTTCCGGAGAAGAACAGAAATTGTATGTGAAGTCATTTATTCCCCTTTGGCAAACTCCTAAAGCCCTGTGTCCCACATGCCTCAACCTGTGAAGCCCTGAACAGCCTGGGTGACTGCTGTCTAGTCTACTGCACTTCCTCACAGTCTGGGCTGAAGCAGCAGTAGGCACAACCGGGGAGCTCCTGCTTTGGGGAGCAGTTGTCCAGGACACTTGGGGAGCTTCAGCATCATTGTGGTTAGCAGGTTTTTTTTTTGTTTAAATCTTGTTTTAGTAGAGGAACAAATTAAAATGGGTATGTTAAAGCTCCCCTGTTAGGCAGAATACTTTAGACTCTGTTTTCAAGCTGTATTTTTATTAAGGGTATTAAAAGAAACCACAGAAAAAGACTGTCATAGAGGCTGAATGTTAGGAATATCTTAACAGGCAGAAAGAAGGATGAGTGAAAGCTTAGCAATCTAATATAGGCCTGAAAAATAAGATTTGATGACCTTTTAATCACTGGCTTTCTCAGTTTATACAGGAAGATATTTTCCCAGTGCTCGTTTCCTTCTGTACAGTGGAGATAATAACAGTACTTGAAATAAGCCTTGTAGGGAGAAATGTTAAATATTGGCAGTTGCGTACAGGTCTTGATCAAAGTATTACACTAGCTATTTACTTAGGGCAAGTAAATGCTATGTGTACATGAAGAATTTCAAAGTAAAATAGGTTATAAAATCATGACATGGTAAAGCACTCCTCTGATCATAGGGTACCAGAGGACCTGTGGTATTTTATGAGACATCTGTACCAGGAGCTAAAAAAACAATAGGACATTAAAGAGCCTTTGACAATCTTCAGAGGGAAAAGGGAGTTATCACCTTTACATCTGAAATTCCAGATAATTACATTTTAAATTAATCCAATTAGAGATGCTATTTCTCACTTCCTCTCCCAATGTGCAGCATGATACCACTGTGCATTATTGAACAGCTGCCTTACTTGACCCCAGAGATGACTTTTTCTTGGTAGTGGATGAAACAAGCCACACATATTCCTTGACTAAATCACAGAGATATTGTGACTAGCTTAATTAGATAATGCTCAAGAAGTGTTGTGAGATACTTGGATTAAAAGCATTATGTAAGACCAAATTCATTATGAGTATTAATACAATCTTGATCTAAACAGTAATCTGAATAAAGGGTAAAATAATAACAAACTCTTTGTGAGTCACGTACAAAGTGCTGCTTTGCTTCTCCATGTAAAATATCTCCCACATCATTTAAAACATTTCTGTGGAGCAGAGCAGGGTAGTGCCGCTCAGAAGTGACAGGGATATGCACTGCCAGAAGTGAGTCATCGCTGAACCCCAGCACTCATTTCTTTGTTCGCATTTTAAGAACAAGGCACCTTGTCCCCTATGACAGAGTTGCCTACAGATGTCTTCATGGAACAAGAAATAAGGAACCTGCCAGACAAGGTAGGGGGTGGTTGTTTGGTTTTGTTTTGAAGTCTGGGGGATTATATTAATTCCCTGTGCAGATCTTTGATGACATGGCAAAACCATCCTTGCCCCTGCGTGAAATCCTGGCATTTCTGATATCAAGGAAATGTTCCCCTTGACTTCAGTGGAATCAGGATTTCCATCACGTACATGTTTCAGTATCATGTTCTTTCAGGTAAAGAAACAAGGAAATGAGGGCAATTATATGAATTTATGTAGCCATGTAGTCGATTTCCCTACAAAACAAAAAAAAATCAGACTGAAGCAAACTGACCTACAAATGTGTCTTGAGAGTTAGGTGGCCAGCACAGGTTTCCACTGCAACTTTTTGCTTGGTAAGTTTTCTACATTTTGTGGATAGCTAGCAAATTTGGAATCAGATTTATTTTAATGAAACCTGAATGCATGGAGATTGGATTTCTACGTCTAAGCTTTCTATATGGCTAGGGTAGGTCCTTTTGCTTATATGCACATATCTATATTATACTGAAGACATCTTCTCTAGGATGAACATGAGTTACTTCTATGATCTGCACTAGCTCTAAGAGGAGTCTACAGCAACTAGCTACATTAAGTCACGTGAATTTTGTAATTTTGTATTTACTTTTTAGTAAGCATTTTAGTATTTTAATGACATGGGGAAAGTTATTTAATATTACTGAGCTAGTTACAATAGGAATGTTAGCACTGAATTTTAGAACTTTAGAACTTTAGAAGCAATGTATCTATCTCTGCACACTCCTTACTTTGAGTACTACCTAAAGAAATATTCAAATTGAATGCCCATTTTCTTTTCAGGTACTGGACACATATCTCTAATGACTACCCTTCACACAAACTCCACTTATAAGGCCAGATTTCCATATGCAGACTTCCTCGTTATGTAAAACTGGAGCTGACTGCCTAAAGCCGAGCATACAAATGACATTCTGAACATTTAGCTCTAGTTTTCTTTCTGTTTACCCTGTGCTTCATTATAGCGAGATACATGTTTTTATGTATCAGGGATTATAATTACTTGTGTCCACAGAGCAGCTCACCAGAGAATAGAATTATTGCTTACGTGTGGCTCAAAGCAAGAATTAGACTGGAAAGTCTGACAGTCATGACTCTTACATTTTAATTCATCCACCTCCTGGAAGCACCTAACAGACTAACTATGCCTGTCCTAACTTTTTCAGTATAAAGCAATTAATCTCCTGCCTCCATAACTCATTCCTCACACCTGAGAATGAAGTTCACCTTACTCACAAGGACACAGAGCTGTCTGAATTGTCACCTGGTTCAGTAATGGGCATAGTACACAAGGCAGCTGGCAATGCATGCAGCACAGCCAAAGTCACAGAAAATTCTGAGGCCACAGAGACATGACAGATACTGCTGGGTACACAGGGATGGAGGGCATTCTCATTTTTGGGGACAATTTAAACAAGGTCTTGGGGCAAGCTACGTATTTACTGGGGAGACTTAGTCTGGAGGTGACATATCTTTTCCTCATGTAGATCAAGATTCCATTTGATGAACTGAGGACTCCTTCAAAACAGATGTTACCAGAGAGCCTGCACCGGGGCTCTCTTGTAGGTGTCATGCATGCCCATCTATTTCCAGGTCCAGAAGTCAAAATCACCTTTAGCACAGGAATGTGCTGGACTACCCCTTACTCACCTGCAGAATGGGAGCAGAGGAAGGCTGCTGCCCAACATAACTACCCATTCCTGCGCTGTTACACCAGCCTGTGCTCTGCTGACACTTCTAGCTTTTTCTGTTTTCTGTCTGGTGCAGTTTCTTTTCCTCAGAACTCTCATGCTTCAGCACAGCAAGTCTCCAGGCTTTAACACAGTGTATCTGGTAAGGCATTATGGTTTGTGCTATATGCTAGGCTAAACCAAACAAGTTAATCTATCAGCCACTAAAAATTGGGAATGTCTTTTCTTTGCCTATTACTAGTGAATTGTGGGCTTCCAAATCACTGAAAAATATCTAATACTTAGGTTTTCCTGGGCTGGATTACTCTGTGTGAAGATTTTCCTCCACAGCACAGAGCCCTGACCATCTACTCAGAGCTGCATTGCAGGGCATGTATGCACAAGCTTATTTTGGGAACTACAGACCTAGCTGTAATGCAAGGGTTGGCCAAGATTTCTCCATAAGGCCTTGGAAAGGTATATGAGCTTCCAAACATATGGCCATCATGCTGTCCATGCTTTGACTGCATGAATGGAGCACCCACTTCTTTCTCTATATTCACAGAATCATAGAATACTTAGGGTTGAAAAGGACCTTAAGATCATCAAGTTCCAACCCCCCTGCCATGGGCAGGGGCACCTCACACTAAACTGTCACCCAAGGCTCTGTCCAACCCGGCCTTGAACACCACCAGGGATGGAGCATTCACAACTTCCCTGGGCAACCCATTCCAGTGCCTCACCACCCTCACAGTAAAGAACTTCCTCCTTACATCCAATATACACTTCCCCTATTTAAGTTTGAACCCATTGCCCCTTGTCCTATCACTACAGTCCCTAATATTCATGCAAACTATTACAAACCAATAATAATTTCTCAGAAATTTGTCTCCACTACAGAAATGCTGGAAGTGGTAACAGAGGAGTGAATGAGCATGTTGTAAATATTGCTCATTTGCTTTAATATCTCCTAGTAATAAATGTTCACAAACAAGCACAAATTAAGTCCATTCTGCATATTTAAAATTCATTTTACTTGCTTTTTCTTTATAAGACTTATGTCTCACTATACGATTTTAAGTGTTTTTACAAAATTGCTTCAAAAGAGATGATTCTGTAGAATTCGCATACACTTGATAAATATCTTTGGAAGTATTTGTTCTTGTGCATCCTGTTAGTTAGAGAATAAAGACTGCTTAAAAAATCCTATTGAGACAATTCCTTATACCAAACAATAAAACCCACACCATTAAAAGAAGATTTAAAGATGAGAAAAAAGCCTTTTCATGAGAGCACAAGTCTTGAATAATAACTTCAGCTCCAACAGTGAATTCTTAGTTATTTAATGAAATCCTAGTAAGCAGTACTTTATTGCATATGTGTCAGGCTTTTTTGGAAGAGAAAATGAACTTTGGTCCTAATCTGTGCCCTGGGAGTGAGAAGCACTGGGAAAATATTATAGCAGGGCATTTCAAACTTAATTTGTTCAGTTGTTTTTGAAGATAGCTCAGGTGCTGATAACAGCAATTCCTGGTTCTCAGGCTGTGCACATATGCAGGAGAAAATGTGCCACTGTCCTTTCCTTCACCACTCACTGGTTCTGATTGTTCATGTCGATACACAGTATGGCTACCCAGCTCTCTCCCCTGCATCACTAACTGTGATCCAGCTGCAGATTTCACCCACCTCCCATATTTACCCTACACCCTTCCTTCCCATCACACAGCAGCCCCACGCTCAGCCAGCAAGCTGGAGTCTGGATGCATGCTGCTGGTGGTGCATGCTAGAAAAGCATGTCCTCTGCTCCAGCATCATGGCACAGGGAACGGTGTCAGGACAGTTTGGGTTGCCGATGGCTGCCATGGTTCATGGGAGTGAGCCACCCTCATGATCACCACCTGTGCTTTCCATGCAAATGCTCAGGTCAGCATCTTCATGGCTGCTGCTCTGAGATGTGACCGTGCTGTCAACAATACCTGTAGCCCAGCAGGGCAAGGTCTGCAGTAATGCATTAGGCTGCTGAGGTCACATTTCCTCTCACCTTACCCCAACTTTCTAAAGGTTAGAGATCTACACACTGGTCTGTTCCTTTTCCAGCTAATGGAAGGAGACAGGAACAGCTGTGCTCAGAGACAAAGCTCCAGGTGGACCTCACCAATCTCCAAAGGTGCCTGTCCTCCACCTACAGGGACATCAGCTGGCTAACACTAACTGCATGTGGCATAGCCAGGTCTCACGAGTCTGCAGAGACAGAGCTTGAACTTAATGTGCACCAAAATGATTTTAGCATTAACAGAACCCTTCTCGGCAAGCAAGTTTGTTCTACATAAGAAAAGATCTGCATATAGTTCTCCCAGAATTCAGTCCTAATACTTTAAATTTCCTTTGCAGAGTTTGAGATGCGAAGCAATGCAAACAAACAAGTGTTCTCAATTACAAGACATATTGTCATTAGAAGATAATGAAGTAACTTTCTAAACCATTTTACAGCAGTTTGACAACAGCACAAGCCCAGACTGAGCTAACTCAAAAGGATTATAAATACTGGTTTCTGAAAATTAACAAAATAAATAAAATCATACTAACATTATCTGAGCAAAATTAAAGGTGGAACCAAGAAAAATAGAAGCATATTATTTGCATTTCTCAAAGATTATTGCTAGAAGTATGCTTATGTCTATAAGTACAAAGGGGAAATGGAAACTGATATTATTCATAAATCAGCACATTTAAGGTAATATTACATAAGCAATGTCACTGAGTATTGATCCACTTAAAAGCCATAAAGCACAGAACAGTGCTCTCGTTATAAGAAGTGCTTCATGATAAATAAGGGAACCACTGAGTAAATCATTCTCATTCATAACCCACCCAGAGGAAGATAAAGGAAATCAGTGGGACAAAAATCAGCTAAATCTGTCAATGTCCAATATGAAGTTCTTCTTTAGTGCCAAATTAAACTTTCTCAAACTGTTTTTCTTATGTCATTACTCTTTGATACTTTAAGCTAAAGATGTGTCCAGATAGAAAGCCTGTCATATCTTTCATTTGCAAATAAGAAATAATTTGAAATTTGATTAAATACAATTCATCAAATGGCACATCTGGTATCAGCATGTTATCGTAAGGCCCTTCCTGTATAGTGAATTATTTTTGAGCTTTTTTTGAGAAAATTTTGCTTTCAAGCACTAGAATTTACTTTTTACAAATATACTCCCTGTACCTTACTTTTTTCTTTTTTTTTTTGTGATGGAGTTGTTTTGACTGATTGCACAGTTTTAAAAGACAGTGAAAAAGCTCTGTTTCACTGAAGTGGAAGCCTTAATCAGGCATTGGTTTTTCTTCTTAAAGCTGAAATAAGTATAGAAGCATGCATCTCAGCACATTTACATCAACCTTTTCTTCTGCTCATGAACAAAGAACTAAGGTGTGGAGGAAGAAGATGAGGACTTTCTCTGGGACAAGAGAGAAAGACAGGGTTAAAAACAATAAAACCTTCATAGTTTCTCCTTAAAATCCTTAGAAGACCAACTCTGCCTCCCCCTTTGTGATTTATGGATGGAAGGTTTTGAGCTGACAGAGGTTGGTTAGCATAAGGATCATTTACTGAAATGAGGAAAAGTAGCTCTTCAGGTCAAATCCTTGGCTTTTTTCAGTGGTTAATCAATACTGTCTTCTGAGACAACATGATTGCTGATTCCTATTGCAAGAAAGTTATTGCTGCAAAAGGGATCAACTGACAAAGATTGAAGAGTATGTACTATCAATTTGCATGAGTCAAATCTTTGTTGGCAGCCACTGACATAACTGACACAGCTCATATGGTTATTCTTTTTTTTTTATTGCTGTAGGTGAAAGCTAGATTTAAACCTAAGTCTTGGAGGTGTTAAGTTTCATGGTTACCTACCACTTCGGTAAACATCCAGCTTCACCAGTTCAGATTTCATTTAATCATGAGAAAAAATTAAAGAATCTAAGATTTTGTTTGATCTACTTATAAACATTCTGAGATCCACTGCAAAAAATCAAGGTACAGTAATATTACTGATTGATACTTACAAATCAAGCATCAGTGAAGAAAGTTACTGAAATGTCTGTAACTCCCCAAATTCTTAGAAGACTGGATTTCTTCTAAAAGACTCTTCTCAATTAACTAACTTGGCCATGCTGAATAAAACTGAAAAGCTACTAAGCTAAGTTAATAATAAGCTAAGTGAATAAAGTTAATAACTATCAGAAACTGTCCGCTTTTTTGTTAGTCAGCTTCTTCACAATCAGTTGTAAACAACAGCCCTGGTGTCTGACTGGGAATACTCCTGGCTCATAATTAGCTTCTTACTGGAGAAATTTCAACATCAAAGTAAAGAATGGTTTCCATGTAGCTTTAAATTTCCATTTTGTTTCCTTAAACTATGTAAGGAGATGGAATTTTATCCTCTCATATACCAAGAAGGAACTACAAAAATTTAGCAACAACAGCCTGGATAGATGGTTACACATAATGTATTGAGTATTGCAATAGGATGTGACATGCTATATAACACTATTCTATGATTCTATGCTGCGTAGTGCAAATGTCATAAATCATTAAACCCTTAAAGGTCCTTAAGTAATTTACACAATTTACTGGCTAGTCCACAAGTCAGTGTTTCCAGATTAATATTATACTGTTATGGATCGTTGAACAAAGTCAGTGGTCAGTTCCCTTCTTTTTCCACCACCTTATTTTGTGGTTGTGATCAGCTATATCACCTAATGCCTTGTTGAATCTCCACTTGCCAGGTTTGTTACTATGTAGATATATTTCCATTCCTTATAGCCAAGTACCCACAGAATAACATGAATACTATTCTCTTTAAAATATAGTGTCATTATGAATACTTAAGCATGTAAAAATTGGATTCACAGGCCAGTAAATACAGAATCAAGTCAATCTCAGAGGCTATTGTAAAAGTCTTATTGTTTTTCCACTTAGGTTTGTATACTCATTGAGTCGTGTGATTGCACCATTCATAAAGAATACTGGGATCACATCCTGACTTTGTAGTTTCTGTTGGCTTTGTAACAGTATACACTCCATCATCTTAGAAAAATAAGAAGGGAAAAGAGAATTGTGTTTTCTATTCAGCATTGTTCAGCACACAGAATGTTACTCAGAGTTATCTGAAGTTCTACCTAAAAATTTTAGCACTAAATGGTTATTGAAATACACAAAGAATACACAGGAAAATTCTATTAGCTCGATTAAAATGGAAAAACAGACGTCAAGCACAAAAAAATCCCACAAATTATTAAATATTCCTTTCATATCATCCTGTCCTTTATGGAAACTGTGAATGTAGATCACCTCTTTGTTGGAGGAAATTCCAAGCCAAATGCTATTACTGCATTCTCTCATTTTAGAAGTTGCACAATGTCAAAATGTTTTATTCCTGTAATTTATCTGAAATGTTATTTTTCAGTATGCCTCTTTGTACATGTTGAGACATGTTTTCATGAAATGAATGGAAAGAAAGAGGTCAGTAGGAAGGAAAAATGAAGTCAAGGCAAAAATAAATCACATGTATCTGTAAAAATGCCAAGTATCCTTGACACTGGGCTAATTGGCTGCTTTGAGTGAAAAAGGGTATAGAGGAGGCATTACTTCACTCAGAAGATGTATCAGCATTCATTGGTGATTCCCAGGCTCATCAGGTAGCAGCAGGAAGCCCACCTAGAGATGAGCTGAAGTTCAGCCACATCTTTGTGTCCCCTGCCCTGGTTACTCTTGTTACGTAAAATCTGATTATGTGACCAGCATAACGTGACCAGTCCTTCTTGTCTGGAGAGGTAAGACAGGAACAGCATGCCTTACATGGTGCTGGTGCAAGCAGTGTTTATCTCTTTTATATCATGATTCCCTTGCATCACCCACTGATTCAAAGAATGCAATTAGACTCACCCTATATGAGAAATCTCTTTATGTTACATCCATGAGCAATGCTATTGTAGTACAAATTACTGTCAGTGAACAGGGGACGGATAAACAGAGGCAATTTTCTGGTGTGCATTCCTCTTTATTAATAATATCAATAAGCAAAACCACTTGTCTTCTTAGGCAGGCTGGGGAATACAAGCAACTGCAATCGTTCATTAGCTCATTTACACAAGTACTTTTTGCTAAATATGCACATATTCTTGTATCCTCACCGCATGAACAAGATAAGATTGCTGGAGCTCAAAAGAAACAAAGACAAGCCCAGAGGGACTGTAGATATTTATTTAATCATAGGACCATTTACCTGATTTTCTTACGCTATTTGTTCACTTCAGTTTAAACTCACCCATAACAAGGAATATGCAATTCACCAAACTTTGAGATTTAGACATCAAAACAAGTGTGTTTTAGCTGACTGAGTAAATCAAAAGAAATTTCACAGTCTCTGGCACATTAAAATTCTCCCTTCCCTTCCCCTCCCCCACATGCTAACACCTTGTCTCCAGAAACACTTCACATGAGAAAGAAACTTGTCAATTATCAAAACTGTTAACATAAGACTGGCATTAGACAGAAGCATGTCTCAAAATTAATATAGTAAAGAAATATGGCAGTAATAAAGGCAGCTTTATTCTTTATTTTAATATTTCCTCATTTTGGTTCTTGGTTTGCAATATCGGCATCTCTAGTCTAAGCTACAAGGAAAGCTTCAGGATAATAGATCTTGCTTTAGGCACCAGCATTTGAAGGGAAAGGGGCAATTTAATATTTTTAAGTCAGTGGAACTGTGTGTGGGCAGTAAGGAAGAGGGGCTTATATGGAGATTTACTGTGAAACAATTATGCTTCTGCAAGCTCTAAATCCCTCTCCTACTCACAATTAAAGGCATAGATAACTTTTTAATGTACATCAGCTGACAGTTCAGATGATGGAAAGCCAGTATCTATCACTCTCTGTTTACTTCTTAACTCTGTATGGGGAAAATCAGCCATATGCAGAATCCATTTGGGACAAAAAGAGCTTGACTAGCAGCGTAGAGATCATTTCCAGTATGAAACAGTTTCATCCATCAACTCTCTCCAGCAAGACACAACTGAATGTTTCATCTGCAGGCAGAGGAAGAGATATCAAAGGAGGAAGCAACAAGATCAGTGAGAAAGGGAAAACTCCTTTCAGGCAGAATTTCAAGCTCCTAAATGACTTCCCAAAAGCTTCTGTATGAATTGTTGATGGTTCTTTTTATGTTTTTTTGTTTGTCCTTAGAAAGGTTAATTGCCAGAAAACTTGCTTTCAATTTGCAAGTTTTTATTCATAGGGAGAGAAACTCAAAAGGAAAGAGTATGGGATATTAGCAGGTACAATGAATCAAATCTTGCAGACTTTTTTTTTGTTTGTGTTTTACAGCTTATACAAAACTCTGATCAAACCTTGCAGAAGCTCTAGTATTTCAGGAATTTGGCCTTTGTGTTTAGATGTGAAGCTCTTACCTCCACTTATAAAACAGAAGTACAGTATTTATTTGTACATCTAAATTGTTTATTTCAGTAGTAAAGTTTGTCCAGTCCACCAACAAAGGTTGTCTTTAACGCACATTACTGCTCTCTTCTAGCAGAGAAACCTATGAAAAGGATCCTGCTGGGTCCAAAATATCCCATGCCTCTCTTCCGGCTCCTAGGAAGCAGAGAGGCTTGACCACTGCAGGAGCACGGAGTTATTGCCTGGGGAATTCCACCTGTATGACACTTGGATTGTCAGCTTAAGCACTTTTATAATCCTGCTCTGTGTCCTTGTTTTTCCTCTTATTTTACAGGATGTAAAAGGAAGACTGACAAACTAAACTGCTCAAATAACAATCCAAATAAAAAGTTTGGCTTGCCTCCAAAATATCTGTAAAAATATGCCAATTTTCACATTACTTTTGAGATTTCTGTATCCTTCCTCCTCCCCTTCTCTTAATTTCACAGGAGATTCCTGGCTGATCATTACTTGTCATAAAAATTTTGCAAGGAATATTTTTAAGGGGAGTTTTATGAAGATGGCTAGTAACATCTCAACTCACAAGGACTACAGAGCAACTGAGGAGACCTACAGCTTGTTCTCCACCTATCAACACTTCTGGGTTCAAACCCATGCCTGATACGGTTGATATGCTGGAGGGAAGGAATGCCATCGAGAGGGACCTTGACATGCTTGTGAGGTGGGCTAATGCCAACCTCATGAAGTTTAACCATGCCAAGTGCAAGGTCCTATACCTGGGTTGGAGCAATCCCAGGCACAGCTACAGGCTGGGCAGAGAAGAGATTCAGAGCAGCCCTGCAGAGAAGGACTTGGGGGTGTTTGTCAATAAGAAAGTGAACATAAACCGGCTTCAGTGTGCACTTGCAGCCCAGAAAGCCAACCGTATCCTGGGCTGCATCAAAAGGAGCATGACCAGCAGGTCGAGGGAGGTGATCCTGCCCCTCTACTCTGCTCTTGTGAGACCTCACTTGGAGTATTGTGTGCAATTCTGGTCTCCTCAACATAAAAAGGACATGGAACTGTTGGAACAAGTCCAGAGGAGGGCCACGAGGATGATCAGGGGACTGGAGCACCTCCCATATGAAGATAGGCTGAGAAAGTTGGGGCTGTTCAGTCTGGAGAAGAGAAGGCTGCGTGGAGACCTCATAGCAGCCTTCCAGTATCTGAAGGGGGCCTATAGGGATGCTGGGGAGGGACTCTTCATTAGGGACTGTAGTGACAGGACAAGGGGTAATGGGTTCAAACTTAAACAGGGGAAGTTTGGATTGGATATAAGGAGGAAATTCTTTCCTGTTAGGGTGGTGAGGCACTGGAATGGGTTGCCCAGGGAGGTTGTGAATGCTCCATCCCTGGTGGTGTTCAAGGCCAGGTTGGTCGAGGCCTTGGGTGATATGGTTTATTGTGAGGTGTCCCTGCCCATGGCAAAGGGGTTGGAACTTGATGATCTTAAGGTCTTTTTCAACCCTAACTATTCTATGACTCTATGCTTGAGACATGCTGTACATGCAAAACTGCATGAGCCGGTTTGCACATACAGAGTTCATTTGCCTAGGTTATATACTCACCTGGCCCAGCAACTTCATGGAAGCCTGGTAGAGTCCTGCTGAAAGCTGAAAAGCATCATCTCCTTCTGTTGACCTCAGAAGGAAACATAACAGTTTCCTGGGCCCTGACCCAAAGGCCCACCATTCTAAATGACATATGGAAGGAGCTGAATGAAATTGATGTGCAATCTTTCTTGAAAAAAGAGTCTATTCTGCTCATCTACCAATAGTGGAAGTAACACCTTGACCTCCAAAACATTTACTGCAAGAGACACACAATCTACAGACTTCAGAAAATCTAAGTACCTTATATAGTGTTATATCTCAATGTCAAAACCACTGTGTCACTTGTGCTCCCTCAGGATTACATTTGTCTCAGTGAGACTGGCAGCACACTAGGACAAACAAGTAAAGATGGCAGGTACTGATCAACAGTGAAATTACTTCCTTTTTATTCACTGACCCATGATTGAAGTGATTGAAGATCATCCTCCTATAAAATCATATCAAAAAAGTAGGTTCAGCTGATTTTCACCTCGCTGGTTATTTAGGTGTATGTCTTTGCAACAGTGTTTTCATTTTTGGACAGAAAGGACCCTCACTTTCATCTTAAAAATTTATTTCCATATTTTTTTAATCAGCTCAATCATACCTGAGTAGTGTATTTTTGTGCTTAAACATACTGTGCAGAGACCTGAATGAAGAAAAAAAGTAGAAGTAACTGTAATAATTCTTGGTTCTTGCTTCCAGGTTCTATGCAGAAAGTTTTCGCAGTTCTTTTTATACAGTTTCTGTGTCTTGATGTTAATTTCAGTTGTTATTCATGTCTATTTAAATAAGAATAAACTTTTTTATGCAGCAGTGGTTTTTTTTTTTTTCATGTTAGACATCAGAAGATGACAACCTTTTGAAGAGATTTAAAAACATACTTCAAAATGAGATACTACGGCATTTGGTCTGGCTGAGGTGGAGTTAAATTTCTCCACAGTTGCCCTCCTACTGCTGTGCTTTGTATTGGTAGGAAGAAAGATGTTGGTAACACATCAGTGTTCTGGCTACTGCTGATCAGTGCTCACACAGCATCAAGGCTGTCTCACCACCATTCCCCCACTTCACCCAGTAGACTGGGAGTGAGGGGATCCTGGGAAGGGCCGTAGCCAGGACAAAAGGGATATTCCATGATGCCTGCTCAACAATAACAGGAGAAAGTGAGGGGGGAAGATGACATTCATTATTATAAAGTTTATCTTCCAGAGCAACTGCTACATGTACTTAAGCCCTACTTCCCCAGAAGTGATTGCTGATGGGAAGCAGAGAATAAATCTTTTGTCTTTCCTTTGCTTCCAGTGCCACCTTTTCTTTTGCTTTATTAAACTGCTTTTATCTTGACAAAGTTTTTCCCATCTTATTTTCTCCCCCACCCCATCTCTCCACTCGCCATCCCCAGGAGGTGAGTGATACAGTGGCTTGGTGGGCACCTGACACCCAGCCAAGGTCAACCCACCACAGCTGCCAAATATTTTTAACATCTTAACATTTTAAACGTATTCTTGCCATCTTCAGAATCAAGAGTGGATTTGCCTTTATAAATTTTGTAACAAGATAATTTTTGAGGTATTTACAACAGGGGTATTGAAGAATTGGCTACTAAGCAGAAGATTGCTTTTGGTTTTGTTTTTTTCTTTTTGAAACTGTTAGAGGATCATTCCATGTACTGTCACCAAAAAGCAACATCTAATCATCATGCAAGATACTTTAGGTTCTAAGTGATTCTAGAAATTAAAAATCAACACTACCGTTATCATACAGGGAAAAATAACAAAGAAGATAGAAATATTTCCTATGTACAGGTTTTCCCTGTGAGTTTTGATACAAATCCACTTTTTACTATCTTTTTCTTTTTAGCTTGAACTGTTTTAGTCATCTAACAATCCATTGTTCACAGTTTTCTGATATTAGTAACTCAACATCTCTTTTCAAGGACATGCTTTGAAAACTCGCTGCCTAAGCCTTTGTAAAAGTCTGATCTGAGTTGCACTTATGATAGTGAAGGACCTGTCAGATTTTCAATTATAAAATTTTATTTTCAAGGACATGTACATCATCTTTGAATTCATTCAGGGACATCTGAATAATCCTTTTAAGGTTTCCTATATTTGATAGGATTTTTCAAGGTTTCTGTGAGCTACTTGGATATTTCACAGGGGCTTTCTTAGCCCTGTGGTGCAAGCTGACTGCATAAAACTCACGAAACTACAATTTAAGCATAGCAAATCAGTATGGGATGCCATTTGACACAGTACTCCAGAGCAATTTTTTCAGTTATTTGGAAGATCTTTTAGAAAAATGTAAGTACTCTTGTTCTGCAAATGTGCAGAGAATTTAGAATTGTGGTACAATGGTTTGGACACATGCTAAAACCTACTCAAATATATAATCAATTTTCTCTAATTATCCAGTTTTTGAAAACTGAATTAACATCAGTGCCTCAGTGTTTTTGGAAAATATAAATAGTAGCATTGTATATGGCCCTTCATTTCACCACAGAAGGAGAAAAAAAACACTGCATAATTTCAACCCATCGAAATAAGTCCTTCAGAAAAGAAGGGAAGTAAGGCCCTGTGAAATTTAAAGCTAACGAGTTTTGAGGGCAATGTAAATGGAAAGCAGCCACTTTTGAGAGAGAAAGGTAAATTAATGGAAACAAACTTCCCCTTGGTACCCCCAAATTTTTTGTTGCTTCATGTTCTCTGTCAGCTTTGCTAAACCCTTCCCTTATGCTTTACTGAAGACAGTTTTTTCATCTTACTCTCTACATTTAAAGGAGTTTGCTATCTTCTCTCTCATTGACCTATTTCAACTCCTAATGGAGTGTCTAATGGCTAACAAGTGACCTATTTCCTATGGAAGATTAGCTGAAGCCATCTTGAATATGATCACTAACACCTGAAACACTATCTGTATAATCTGAATTTTTGCTTTGAACATAACAAATAAGAAAACCTAATGGATTAACTTGATAAAAAGTTTATACACATTGAAGAAGCAAAAAACAAATACCTATAAAAACAGCTAGGTTAAACAGTTGGCAATAGTTCCGTGCAAGTTAGTTGCTCATTTATATCTTTGTTAATCACAAGGATCAAATAGGACAACTGACTTCATTAGACAGTAAAGAAGCTGGAGATGAAAGTCAATTTTTCACTCTGTAGCTGATTCCCTGTCTCACTCATAAAATCTAAGCACTGCCACATTCTTACCAGGAAGATGTAGAGGACAATAGGATGCTCAGCTATAGCAGTAATGAAGGGTTCAGCAGTGTCTATGAGCTGAAACAAGCACCAGAGAAGACAGATGCCAGCAAGCAATCAAAAGTAATATTAGAATCATAGAACAGTTAGGGTTGGAAAGGACCTTAAGATCATAGAATAGTTAGGGTTGGAAAGGACCTTAAGATCATCAAGTTCCAACCCCACTGCCATGGGCAGGGACACCTCGCTCTAAACCGTATTACCCAAGGCCTTGTCCAACCTGGCCTTGAACACCGCCAGGGATGGAGCATTCACAGCCTCCCTGGGCAACCTCTTCCAGTGCCTCACCACCCTAATAGGAAAGAATTTCCTCCTTATATCCAATCTAAACTTCCCCTGTCTAAGTTTGAACCCATTACCCCTTGTCCTGTCACTACAGTCCCTAATGAAGAGTCCCTCCCCAGCATCCCTGTAGGCCCTCTTCAGATAGTGGAAGGCTGTTATGAGGTCTCCACGAATGGATGATCATGTAGTGACAAATTTCCTGGCTTGTCCTTCTGCAGCCCCATGTTTTATACTCCATTGTCACTGTGCTGTTTGATTTTTACTTTTTCTCTCTGCAGGTTCCTCGGGTATTTTTGAGGAAATCAACTGGACAACAGTAGCGATTAGCATAGTGAGGCAGAGGCTAATTGCACTGATTAGCTGCTGGATGCCCAAGGGAGATTAAGAGACCAAGGCCAATTAGAAAAGAAAGGACAGATAGAAAAAGGTCTCTCCAGGTGGTAAAAGGTATGAAATTTGTATGCATGCAGTACAGCTAATGGTTGAAGCAGGTTTTGGTGTCTTCTGCCAGTTTTACAAAGCCGGCTGGTAACGTGACACTTCTTCACCTATCTAAAGGAAAAAAGTAATCTGGTTCTCATGCATGGAACAGTGAAGCTGACTAGCTAGGATTACCTCTTCTTGCCCCATGAAAAAATTACATTCAATTGTCAGAGAAAAGGCTATGAAACTGTGGGGAGACGATACTTCAATATGGCTCTCAGAGAAGGCCCATGTATCATAAGGCTACTCTGAGTTTGGCTCACACTTGGTAGAAAGCACTTCAGTATCCTCCTTCTCCTCCCCCCCCGCCACGCAAGCAGAGTGCATCAGTCAAAAGGACAACAGCTAGAAGAAAAACTATAGTAATAGCTAGTTCTGAAAGAAAAAAAAAGAGTTTTCAGTAAACTCAGGCAAATGAGGCTAATTTGAGAAGGATGTTCCTACTCATAACTTGAAACTTAAAATAATAATAACACATTAATTAAAAAAAAAATAAAGAGAGACTGTCGCAAAGACATTTATTTACGTCAGGTAGATGCTGGGAATGTCCAAAGTGTTTGTTGCTAAAGCTACCACAGAGAACGTAAAACTGACAGAAACAGAACAGCATGAATGACTCAAAGAACTCAGAAACTTAGCACAAAGACCTCCTCACAATGCTCTCATAAAATGGTAAATCTCAAGTCCCATAAGACTGGGAATGTATAAATGATTTTCCCACAAATGCTTTCAACCAAGGAAGTGTCAGAGTCCTCCTGAAAAGATGAGGTCAAAGCCAGAGACCACTGATTTACATCCCACAGGTTGAATAGCAGACCTACGCTCAAGCACAGAAGGTGACTGGGACTTTGCCCACATGTGGAAAATGTTAAGTGATTACATAAAGCCCAGATGAGCTGAAACAGCCATAAACAATTTAATGTCTTGGTCAAAATGGGCTTGGCAAACAGCCTACTTCCCTAAAATAGGAAGATGAGGTTTTCCATCTGCAACGTATGAGTTATAAAAGTCATGCAAACTTGAAAAAGATTTAATAGCTAATGGCACAAACACTTCACCTTTGACAGAAATCTGAGGAGCTGAGTTTAAACCTGCAGTATCTACAAGTCACTGGCCATTTCTTCGAGTTCAATTTCAAAAGGAGTGTCAATTGCTAGGTCATCTTCCAATGCTGGAAATACTTTTTTCCTTCCCAGACTTCACTGGGGGAGTTACGAAGGGGTTAATTCAGAGAGCAATCCATTGGTCTTCATTGCCGCCCTTCTGATCACAAGATCATCTAGTTCCAACCCCCCTGCCATGGGCAGGGACACGTCACACTAAACCATGCCATCAAAGGCTCTGTCCAACCTGGCCTTGAACACCACCAGGGATGGAGCATTCACAGCTTCCCTGGGCCACCCATTCCAGTGCCTCGCCACCCTTACAGGAAAGAATTTCCTCCTTATATCCAATCTAAACTTCCCCTGATTAAGTTTGAACCCATTACCCCTTGTCCTGTCACTACAGTCCCTAATGATGAGTCCCTCCCCAGCATCCTTATAAGCCCTCTTCAGATACTGGAAGGCTGCTATGAGGTCTCCACGCAGCCTTCTCTTCTCCAGGCTGAACACCCCCAACTTTCTCAGCGTGTCTTCATATGGGAGGTGCTCCAGTCCCCTGATCATTCTTGTGGCCCTCCTCTGGACTTGTTCCAACAGTTCCATGTCCTTTTTATGTTGAGGAGACCAGAATTGCACACAATACTCCAAGTGAGGTCTCATGAGAGCAGAGTAGAGGGGCAGGATCACCTCCTTCAACCTGCTGGTCACACTCCTTTTGATGCAGCCCAGGATACGGTTGGCTTTCTGGGCTGCAAGTGCACACTGAAGCCGGTTCATGTTCACTTTCTCATTGACAAACACCCCCAAGTCCTTCTCCGCAGGGCTGCTCTGAATCTCTTCTCTGCCCAACCTGTAGCTGTGCCTGGGATTGCTCTGACCCAGGTGTAGGACCTTGCACTTGGCATGGTTAAACTTCATAAGGTTGGCATCAGCCCACCTCACAAGCGTGTCAAGGTCCCTCTGGATGGCATTCCTTCCCTCCAGCATCTTCTATCAGCCCTTCCCACTGCTGCTGTAGGAGAGACAAAACTGGGCTAGATAGACTCTCGACTCACCTAATGTAGCATTTCAGCTTATAGTTTTCAGCTTATGTGTGCGTCCATCCTTGGTATTACTCAGTAATAGACTCAACAGATAGGGAGACCTGGGTAAAATGGTATTGATTGACAGCCTTAGGAATGAGCTGTGGGACACTGGGATCATCTCTTTGGCTTGTTATCAATGTTAAACTGAACTAACTCCCAGAGCATTCAGACAGCCTATCTGATTTGTTTTCCACAAATAAAATAAAAGTAATGAGAACAGGCTGGTCTTCATGAATATTGACAGAGCAATTCCTTGCTCTGAAAACAAATGTAGAAGTAATTACTTCTGAGGAAGAGAGGGATTCTAGCATACAAAGAAACACCAGTGGCAAGATGATAGGTTTCTTTGAACTTTGACAAAACTTCAAAACTTTGAGCAGTCTGGAGCACTTAAAGTATTATTCCTTGGAAGACATAAGGCTACTAAACCCTTCAAATGACGAGAATGTCTGTTTCTTACTTGTCATAGCATCTCACTTTCAACAGCCATAATTGTGGTTGAGAAAGTATTTTTGTTATGACATTTAAAGGTTGAAGAACATGATCTGTTGTGTCAATATTGTTCATGTCTGTTCACTACACAACTATGAATTATTATGAAAGTGTAGTAAAAATCTAGTCTGGCTGGTTCTGAGTTAGGGAATATGAGCAACCAGACTTCCGCATAATTTGAAAAATGTTTAGATTCCCCTTTTACGCTCCAATTCATGTAACTTAGTTTGACATATACCTGCCTTTGGCACGTTTGACGAAATCTGGTTCTGAAATAAGCAAATTATGCATTTTAAAACTGCCTACCTCAATCACAACTGTGCTACATTGCATATTTATTAAAGGCCACATTTTCCCTTGAGAAAAATGTGTGCGTATATGCATGACTCTCAATGAACTCATGTACATATCTCTGTGTAGAACATAGCGATAAAGCATAAATAAAATAGTAGAGTTGAAGAAGGAATTAAAATGATGAAAGCTATCGGAAAATACCTCCCCTCCAAAGGCAAAGTGCATGGGAATACAAGAGGATTACCTCCATAAATACATTTCTTGGTCCAATTGCACCTTAGGTTCTCAAAAATAAGTGCAGAGCAAAACTTTTGATTAAACTTCAGTTTAACTTTCTTACAGACTCTCAGGAATTATATGTATAGTACATTTATCAAGTATCACATGTACTCCACAGAACTCCGATTTCTTTTTTCTGAGATACGAATTATCCAAGTAACCTACATAAGAATTTCACTCTGCTGCTTTGCTGCTTTTTCTGTCATTGTTCTTCAAATCCTAGAGTTATACAACCAGTAGAGCTTACAGTAAAGAGCAACCAAATTTTACAGCTGAAATAAAAAACTGTGCATTCATTTTACATACCATAACTGAAAAATCAAACTGAATTATTTCAACAAAAATTTAGAATGTAGTTGGAACTAAACTAAGTAGAATTTAATTAGAACTGAATTTAGTTCATTTTATGAACTATACTTATACAGAAGTTTTCATAGATTTAAATAAAGCATCCTTCCCTCTAACAAGGATTTTAGTTGTGTTGTAAGTCATGACAAGTCACTCTAGTTCCAAAATTACACATTTAATAAAATTTAGATTCATCTTCATTGCAGCCAATTCCTTTTAATAATTTGTTTTCTTAATAATTATAGTTAGCAATCTTATTTTTGGTGGGTTTTGTTTGTTTGTTTGTTTTTCTTATTTCTTTTCTTCTGATGTTTTCTACTCATTCAGAAGAAACATGAGTAAACATTAACATTTTGGCAGATCTGTGATTGCCTCTTAAATCCTCCTATGGCTATTTGTGGAGACTTGTGGGCATGTGCAATTTTCTCCCCTTAAAATATGCATAGCTCATCTTTTGTGGTTCTAATCCGTGGCCTGAATCTTGAGATTTCTGGACGGCTGCATCAGTACAAAACTTGTAGAGATTTTATTTGAATCTGAAATTGTGTCACTCGAGTCATGCAAGTTTTAAACGGCATCTTCATTTTTATCCTGATGCTCACATCCATATACCTCCATCATTTTATTTCACAGATGGGAACCATGGTAATGTCACCCTCTCGTGCTGTAAGCAGATGCTCTTCTGCAGCAACAGCCCAGCTGCTGGAAAAAAAGCATTTATGTCAGGTCCACTGCCCTTCCCTGATGGGCTCCAGGAGCCCCAGAAAGCACAGGTTAAGAGTTTCAAAGCAGACACAAAGCTGGAGCATTGATTGCAGCTCCCTTCATCCACTAAGATTATGTTCAACCCTTCAGCTGTAAAGCTCAGTAACCACTTTTCTAAGGGAAGAAAAGTTGTGTGTGGAGGAGACAAAGTGTTTTCTCTTTGGAAGCCAGATGCTACAGTTGAAACATATTAATAAAAAAAAAAAAAAAACAAAACCAAACTACTTTTCCTGCTTCTTTACCACAATCTGTTTCACTCTCTCATTTCTACCTAGATATGTCTGTTGCCTATTTATCTATCTGAATGTGTATATATGTATTTTAAGTGTGCATATCTCTACATATGACCTATTTATACTACATATTGCATTGAGAAATTAGATTGACTAGTCTAAAATATTTAAGTTTTTTTTCTAATAAATATGTTCTTTCACCAATCTCTTTTCCATAGCTCACAGGTACAAAGAATTCTGAGCTTCAGGAATCTACATTTCTAATCATTTAACCCAAAGCCTACATTTCACACCAAGAGAAAAACGAATTAATGGTTTAAGGTTGTTAAACTCAGTGGGATACAGTGACAATAAGAGCTAACTGACAAAACTCCTCTTAAGTGAACGAAATGGTGATGATTTACATGGCAGACCAGATGGCCCTCCTCACCTACAAGAACAGTACAGTATAGTCCTTTTGCAGAGAGAAGTTACCCTAAACCTGACTGCTTAGTCTGTAAGAATAGGTCTGTTATTTGTGCCCCTGAGTGCAGGTGACTGTGTATAAACCATGTAAGCTTACACAAAATGAGGAAATGCCCATGTTGTCCTTTGTAGACCAAATGAGGAAGAGTACTTTGGTGCCTGGCAGATCAGTGTGGATTTCTTAATGTGGGAAATCCAGGGCTTCGTTGTGCTTGAAATCAGCTGTGTGGGACAACCAGACTGCTATTGCACACTGTATGACCTGGATAGCACCATGATAGAGCACAGGTATGCTGTCCAATCCAGAAAACAACCTCTGTGTTGCTATGCAGTACAAAGACTGTGGATACTTTTTAGCGGGAGACTTCTCAGCACTGCCAGCAAGTCTCCTGGGAAAAATGACACTGACAAAGGTAGGTGCCGAGAGAGGAGCTTCTTAAGGGAATCAAAATTGTTACCCACATACAAGACTGCCAGGCTGTATTCAACTTCCTCCAGTGTAGATCAGAGCAGATATGTCCACATACAGTGCACAGCCTCCTATAAACATCTCATGATTTTAGGTGCGGAATAGTCAAATTCTCACAAAATGCAGAGGGTAGCTACCTTGAACACTAGCACCACTACTCTGTCTTAAGCAGGCTAGCATCTGGCAATATTTGTGCATGAAGTGTAATTAAAGTGAGTACATTCCAAGAAGTGAAACTCATTTTATCAAAACTTATACAAGACCCATTCTAGTCAACAGAAAGACATGGATGTTGTAACCCATGGCCCAACTCACACCTAACATTTGCACAAAGGAATGTCACTCAAAATGACTCCGGTTCAAATCAGAATAATGTGGACATTTTAATGCACTCCATTTTCTGCATTGTTAGGCAGCTAGGGAGGACTGCTCAGATGCTCTTTGATCCCAGCCTTGTGTGTGGAAGTGTAATCTGAATTTTGTATACTCTAGGATAGCTATTTAATAGCAGCAACCTCTTCCTCTCCCTGCTTTTTTTACAGGCTTCATAAAGAAAACCCTATGCAATTACAATAAAAAGTACTAAATTAAGTGGAAACTCTTTTTATATGTCCTTACTTTTTCTTTCTTCCCAAGTGTTTGCTGTCCTATACAGGCAAAAATGAAAAAAAAGCTTTCACACCAGTGTTTTGTTAGTCATCAATAGATGGTGAAATGTAAATGCAGAAAACTCTGCTATGCTATCAATCACACTTATTTTTAAACATCTCTACACTAATGTATGACCATCATTCTGATTCCTTGCTAACATGATTTTACCCTTTTTCTTACCTGGTGGGAAACTTTTAGTATTGATTTCCAGATGGTGAAATCCTTTGAGAGAAAGTTTTTCTCCTTCTTTAGTACATACTGTATAGAAGAGAATGGAATCTGCTGTCATTACTTTTATGTAAGTGATAACATTTAAATAAAGCACTGTGAAGTATCTATTCATAACAGAGCATACTGTCAGAACTGATGGCATGTTGCCTCTTAATGGTAGCAAGTTTTGTTTGTTTCATTGTTCTCACATTATGTCTAACTTTTTATGTTGCTTTTATAGAATAAGGCTTTCACTGCATCAGAAGCTGAAGTGTTATCTTTTTTCCTGACGGTAATGTTTTATTTCTGAACAGTAACAAAGAAGTCATTGCATAACTCCCTGAACATCCTAAATCAGATGATTTGTTTAGAATTGCAGATTATGATCAAAAGGACTACTTGAGCCATATTTCTGTCATCAGAATTACATACAGAATAATCAGAAACACAATCTATTTTGAAAAGACCATGGTGCTGAGTAATGAAGAACTGTGATGTCAAAATTTTTATTTTTAAATAAATATGGCACTGTAACACAGAAGAATGAAAGCTCAAATGAGAAGACACTGAAGTTCCTGCTCATGATTTTCACACGCTTTTCTCAAGATGGTGTATCTCTTGCCCCACATCTGCTGAACAAAACTGCAAACTACAGCAGTTGAGACAGCGTATTTCATACATGTTTTCAGACACTTCCAGCTCTTGGGTAAATTCAGATGCATAAAAATATAAAGATGTCTGATGAATTCTGAAAGACTGTAGCTCTCCAAACACAAATTGTTGTTGATACTGCAGGCATCAAGCAAGAGCAGGGCCTGCATGTCTGACAGTAATCCAATCAACTTGCTTTCAATAACTGATTGAAGCCTGGGTTTTGGAGCTTTTTCTCAGTTGACCACTAACTTGTTTGCAATTATTCAGCACGTGGATTGGTTAAATACTCAGAATTAATGACTTCTAATGTGATTAAACACCTGCAATGCTTTTATGTATAGTTATTAATACAGGCATCTAATTATTTTGTATGACCGTTTACCATGAATATATCCTTTCACTGTTCTGGAGATCAAAAGCACCTTCAGAAAGAGAGATCAAAAGAATTTATCTGCAACTAGTAGAGTCAGCTTCCCTCATGATCTACAAACTGCATATTTCAACTCAAAGCTTGATTTAACTGTTGGTTCACTTGAGATTACATACAGTACTAATCATCCCATGTTTTGATACCAGAATTTATTGGCTATAACACTAATTTGCACGTGTGCACAAATGCATGTGCAGACACATTGTTCATTTATGAAAAAGTACTATTAGATTATGCAATCACTGGGAATATTCAGTGCAGAGAGTTGATACAAGTTCTAGAAATAATTTTTGTAAAGTGCTCTTCAATAGAACAGGATCACACATGTCGATGAACCTGTGGCTGATTGTACCCATATTTGCTGCTTTCAGATAAATCAGCTTTTTTCCATTTTGAAAATATTGGGATGCTTCAATTTATTTTAAAGGCAAACCTAAAAACTGTAAAAACTGTAAAAAGGTATACATTGGTTGGTATTCTGAAATTTGGATGCCATAATTTTGTAAGTTCAAGACACATTCATTTTAACTACTACTAGCCCCATATAAAAAAGGTATGTATAGGGGAGGGTATTAGTCTAAAATTTATCTAGCTCTTAGATGTTTAAGTATAGGATAATCATGCAAAAAACATCCCTCCAGCTGTGTAATGGTAGAAGTTCTCAGGATTGTTAGGTGCCTCTCAGTAAGCCTACAACTGCAAGTAGGACTGGTACTCTAACAAAAAGCAGAGACACTTTCTTTTTTAGAACACTAACAATGTTGCCTTGCTCAGTTCTGCTTTTGAGATTCAGCTCTCTGTATATAAAGCCCAGATTTGTAGCAAAAGCATTGACGTCTCTGCATCTTTTATTTCAGTCACAGTTGAAGACATATGTGAAAACGTGGATGTTCCAATTTATGTAATAGCTGTCCACTTCGCAAATCATCTGCATCACTTACTTGCACAAAAGATGCGCAAATAGTGATAAATTGTAGCTGCTGGTATGTCATCATAATAAAAGGCTAGAGAATGTTTAGTATATTTTTTCTCCTGGGTTTCACTGAGAAAGTAGTGCTGCCAGAAAACAGTCTCTAAATTATTAAGCCTAATTTATTTTTGTCATTTGAAGTCTAAAATGAAAGTTCTAATGTGTTAACAGTTTTCTGCACTTTGGATGGTAAATTTATTTTTCCAATTAAAAACAAGTACATAATTTCAGAAGTCTACCACTGTATATATGGATAAAAAGTTTGCTTTTTGAATAAAGTTATTAAAGTTAGATTCCCCAAGAACAAAAAAGGGATGAGAATTTTAAAAGTACATCGTTTGTCACATCTGAATACTTCTGTCTTTAGAAAGATCAATCCCCCCCACTTAAGAACTTGATGTATTGTGACAAGCCTAACTGCACCTAATGCATCTGACTTCACTACTTACTTCTTACCTTTCCACCTATCCTCCATCCTCACCGTTTTCAACTGAAAAGACTCCATCTTTGGCCAACAAAGCCTTTTCAGCACAGATCAGGTGAAGAATATAATTTCACATACACAATTTTAAGTTAACTGGTGAGCTTTGATTAGTGTCTCATCTAAGAGGCAGCTTCTATTTCCAATGTACTGTTAAAGAAATACTGATTGAAATTTTATTATCTTATTTGCTCTTAAAATATCCAAATTTAGGAAGTGTTAAGGCCAGGCTGGACAGAGCTTTGAGCAACCTCGTCTAGGGGAAGGTGTCCCTGCCTGTAGTAGGGGGGTTGGAACTGGATGGTCTTTAAGGTCCCTGCTAACCCAAACCATTCTGACATTAATCAACAAAACAGTTCAAGAGACCTTTATGCAATTTATAGGAGTAAATATGCCACTATTGCTTTAAGTAAAACCATGAGGGGCCCTTTCAGGTGACTGAAGTCAGCTCAGGCACCTCGACTATTAGCAGCCCGAGGGTGAAAAACAAGCGTGGGGCTAGAGCCTGCACCTACTCCCCTCCACAGGGCTAGGCTTGCCCAACCCCTGCCAGCAGCCACGCTCCCCACCCTCCCCGGGGGAAGCCCAAGGGGCCTTCAGAGGTCTCCTACAGGGCTCCTCTGCTTCCCTTCCTCACCTTCTCGACTAGAGGCAGTATTTCCCTTTGCATCAAGGTGGCCTTTGTCCTCATCTCGTCCCTGGTTTGCGAGCAGGAAGTTAGGCCCCCCATCATGAGATGAACACAAGTGGACAAAGGACGACCTGTACCCACCGGCTGCCACCGAAGTGCGCCAGGACCGGGCCTAGACGAGGGGCTAGCGGCGCCCAGCAGGGGCAGTCAACTCGTGTCCCGCCCCCCAGGGCGGCCCCTTAGCTCTGGGCGCCCGGAAAGGCCATTGCTGGCCTCTGCTTGCTCATCGCCATGGAGCCGGGGAGTAGCCCCGGCGGCGTGGCTACCGCTGCAGCAGGTGGGTTGTGGACCGGAGCCGTAAGGGCTTTCCGTGTGGCAGCGGCCTCCCTGCGGCTGGGCGAGGGCTCCGGGCGGGAGGCAGACCTCTGAGGAGGTGCGCCCCCAGGCCTGCCTGCTGCTCGGTGTCGTGGGCTGCTCGCCTCGGCCGTGGCTGTTACGGCGTCTGGAGACATCGTCGTGTAAAACCCCGCACCTTTTGGTGGAGATGGGGGTCTGTCGAGACAGCAGAGGCCGGTCAGGCTGGATGAGGCTGCTGGGGCTGCCTCTGCTTGAGGGCAGCGAGTGGGGAGTCTCGGATGGGCAGGCTTGGGAGTTTAGGGATTGCTTTCCTGACTAAAGGTTTAGTTTATTTGGTTTGATTGGAAGGAAGTGCCAGCCTTCACATGAAAGCTGCATCACTTCTTTGTTATTAATGAAGAAGAGAAGCCATGAATTACTTCTGCCTGCATGTACTCAGATTCTTAATTTTCTCATATCTGACAATTCTGATTTCCCCCCCCGCTCGTTTCACCCAAGTCACAAGAGCACTGTATTGTCAGAAAGTTATATGGGGTAGATGTTCGAATTTGATTAACATTGTTAATGCTCTGCTTGTTAGAATATGGTTGCATTAATTATGCAAGTACAACAGAAAAGAGTTATCAAAGAGTTATTGGAAGAGTTATCACAGTGTTTTTACCTGAAACTGATGATTTCTTTTGCTAGTGAACTGAAGTTACTGTTTCTGATCACTCTGTCCTTAGGAATTTAGAAATTATAGTGCTCAGTCTTACATGTTTTTCTCAATGACCGATGGAAAAAAATAACACGTAATTTTGTCTTATTTCCTGGTTGTTTTCTTAATTTGGATAAGCTAGTAATTGGGCTGAATTAAAGTGTAAAAAATAACTTGTCTATGGACTTGGCTGCAAATGCTTGGAAAGTCACTTATGTGGTTCACTCTTTTACAGCTTTCAGTGCTTCATAAACTAATATTCAGACACTAAGTATTTAAATGTGGTTATAGTTATGTTAGTATTTATAGTATATGTAAGACTTCATTCTTCATTGCATACTGTATGCTTTTTGAAGTACTAGATTTTTACTATTCCGGCTGTTCTCCATGTTGTCTTGCAAAGATTTGCTTTCATTTGAACGATTTTATTGTTTATTCTGCCAATATACATTTTGTGTAAGAAAGCCAAGAACAAGGCTTTTAAAACACAGCAGATGCTGTTTAGTAACTTAACCTGAAGGAAACTTGTTCACTGAAAGATACCAGTCTTGCAGATTAAACTGTTGAAATTAACCTGTTCAGGTAAAGGCTGAAAATGTGCAATTGAAAAGGAAATTATGGTGATATTTTAGTCAATATACTTCAATGTGGAAAGAGGAAAGGTGCAAAATAATCCCTGTATAATGCTCCAAACTACATGATTGCCTTTTTTTAAATTAATTTTGCTTTGAAATTCTTCATTTGAGGGCTAATGCAGTCTTTGGGATATGTAGAACTTTGGAGATAACAGCTGCTTTCTTGTTGCAGTTTGAGTATGTAAAGACTGGGAGTATTTTCCACAGTCGAAAATGCCAACTGTAAATATGCACTTTCTGTAATTATTATTAGCACATATGAAACTTAGACCATGAAATTCAGGCAATCATTTATGGTCTCATAAAGCTGTAATGAAAAGTATATCCTCAATTTACAAACTAAATGGATTTATATCCAGAGGCTTAAGTGATCACAGTTTTGTTTTGGTACAGGAAGAAACCTGTACTGGCATAAGAACAGATAAATTGACACCACTGAGTTATACTTTGATTTCTGAACTGCAGGCTTTATAATAAATTCCTTTTTCTGCATGTCTTCAAGAAGTAAGAATAGTAAAGGAAAACATGGTACTGTGTGCCAGATTTGTTAGATATCATTGGAAGTGATAGCAGAAAAGCCCTGTTTGAGGAGAAGAAAGAGTGCAAAAGGAAGAACTTGCAGCTTGTACAGAGAACGTATGCATAATTTAAAACAAGAAATCTCAGGCTTACATTAGTGTTTTTCATTTGGCCTATTCTAATGTGAGTAGAGCAGAAGTGAATCCTTTAGGACTTCTGTGTTGCATAAGCTGTCCTTGCTGTCAATACTTTGTAATGCTTTTTCAAGAAAATTGCCAGAGCTGAACTTCTGAGTGATTTGGGATTACCGTATGTTAAATCTGATTTGGTATTTCTCCTGTAGGTGGGCCAGTACAACAACATGTTAGAAAAAAGACAGTTAAAAAAACCCTGTCAGGTGGTTCTATTCAGAAACCAAAGTGCCAGACTAGTCCAAACGTGGAGTTAGTCTAAGCATATAGTTACGGAAGTATCTATATATATACTTGTAGTATCTTAAGTTGGGAGTTTACACAGTTTAACGTGGGAGGAAGTAGTTTCCTCGTGTAATCTTACTGAAGAGAGGTGCACAGTAACTTTATGAGGGGCCAAACTGATTGGTTTATTCTCTTTTAATTCTGGGCATACTTGCTGCTTCCCATGTGTTTTACTTTGCACCTGTATGCTATTTTGTTTGTGCACAGTGTTTAAATGTTCACAAGGTTATTCTCACAAGTTTTTTCCATGATTATTTTCTTGTAGAAAGCTTCCCCCCCAGCTTATTTCCACCGCCTCTCCCCCCCCCTCCCCCACCCCCCAAGATATTAAAAAGATCTAGGATTACAAATTTCTTTTAAAAGAAGGTGCTGATTTTAAGCTTGCAAAATTTCTCTTATTAGTTAGTCACTTGAATAGCTTTTTGAATGTCTCAGCTTTAGGTGCCTGAGATGCACCAACTTGTCTCATTGAAGTTAGCCGTCTACAATACATGTATGTGGAACTGATCTAGTTATCTTAACTATCTGTAGAATCCTGGGAGGGAAGTGAGTGTGTTCCTGGGCCATGACTTAACTTCATCACAAAGTAGATGTACAAATCACTTGGCGTATTTTCAACAGTTAAAATATCTGTTTCTGCCCATTGATCATAAAGGAAGTCTAGATAGCAAGCTCAGCTTCTAAACTGAGGATTTCTGTAGTTAAGAGGAGATAAATCATGCCTCTAAAAGGTTACTGAAATACTGAGCGAGTATGCGTGCATATGTCTTTAAGTGCTATGGAATGCTTATAATTGAGGATCTTTAAAAAACTTTTTTAATGTAATTTGGTTTTGGAGAATTTATATGAGTTGATTTTAGAAGCAAAAGTTACTTAAAGGTTAAATTGTTTGAAGAAATTAATTCTGTTACATTTTAATCAAGTTTCCTTGTGCTTTTGACATACTATATTTTAAATATTTATTGTTTTCAGTATCACTTTAGCATCTTGACTCCATAAAAAAAAATAAATGCTGGCTTAGTACCACAGACTCATTGCTTGCAGAAATAAAAGCAACTGAAAGCAATAGGCATGTGGTACTAAAAGCAAGTTTTTCCCTCCATGAGTATGTCCACATCAGATAACTTTGTGTGTTGTGAGTATAGGTTGTTTAAAATTGACGCTGTGGAGTAGGCTTGGTTTAATATATGTTTTTACAATAAAAACTGCTTAATTGGAACACAAGGCATACTTTAGTTCATCTTGATTATGCAGCTGTCCCATTATCATTATTTATTGTCTATACGAAAGACAGTATTATGTTAGGCATGCCAATTAAATCAAGTTTATTTTATTGTTGCTTAATGTTATGGCCTTATGGGTCTGCAGCTCAGCCCAGTTCCGCTAGAGCACTCACAGCATTTTGTGCTCTATTATAATGAGTCAATATCTTAGTTGCTATTGTGTAATGCAGAATGAGGTTACAAAGATGCGGGTAATTTTTTCACCTTTATCCGCAGCGTGTAATTGATAGACAAAGTAAAAATTGTGGCAAAGAATCAGTTTTTCCTATTTGTGCCTTTAAAGACACACCATATACTTAAATTTAGAAGGAAAACATTTTTTAGGCTGTTACATACTATTTTTTAGGGTTGATGAAGATTTTTAGCCATGTAGTAGTGATGAATGACAATTGTTTCTGTTCTGATAATAGATGGTCCATCTGTTATAAATGTGAAGAAAACTTGGTTGTTGAATGGCTTGGAAGTTAAATGAGTTATAATATACTTTGTGCCTTACTCTGCTAAATTTTAAAGTATTCTGTATGATCTGAGTAACAAGTAAATGTCTCATTGTAAGCAATTAGGTTTTGTCTATGAGATCTGCAGAAGTTTCTTCCATTGTTAACCATAAATTTCATGGGCAAACTTAGAGACCATGCGTAAGGTGTGTGATTCTGTGGCATAAATGAATATTACTCAAATGTTGAATTACTTCAAACAAGAAGTAATGGTTTTATTTTGAGGTGCCTCAAATTGCAATATAACAGCCCAGTTTCCCCAGTTGCTCTGTGGCTTCCCTGATTCCAAGGTCAGACAGAAAACTGTAGCACTCGGAAAAGTAAATTACCTAAAATTATCCACCTGCCTTACCCATAAAAACCCCTGAAAGACTTCTTAAAGTCTCTAGAGCTGAGGATTCATATGTGCAAAGTGAGTTGCTCATTCCTTGTTGGGTGGGTGCAGCACATGCTGCTCTTCTTCTGGGTAGAAGAGCCCAGAGCTGGCTGGGAAAGACCAATGAGCATGGGCCCAGGAGCTGGGGAAGGCTTATCTCAAGCTCACTGGCTTTTTCTGCAGGGAGCAGACCGTTTTGATCTTATTGCAGACTTAACTGTACCCCTTTCTAGATTACGCCTGTCTGGGAAGCTGATTCCTCTAGTTCAGGGGTGCTAATGCAAAGAATAATGAAGTAATCACGCCTGCACTTCTTTTAAAGACAGAAAATTGTTAACCCTGTGAGCTTGTTGACAGTGGTGGATTTCTGGCATGAGGCAAAAAAAAAACCAAACAGCATCCAGTAGTACTTTTATTTTTTTCCCTCTTGAGACTTAATTTGGTATTGTGTGCAGCAGTGAAAGCAACTGCTGTGGATTCAGGGGCTGGGCTGTTCAGCTGTGTGTAGTTAACAGTGAAAAAAGAAACGAGGTAAGAGAGCAGAGGATCTTCTGACAGCTGTGAGAGATTTCTAGGAGAGGAAGGGATGTTTTTGCACCAGGATAGGCTCAGAAATTGTATTTGTTTCTTGAAGATGTCACATCTTTGACCTCGACTTCCAGACTTTGACATGTTATCCATATGAAAGTGGGATCTACTAGCGAAGTACATAAACAGCCCTTTTATGGGGTTGCAGGGTTTTTTGAAATAGGGTATTTTTATCACTTGTTAAAATTTCTTGAATAGTTTAAGTTTAGATGCAAGTTTCATGGCTTTAATCGATGTTTTAAGTTTTTAATAACAATGAATTGTTTAAGGCTTTAAACAATAATGTGTAACCTTTGAAATTTGGAATGGAGCTAAATATGAAGCTTCTGACTGAGATGAAAACTGAAAAGGTGGTCATCTGAAACTAGTGGTTTCTTTTGGTTTTTTTTTTTTCTTCTAATTAGTGGGAACTGTTTCTTCACATGTTGCAGAGAGAGTCAAAACCAAGGTGAGACTTGCCAGAAAGGTTATCTTGCTGTAGTTAATGGTGTAATACGAGTTGCTGCATTCAATGCAGTTGCAGAACGCTGGTACTAGCAGGTTGACGGAGTTGGGTGGTGCTTATGAATCAGATTTATCCTGGTTCCCTGTGTTATCCTGTTTACTGTTTATATCTGTGGTCCTGAAAGGATCTTACCTCTTAGTTTCCCTTGGTTATGTAACACAGAGCTGTACAGGACAGTTCCTGACTTCATGTAATTATTTCTGCAGCTGACTAGCTACTCAGCAGCCTTCCATGGCTAGGACCTCAGCAGGGCAGTGGGTCCTCAGTATGCTCTCCCTGCATGAGGGTTAGAAGGCTGGAGAGAGAGGGGGGTGTCTCTTTCTTGTGCAGGAGATCTGGAGACCCAGTCCTGTTTGACAGTGATGTTAGTTGTGCTTGCCCTCTGAGTGCGCTCCCAGTATCAGCTTGTAGGTTGAGAGGTTTGCATAGGAAACTTGTCACAGGACGGTATCTTTGTTAGGCTCCTAGCAGAGTTTGCAAGGGGTTACTGGTTCCCTCCCTAGCACTGAGCAAAGGGTCAAGTGGAGCTTTGTTAGTAAGTAGTTATTATCCCTGAGTAACTTGGGTACCAAATGTATTTTGGTGGATAATTCTTGATCCTGTCAGTTCCTGTTGGACATACTTTGGCATTAGGGGCTAGGATTAGACTGGTGACTTCTTTCTGCTCTTGGCCTAGTTCTATTCCCAGATTTCTGGTTTGGTTGTAAATCTTTTTTCTAGCTAACTACTGGTGTCGTTTCTGTGCTGATATGAGCAAAAATTGCTATTGGTAAAAGTCTGTAGCTGCCAATATGCTTTTAGTGGAGTGTGTTTGCATTTGGTGGTCTTTGATGCAGCACTTCCTGAGAGCAACAGAGGCTGTGCAATTTTTGCTAATGCACAGTTGGCCAGCATCCCTGTACTTCTAACAGCATTATCCAGTGTTATTTTCTAAAAGATTTTTACAGTGGTTTCTGAGAGAGCACTTGTCTCTTTAGGAAAGTGTGAAAAACTTGAATCAACTCTTAAAACTGCTTTTCATTCCACAAACTTCTCTTTTCAGAAGAGCTGTATGTTTTCTAGAAAATCTTTACAAAATCTACTGTTTGTGGAAACAGGTATGCCACTATTTTTTAATAATTGCCTGGTTTTAAACTAGAGATTTTGAGATTACAACAGAATGCTCCAAAAACTTCTTTGATTGTATCTTGTTCCTAAGAAGAACAAACTTCCGTGATGTGCTGCTTTTTCTTTTTTCTTTTTTCTTTTTTTAAAGGCATGTTTGCACATGATTATTCCAGAAAATGTGTGATTTTTATTTTTTCCCCAGAGTGAAGGTACCTCAGGAAATTCATTTGGTGTAAGGCACTTCTACTATAGAAATGGGTCTGTATAAAATGCTAAAAGGAAAAGGCCACCATCAAAAACTAAATTTTATTACTTCACTGTATGTCCTAACTGTTAAAGTGGAATGCTATTTAAGATTACGATGATTGTGATTTGTGGGTTTAGATTTGTGGGCTGAGATTTGTAAAGTGTATAGTGGTGAAGTATCAGTGGTCAAATAAATAGCTAACATTGACTTTTCTTTGTAGTAGTATGTCATGTGAGTAGAAACAAACAGAGCATGATAGAAAAGAAGGTGTTGATGGTAACTAATGATAAAAGGCATCTGATCATTCTTGAAATGCTGAAACTAAATACCATCCCCTAACCCACAGTGAAACGGTCCTTCTGCAACTTCCCCTAAATGTAATTTAAAGGAAGATGCTACTACTGGCAAAGCATGTTACAAAGTACGAAGCAACTCTTATTTGTCCTTTTTCAAAAGGAAGATGAATCAGAAAGCTTTTGCAAAGTAGTCTCTGGAGATACCAAAATGATAAACCAGCAGTGAAATACATTTGTAAGGCATCCTTCTGCCTGCCTTAATTTGTGGCTCTGCTCTGTAAGGAGCTTTGTAAGAATGGAGCTCGACAGACACTGAGTAATACCGGGCTAAAACTTCTATTAAGAAGACAAGATAATCTGGGGAGCATCTTTCAGGTTCAAAGCCAAAGATTTTTGATACATTACTGTTACTTATTCTTCTTTCAATGTGATTCTATGTATTTCGTTTTATTCGCAGTTTTGAAGGCAGTTCAATTACTTTCATGGTTCTGTATTTGTAAGACATTTCCTTTGATGTATAAGGCAAACAAGAGTCTTATATCAGTTTGTTGTCCCACAGAGGTGCTGATCCTTTGAGGCTGAGAATTAACTTCAGCTTTTCACTGGTATTCTCAGATGTGAGTGGAAAGGTTGTGTGAAAGAGATTTTTTACAATTTACAAGTAAGAAATGTTGCAAAACATACTGTTTATTTCATGCATAACTGCTTTAAACAGTAGGTATAGATAGTAGAGTTCAGTTTGTAAAGGCTTACTCTTCCATTAGTTTTCAGAGTGCACTGGTGGCATAGACTAGGTGTTTTTTGCCCTGACATAGTTTCAAGTGGAGAACAGTATATTAAAACAGCTGTAGGTGGATAGATCCCAACGAATATTTGCAGTTTAATCCTTGTGCTCTGTACGTTTCAAAGTGTAACTGACTGGTGTGTCTGAATGGACAGTATGGAAGGAATTCACAGGAATTGTTTGTGCATTTCAGAAGCATTTGAAAGGTGAAGAAAATACTCAAAATGTAGCTCTTTCTGAGTCCTACAGTGCCCTTTACCCCATCCTGACTGTTTGCAACAGAGCTGATGAAACCATCTTCATCACTTACCTTGCTAGCCACTTGCATTACTTTGAAGATGTCTGCATAGACCTCTCTGCAGGTTTGAGGCTTAATGTAGGCTTAGAACTGCAAGTGTGCAATACTAAGTGTCCAATATCAGAAACTGACAACAACCTCAGAAGTGTTATCTTTTGAGTACGGGGACTTTTTGGTATACGTCCAATAAATTGTATGTATTGTGCTTAAGCTAAGTATAAAGAAGTGCATATGCATTCTTTTTCTGGGGAAAGGGTCAGGATTTTATTTGAGGTTTGTATTTTTAGTGCTTTCATCTTTGTTTTAGTGGAGGTAACATTTGCATTTAATATTTCACTAGGATAAACCTATTTGAAGTGCTGTTTCCACAGTTATTCTCAGATGCTGCCTGAATTTTATTTTTACAGCTAGAGTGCAGCTCATGTATGTTTTATTCTCACGTTGTGCACAGATGCTTATATTTCTTCTCTTTTCCTTGATGATTTAGAAATGCACTAGCAATAAGATAATTGGTCTCACTGTTGAACAGTTTTCAAAACCAAGAAAATACTGTGCATAATTTCCTTTTAGCCCAGCCTCATAGTGAAGTTACTTTTTTGTTTTCTGTTTTTCTAATGTAATAGAAATCAAAGGCAGAAGACAAAATGAAGTTTGGTATTTGAAAATATCAAAACTAGCATTGGCTTTTGCAATTATCCACTCAAAACCGCCAGGGAAGAGTTGCAAAGAATACACTGAGCATCTTGCCCAAACTGTATCTAAACGAGATTTTGGATGGAAATTGAAAGTTGAAGTGCTGGAAGCTGAAGTTCTTAGATTACGTCAGGAACTTCTTTTGAACAAGATCTGTCCCGTATTCTGCTTGGAAAACGGTAAGTTTCTGAAATAGTTTCTGATAAGTTTATGCCTTGAGATTTTTAGTAGGTTCCCTGATAGAAAAGTTGATGCAGCTTTACTGCAATGCTTTCATACTGAAATGGTAGCTGCTTTATTGCCTTTTGAAAAGGCTTCTGAATTCTAACTTTGAGAGGGGGAATGTATTAGACTCTGGCAAGAAGCTCTAAAGTTTTGCTTTGGGGTTTTTTTTGTTTGGTGGTTTGGTTTTGGTTTGGGTTTTTTGTTTGTTTGTTTCTTAGTAATAGACCTTTCTCTCTACAGAAGTGATTCAGTGACTGTTCATAGTTATTTTTTGTGTTATTGTTTGTGTGTGTTCTCTGCAACCCTGTTACAAACATGATGTTTATTTACGAATAAAAGTAACTTTCAAGCTGTCATTTGCATCAGGTGTCTTAATGTTGTGAAGAACTGATTGCATGCGATGCATATGATTAGGAGAGATTTTTTGTGGATTGAACAGAGCACTAGAAACTAAATCAATTCAGCTGAAACTTCAGTGTTCCAAGGCTAACTTCTTAAAGATTCTTTACCCTAAGCTGCTGAACTGAATAATATTATCTCATTTTGCAAAGTAAGCTCTCCTGGTTGCAAGACAGGGGGAGAAAAGCAACTATCCCTGGTGGAGAGTACCTTTGAAAGACCAAAAAATGCTAGCTAATTTTCATTGCCCTAGTCACAGTGAAGTTTGTTCATAGACCTAAAATAGGATAAATCTTATGTAATATTAGATGTCTACAGCTGCACTAATTTTTTTTTGTGCTTTCTTAATTATCAGTACAGGGAAGTAGCATGCTTACTCTACACTTTGTGGTTCATTTGACCCATTGTGATATTCACTAATATGGATATGGTGAATTGTCCACAAAAGACATTCCATTATCTCTCTGCAATTGACAGGCTGTCTGGCTTTGGAAAAGTCCCATGCTTCAGAAAGGAGTTCAGGAAGTGCTCTTTGTAGATATATCTTTTTATTTTTTTTATGGTCTCAGCAGCCTGTTCAAACATACCTTGGGTAGCTGACCAAGTCTCATTTTTCAGTCAAGACAAACTTTTGTTTCAGTCTCTGTTTACCTAATGGAATCATAAATAGCAAAGATGCGTATGTGGTATTTATAATCCTTCTATATTGCTTCAGTTTCCCCTGGGTACAAAACCAATGCTCCACTAATTTGAAGGATTAGAGTATAGCTGCTTTTCACTTCAAATGTTTGTTTATATTTATGATTACAGTGTTGATAAATCTGTTAGAAAACCTTTTGGCATTTGAAATACGCATGGGAATTCACATCAGCCCCACCTGCTGTCCAAGACATAGTCTTTCCCTTCAGTTTCTCTTGAGCAGTTGGGTGTAAGAGAATAGTAATGTGAGGAAAATCAGAACTGTATCATAATTTCTCTTTCTTCATACAGATTTCTCTTAATATTGAAAGGACACTTTTGAGTTCTTGGAGTCTAGTTTTGAGACCACCATTTTCTGTGTTTTCTTCTATGTCTTCCTTTTGACTGTTTCTTTTGGTTTTGTTTTGGTTTTTTCTTCCCCCTCCCCCCCCTTTCCCTTCCTCTTTAAACCTTGGCATGACATATGAACCCTTCTGATAACGAATTTGAGCCACATGTTATTTTGGAAAGAATATGTTTTTCATCAAACAGATATAAGTGCTGAATGGGCATTCATGGTTATAGTTACACTGGAGACAAATGCTCAGTCTCTTGCTTTGGAGTAAAGAGCGTTTGTTACTGATAACTGATAGTATTATCTATTAGTGAGGTCTGTGCACTCTGGTGGTAATAAAGTTGATGATGTGTATTAATAGCGGAACATCTGTGGTTGACATTTAAAGGTTGTTACAAAGCCTGCCTGTAACGGGCCATTTCACCACTGGCATCATCTGCTCTGGTGGAAAAAAAAATCCTCTCTTGTGTGTTGTGCCAGTTTTGAGAGTTTTTGAGCCCATGGAGAATAGAAGCTAAAGTCTAGCCACTCCTGAGATAGGAAGACATAAGGAGCTTGAACCTAAGTTGAGAGGAGAGCTGGTCTAAGTGATGTTCTGTCCTGTTCATGTGAAGGCTACTACAAATTCATCAAGCCATTGTTCTGGTTTTTTGTTGATGGTATATTGCCCAAGTTTACCTAATATCACACTGGAGAAGTTGTCTTTAAGGCTGAGGATAGCTGTGCTTGTTCTTGTCGTCCACAGATACCATGGATCCTTCCTGCACTCATTTCTCCAGCCTCATTTTTGGAGTTGGTGTTCTGCTAAAAGCAATGCAACATTTTAAAAGAATTCAAACCCTCATATTTTCTTTGGCTGTTTGATATTCTCTAATAACCTTGTAGATGCAAAAGTACTAGAGTTTTACAAAATCCACCAGTGGAAAATCTTACACAGTAAGGATCAGATACTGCATTTGCATCTGCTGCTGCCTGTTGTGAGCTGGAGAATTTAAGTCCTTCAGCCAAGGTTCACTTTGCAGGTATATCTTCCTTTTCTGCATTCTGACTTTCCCACCTGCTGTTTGTAATAATAATAGTAGATCTTTCAGAGGCTTCTGGAATGATTAGAGACTGCCCATGGAGTTTCATTGCCCTGATGCGAGAAATTTGTGAGCTCTTTGAAGCTGTGATGCCTGTTTTCTTTCTCCACATAGCTGCACACAGTATGGATGCACAAGCACGTCAAGTAGAAAGAACAAAGTATCCCATTTTTAGAGATATGTTGTCTAAATTATTTTTGACCCACGTGAGTACTTCTTTGTCCTCAAAGACCCTAGAAAAGTTTGGGGTTCCTCACTGAGGGGGAGAAACATGCTTTGCTACATGATTAGGTAGTATGAGTTGATGCAGTTTAATGTGTTGTTTATAAAGTCACTGTGGTATATATTCCCTCACTGTGCTGTGTCTGGAAGTTCCTTATTTGACTAAGCAGCTGTCTTTCTGAATATGAGGACACTAGTACTCCTTTTACATGATGGTGCATTTGGTTGCATGTCAGCTATCCAAGGAAGAGGAGAAGCAAATCTTTTTGTAATTGTCATTTCATTATTCTTCACCTTGCCAGCATTGTCTTGAAAATCGTTTCCCTGAGAAGAAAAAAAAGTCACATTAAGCAAAATTTCTTACCTTACTTTGGTTCAGATTGAAATTTCACAGAAAGGAGGAAAGAAGCTTGTTGGTGTTATTCCAAAAGGAAGAATATAAAATATTTTGAGCATTCTGTTGCCACTTTGCTTTGGAGCTACATGGCAAGGCAAAGCATTGATGAATTGATAGATTTATGGATTGAAGTACCTGTCCTTTAAGACGAATTCCTTAGCTGCTATCAGCTCATCAAATCAACAGTCATATTGTTTCTTGACAGCTTCTGTTCAAGAGATCTGAAAAGCCTGCAGCTGTTACTCCAGCCTGAGAAGGCAGAAATACAGTACTCTACCCTTTTTTGCCAAGCATGTATTTTAGCAATGACAGTTCAGAGGATATACATTTATTGCTGTGGTTGCTTTTAGGCTGATACTCATGAAGGTTTCCAATTCAGTTATCCAGGGTATATGTTTAGCAAAACTTGTATTGAGTATGTATTATCTCTTCTTTAGCTTCACCTTCAATCTTGGTTCATATTATTTCCTTCTTATGCTGTGGGTAGGAATTTACTGAACTGTTTGCTCCTCTAAGTAAAAAGGAAAAAAAAATAAATAATCAGATTCTCTCCTTCCCCCCCCGCCCCCTTTTTTTGAATTATTCTTCCTTATATAGATCATTTAGAGTAGAACTTAATCTGTCATGCCCGAAGTCCCCTCCTGTGTTCTTAGCCTCCACAGTAGCATATGGCTGCCAACCCACCCTACCATAGTGTGCCTGTGTTTAGGGAGATGCTGAACTCTGAGTCAGAATGTGATTAACATGAATGTCTGATTTTCAGATGTGTCCTGAGACTGTGTTTGACTTCTCAGGATACTGTCCCCAAACTTCTGCTTCCTGTGTCAAGACATATGGAACAGCTTGTATCTCTTCAGGAAATAAGAGTCAGAGACAAAAGTATTTTTGTATCTCCTGCTTCACTCTAAGTTGGTGTGTTTCTTGAGGCAATTAATTGTACATGGGGAAAAAAGGAGGAACTTCCTTTGTTGATAAGTATGAATAAAGACACTTCAGTTGCCTTCTTGCTGAAGCTCAGACTTGCTGCAGAAGCAGAAGCATAAGCATATAGAATTGGAACCAACTAGCTCATCAGCTGAAGTAAAACTGATTATGGAAGATACACAGCTCCAGTTTACCAGCAGCCTTGTTTTGGGCCACAGAATTCACCTACTGCTTCCTTTTGTACTTCCCTGTAAGTCATAGTTTGTGTGTTTCTTGCCTAGTAGGAACAGGCAGAAACTCTGGGTACTAACCTTAAAGAGCCAGCATTTCCTCAGTAGAAGACACCAGGTAAGTCCTGCTTTTGAGAGCAGGAAGAGTGATAGCCAGTTAATTTTTTTCAGAATAATTAGATTTCAAGCCTCTGAAAGGACAGAACTCTCCTATGACTTAAATAGCTTACCTTGTGATGTTTCCTCTGCCTGCTTACATTAAAAGGAGTGGTGAGAGACCATAATTGATAATAGATTTTTATTTTTTTTTAAGCTTGTTTTCAAAGAGAAACCCATGAGATGAGTTCATAAAGATCAAACCAAAATGTATGCATATTCTTCAGCGTGTATGTTCTCTGTAGGCTTGTAAAGGAATCTTTCTCAATGGTGGGGGAACCAGAAGTCCAAATCAGACTAATAATAATAAAAACATATTAGTCTATTCTAGGAGAAATTACTTCCCTCCCCAGAAATAAGATGAAATGGTATGAAATGTTTAAAACTGCCCTGAATAGCACTTAGCAAAGATTTTAGTTTCTATGGCATGGCAGTAAGGTAGAGGAATGTAGACCAGAATTTTCATTTCGTGCTTAGGAATGTGATGTTTCTGCATAAAGAGATTTTTCCTCCCTCCCTGTGTTCCCCACATCCCAAAGGTGGCCTTCTCTCCTTACACATCCATAAGGGCAGCCCAGTCTAACCAAGAGCCATCTCAGCCTTTTTGTCTAAGGCATGATGGTGTCAGACAGGCAGTCCTTCAAAACTGAACTGTCATTTGTCATCTTAAGTGTACTACTGTACTCCCATGCTTCTACCAGCGGTACTAATACACATCAGCAGCATTGCAAGTAATGTCTAACAACGTAAAAATTATTTTTTGTAGGAGGGAATTGAGAACAGATACATGAGATGACGAAAATGAAGTTAAAATGTGTTTAGCTCTGATTTATGGGACTGTGGCTCTTGGAATATGATGATGAGATAAATCTGTTCCCTATAATTGTAGTGACACAATGGGGAACTTTATGAAAGCTGAGGCCTTTTCAGGATAATTAAATAAGTTAATTTGCAATCTGGAAAAAGCACCAGCTGGAGTGTAATGATTCACTGAAATCTCAGTACTGCTCCTTCCATGGATAACAGGTCTGTTTTAGTTTCTCCCTTTGAAAGCAGATGCTGTCTATCTTATCAGATGGCATTGCTACAGCTGTTCTAAGCACATACTTGGGGCAAAGGGCCCCAGTAAGCATCCTTTTCTTTCCAGATTTCTGTGTAAGGAACCCATTCAGAGGCAAAACCAACCCAATTGTCTGCAAGAGAAAATACATTATTATTTTATAAATTCCCTGTATAGGTAAGATGCATAGCTATTTTTAGGAATAAGGTTCATAAAAGCAAGTAGAATTCATAATTTATTGTAGATTCATCTCCTTTCTCCTGGGTAACAGAATTATAATTTTGGTGAAAAACGAATATATGGTAAAAGCACAAAAGAATTATGGCCATGGCAATTAAGATCCTGTTGCCTATAAATCTGTTGTGGGGAGCTAAGGATCAGACAGATTTTTTCCTTGGAAATACAGAACTAAGAATGGTTGAGTTTGGAAGGGACCACTGGAGGTCATCTTGTCCAACCCTCTTGTCAAGCAGGACCACAGAGAGCCAGTTGTGCAGGACCATGCACAGACAGCCTCTGAGTATCTCTTAAGAATGGAGATTCTACAACCTGTTTGGGCAACCTTAACCTAACTTGAACATAGATTAGAGTTCCTCAAGCAGATCTTTGTGGGCCTATGGATATATAAAACAAAAAAGCCGAATATTTATATCATGTTGTATTCAAGAAAGATATTTTTAGTACTGAACACCCAACTCGATTTCTTAGGGAGTTCACCTAATTTCAGCCTTCAGGTACAGCTGCACCTCAGTCATTGCTGTCTGCATTGGATGGTACTTCTTGCCTCTTAGTGAAGTTCAGTTTGTTTGACAATGCAAAGCATTTTTAATAAGACGTAGTTCAGTCAGGTAGTCTTCATAGGTAACATAGCTCCCTTAGTATCTTGAAATATCTCTAGCTAAAAACTCAAATTTCAGTCATCTCATTGAGAGGGTCAGTATTGTAAAGCATACAGTAGATCTTTTGTTGTGAAAGCTGCTTTGTGAGCAGTAACTGATACAAATCTATGTTTGTCACCTGATTATCAATCCTTCTATATCTATACTGCAAGTATTCATTATTTGATTTGAACTACAAAAGTTTGTGCTGTCTTCTGCAGAAATCCCCTAAAAATGAGTGTTTATATCCTCAAAATCCTTTTCACTTTGTACTGAATTATAAATGTTGAGATGCTTTATGTCAGCAAAATCCCTGATAAATTTAAGTATATGTTTCTAAGCCTTCCAAGAAGCATTTAAATCCTGGTGCCAAGCAGTTAATTTGAGAATTTTAGATACTCAGTCCTATATTCATTCATTTCTGAGAAATTATTGTGAAATGGCATAAAGTATGTCAGCATTAAATACCTTAGCTTTAAAGAGAAGAGCTTTCTTGTCCAAGCTGGTTATAAAAACCAACCAACCAAAACAACAGGGAAATGCAGAAGCAAAATGTGGTATACATGGCTTCTAAAATTTCTTCATTTAGAGAATCCTGAAAACTTTCAATTGTTTTTTCATAATTATTTCAAAATGTTAAAGTATGTGAGACAATAGTTTTTGCTTTGATTATATACAGAAGTTTGGCTTGGAGTTCATGAGGAGGAGAGCATTGTTTTTGTTCAACCAGCTAGCTTGTTTAGTCATGAAAACAGCAGAAGAGAGACAGGCTTACACATGAAGAAAAGATAAAGAAAACAGTCAATATGTGTGAGATTTAGTTTTTTGGTTTTTTTTTTTAAGAAGAGAATAAATGTGATTCATCATTCATGGAAAGTGTACTTGCAGAAACCAATCAGTGAAGATTAAATGAAGAATAACAGAGTCTCCTGAAAAACGTAGACGTGGAAATGTGAATACAATAGGGAAAAGTGGAAATAAATTCACATATGTTTTCATATCGTTTTAGTAGTTATTGACTGAACACCTACTTGGAAATCAGAATGCAGTATCATCAAAGACATCCTATCAATTGTAACTGAGTTTTAAGAGAGCTTTGTATGTCTAACATCATTTTTTTTTTATTTTCAAGTGATAATCAATGTGTGTTCTCTCAAAATGAGAGAATATAAACAATGCCTAATGCTTGAAACAGTAGTAATTTTTTCCTTTACAGAATTCAAACCATGTCTTCCCTTTTGTTTCTTATATCTGCCAACTTCAAGCCCATTTTCTCTTCTACAGTCTCGGGTTTTGGTGTAACTGCAGGTATATTAAGCTTTTCAAAAGACTTGAAGGCCATTTTATGATTTCACTGCAGTTTCATCAGCTAGGGACTCTTCCTCAGTTTTTAAATTTTTAACTACAAATAGGATGTGGCCTAAAACACTGTGCAGTCAGTGGCAGCCAGTAGCGCATTGAGAAAGCATTTTCTACCACCCCTGCTCCTGCTACATTACAGATGCTGCATTTCTTGTACTGTGTTGGCTAGTACCATGAGCTGGGTCATTCCCTTGTCTCATCACAGCTCTGAGAATCCTTATGATCTGACTGCTGGCAACAGGCATTTGGGAGGCAAAAGGTGTTTTCCTATCCTGATAAAGCAATGGGATCTTCCTTCTCCCATTCTTATCCCTGAACTGAGTCTTGGTGTCTGTATTAGGGTGGCTATTCAGAAGTGACAGAACATATTTGGGAGATGGATGGACTTTGGTGTATGTGAGAGCTCTGCTTTGTCAGGACTATCTGAAGATTCCATTATCGTAAGACTGATGGACATCTCACTCTGTTCTGTGGTCCCAAAGCAGGATGTGCATTTGAGTTCTTATGCTTCACAGAAATGCCTGCAAATGTTGGTTACATGCTGTACACTGTATGCATGTCACTCCTTTGTCCCTTGGATGACTGCTGATTTTCATGCTGGTCTGCAGTGGTGAATATGTAGAGTTCTTCAGCCTTTGCACCCCAAAGCTGTTCTTGTGACCTTGTCTTGCTTTGGGGAGCACACAATTCTGATTTTCAGCTCAGGATCTTAAGGTAGTAAGGAACTAAAGACCTAAATAGGAATTCAGAGTTTAAATATTTCCTGAATCTGATGTGACATATTTAAGGCCACTGTAAAATTGCTCATGTCCAGATATTTCATTACCTGTATAAAAGCATTGTAAAATTTTGTGGTGAGTTTATCATGCAAACTAAATTTTCATATTTCTTTTTCCACTGTTTTTATAGTCAAATAATCTTGAAATTGCTGTTTAAGGATTATTGTTAGTGTGAGGCAGTCTAAAAAGGCTGTTTCATTTTGGTTTGGGTTGTTTGTTCTTTTTTTTTTTTTTTACTTGATAACCACATGGTGTGATTATCAAGGCTACTTTCTCATTTGTGGGTAAGTACGAAGTGATTAGTTTACCTTCTTTCAAGAATAAATGGTAAGTTGTTTATAGACATTTTGAGGGAAATAATGAGTGTTTTCTGGTAGGTGATTTATTTAAAAAAAAAAAAACAAACTTCCACCTGCTCCCAGATGACTAGAACATATAAATAACTGAACATTTTTAAAGCATTTTGTATTACTCGTTGAACTGGAAATATGTTGCTATTGGGGACATACTGTAACAGGGTTTTCTGGAAACTCATCATGGCAAAGGAGTTTGATGTCTCAGTGAGTAGGAACCTTGAGCATAAATGCAATGTTGTTTCCTACTGGTAGGAAGGTTTTACTGAATATACTACCTCTTTTATTTGGGGACAGCCTCAAGTTTGGTTCCTACTGATTTCTGTATTATTTCTGTATTATTATTTACTTCCCTTTTTTCTTCTCTTTTCTTCTCCTTTCTTCTACCACTGCTATTTCTCCCCCTCTTCCCTTTCAACAAGAGAAGCAGTGAACACACGTACTTTTTTTGCACATATTTCTTGCTTTGCTTCTTTTGACTCCTGGCATTACATCCTCTTAGCAATTTTCATGTTGCCCCATGGGTTTAAGAACAAGAACAAAATACCCACACAGTGAAACTCATAATAGATGGATTCCCTAGAAGGGCTTATTTTCTGTAAACAGCACCAAAAACAGCTTTCATTTTTTTTTCTTCTGGAATGTCTTTTGCTCAAAACCTTAGAGAGAAAAGACATGAAAGATTGATGCCTGCTTTTGTTATGCCATGGGAAGTGTGCTTTGCTTGTTTGCTTGCTTTTCCAAGTTTGGGTATGCAGGGCATTTGGGAACAGTGTTAATATATAAAATGCTAGGCTGGCCTTACAAGCCTTGCTTTTGCTATCTCCTGCAAATGTCGTTTGATTTCCCTACAGTTAGCCCTTTTATTTTCCGTGAGTCGGTACCAATTGTGTTCAATTTTGAGTATGCTTGAAGATTACAAGGCATGAAACTCAACAATAAATAAACCACATTTCCAGTTTTCATCTCAGTAGTAGTACCCTCATTGGCTGGTCTGTTTTCTGAAACTGAAGTAATGGTAAGGATTCAATTTGAAATTGTGTATTTAATGAAGTCTGTATAAACTTTTTTCAGTAATGTTTTGTTAGTGTACTGAATGCTGGTGTTTGGTGCCTGCTGATGTTTTCTGCGTTAAAATGCCTTTTTTTTTTTTAGCTTGCCATGAAATAAAACATTTATTTCTCATTGGGCCAAACCATTTATAAAATCTTTTTATTCACTTAAGAATATAAACACAGAGGTATTGCTATGGACCCTTGTAGAAAATAATAACAGTATATGCATTTTTTTTAAGAGGGAGAGGAGAAGCATTTTGTGTCTGTGACCCAGTAAGCAGGGCACAAACAAGAGGTAATCAGATGGAGCCTTGCCTTGTGGCACTGAGATGTTTGTTTGTTGGCCTTCCAATTCACTGCTCTAATGTCTCATGCTTGTTTTGACTGTAATCTTTTGGCACAGGTAGCATAAAGCAAAGAGGGAGTCTGTTATCATCTAGTACTGAGTTTGTGCCCAGAGGCACTGACTCAAATGTATCTAATGTGTGAAATAGAATGAAAGAGATTCTACAAGGGTGTATGAAAATAATTTAATAGTGTGAATGCCGTGCATACCTCCTGTAATAAAGTTTGTGTGCCTTTGAAGAAGATGGTATGAGATAGGTGATCACTGAAGATATTTTTTATTCTGAATGTTTTCCTCTGTTAAATAATAGAAAAAAATCTCAAGTATAATGTTCTTTTCAACTTTGACTTTGTTAGAATTCCTTACCTGATGTGGGGAGGAAGAGTACAAATAAAAGAAATCTCATTTGACATGGTTGGGTCTTTTAAAAACAATCTGAGTTTTTGAGAATAAAAGTAATGAAAATGTTGGGGGACCAGAAATTTACATGCATTTCCTTCCCAGGGAATTAATGGGAGAATAAATGAACAGTTAAATTGTTCGTGTGATGTCCACTTAAATGATATATGTGAAAATTCAAAGCCATAAGGAATTTTAAACTCAAAATTACTATTCATATTGCTATGAGCATAAAACATCTTGCTCTCAAATACACACTACCTTCTGAAAGTTTATGTTACTTTCTTCCAAAGCTAAATTCTAGTCATGGGAAGTTCTTGGGGAGCAAACATGTATGCTATGTGAATTTTGCATGGAAACAAAAGGAAAAAGGATATATGACACTTTCCATAAGAATGTATTGTAATTTTCACATTTGTGTTTCAGGAAAACCAGATGCCTCTGCTGAAACTCTTCTGGATCGGGACTGTATAAACCCTGTGAGTTACTCAAGCCAGCTAGAAGACTCTGGATGTGATGTCTCTAATGACTATGCATTCAATTCTTTAGGCATAGCTTCTGATTTTCACCAATCTGAACATAATGTTGACACTTCTAAATGCTTGTTGGAAAGAGTTCCCCCACTGAGTCTGTGCAGTACTAGCAAGGAGAAGTCTTTGACTGCTCCAGTGCAGTTTTTGCAACATCTGCTTGAAATAAGAAAACTGTCAGAAGAAGGAATCCTTCAAGCAGACTTCACAGAACTTGAGAATGATTCTTTCACCATACGCAATTCAGTGTCTCAGTTGCTTGATGGACTGACTGTTTTTTACAACAGTCCTAAATTTCCGGTTTCAGATTTTCTTACTGAAGCAGTTTCTGTTTTGATCAGTTTCATAACTAATAATAAATTATCTAATCATGTTTTGAAGAAGTGTTTCAAGAAGCTGGAAGAATTTAAGAAAAATCTAATACAGATTATTTTAAGAAACAGCAATGTCAATAGGGTAAGTTTAAAACATCTTACATCTTTCCTATGCCATTTCAGTATACTGTAGTATTCTCCTGTATTTTATGCACTTTTAAAATATTAGTTTGTCTTATTATAGTTTGAAGGGTACTTGGAGATTTTGGTGATTGTTCTTTTTTTATAATATGGACATTTTTTTGCTCTAAAGCATTTGAAAAAGTTACTGCTCGAGCATGCAAGTTCTTCTGTTCTGCTCCTGACTATAGGACTTTTTAAAACTGTTAAAATGGCAGATGAAAACAACTTTATAGAAAATATGAGAGAAAACCACATTGTTCCACCTGATATATGAAAATATATTGTAAATATTCACAAAGTAATGACTATATGATTTCTTTATTCTTTCTTGTGCACCTAGATTAAATAAGTTGGTTTGCTTCTGATAACCTCTGTCACTCTCTATACATTTGCAAATTTGTGTTTTAAAAGTAAGTCAGCAGATGAGTGAGGAATTCAGAACTAGCATGTCCCCAGCACAGACAGCAGCAGGCCTGAATTACATTTTGTCTGCATTCATTATTATGCACTGTTCCATGCATCATCTTGTTAGTTTCCTCATTCAACTGAAATATCCCTAGTCTGTCTTCACAAGGCTTCTCATAAGTACTGAATTCCATGTCTGTCTTAGGGTTTTTGGTTTTTGTTCTGTTAAAAGGCAGAGTAACTTGGAAAAGACATGGTAGAATTGTTTGAGACTTAGATGTGCCAATATAGTGTCCACATGTATGTAAACTACACTACCATTATAGTAAATGAAGATTGTATCCCAATAATCCATGGAGCCTAATGAATGCTGACCGGGTACTAGGTCCCTACGTTAGGATGGGCTCGAAAGTTGCCTTTAGCAAAATGAGAACCTAGACATCTGCTACACCTGTGGACAGATAGAATCATAGAATGGTTTGGGTTGGAAAGGATCTCAAAGATCATCCAGTTTCAGCCCCACTTCCTCTAGACGAGGTTGCTCAAAGCTCCATCCATCCATGCCTGACACGACATGCCAAACAGCGCTGGTTGCATGTATTAGACACAGCCATTTTCCACCAGTTATCTTTGTGTTTTGCTATGTTTTGTTCCTATGCTTAAATGAAAATTATTTTGAGAAAGTTTCTCTGTACAATAAGGTTAATCTTTCTCTGTCCAAAACCTGTTTTTAAGGAAGAAGAAGCAGCCTTTCACCATTCTTGAAAATCTTCATTGAAATCGTGTTCACTGATTAGTTTAGGTTGGAAATCTGTCTCAATTGCAGGTTAATCCCATTTATTGTGTATGAAGTATTTACCCAGAATGTAAATATCAGGCAAATATTACTGCCAGACTTGGGGGATGGGAAGAGGATGTGCCTGTATTTTGGTTAAAAAGTGTTCAGAAAGAAATCTTCATATACTGAAGCTTATACTGAAGCTTTTCCAGGACTAGAGCTTTGTGTCTCTAATACCAGGGTGTTTTATATTTCAGTGTTGCCATCGTGTGATACTTAGTTTTTAGAGGTATTCATGGCCAGTGTTCTGAAAGAATGTGTGTTTACATACCATTTGTGTGGCATCAGGAATAGAACCATGCAGGTGTGACTCCTTTTATTATTTTTTTGTGCGTGTGTGTGATTACAGGATAAAGAACACAGCAAACTTGAGCAGGGATTCATTAAGGACTTCTTCATAGTTGATTGTGTCCAGCGTTTCCATGTGTTCTCCTCTACCCAAAGAGGAAGATAATAAATAACTAAAATAACGTTAATTCTAGGAGAGTAACCAAAAGGTTTTCTGGAAACGGACTGCTTGTTGATTGCAGGAGCCTGGCAAAGCCTAAAGTGAGAGGTGTCACATCTTAAATGAGAGAAAATATTCTGATAGATCAGGATGTTTCAAGTCTTCAAAGTACTTTTATAAGTCATTCCAGAAGTGTGGAATATGTCCACGCAATTTGCAGGTGGTGTCTTTTCTCTGAAAAACTTCACTGAAACACGTGGCTTTTATGAGATGTTTTATATTTTGCTTCCACAAAAAGATTGACTTAACAGTCGTTCCTATTGACAGCCATTACTTCAATCAAACAGATTCAAAGAGTTTAAAAATTATTAAGGGATATTAATTTATTAATTTTAGTCATTATTAAGGGATAACTCTGGTAGTTCTCAGATTTCTAGAGAAAAAAGAAACATGTATGTGGTAATTTCATTATTTATAAAGATTTATACAGAAATCATTTTTAGAGGTTCAGTATTCTTTAAACTGAGTTGAATATGGAAATAAATATGTAGAAATCAGAATCAGTAGTGGAGACTGTGTAACTAATTCTTCATGTGCTGTGTACCGGATATCTCCTAGGGACACTTTATGCTTCAGTTTTAATCATCACTGTTTACTCAAGCGGTGATTGAAATATCAAGATTATAGGTTTAAAATAAAATTACCATTAATTACAAGGCTGTCATCTGGAAAGAGTGGCAAACTATAAATTTGGGTTCCAGAAGGATGCTTAAATCCCTTCAGCATAAAAATGTTAGGAATTTGTTGTAGCTAACCTTACAAACTGTCGAAAGCTTTTGTACAGACAGTGCAGCTATAGTATTTGAAGCAACTTTCCCATTGCCATCCTCACCTATAAAACTGTTATGGACTGTCAAGGAGCACAAAGGGCTGCAGAAACACCTTCAAAAAGTGAACAAAGAGAGAACTGGCTGTGGATTACTCTTAACGCCTCATCTTCAAGAGTCTCTCAGCGTTTTGCAGAGCAAATTAAAAATCGTTAAAAACCTTTGAGAATTGGAAAAGAAATAATTATACCTACATTAGATGCAAAGGAAGAAAAACAGCAGCAGAATTACTTGCTGTAGCTGTCGAGGCCTATTGTTTGAGATGTTTCTAATTATAAAGCACTAGAAGCTGTAGGAACCAGCAGACGTATACTCCTGCTTTTCTGCATGGATTCAGTTGCATAAAGCTGTGCATTTTGGATAGTATTTTGACCTGAAAAGTCAAACCATCGTAAGTATCAGAGGGAAAAAAAAGAATGAAATCTATCATTTAAGAGAGGTAAAGTAAAATACTACTTTAAAAACCTCCCCCCAAACCCCAAACCCAAACATATAAATCAACTGCAAATGAAAGTAGCCTCTTGAATGTTGCTTTTTAATTCTTTTTCCATGTTCGGAGAGCAGCTCAGAAGTATGCATACAGATGTCAGACACACGGTCTTTTGGAAGAAGCCTTTTAGAAATATCTAGAAGGATCCTCAAGTCACTCCTGTTGAGGGGGAAGCATGGGTGCTCTAAATAGTCTAAAGGTCATGAAAGCTCTCAGTTATCTGCTCAAAGGCCTGCTTCTGCACCTTCTGTTGATATCCCTGTATGGCTGCCACAGAAGAGTTTGTGCGGATCCTGTGTAATTCTGGTCCAGATGAGCTGTTGCTCTCTGCAGCCAGCTGTTATAAAATCTGCTATGGTCACTGCTGATCTCTGGAGCAAGCGTTTTGGTTGTCACCCGTTTCTGAATCCTCTTAGAAGTTTGTTGTGGCTGTGTGTTTTTGGTGCATTGCTTTTTGAGGTGCTCATGTTGAGTCACTCCCCAGTCGGGAGATCCACTGTCCTGTTTGTCCAGGTTCTTTGTAAGTCCTGCTTTCCAACAGAAGTGTATTATAAGAAAAGCTCTGCAAGACTATTCAGTTTGCTGAGCCACTGACTGATTTTCAAATGGACAGTTTTCTACTACCTGTCAAAACATGGGAAATCATTTCCCATGGAAAACTTCTGTAAAAGCTATGGTATGTAATTACAGTTCCAGTGGAGTAGAAACTTTGTCTCTTCTCCTGCAGAAAGGAATCACAGAAACATTTTTTTCTCTAATTACCCATTTTGGATTTGACAACAGGTATCTCTTTACGTATCCACAGGGACATAATGAATGTGCGTTTCTCCTGCTCCTAGGTGCATCACTTGCTCACTGACACTGAGATGTGCCTGTTCTGTTGAGGTTTGTCTCTGTTGTCCAAGGTGTTTTGGAAAAAGGGGTTATTTCTCCTATATCAGAAAAATGCAACAGTCAGAAGCACTGGGGATTGCCAACTCCCTGTGCTGTTCGAAATCGCATGTGTGGTTTATGTTTCTGGTAAAGGTTTTGCACAGCATCCTGAAGCCCTACCTGGAAACCTTCTGTGGTGAACTTGGGCTAGGTGTAGTTTCATAGTATATGGAATCAGCTTTAGAAGTCAAATCCCTGTAACAGAAATTGAGGTACTTCATGCATATTTTATTTACATCTCTTGGATATAGAGCTGTGTAAAATGTCAGAACAATTATTGTTAATCTGAATTCAGATTCTTGTTTGTTGCTTTGGAAGTAGAAGAAAAATACTTTTGTATCTGGCTTCTTTCAGGGCATTTCAGCTGTATTCAAAGCTGTCATGGACAAATACAGTCATAGGGTGCTGCATTACATAAGATTTATGTGATATGATCCCTAGTTGTGTCACTGTAGTTTATCAGTATTGTTGACAGAAGTTCAGTTCGCTGCTTGTACTTCTTTTAGGTGCAGCTGATACTGTAATTTGGAGCATGGCTAATGGATCAGATATGTGCCAGAAGATCCTGGCCTCCACCCTGGGTTCTGTGTAGAGATCTGTGACTGTTTTCTTGGACCTTTTGTTTTAAGGAATTAATCAAAACACTAGAATAGAAGACAGTGGTACATTGCCTTCAAGATTCTTAATGTCAAACTGTATAGGGCTGTCAGAAGAGGCTGCTTTCCTGTGCCTTGTTCTTGTTCAAGAAGTACCTCAACCATCTGCCCCATCTGACTCATAATCTCTTTCAAACAAGACCCTCAAGGAAGAGAGATGTGTTTCAGTGAACCCTGGTGATTTGCTTCTTCTCGTGCTATGTTTAAAACATCAATACTGACTTAGAAAATTCTATCAAGAGTCATGAATTGCTTGCTCCATTCAAATAATAATAAAAAAAAATCCTCATTGTTATGGGCTATTTCCTTCTTTTTTTTTTTTTTTTTTTTTTTAACCCCCTTTGGAAATTGGCTACCTTTAAGGTAGTTGTTTTGAAGTTGGTTTGTGTTAACAGTATTTTCATGGATACTGAGACATGAGCACAGTGTCTAGGAACTTTTCTTACCCTGTTTGGGACTTTATGGCCTGTTTCCATTTTTCTCTGTGTTCCTTAATGTCCTGGCTTCAGCTGCAACAGTTATTCTCCTTTCTAGTAGCTGGTGCAATGCTGTGTTTTGCTTTAGCCTGAGAAGAATGCTGCTAACACACTGATGTTTTAGTTGTTGCTAAACGTGCATTCTGGGTAGTAACTTAATGCCTTTACCAATGTTTGTGTGAGGAAAGATTCACAATTCTTCATTAAAATAACAAGTTGAAAGCTAGTACAGTGAAAAGCAGAAAGAAATATTTTAATCTCATTGGCAATTATATGATTAAATATATGGAAGTGTGCTTCTGCAATTGAAAAACTAGACATCAATTAGAACAGTGGTTTTGAATCATTTCTTATCTTGGATACAATTTGTATGATTCATTAATGATTGAACTTGCTTGGAAGAGAGTAATCATAAATTTTGATGGCTTTAATATGTGCAGCAGTATGTATTTGATATATGTTCCAACGAGTTGTGGGTGACAGTAAATTTCCCCAGCCACGTATAAGTTGCAGTATCTTTTGTTAGTAACTGCCAGGACAGTACATAACTGTTTACAAAAGTCTTGCCTTTTCAGCACCAAATAAAAGATAAAATAGTCATTCATTTCATTGGTGGTTCCCAAATATAAAACTAGTGGCCTTCAGTTTTCGTAAATTGAGTCCCAAGGGGAATATTGTGGTTCTTGTGCCATGGTGCGTTTTCATTGGCCAAAGAATTTTGCTTGCATATTGGAAGAGCAGTTCATTTGTATGAACATTAAAATGTGTTGCCAGGATTTTATGGTCTAATAAGAGTCAATGTTTTAATCTCTTGATTGTTGAATTAAATTTTCTCAGCAATCTGTTGTCCTATGTAGAGAGCTATTTGAGTCAAATGGTAATCAAAATCCATTGTCTTGTAAATCACTACAGTCTAAAGCAATCACCAAACGATTGACTTTCATTTACTTCAGTAAAGTGGATCAGAGTAACTAGACAGGAATGAATGAATGAATGAGTGAAAGAAACTTTTGTCTGACTCTTAGACTTTTATCCCCTTTGCCTCCTCAGGCAGCATCAGCTGATACACATCATGTACTAAAGCTGCAATTATTGCAGTTACAGAATGAGGTTAGCAAGATTATTTTTTTTAACCATAAGGGCAAAAATTTTATGGTTTCCAACCTCCCTATAAAGCTTTCTTGTCAGGACAACTCTTTTCCTAGTAACAAATAATATAATTTCCTGATTTTAACCATGTAATTAATTAGTATTCAGGATATAATAGGTTATTTCCACTAGGAGGAAAAAAAAGGAATGGAGTGGGCCTTTGCTTGATTTACAAATTAAATGTACGAAGGCCCTTAATGAAGTAATGCAGAAAGTTCTTGGTTTTGTTGAATGTGATACAAAATGTATATCAAAAGCTGTTTGTTTTTTTACCACTGCCCTCAGTCTCTGTCCAGTGAATGCTTTCTGTCAAAGCTCTCCTAACTTGCTGCAGCATTGCATTAGCAGTGTCAGTTTGCTTCTTTGGCATCTCTGTGGTATTTGCAGCTGTGACCATGTGGAACTGAGAGCATACCTCTCAGTCCTTCACTTAGCATGGTTGTGCAAAAGCACTTGAATTCTATCTAGGCCTTGTCTTCTGTTATTCTAGCTGTATTACTGAACAAAAGGAGTACAATTGTTTTGTTTTGTCTCGGGTACCATAATAAGGTGATAGTCAAAGGGGTTATAGGACCACCATAGCTCCATCACAGCATTACTTACCCCAGCACTTTAGTTCCGTTAGGGTCACTTCCAAATGGAGGCCTAGTGCTGTTCCTGCTGCAAGGATTGTCTTTTCATGGAAAAGTTCAGTTTGTTGCTTTTAAACAGATAAAATTTTATTTATTTCTTTATTTTGTCTTGACGGAAAATTACATCCTCCAGTTTTTGACAGTGGCTGTATATCCCAAGGGATTTTGTGTCCCTGCCCATGGCGGGGGGGTTGGAACTTGATGATCTTAAGGTCCTTTCCAACCCTAACTATTGTATGATTCTACTTATGATTCTATGATTTTTGGTGGTAGACCTCAACCATTTGTTAAAATATTGTGTACATACTTTAATAATAAGAATTGTAGGGTTTCTTTGGGGTTTTTTTGCCTGTTTACTAATGAATGTTTTCTCATAGCTTAAATTTATTATGCTTCCCTAGGAAATACTTTTGTGTGTCCAAATGGAGGGGATGTTCTGGTGATAGGACAGAAATTAAAGTCAGCTCTGTAGAGCCTGTTATCTGCAGCCAGTTGCAAAGACAGTTGAGTATTCTTTGCCTAACTTGTTAGTGCTCAACTGCAGTGAAATCTACAACCCTAAACAAGGTACCTCTGTTCTTCCTAGGTATGCATGCCAGGTACTTGACATCTTTAAGTGGTACTCCAGGTAGCTCTCACACTGGGCAGAGGGAAGAAGAGTGCAAGACTGGGAAATAAATGTCTGAAATCCACTTTCATTTGCAGGAAGTGTCTGTAAATCTTAGATACTTAAATGAGACATTGATTTAGATCTCTGAATTTAAGTATGACCAGCTCACTCCTTAGCTTAGAAATCTAAAAGCTGAAGAATACCTGTTTTCTGTAATTTATCCAGTGACTTTTTCTAAGAAGTCCTCAGATAAAAGATTTTAATCCGTAAGTCTTTTGCTCTCAACAGACACTTACTGCTTAGTGTCTCCTGCATCTATTAACATGGCTTGGCAACTCAGCATCACCAGGCAGATAGGCAGTTCTTCACTCCTCTAGGCTTCTGACCAGGACTAGTTAAGAAAGAGGAATAAAATGTAATATAAATTCTAATCTCTTAGGGAGGGAAAATTTTGTATCTAGAGCTGCTTCTTCATTGTCAGTAGAACATTTACACTAGGTATTAAAAAAATGGGCAGCAGTAACATCAGAGTTCTCTGAGTGGCAGCTGCTATGAATGCTGCTTGTTTACCCGGGATTAATAATGGCATCCTGTTGACAATATTTACTGGATCCAGCCTCTTGGATGAATTAGGTATTTGGATGCTTAACTCATGAATCCCAAGAAGATGCAGACGTCCTTGTTCTCTGCCAAGATAGCATTGCTTAAAGTAAATTTGTCGATGAAAACTGGAGTTAGCTGCATTTCTTTACACATCAGGTTCTTGCAGTCTTCAGATTAACTGATAACTTGTGTTTGCATGTCCTCAAGGAAGGTGTTGCCTTTCCTGTAAAGGTGATTGTGGTGAGATGATATACGCAAGGTACTTGGTTTTAGTGTATGGAAGTGGGTGTTACCATTTTTAAGGTAGAAACTAAATTAAACATGGCAGTGATTTGCAGCCCGTAATTCTAAGGACATCCAGGTTGCGCTTTAGTTTTGAGTTAGGGATTTTTGGTTGGTTGCTTTGCCTTTTTTTGTTGTTCAAAAAAAGACAAAAAACAAGCACAGAAACTTGCAACAGTGACTGTTATATGTATTTTATCCCATCAACTAGGTGTCATTGTTTTTTATTTATTATCCAACTCAGGAGTATGTAATGTGCTCAAAATGAAAAAGACAAGTATTTATCCTATGAAACGGAAAGAAAAAAAAGTGAAATAAATTTAGAATCAAAGAGATGGTATTATTGTAACTGTAGAATTTCTAATGCAGCACACTTTGTGTTTGAAAGTGATGGTGAGAGAAGTTACCTGGGTAGCAGTGTGTCTCAGTAACATGAAACACTTTATAACAAATTTAAAATGAAAGAATAATTAAAGATTTAAAGATAAATTATATAAAATGCAACATGAGTTTACCAGATGTAAACTGTAGAAGGGCAATGTAGGAGCATTCCTTGTAAAATAAACTGTGTTTACAGATGGAAGATTTGGTAGCTTTTATCTATCTGGTGTTCAAGAAAGTATTTGTTATGGAACACATACTAGAAGAATCATTTGAAACTGAGGAAGATATTCTTTAGTGCTTTAGTCTTTTGTAGTTGGATAGGAGAGCAGCTAGAGAAGTAGCAAGAAGTTGTGCTGTGTACCAAATGTTTACAATTGTCAGGAACAGAAGGGCAAAGGTTAGTGTATGTCAGTCAGAGGACATACTACTTACGGGCAGCCCAGTCTCTGCAGGTGCGCTGGTTCTGGTTTGAGTCTGTCCTTGTTACTTGAGCAGTAACTTGTGCAGGGAAGGAGAGGATAAAGACCTAGGAAATCTACTTCTGCCAGAGGTCTTGGCGGGGTGAAGAAGCAGAAAGGGGAGAGGGGGGAAATGGGGAGGTGGCTGCAAGTGTCTCTCTGCAGCAGTTTCTTTGGTCTCTCTCTCCTTCTTGACAGTGTGGCGGCAGCAGTCGACTTGGCTTATTTTAACCTCTGGACAGGAGCTAACAGATGCACTAATTGCTGCCTCTTTTGCTAGGAATTGGTATTGGATTGTATAAAAGAATGTATGGAACCAGAGGCACCCTGCTGATCAGTGAATCAGAGAGTAGTTTTTAGGCAGCCATGAAGAAATAAACCTAAAAAAGATACTTTCGATCTGTGTGTGCACCTTCACACTCCCAGTCTGACATACTAGCTTCCTGGTCAGCAAAGACAACTGGTAGGAGTTCATGTAGTTCACTTCCTTGGAGATCTTCCTTCTTCACTCCATAAATTCAATAAAGCTACACCTAAGCCAGTAGGTTGCACATCTGCTTCAGTGAGTATCACAGTATGTACTGGTGGCATTTCTGGCTTTTCCAGGATAATTCACCAGAGTATTCTGATTTTCAGACTATTTAGTAGACGGACTGTAGGTTACTTATTTCTACATCTCCATCCTCTGCACAGCATGCAGGTGGTGTATTACAGTAATTCTTTTCCAGATACTGAAATATTTTAATTTTCTTTTTTTTTGCACCTTTTCTGAACCTTTTCTTAAACAAAAAAAATTGTTCACCCCTTTTGCATTTTTTCCTTGGGTTTTGTAATATTTTTGGTGCATGCAGTCAAATGTGGCAAAGGGACCTGCCTCTATTGTATGTCACACTGTCTGCCAGAATGTTTTCAGCTAAAGCTCTGCAAAAAAGTGCTGAAATACTGTAATATAAAAGGCAGCTTGCAGCAGCCAAGCTAACTGATGGTCCTAGCAGAGTACATCAGTTTTAGAAGAGTGAAAAAGTTTATGAAAGACAAAGGGCAAAGGTAAGGGCAAAGCAAGTGCTTGAGATGAGATTTACAGAGGAAAGAACTGGAATAATGTATCAAATCCCAAGGCTTGAAGATAGGAGAAATACTGCAGCATAAACAGGAAGAGAGACAAAATGACAGCTGTCAAATTAACAAAGGAAGCAACATGACAGTAAGATTAAAAAAGGGCTACTAAGGTTCTCCGCCCTAAAAGTGAAACTTTCAGCTGACATTGATGAGTTAGAAAAGAGGTTGGACTTCAATTGGCAAAGGGCAAGCGTGATGTGAATTCAAAGGCACAAATACTGTTTTAACACCTCACAATTTGAGGATACCTGTAATAATTATTTGCTTAGTCCTGTGTTGCCAAATATGCCAGTTACTTGGGGAAGAGGACTATTACTTGGTATGAAAGCTGTAAACAAGTGAAACAGAAACTGTGGTGCAATGTTCTTATAGTTGTGGGGTGTAAGATATCATGGCAGCTCATGAAGCAGCTGAACTCTGAAGTTCTGGATAGCTGTTACTGAAGAAAAGTCTAACACATTCTTATAAATGAATTCTAAACAAATAATTCATAAGTAAAGATTTTTATCCCAAATTTCTGAGGAAACAAGACTCATAGGAGTGTGCTGTTTGTTTTGCTTGTCAGTCTTTTCCTCTAATAGTAATTTCTGAAACGGACAGAGAGTTTGAAATCACATGGGAAGAAGTAGAAAGTCACAAAATACCTTCCAGTAGGCTTTAAAATCAGTGGCTGGGTGGAGGAGAGACCAAATTATTATGCTTGAGGCAAGCAGAGCATTATATATTCATTTTGGGAGCAGCAGGCCAATAATCCACATGTCCTTCCCAGCTACTGGTGCAGCATTGCTCTCTCTTGCTCTACATCCTGAGGAACATGGGAAGAGAGCAGAAACCCAGGTGTTAGAGGAGAGTTGGGGACAGATGATGCAGCTCCTGAATAGTGAACCCAGCTCCATTATTTTCTTGTTTCTGATTGTGCGTTTTTTACAATCTAATTTTCTGACTGCTTTTACCCGAGAATCCCTGAAGAGCATAGGTTTTATTTCATCTATACCATTAAGCAAGCCCAAGGGATTAAAAGATTTCAGTTCCTTTTGTAACATTTCATAGATTGGAGAGCTAAAGATATGCTTTTATCTTTAATGAATTTGCATACTATTTGAACTAGTATCAGCTTGAATGTTTCCAGAGTTTAATTAGTAATACATGAGCATTGCTCAGAAACACAAAGACTTACTTCTGTTCACCATTTACAGGTTCATTGCTTATATGCTATAAATTTGTTCTGTTTGATTTTAATGCATATAGTCTGTGAGTGTTATTTTTAACCTTAATTTTTTGTTGTCCCCTTTTTTGTTCTCTCCTTTTTTCCCTTAAAATAAGGTTCCACCAAAATAGAATATTAAATACATACTCATTAATTAACCAGTTAGCAGGTGGGATTTTTCAGTGGCATCGATACCCATATCTCAAGTATTGTAAGTACAGACAGTACAAAATCCCTTTTACTTCCTTTAGTAGAGGCTCAGGCTTTAAATTTGAATATCCCCTGTTATCTAGCCCTGCAAAATTCCAGCTAGAAAATGGTGACTTTTCCTAAACCAGAAAGGATACTGAAATATTGTGGAAAAATCCTATTTTAGTTAAATCTCAGCTGCTAGCATTAATAACTACAAAAAAATAAAAATGTTCATTGTTTTCAGTAATTTCCAGGACGATTCATCCAGTGCAAACTTGTAAAGGGTGGGCAAGTATTTTTATTTGTGTGTGTGTGTGTGTGTGTGTGTGTGTGTATGTGTGCATGTGGGTGTGTGTGTGTATACATACATTAGCTGAGTAGTGAACTAAACAAGATTGTTGATAGGATGCAGTGGTCTGCTTTCAAGTAGTTAGGATGTAGTTATTCTTAGACATACAAATTTGGGTTATATATCCTTTTGTCAGTCAAAAAGACATTTACAAAGAGATACTGAATGTTAATATCATAGAGGTATACACTATATAAAAATATAGATTACACTTTAATGTGTAATTTAATGTGTATTTTTCTTTGAAAGAACTGCAATACTTTTATATATAGAAATGACGATTTCTTCTAGTAGTGTTTACTTGGGGAGAGTAGTGTGTTTTATTGCATAATAGCCGTACATTTCCAGTACAGGAAACAAAGAAGAGAGTTGGTTTGGGGTTTTTGTTTGTTTATTTTGGGTTGCTTCGGGTTTTTTTGTGGTCTTGTTTTTTGTTTGTTTTGTTTTGGGTTTTTTTGTTTTATATATATATGTATATATATGTGTGTATATATATATATATATAAAAGACTGTGGGGGAAAAAATTGCTAATATAATTCTCATGTAAGTTCGTGTCACTTCTCCTGTGGTTCAGGAGAAATGCTTTGGTTGCAGCTTGTTAAGCAACAACCTGATAGTGAATTGTTTGAATTTGAAAATATGGTGTCTTGTGTTAGTTAGCATTTAATCAAGTTTGTTCCTGATAACTCTATTGACAGAGAACTCAGTATAGCTGTTAGCTTGCTCATATGTTTGTTTGAATTTCAAAGAATTAATTTGTTCATTTGTCTACCTGTGATGAACAGAATTACTGTATCTGCAGGGGAGTCACCAGTTTTATCCAACAGCAGATGGGCAGAATGACAGCTAACGCTGAAAAGCTACCAGCTGGGGATTTCACAGTCTTGGATGAGTTTGTTCATATGATGGTTTCCTGTAGTGCTAATATTTCAAGAAAAGAAAGTTTCTGGGCAATGAATGTGGTTTCTCATCGATTGCGTATGTGTGTAATTAATAGAGTTTTAACCATTAAAATTTTGTATTTTACTTTTTTATTTAATATGTAAATCACGTTTTTATTTAAAGTCATTGCTTGGGGTAAAAAGGATTACATATATTGTTATTTTTCTTCAGTTTCAGGCACTGCATGCTGTATCACACACGCTGGTTTTGCTAGGAAGGAACAACATACTAAGGAATTCTTTAATATCTCTTCTACTATCAGAAGTACGTAAGTTTGCTGAGCAGCTGTTGCAGGCTCAACAGGTACTGTCATCTTTTCTTTTGGAGAAGAGCTAAAGTGTGGTGTTTGGAAGTGTTTTGTTTGTTCTGTGTAATATATAGACTGCATAAGTTTTAAGATCATGCTGTATAATTTGGAAAAGACTTTGAAATAATTAGTTAAAACAGTTATTGCAAAATGTAAATTTTTGCCTATGCAGGCAATAATGCAATGTAGGTATCCAACTGGACCCACAAAGAAGTATGTCTGTCTCTACCTCATGTAAAACTGGAAAGAAAATCACATTATTTCAGAATTAGAGTTTATGTTTCACATTATAACATTAATTTTCATGATGCAAAAGTTATCCAACACTTAGAATTCTATTTAATTTATTGGATTGAGTAGGAGATGAAGAGCAGAATAGAATGGGGATAATATTTTTGATGAGTTATTCTTGGGTTAAATCTTTTTTCCAGTGAACCACTGAGATTTTTGGGGGGTTTGATTTTGTTTGTTTGTTGTTTGTGGTGTTTTTGTGTGTGTGTGTCTTGTTTTGGGTTTTGTTGTTTTGGGTTTTTTTTTCTGTTTTGGGTTTTTTTTTCTGTCTTTTTGTTTTAAAAAAGGTAAATAGATGTTTAAGATTTGGAGAAGAGGTGTTTGAAATAAATTGGGTTTTCATAGATATTGTCATGTATTTAGTGCAAACTGTTCAATTTCACTTGGGATTATGATTTATCCTCTAAGGGTCAATAAAAACGCATGCAGCTTTTTATTTGGTGGCAAATAAAGCTGTGATATATATATATAGAAAAGATTAATCATAGGTATATCTAGTTTAACGCTTTAAGTGTTGCTCAAAGTCTAAACTTTATTATTTTAATCTGCAGTTTATGATATGGGAGTAAATTCTGACTGCTGGCAAGGGAGCATGTAATTTCCAACCCAAATTTCTAGTATGTTTGAATTATATTCTGAAGTCACTAGTAGCATACCAGAGTTATTGATGGCAGCCAAAAGAGAACAGACTTTAAACAAATGGAAAGGTAGGGAAGTGTGTACTAAAAAAAAAAAAAAAAAAAAGAAACAAACCCCAAAACCATCTGTTTTTTTAAGTTTAAACAAGTTGCTGGTTTTTAGCATTATTAAATCTCACCTGTTTAACAGAATTAGTCATCCCTTCTTTCAGCAGAGTTATTGCCACTGGCAAAAACTGAATGCTCCACTGCTCCATGCTAATTAAAAGTTTGCATTGAGCATTCCACTTCGCCGAGTTAGTTACTACAGTATTAGTTAACCTTGCCATACTGTAATTAAATATTGTTTTTGTATTTGGTACATAAAATTTACTTCTAAAGTAAGTCTTACGCCTCTTTGGCTCTGCTTTATGTTAGAAAGAGCCATATATTGATTTTAAGTTTATAATTAGATTACAGAAATGTATAACTTGCAGCTGAGATGATGGAAGTAAATTAGTATCCTGCGATTTTAATTGTAAAAGATTCTCTTTAACTACAGAAGTGATTTGGATTGTTTGAACTGGCAAATTATTTTATTACCAGCAGTGTAATTTGTTTATTTACAATAAAATATTAGAATATTTGATTCATATATAAATATGTAGAAGTTGGTAATTTAATCCCTGAACAATTCAAATACCACAGCTGGTATAATAAATTGCTTAAATGCCAGTTTGTCTAGGATGGCTTGATACCCCTAGTTCATATTGTTGTTGGTTTGTTGGTTGTTATTGCTACTATTTCTCCTTTCCCCCACTGTCAAGAAATGGAAACCTTTGATGGTACTTCTAGAGCAATTGAAGAAAGTTGTATCTAGCACTGAAGGGAAGATGTCAGTCTAGTGGGTGACAGTTTCCAGAGAGACAGAGACTTGTATTCATTTATGGACAGGGGGGAAAAAAAAAAAAAACCAAAAAAAGAAGTTTTTTTATCTTTTAAATTTATTCCGTTTCTTCATATTTCATATATGTGGAATGAAGTTTGAAATGGTAAAATGCATTTGTTATTTGACCTTTTCAGCTGCAGGGCCAAGTCCTTTTTCAGGTTAAGGCTTCATTACCTGCAGCCCTCCATCTGTCTAATTTTAATTACCTTGTATTTGTTTTTGATGCAAATCTTAGCCATTATCAGTCCACAGAACTTTTTTTTTTTTGTTGTTAAATAGCCCTTTCTGTTCACCCAGAGAAATAATCTAATTCTCTTGTATTCAAGAATTTAGAGCCACGTTTACATAAAGAGAGTTATCTGCTCTGCTTTTGCTTCCTCCCACTAGGTTGTCAGTCTGCCTTCTTCTGATACTGAAATGCAATAGAGTGTCTCTTCCTTTTTCAGTTTTCCTCCTTTATTTTTAGTTAGTTTGTTTGTGTTTCCCCTTTTTTGGGGGGGAGGGAACTGATAACATTATTTATTTATTTATATTTTCATCATCCAGCATTACAAGTGCTTCTTAGAAGATTAATGCGTTTTGACCAGCCAAACACAATTGCTGGTCTGGAATAGGACTTTCATATGATTTTACCAAAGCTTATGGGCTTTCTTTTGAGTCCTTTGAAAACACTTTGCATTTAAGTAACCATCAGAAGAGTAAGTGAGCTTCGGGCACTTAGGTAAAAATGCGTGCTAATAGTTCTAGAACGATAAAGTAATCTTGAAATGTTTATCTGCAAACACGGTGTTTGTCTTCCGCAAAGAGCGGAAGGTTCGAAGTTCTGAGTTTGAAACAGGAGCTATGCATCTCTCTGTAGCTGACACATTGTAGGATTTGAAAAGCTGCAGTTCATATTGTGAAAGAAGCTGAAGTTATGATTTGCTTAGCATGCTGTGATAGTAAAGTTTTTAAAGCTTGTGCATTCTTTCATTTACTCCAAATAGATGTACTGTGTTCATTTACAAGCTCTTATACATTCTGTATATGATAATTATGTCTGGAAATAGTGCTTAACAAAAACCTTTCTGCTTAACACAATAGGACACTAAACTGTAGTAATTCTGACAGCCTAATTTATAGACCTGCTTCTGAATCTTTCTGACTTCATGTAGCATTACTTATGGTAGTCATGACTCTTAAAAAGAATTCTTTTTTTCTTGTTTTAGAATCAAAACTAACAATACAGTATCAGTTTGAAATATATCAAGTGACAGCTTTAAAAAAAAATCTTCATAAATACTGAAAATGGAATTTGCAGAAGGATAATACCTTACATAATCAAACTTCATTAGCTGCCAAGTATCCTAATCGTCTTTTGTTGCTTAAGCAAAACTTCTGTTAATTGAAAAGGCATTAGATGTTTTCCAAGTAAGATAATCAAATTAGGGACTCTGAACTTCAGCTGTGATTAGAGGTGTGTACTGGTTTTGTTTTTTGTTGTTTGGGATTTTTTTGTTGTTGTTGGCAGATAGGAGAAACAAATCATCTGAGGCATGTATTAACTTAAGTTGATCAACTTACAAACATTTGGTGAAATATAGAAATTAAAAAATGAGCTTATTCATCCAAGAAAATTTCTGTTTGTTTTATTTTTGTCTAATCATATTTTTTTTTAAAGTTGAAGTTGTTTTCCAACACTGACTTGGGTTAAAACCAAAATTCCTTTTATTTTTTCTAAAGGAATCATCTAGGTATCTTAACATTTTTATTTTAACTTCCTCATTAAGACCTGAGCTAAGTTGCAGTTTGTAAAATATTTGCATTATGCTATAGGCAATTTTATATTCAGTCCTTCCTTCAATAGGAAGTATATTCAGCTCAGATTATGTGGTTTGTGGATACGTATTTTGATACTTACTGAAAATTTTTTACTTTAAAATTCTGACTGATTTTACTGAGTTTGTATCTGCATATTCCTGTCTATGGCCCTGCTTATCTGTCTGTGACCCACAGTTTTAAAGAGCTATCTGTGCCCTTAGTTTTACAACTTAAAAATATAAGTTGAATGTAGGAGAGTGTATCTATCTAATGAACTACACACTATGCAGATTGCCCTGCATATTTTTATAATCCCCTAATTGAATGTATCTGTTAATATATCCCACTTGGCTCCCCATAGCCTCACAAAGATAGAGGTGAGGATGCAGGCCAGGACTGTGAAGAGCAGCTGGATGGCCAGGTACAAGTCCACAGCCACGTCCATCCCATTCTGTTGCTGGAGCCCGCCTGTATTACAAGTCATTACCATAAAGTACAATAAGACAAGAACCTTAGCCCAAGCCCCACGCTTGATAAACACTAACACGGCAAATACTGGCTCTAAGTAAGAGACAACATTCTGAAACTGTGAGATCAAGAGAAACAACTTTGAGAGCCAATCAGCATTGTGATGAGTGACTATTAATCCCGTCAGATCTGTCATTATCTCAACCTTTCGTGCCCCACATTGGGCGCCAGAAGAAACTGTCGTGGTTTAAACCCAGCCACACAGCTCATTCACTCACTCCCCCACTTCTTGCCCTCCCCCTGCTCCCGGAGGGATGGGGAGGAGAATCAAAAGAATGCACTCCCACGATTTGAGGTAAGAACAGTCCAGTAACTAAGGTGTAAGACAAATCACTACAGCTACCACCAATAACAGTAACAATAAAGGAAATAACAAGGGAAGAGAATACGACACCTCATCACCCGCCAACCAATAACTCGCCTCCGCCAGCCCGACGAAGCACCGACCGATACCAAGTCCAACCCTGCAGTCCACTAGCCCTTCCGGGTAACTCCCAGTTACCTCCTGGGCATGACGTGCTGTTTGGGTCAGGTGTCCTGTCTCTGCTTCCTCCTGGCTTCCCTCCTCCCTGGCAGAGCATGAGGCTCACAAAGTCCTTGGTCAGAGTAAACATTTGAGCAGTAACTAAAAGCATCGGTGTTATCAGCTCTGTTCCCAGGCCGAAAGTCAAAACCACAGCAGTGCACCAGCTACAAAGAAGGAGAAAAATGACTGCTACTGCTGAACACAGGACAATTAGAATATGACAAACATATCAATTAATATTAGAATATGACAAATTGATGCAAACTATATGAATAATACGTATTTTTTTTAGTATTTTGGACCACTATCCTGATGTTAATATAGGAAATAAAAGTAACTAAGAAGCCCGTGTAGTTATCCTGATATTCCTACCCAGTTAGGATGAGTTTTATGGTAGTAAACTCTCAAGCAAGTTAGTAGTTTGTTTTAATTCATTGAAGTACTTCATCATGTACTGAAAGTGAAACTCCTACTTCACTGCTTCGGTGACACCAGAACACTGACTTCTAGGCAAAAACGTATTAATATAAAGTCAGTTGGATCCCTTCATTCTTTTAATTTTATTTATGTTGGATATATATATTTAATTTTTATCTCTAGTAAGACCCTTTCATTTTTCATAAATACAGTTTATAAGAATACATTAACTGAACCTTATCTTACTATGAAATAGAAATCATCTGATCCCCAATTGGATTTGTACTGCAGAGCAGATACAATTTTGAGATACTAAGATTGCTGAATGATACTGTGAAAGATGGATTATTTTTCAAATGTTGAGCATCTCACCATAATAACAGATCTTCCTACGTGGTAACTGTTTCAAAGACAGAAGACCAGAAATGGAAAGCACATACTGGTTCAGTGCCCATTTCTATCCCCACCTCACCCCAGGTGTTAATTCCAAGAGGTCTGAAAAAGAAAATTAAAATCCAGAAAATAGATTTGAAAATAGAAAAAGGAAGAGATAGTGCGAGGCCCTGGAAAGCCTTATTTAGTATTTGCTGATACATAGGTCGTCTAGCATTACGTTTTTATATCCCATTATCCCCTGAACGCTATTTTTCCATTTTTAAAACTTAAAAATATTTGTCACAAAACCTGTACACTGAATAGGGTTTTTTTTTTTAAATCAAAACACCAATTTATATGTAATTCTTAATATTACCTGTAAGTATTAAGTCCCAATCCAAATGTGGGTGCTAACTTTTCCCCTGAAATTAATGATGCAGTTACCCTTTGACACAATATATAGGATGGGATTCTTCCTGTTTAGTTTAGATGTATGTAGTAGAAAGTGCTGTCTGCTTCTTACAGAACTCAGCCAAGCAGCTAAGGTCAACTAAAAAATCTGTCAATGTGAAGATGGATAGTCGTGCAAGGCTTTGTTGTATATTACATAAATTCTTGAGAGTTGGTCTTATTACAGTAGAATAGCTTTGACTCAAATAGGCCAAAGGAGTTAGGCTTATGGTGGGATTTGTTTCACTTAACTTTGGATTTCTGTGATGCTTCCATCTGATTTGCTTACTTCTGTTTTCCTTTATAGCCAAGAGAGGGAAAGACATTTCTTGTCCCATCTGTATTGGATGTACATAATTATAATAGCTGGCCATAGAGTTGTCTGCTTCTCTCTGGCTATGACGAATGAAACCTAAATTGATTAGCTGAAATATAGATATTTATGTTGTAGACATCTAAAATTAAGGGAAGAAAATCCCATTGTATCTCTGAAGATTGCTTTTGGGTGATCTGGGCCAGAGCTGTTATGTCAGGAAGAGCCTAATCCTACAGAACAGTTGTAATAGGTAGTCATGCAAAGTGTACTTCTGTCTGAACACTGACAAACTCACGCAAGTAAACTTATTAGATGTTTGTAACAAGCTATGTTTCAGGTAGGGTAGTTAATAAGTTAACTTAGTTCTCAGGTGTTCTACTTCTTGAAGTGTGCATGTTGGAAGAGACTGATGATGAACTAGAGTGCAGGATACGTGTATCTGAGATTTTTTTTAGCATTCATGAATCTGTGGTGTGTGTGATACATATACCTTTAAATAGGAAGCTCTGTTAAACTAACCGTGCTTGAAGGCAATGTGTTTGGGAAGAAAATGAATAAGGAGGAGCATGAATGCAGTATGATTTTTGAGCATTTTCTGAGATTTTTGTTGCCTTTCAGCACTGTATAGCAGTCATGTCACTGAAATGTCAAACTACGTGGCAACAGCTCTATGTGGAAGCAAATGAAGGGATGAACTATTCCTGTGGCTGGAGAGCCATTATGTTTTCTAGCATGCCTGCAAATTAGAGACATTGAGAATGTCAAGATGGACTATCCCAGTTGGTAATCAATTCATCAGGGAAAATGCAGTTTGCCTGGAGCTGTGTTCAGCTAGATAACAGAAGGTTTAAAGTGCTAAGGACACAGCTATTAATGTCAGGGCTTGTCTTCATAATCCTTTCTCCATGCAGTCATTCTGTATCCAGTGGATGCTCTAGGCAGGTATAGTACCCACCACATGCTTTATTCTGAATAAGAGCATACCTGATGTGATGTTGAAAATTCATCAGATAAGCTTATCTTTCTAAGAAGTCTCCTTTGTTTATGCAGTTCAACCATAAGTTTGTTTATGTTGTAATACGACTTTTTTATGGGTTAGGAAAAAGCTATACTGTTTTTCCCAAATATGGTAGATATGGCTAAAATCATTAATTAGAAAAAATAGCGGACAGTACCATGCAGCTAGAAAAGCTAAATGCATTTTGCAGTCCACTGTTCAAGGTACTAAAATGGCTATCCAGCATATTTGGCTTTTTGTAGTTTGTACTGTTGACTTTTACTAACATGTCAGACTATTAATACTCCACCCAGGTAAAACAAAAGAGATCGATGCCATGTAAGCTTCATTAAAATAATTAAACTTGCATCTGGACACCTGCTCTTCCTTTTTTAGATTTCATTTCCTTCTTTATGTTGGTGAGCACAGGTTGCAATGTATTTCACACTGTGAATGGTTAAAGATGCTGCAAAATAGTGCTCTGGGTAAATGTAGGATTATTTTTCATCCCATGTGACTGTTTATGCTGCTGGTAACAAGTGAAATAATGGCTGGATAGAATAATCAGTGGATCTGCATTTTGTCTCATAGATACGCAGCTAGTTTAGAGATAAGTACTTGCAAAAACATAAATGTCTCCCCTGAAAGAGAGGAGTGAAAGAATCAGTCTAAACTCGGTGTATGTCAGAAGAGTGCCATACACCTTTGAAGTGTGTATCAGCTTTTGCTGCATATGTCATCCCCTGTTACAGATTAGATTTTAAGATGCATGTGTGCCAGACAGAAGTGGACAATGACAAATGGTTCATGCAGTTTCTCTCTTCCCTATCATACTTTCATAAAATGATAACACTAAGGAGAAAGGTGTTTTGAAGTATTCTCACAGAGCTAAAAAGTAGCAGGGCTTTGACTGCACTTATGTGCTTGGCAAATTGAAGATGACATGTAATCAGAAAACCTCAGGTGTGTTTGGGAACGGAAGCAACAAATATCGATCCCATGAGGAGAACCCTGTATTACTGTCGAGTAGAGAGTTATTACTCTTAATACTGGTGAATCAACTCATTCATGAAAACATAATATTGGAAAAAGAAAAATGCTTAATTACAGATATCAGAATATATTATACCTCAATAAGTAAATAAGTAATATTCCTGGAAATCTCATTGTTTCAAATCATGCACAAAATCCAGGCTTAAAAAAAAGAACCAAACAACTAAACAAAACACAAAAAAAACCCTGCCAGCCAAACAAAAGAGAAAATAAAAAAAAAAAAAACCAAAAAAAACCCCAAACCCCCACATACAATTTGATACAGTTAAAAAAAAAAAAAACCAAACAAACAAACAAAAGTGCAGTGAAAGCTTATCTGGGCTGATGCTGCTTTTGCTTCCTTATTCTCAGTGTAACTTCTGTTCTTTTCCTATTTCTTTCTTTACAGCTCAGTTAATCCTCTTACATGCTTGAAAGCAAAATGTGAATAAGAAGCAGCATCTGATTTTTTGTGGCATGTGTGGTGTATCTGCTAAGTCTGGAAGACCATTTGATTATTACTTATCTGTGTCTCCAAATAAGTAGTTTTAATGCTCCTGATAACCTCCTCTCTTCATGGAGCATTCTTGCTTACTGACAGTGATTTGCAAAATGGAATGATGTTACGGAAAATTAAGCACCCCTTCCTTAATGCTTTTGGATATCAGAGTTGTGTATGTGAATTAGTGTTTATACCATAAGTGCTCTTAAAATTTCAGTTTACAGGCAAAGTAACATTTTGTTGCAGATTTACCTTTGATTTTCTTTCTTCTTCTGGAGGATTGTTTAAAGTTTTCATTATCACTGAATGCACAGTTCCCGTGTCAGTGGCTTCGTAGTGCTGCCTTAGTGTTTCATGTCTTCATAGAGTAGAAAAGAGTTGTAGCCATACAGATTACTGATAAAATGGATTTTTGTTTGGAAGACTAATTACAGTCAAAAATTAAAAATGTCTTTAAATCAGTTAAATATAGGACAATGTAAATGGAAACTATGAAATTATATAGGATAGTAATAAAATCATCACTTCGTTTTTCTTTCAGAACATTTATTTTCATTTTATAGGACACATCAAGATCCTTGGGTTACTTAGCTTTCACACTCTTGCCTCTCTTCAAACATGTGGGACAGACCTGTACATAATGATTTAGATCATCGGCCTGCCCCATTGGGACCTCATTTATTGGTTTGGGTTTTTTTGGTAAAAATACCTTTGAAGCTGTATTTATCTACCTGTAGAGCTTATGCATAACCGTCAGTACTTTAAATCACAATGCCAGGAAGATTAACTAATGTTTGTTCAGTGCTTTCCATAAAATGTTAAAGTGCTTTTAAAAACTCATTATATAGCTCACTGTGAGGCATTATAACCACTAAGAATGTGCAGACTGACATAGCTTATGCAGTCTGCTGTGGTGTGCTGTCAAGCATAGAAAAGCTGCTTCAGTTCTTTGCATGTTCTTTTTTTGATTAGCAATGAGTTTGATTTGATCCTGCTTGTGCTTGGATTGAACTCTGAATTTTCAAGGGACCACATAGCTTAGCTTAGATGGTAAATTGGGGAAGGATGGCTGTAGTGCATTTAGAGTTAGGTTTACGGTTAGAACAGGATTTAGGTTTAGGATAGCGAAATGTTTGAAAGGCTGTACTTTGGAGTGTTTACCATGACCAGCCAGACTACACTTGTTCTGCTAGCTTGCTGTTAAGCAGGTTAGATTTGGTGTTAGAGCAAGCTCGCTGGTGATGTCCTCAGTTTGAAACTATGTCAGGCTGCAGTTGTGGTGGTGGAGTGGTTTTGAGTGCATATGCCTATGAGCTGCACGGAGTGCCGCCACATCCAGAAGGAGCTGCTGTCCCTAGTTTGGCTCCAAAACAAGCAGAGTTTTCATCTTGCTGGGTTTTAACTGATGTTATTAATAGATTAATAGAAGAGGTTTATGCCTGGGGTGAAAAGATTTGCTACCTGGTGTTTGTTTTGTAGCTAAAGTTGGAATTATAGTTTGCATGGCTGAGGTGTGCATGTGGTGAAATCCAGTTCTGTAGTTTATCCTAAACTTAGTCTAGATTTTGAGTAACCTGCCTGATTAAAGCTTGATCTAGTAGGCCAGCAAACTACTGATATGCCCAGAGGAGGAAGTATGTTTCAGGACTGGTATCATTAGCACCTCCTATTCATTGTTAGATTGACAGGATTTCTAGTATAAGTTTAACTTAGGGGGTTAAAATATGATGAGCTAAAGCTGAGCATGTTTACAGAAGATGTCATAGAACTAGACTTGGGGTTGTCTTGTTGAGGGCTTAGGAGTCAGGGTTGTCGGTTTTAGATAGGCACTGATGATGTAGCCTTCTCAATCCACAGCTAATTCACTGGATGTAATATATTGGTGAGCTTAGGTAAGTGTAGGAATGAGAAGTGAGATTGAGACTCACAGGGATTTGGAGATACAGGAATAGCATGCTAGGCTAGGTTTGTGGAGAAGGAGAAAGGGGGCAGCAGCTGAATGTGTTTAGATTTGAATGTTAGTGACATTAGTTGGTGTTAAGGTAGAGAGCAAGGCTTAGGTGCTTGGATTGGTACAGCAGAAAATGCTTTCTTAAAGTTGGTGGTAAAGTATGCTTGGTCAGGATATGATTTATATGGCTTGATTACCTTTAGGATTAAGATGTTGGTTGCAGTCTTGGACTTGGATGAAATACAGGCAACTGGATACCTTTGCTGGGCTGAACCGCAATTGTGAATGCACACACGTGCACACACAGTCACAGAATAATTTATGACAGCACAATCTGTATGCATATCTTCTAGAATTATTTTTGTCCTGCTGGAATATACATTTTAAATGCATGTAGCACTAACATTACAGATTTAAAACTAATTTTAGGAAATAACATTCTTGAATCCACTTCAGTTTAACTTCCTAATATACAAAAATGATTTATTTTCACTTGATTCCAATAGCAATTCACATAGGGAGAAATAGAATAAAATGCATACAGCAAGAAAATAGGGAAAACAAGCAAAAAATGTGTGTGTTGTTGTTTGTTTGGTTTCTTTTTGTGAATGATGGCATCCTAGGTTGCGTGATTACAGTGCAGCCTTTGACGTTTTAGCTTGCATGTTTTGAATTTCCTGGTATCTGTCAATCCCTGAACTGAGTTGGCAAAACACAATTAAGCCTCTAGGTATACTGTCTTGAAACAAGATTGTTTTGCCTCTATTTCATTCTTATAATTAATTATTTCATTAGAAGTTACTTCTAGTATTGCCAAGTTCTCAGAGTACTAAACTTCTAGCTGGGGCTGCTTTTTTAAAGAACTCTGGTTTGTGTAGCCTTATCATTTAATCAAAGTGGTTTTTTGTAGTAGCTAGGCTTAGCTACTACATTTAATATAGAATACTATAGGGAATTGTGTATGACAAATCTGAGAGAGAGCATGGTAATAGAGAGATAAAAATCTGAGTAGTAGTTCTGCCTATAGGAATAAATTATAAACAGAGCTTAGTTTAGGTTAATTTCTTCAGTCACTCATTTTGAGTTCTTCCTACGCATTTTTATGATGTGAACTATAATTCAGTCCTGTTGACTAACTTAAACAGAGTGAATTCATTGAATGAGTCATAGAATTACAGAACGGATAAGGTTGGAAATGACCTCTGGAGATTATCTAGTACAACCCCACTAAAATTAGGCTTAACTAGGACAGGTTGCTTGGGGCTGTATCTAACCAAGTTTTGAATTTTTCTGGGGATAGAGACTAGACAACCTCTAGGCAGCCTGTTCCAGTGTTGATCATCTTTATCATAGAAAAAAAAAATAAAAAAAAATTGTGTTTAAATGGGATAAATTTCAGTATTCCCTAATGTCTCCTGTTACTGGATAGCATTGAGAAGGGTCTGGTTCTGTCTTCCTTACTCCCTCCCCCACCAGGTATTTATAGACATTGATGAGATCCCTCCTGAGACTTTCTTTCTCCAGGAGAATCATTTCCAGCTCTCTCAGCCTCCCCCTGTATGTTCTCATCCCTTCATCATTTTTTGTGACTCTTCACTGGTCCCAGTCGGTATATCCAGGTCTCCTGCTGAGGAGACCAGAACTGGACCCAGCACTCCAGGTGTGTCTCACCACTACTGAGCAGATGGGAGGAATCACTTCCCTCAACTTGCTGGCAATACTTCCCATCATGCAGCCCAGGACACAGTTGACACAACTCTCACACGGCAAAATTCAGCCACATTGTAGATCAGGTACATGATAGTGTTTTTAATCATAAGAGCTTGTTTTTATTTTGTAAATTTGGGAAAATGTCAATGATTCAGCCTGAAAATTTTCCTATAGATACCTGCCTCAGGCCATTTTTTGAATTTGCTTTTTTTAAATTTTAGTTTCTGTGAGTGCATGTGTCCAGATTTACAGACGAAGGCGTAAGTGTTCTTTGTTTTGAGTTCATGCAGTTCTGTGTAATGGCATGCACTGTAAAATCATGTCTTAGCCAAGATTGCTATCAGTGATGAATTTGAGTATTTAAAAGATTCTTTTGTAAAAGGACTAAAGTATTACCTTCCTCTGTAAAAGCATTTATGAAGTTAAAGTAATTTTTTTGGTATGTGTGGAATTATACCAATGATTGTAATTTAAAATAAAAAAAATAAAAAAATTCTTTATTCAAGGCAAAGACTGAATGCTACACATTTTGTGCCCATGCTATAACAAGGACAGAAAAAGTACTGAATAATATTTCTTCTGATTGAGCATTACCCACCCTCTATAGTAACAGAAACTGGTATCCCTGAAAAAAAAGGAAAAAACCCACTCTGTAACCAAACAGTAAGTGATCACATAATTAAAAATGTAGGCATAAGAGAGTTAAATTAGGCTTGTAGTGTCATTGTAATGATTTAGACTTGCCATTCCTAATAAAAAGCAGGTAGCTAGCAGTACATTAAGAAACGATGTAAAATAAATGAGAGAATTCATGTGCAATATTAAAGAACGCTGTCTGAATCACAGACCTTAATTACCTCACTGTTTTACAATTCTTCTAATGAATCCTTTGACCAAGCTTTGGAATAACCCCTGCTAGATCATTCTACACAGTGCTTGCTCAAGAATCACTCAGCTCTACTTAGCTTAGATGAAGGTATGCTTTGATTAGTGTCTGAGTTTAATGAATTAGCAGTTTATACCTACATTTTTTGTCTGTAACATAGGAGCTAATTCCAGTTTGTGTTTTTGTTAAGGTACAGTTTTCCTTGGTACAGTTTTCTTGGATTCTTAAGATTAACTAATGATCATATGATAGACAGCTCCTTCTAAACTGTGTGTGTCTGTTTCTTAAGTGTAGAACCACTGCAGAAAGAAGCAGAAGAAGTTAACTTTCAGGAAAGATATAAAGCTGATGAGGCGTTCCTTATGCATGATTTAAGGCCAGTGAAAGGAAGAGGGTTTCTACTCCCACAGTGGTTTTAGAGGAGTTGTGCAAATTAAACTGCCTGCAGAATTCTCTTTATGTCATACAATTTTGTTATTTGGTATACAGCATTACTAGTCACCTTTAAAGTGTAATTTTTGAAATTACTGAAGACTTGCGAATACTTTGCTCAAAATTCACGTTTTCCATGGATAGCGTGCTAAATAGGCCAAACTGTAAAAGGTGCTTTTGATGAGGAGTGTGGAATGTTGCCCAGTATTTATTAGAATTGTGCTGGTATTCTGTAGCACAACTAAGCAAGTTGTGTTATAAAGAACCAGATGGCGTGGCAGGAAGGTTGGAACTAGGTGATCTTAAGGTCCTTTCCAACCCTAACCATTCTATGATGAAAATGTCAAGAATATGTTATATTTACTCAAAATAATAATTATCGGTGATTTGTATTTTGGTATTGTTTTTAAAGTTTTCAGTCTATTTAAAAATACAGTAAATCATGAAATAGCTTATTTTTACATTTTATAGATCATCTGAATGGGATTCTTTGTGTGCATATTTAATCTGTTTTAAGATATTGTTGGCAAAATATAAGTTTCCATAAAATAGTATAGAAAAGAGAGGACTGAGGGAGGAGTTGTAATAGTCTTCCAGACTGTGAAAAGTTACTGTACAAGGAGTCGTCCTTATGAATTCTGGAGTGAACAAGAAGAAACGTACTTGGTGGTTAAGGTTACATAACAAACTACTTTTACTGAACGTCTTCAAGTACGTTCATGATGAGCGTCTTTTGAGGGTGCTCAAAGTATACTTGAACCTCTCTCAGAGTGAGGGTTGGGATTAAAATACTTGGAGACCCTTTCAGCGATAAATCTCCACTCCTACTTATATATTATATTGACATTGATAATTATCATCAAAATTTAAATCAGTTGCAGGGAAGGGGGAGGGAGGCAAAACTCCACACAGATGTCCTCTGTCCTCCTGACTATTGGAAGAAACTGAAATACTATTCGAATGAAATATGTAGATGGTAATTTTGGGGAAATGTTATAATGAGGATTTAAAAATGCTAGTAAGTCAGGAAAAAGGTTTTACAGAAAATTTACAAAATTTGACTCATTTTACAAAATTACTAACACATCCCACAATCAGGATTTCAAAGTGAGGGAAGCTAAAACCCTTCTTCAGGCAGTTATAAAAAATCAGGATGTAGATTAGATGTGACCTGGCAGGGATTTTAAGCAGATCAGTTTTGTGCAGGAATGACTGGTTTGCATCAGAAAAAGCCTCTTGGGGTTTCACGTTTGGTGTCCTGTGAATTCTGTATTTCTCAGGCAGATTACTTTTGATGTCCCCACTTATATTCAGTATTCACTGTAACACCTGTGTATAATATATTTTATCTATAAAGATGGAGAAAACAGTAATATAAGAGAGCGCTTGGGAACTGGAAGAAAAATGTACCTGGAGACTTGGACTGCACCATTGATCGAGACCTTACAAGAGTTGTGCTCAGTTACAGTGGTGTCATATGTACATGTAAGGATCTGAATAATAAGTAGCTTCCAACTGTGTTCACCTGAATAGCATTTCAAATAATACATACTATTCTGGGTTATTTTATGCTAATGACAAAATTAATAATAATCAAGAGCCTTTTTGCCATTTTAAAATACTTCTATGTATCATAAGAGCTGTTCTCCAGAATGGGTTTTAGCATACATTTCAGTTTCAGAAAACACTTACTAATTTCCTTGCAAACAATTTAAAATGCATTTGGAAGTTAAATTATATTACTGATTCATGGATTCTGAGGTCAGAAGGAGTCATTTAGTCCAAATTCCTTCCTATACAGGTGATAAATTTTCCAGAAGCTGAATTTAAGACTGTGTTATTTATGCATCTAATCAGAAAACTGTTACTGATTCTGTTTATTGTTTACTATTATTATTCTCTTCAATCTTAAGTAATAACTTCGGAGTTTTGGCTTTCTCAGTCTGAGTTTTATTGCCTAGAATTAAGTAATAATTAACAAAAAAAAAAAAAAGAGCCCTGATCTACATTGTTAGAGTATGTTGAAATAGTATTACAGCTGAAAAAAAAGTGTTTATATATAAAGTTATATGGTAAATAGATAAATAAGTAGATAAGTTATGAATGGAGCATGAGCAATTGTCTACATAATTAGTTTTATGTTGATTCAGTGTGAATCAGTAGTATTAACTAAATATTGATTTGCTTTGTTACTTATTAAAATATTTATTTGAGGAAGAAATGCAACTGGTGGGAAGAAGATTTTTGCTAGAATTCATTTGAAAGAAGCATTAAAAATGCTTAGACTATGCCAGCATTTTTAGTATCAGTTAAAATAGTTGGAAATGAAGTAGTCCTGGCTTTGTTGTGGTCTAATTGGATTCTGCATGATGCTAGTCTAGTTAATTAAAAAGCTAAAGACCAGATCCAAGCTTGTTGAAATCTCTAGAGGACTCAATTTTCCAGTCAAACTGAATTAAGCGTTTGGATTTATAATATGATAGTATTATACAGTTGCTGAGTTCAGATACTTTTAAAATAATAGAATAGTGATTTAGAACAAGAACTGAGAATTTGTTTATGTAAATACAATTGAGTTTCCTTTTATCTGGGGATTTATAATTATTTTTCTTCTACTTCACATAACCCTTTTATCAGTACTTTCTATTATGCCCCTATGTAAGACATGATTTTGTAATTTTTTGTTCCATATGAAACAAACTCTTAATGTAATGCTACCTGCACTTGATCAGTGGTACCTGCCTTAGTTGTCTTCCCTACCTTATGCTCTGAAACGGGATTCTCTATATATGTCTCTGTATTCACAGTGTGTAGCACATTTAGCAAGCCTGTACACTATCTGCATTTTGAAACTTCTTATCAGCCACTTCTTTTATGATTCCTGTAAGAAAGCAACAGTTACAGTAATATATATTCAGTAGCAAATGCAGATGTCTGATTTAAAGAGAGAAGAACAAACCTTAATAGTCTCAGATGTCTGTGCTATTTTGTGATTGTTTTCATGTCATCCATGTTTTCTTTGTCTTCTTCCTCTTGATAGAATAGTTTTAAATTGTAGCATAATATATTCAAAGAAAAAAAATGAATGGAGATTTTTGAGGGATTACCAGGATACAAAAAATTAGGTGTTTGAGATTGCTCCAGCAATTCAGTGTTACTCCTTTAGTGTTGGAATGGGAAAGAAATGTTATGTTTGTAATGCAAACCCCTAAAAAATACATCCAAAATAAGCTGTACTAAAGATAGCAGAGATGAAAAATACATAGTGGTGTTGCCATGGCAAAGCTTTTCTTCTTTCTGGTGACAGGGGAAGCAACTGGGAGGGCTCTTGCTTTTCCGTGTGACCCTGGTACCCCATCAGTCTTGGGTCCTGTGTGATAGCACCCCAGACAGTCTGCCACCAAGCCTGCAAGCAGCAGTTCTCTCATTACAGCCAAAGGAGCATTTGCTGACTTGGCACCTTGGCACATCTTTTGTCATCCTGAGGTGCTTCTTGATTGATTCTCCTGCCTGAAAAATGAGGGCAGAGGAACCAAAGCGGGGCATTTTAAATATCCTTGACGACAACCTTAAAGACACTTTACTGTCACTGGTGCATGTATGAGAAATTCTCTTAGAATAGCAGATAACATACAACATGACTTTTAACTCTATGTACATCACCACCCAGATCTCAGATTTTCGTGTGTTGCTGTCTGTTTTCTGATTTTCATTTCTTGTTGTCTGTAAAGAAGTGTTCCTCATACCCACTTACTCTTTTAATAAGCAGTGCAGTATTAGTAAAGAATATGACTTTTTGGTTCTTCCCAGTCAGTGTCAGTGTACAGATCTGAATTCTTTGTGAGCAACTGAGGGTGGTTTATGTGTGCTGAAGTAATGGCTCTCAATGAATTTATGCACACGGAGGAACTGGTCTAACACAAACATCGCAAATACTGATGTGCACAAGGCGCTGCCACTATTGCATTTGACTTGGTGGGAGACAAGATTTCTAGAATTTCAGAAGTTGGGCATGTGTAGCCATTTGATCCATAATGTCTTACATTTGAAAGACATCAGTGTTCCAAATTCCAAAGAAACTTTAAAAAATAAAATAGTTCTAAAGGGTTTTAAAAGACCAACTTATTTCTAAGGACCCTGTTTCCTTCAGGAGGAAATTTAAAGCGAGTCAGGATGTGCAGTCAAATGCATCCTGTGAAACAGCAAGATTTTCAGGAATTTTTAGCTATTAATGTAGTTATAAAACTCGGTTGACAGTGCAGTGTGTTTTTTAAATAATTACATTGAAATTGAGGCATATTGATTTAATTGCCATTGTGGCATATTAAGGGTCTGCAGGAGCAATGAATAATTATCTTTGTCAGATAGTACCCGTTTCTATGATTGGCAAATGAAAAACTCATTTATTTGTTTATTGTTTTTTTCCAGAAGCCTGAGTAGTTAAGTTTAAATTATTGCATTGGAAAAACAAACTCAGATATAGGCATCCAGTTGCAGTTGACATATTTCTAAAAAGACTTTCAGGGCTTCGTTGCTGTGGGGAAATACAAGTAATTAATGTGAAAGCTAGTAAGCGCGTGTATGTCTAAGATTATTAAATGAAACATAGATGGGTTTTATTAGTTGCTAGTTGTATCCAGGAACACAAACAGTGAAATGCAGTGCTTAAATTGTCATCTTACAAATACTATTAGAGAAATAATTGTGGTCCCTGAAATGGTTAACCATAATAATAAATTTTACCTTTTCACCTCTTCATGGTATTTTGGAATTAATTAGCTATGTAAAGTAAGCTATGATTTTGTGATTTAATGAAATAGCCGTTAATGCCACGATCTTTCGGGGTAGAAGAAAGGTCTGCTTCCTTTGATACTCATTTTTAGCAAACCAGGAAATATGTTTGTATTGTACATAACGCTTTTTTGCACAGGAAACTGTGATTTTGTAATAGTATGAACACAGGGGACAGGGCTGTGCTCCAGTTAATTCATAACTGTAGTAGCATAAAGAAAATTCCCTAACAGACAGACCCCACAGCCTGCTGGGCAAATACATTATCTTGTCGAAATAGATCTTCCAAACAGTGATATTGGGCTTGATGTACACAAACATATGTTTGACGTTTTAATGTGGGTCTTGACATGCATTAATTGTGAGAAATACTACAAAGGTGTTCTAGAAAGAACTTGAGAGCATCTTTTAGTAAAGTCTTAGGTTGTTGCAGATGATGTTTCATATCCCTACTTCTTCAGTTCCGTCCACAATATCATATGGAATAGAAATGCCTTTTCTTCCAGTTCAGAATTGGAGGTGAAACCACTCTTGACTATTTGTTTGTGGTTTTCTTGCATAATTCCTTTTAATTTTCCTACCAATATTTAGTAGGGTATCATTGGCTTTATCTACGGTTTTACTTACATTCCTAATACACTTTCAATTTCTTACTTTTTGTTTTGGTTTGTATGTTGTGGGGTTTTTTGGGGTTTTTTTGCTTCATGATTTATTGATACGCTGTGATCTTTTTACCTTCTCTTATCAGTTACTTGCATTATAAATGTTCACCCTGCCTTCAGTGCCATTAATTGCCTTCTTTTCTATTCCCTGTGTATAGATTATTTAATGTTTTATCAGTGCTTTCACTTTTTGTTTTAATGGGTTCACTTTTGTATCAGCATATGTTCTCATTTGCAATGTTGATACGTGGAAAATTCAGCTGACATACAGCTTACAAGGAAAAATAGTGACTTCTATAGTTTCATCATCTTTAAGATAAAACTATGTATCTTTCTGAAAGATAATTAATTTTCTGGGAAAAAAAAGTTGTGATTTCCCCTCCTCCCCTCCAATTTTTAGATCAAGCAGTATGGTCTTTATGGTCCCTTACAGATTTAAGATTGAAGGCTATGTAAAAACATCATAATATATGATTTAATACTTTCAGATATACGATCACTAAAAATTTGGAATTACTACTCTGGCTTTGTCTGTGTTTGTTTGCTGTAAGAAATTTTAAGTCAAACTATTTGTTCCGAAAATGAGAGCTTTTTTATTTAGTTTGTTTCTACATGCTCTTCCTTCCAAGAGCCGTGGTTCTCCAGAAATGCAAGTAAATGGATATGAATTTGGAATTAGGAAAGGTAAGTGACTGCGTCATAAGATGCGAGAACAACAGCAGTTCAACTTTCAAAGAAAAACATTTGAGAGTTTATTTCTAAGTAATCAAAGCAGCAGCAAAGGAGAGCTTTATTTGTTTGGTTTCATGGAGTGTTTAGAATTTCAGCCTCCTGCAGCCTGATATACGCACACAAAATAGATTGTAACAAACTTAAGGAAATGCTACACATAATATATAAACAAGGGCTGTCTAGTTGTAAATTATGAAATAACTGATTTCCTAACATCTTACTGTTTTTTCTGGTTCTTAATTTGTATGCCTGCTTGCAGCAAATACTTGAGACTGAGCAGTGGATGTGATTTCCTGGTTAGGGCATACATCTCAAAGTGGGCTAGTGAGTCATTCACTGTCCATTTAGCTGGACTGTCAGCCGGTTTTTGCTGCCTTTTTTACATCTTTCTGCAACTCTGTCACCTCTGCATTTTTAATAACTGTTCCCTGTTATTTCACTCTGCAGTTTGCTCTAAGGCTGTCACGTTTCCCAGTTTCAGAGCTTCTTTGTTTCGGTCAACTACATTTAGAAGCTAAACTGCTATCATTTTTAGTAAATATTCATATTTTTGTCTTGTATGTTTCTTGATTTTTAAAAACAATAGACATTCTTTGGACTCTTAAGACTGTTAGATCACATAATTGAAAAAATAACACAGTGCTTCCACTTGTAACTAGTTGCCAGTGTGAAATCTTTCAGTAAGCTGCTGGTATAGTGCTGGGAAAGAGATGAGTATTTCAGAATAGGCTTGTCAGGAGTAGATACAAGTGGGAGACAGCTATTCTATTAAGTAGAAGAAGTTACAGAAACGGGTGTTTCTTAAATTTTGTATTTCTGTGTAACTTGTCTATAGTATTGGAGTTTACAAACCCCAAGTGATTTTCTTGGTTGAGGCACCTCAGTCTTTCATTTCAAGTTGGAAATGGGAAGGAGATTTGCATATGTACTTTTAAATCAAGTCACTGCGTAAGAGGGCTTCTGATGTCCAATTTTTTTTACAGAGAAATACTTTCTTAGGAAGAGATAGATTTATACACCCTAATCAGTGATGTAGACTAACAGATTGCACTGTTCTTTGCAGCTACTAAGTTCTCTACCGTACTACTTGAAATACCACTTATATAATATTCACATTTCATTAACAAGCACAGCAAAACCAGTCTGGGACTTACTTGTGTACTTTCCACAACACGTGGACAACATAGAAGGATTACCAGCACAGGATGGCTCTAGTCAGATACATTACATTTTTCCTGTCTTGCCGTCTCATGGTTTCACATAAAAACTATTCTTAAGTATTATGTAATGCTAATTTTATTACAGGTCATTCATATTTGTACTGCATTTACTCCTTTTTCCTTTTATTTACTTACACACCGCAATAACATCTGGAGTTCATTTTTACAAGAGATAATCAAAATTGCGTCAGTCTTTTCAGCATCTGTGTCAATATGCTCTAATGGTGTTAGTATGGTGCTGCAATTCAGAACTCAGTTGTCCACTTAGGCAGTACTGCAGCTACTGGAGTAATCACTGTACTTGAATTAGTTAACTTTATTAAAAACAAAGACCAAATAAATACTTTTACACTTTCACAAACCTAAAAAAAAAAAATGTACCTATGTTCCTGCAAAATTATTCCCACCAGTCAGTGACTGTCTTCTCCAAGGCTTTTAATATAAATGCAAGGGAAGCATTACAAAAGAACAAGTCCTCAACTGCTGTTCAAAACTGCTTACAAACATGAATATTGTAAAACTAGCAGAATAGCAATTACAGTCTATTTAGAATATTAATGTGCTATTTTGCATGAAGTAAGCCTTTGTTATGAGTTCATTTTATAGGTGAGCCAGTGTATATTGTTTTCAGTATGCAATATGACAGTGGTATTAATAAAGTCTTGTTGCACATATTTCTATCTCTTAATATGCAATTAAGCACAGTTTTAAATCCTAAGATAAATCATGCTGCACACTGCAAGAGGAGCAAATTAAAAATCAGTCTAAGTATTTTGTCATTATTCTTTTTCATCAGTTAGTGTAGCAAGGTGGTGCTAGCTATTGTAGATTTAAATTTTGAAGATGATTATTTAAATTTTTACTCATAACTATAATGAATGATTAAATTTTTAACCTTTAAGAGTGAGTTCTTTAAATTCGGTGTCATTTACCAAGTACAGAAGATAGGTTCTTGACTATTATTTCCTTGAAGAGCAACTCTTCTAAAGCATTATTAGCATATGAGGTAAACTGGTAAAGATACAGATGATAAGTTGTAGCAGACTTGGTCATGTGGTAATGTCTTCTGGGAAAATGTGCAACAGATTAGAAAGGGTGTGCATAAAACCAACAGACTTGAAAGGTTTGTAGAGTCATCTATTCAGAGAGAACCACAAGTTGTGGTTTAAAGAGGAAACAGCATATAAACCAGTGTGTGGTATAAAGAAGATAAACTGAGCTTTTTTTCTGTTACTTTTCATTATGCAAGAACTAGATGGCATTGAAATTTGAATTTAAAAAAACCTTTTGCATCTGAGAGACATCTTTGTTCAGAGGTAATATCTAGGCTATTTTCTTTCCTGATTTCCAGATCCTGCACAAGAACTTTCTAGCTACTGTTCTGTGTGGGTGATATTCCATGAAAATTCTTGTCATATGAGTTTATTCTCTGTAATGGTTTTTCTTTTCTGCTTTACGTTTTCTCTTTGGACTGTTAATATCACTGCAGCTGTGTTTCTCACTAAGGCAGTACATACAATACTTTGTGCTTCTCTGATGATTTACATCTAATGGACTCTAAAGGGTGAGTAAGAAAAGTAGATTCAGGAAGTACTGTGATTCTAACCTTTATCTTCTCAGAAAATGTCATTAAAAGATGCTGCAATTTATAAAAGCAGTCCTAAAAACTTTAAAAACTTCAAAAACTTCAGTGTTTCCTTGAAAAACCCCACTCAGTGTTTGAATGTTTCAAAGCTGTATCAATTTTTCAGGAGAATGGGGCACCTGGTGGCAAGGATGGGAAGACCAGATACCAGTGGAATAATTATTTCCTTGTCACAGTAGTCTCTCACCTTCAAATAGTGCTTGTTGTGAGTAGCAGTGCATGTGGATTACTTCCATAAAATATTTTAAGTGTTACCCACTGATCTGTTCAGCTGTTTTTCTGGTACAAATGTGGTAAGAAAGAATACTGTTCAGGAAGAATATTCTACTGACTATCCACTCTTGATGTTACTACAGCCCTGCTAATAGTCAAATAGTCTTCTGTTTTGCTGTTGTGCACTTTTGTTTGACAGTAAGGCTGTGTCTTAAGTCAGGCAGTATGAATTTAGTATTCAAATAGTCCTGTGAGATTAAATATGTTTATCCCAAGCAATGATGTTTTTCAGCTGATGCATGAAGAAGGCAGAAAGCTGAGTTTTCAGTTTCTTCTGCCTTTTTCCAGCATTAAGAAGAAATTCATAGACCCTTGTACCATTACTGCTGTTAGTAATTTTGAGTGGTTTCTAGAAAGCTAGATGGCATCTGTGTGAAAGTTGTAAGAGGGAGTATTTCACAGTTCAGCATACTCTGTATGCTGGGATGAGCCTGCAGGTTTTTTCCCATTTTGATCCCTGAGGCATTTCAGCCAGTCATTCACTATAGTTTGATCATATGATCCCTGTACATCCTTTTGAATAATGCATCCTTTGTTGGCTAGAATACTTATGTTAACAAGGCCATTTTATATCTGGCAAAGTAATTATAATACATCTCCACTTTTAAGCTATCTAATGAATAGATAGATTAAAAAAAAAAAAACAACATAGGTTGGGTGACTTTTCATTTGGTTTGGGTGGTGGGGGTTTCTTGTTACTTCTGTGACCGCATGGAACTAGTTGATGACTGTAAATAGAAAACTGTTAAGTGCAGAGGTAAGACTTAGGAGCATGAAAGTGGAGTTGGAAAGAAGTTACACTTATTTGCCATCAGCAGCTTCTCCAGCTAATTATCAAGCTGTCTATATAAATGCAAAGTTTTGCATAAACTGCCCTTCTTCACCAGTGTTTTTGTGCTGGCTTCAAGGAGAATTTTCCACCCAAGGGTTATTCATTCATCATGAGGTTGTTAGACCCAGCAGTGGTTGTGCTGATGTTCCCTGTTGTCATGGTTTAACCCCAGCCAGCAACTAAGTACCATGCAACCACTCACTTCAGTCCTTCTCCTCCCCCTGGTGGGATGGGGAGGAAAATCAAAAGAATGTAAACCTGTGTGTTGAGGTAAGAACAGTTTAATACATAAAAGTAAAATATAGCAATAATAGAAATAATAATACCAATAATAACAGGGGAACAAAGAAAAAAGCAATAGAACTCAGAAAACACAAGCTCAGCACCCACTGACTGATACCCAGCTTCCTGAGCAGCGATTTGGGCCTTCCAGGTAACTCCTCCCAGTTTATATACTGGACATACTCTGCTGTGGTACAGAATACCCCCATGGCTAGTTTGGGTCAGGTGCCCTGTCTGTGCTTCCTCCCAGTTTCTTGTGCCTCTCCTCACTGGCAAAGCATGAAACCTAAAGTGCTTGATCAGAGTAAGTGCTACTTAGCAACAACTAAAACATAGGTGTGTTACAGCATTGTTCTCAAAGCCAAAACACAGTGCTGCACCACCTGCTAGGAAGAAAAATAACTCTATCGCAACTGAAACCAGGACACCTGTCAAGCAAGAGGTAAAGTTTTCACGAGGGACACCTCCTAGTTTGAGCCTCTGTGCTCACCTAGGGAAACGTCTTTCTCTGTGATCATCTACCTATCAGTAACTTCATTCTTTCTAACGACAGGGTGGGTGAGGTCTTTCTAGTAGATATTCTACTGAATATTTTAGAACCATAGTAATATCCCTTGGCTTAGTGACAATCACTTTTCAGAAGAATCCCATTGTGTGGCTCATACTTAGAGAAGCCATGCTTCTGGGCCATTCCACAGGTACAGCCTGAGTTGGATACACTGAAATAATGGCATTAGTGTCACCAGAGGAGGGCCTAGTTTGAGAAAGTTTGATGAGATACCTACCCTCACGCTGTAGACATACCTAAGAGGCCTGATACATTCCTCCTGCTATTTATCACTGTTTTGTTTCGGTTTTGACTATAACCCCTGCTTTAAGGTTATTTACTCTGTACATTTACTCTGTGTTGCGTTACAAATGTGTATACAGCCAGAAGCTGTTCCGTGTAGTTTTTCTTACTTTCTTTCATCTTGAACCACTGTTAACTAGGTCCCTTTTCAAGGATGGTGCTCATGAAGATCTTTCAAAACAGGTTTTCTTCTGATCCTGAAAACAAGAGCAGCTTCTTGAAAAGGAGAGAAAGCTCTGCAGCTCATAGGTTCTTACTGCCCCTCCCCTCTTCTTCCCCTCCTCTCCTCTTCCCCCTCCCCTCCCCTCTTCCCTTTCTTTCCTGTTTTTTCTTTTTTTCTTCCTTTTCCTTTTCCGTTTCATTTTCCTTTTCTCTTCTCCTTTTCTTTTCTCCTTTTCTTTTCTCCTTTTCTTCTTTTCTTTTCTCTTTTCTCCTTTTCTTTTCTCTTTTCTCCTTTTCTTTTCTCCTTTTCTTTTCTCCTTTTCTTTTCTCCTTTTCTTTTCTCCTTTTCTTCTTTTCTTTTCTCTTTTCTCCTTTTCTTTTCTCCTTTTCTTTTCTCCTTTTCTTTTCTCCTTTTCTTTTCTCCTTTTCTCCTTTTCTTTTCTCCTTTTCTTTTCTCCTTTTCTTTTCTCCTTTTCTCCTTTCCTTTTCTCCTTTCCTTTTCTCCTTTCCTTTCTCCTTTCCTTTTCTCCTTTCCTTTCTCCTTTCCTTTTCTCCTTTCCTTTTCTCCTTTCCTTTTCTCCTTTCCTTTTCTCCTTTCCTTTTCTCCTTTCCTTTTCTCCTTTCCTTTTCTCCTTTCCTTTTCTCCTTTCCTTTTCTCCTTTCCTTTTCTCCTTTCCTTTTCTCCTTTCCTTTTCTCCTTTCCTTTTCTCCTTTTCCTCTTTTCAAAAAGGAGTGGAATTAAAATCAGTCTAGAACCCAGGTACTAAGTTCCTTCATCTGTACATAAGCGTTTGAGTTCCCTCTGATACAAATCTCAGACATTCAAGAGTTGGGAAAGGGAAAAAACAGACAACAGACTGATTTCCTGCATGTTGGTGAATCCCTGTGCCACCTGGGGCAAAAGGGTTTGGAACAAATCATGTGTCATACTTTATTTTGGAAAGAGATTATAGCTATCAGTAAAGTTTCATGAGAAGGTGAGACAACATACAGAGTGGTAATGGCCTAAGGCTGACATTGTACAGTTCTGAACGCTAGAGTGAGATCTCACAGAGGAAACAGTAGGTGGAAGAAGCCTTTTAAGATTGAGGAAGTCAAAGTCTGTCAGTTATTACTGGCCAGAGGACTGAGAACTGAAAAGAACATTAAAGGAACCATAGTTCTATGTGGTGATAATCCCATCTCCAGTAGGGAATATAACATACACAGTATTATGGAAGAGAGATGGATGTGTGACAAAAACAAATGACATTCTCAAGAGTTTGTAGACTGGAAAGCTTAAAAACTTTTCTGAAGCAATGGCTGTATGCCAGTATAGCATAGGTGAACCTGAATTTGATCTACATGAGTTCAGTTTGGTAGCAGAAACAGTCACAGCATGAGTTCCTTATTGGCTAATTTGCTGTCACCAGGAAAACTTGCAAGGAATGTGTTACATGGCTACCTTAAAGCCATTAAAATGTAGCAGTAGTCTACTTCTTATTTGTTCACAGTTTGCTAATTGCTGTGTTATCCCAGAAGTGTTTCCCTCTACTATGGCGTACATATTCTTTACAAGAGCATTGATAGCAATGGAATGTATAAAAGCTCATATTCAGGATCATGACTTTCTTCTAATAATGTAAGTTGGAGCATTACAGTAGGAGGCTTTCTTTATGCTGCAGCTGATGTCTTTCATTCAATAGGAATGTTAAAATTACTATACCAGGTAGCCTAGACCTTCCAGTAACTAGAAATTTCCTAGGAGTCAGTTGCAGCATAAGAAAAATGAGCAGTGCACCTTAATAGGGTTTGATTTTGTTTCTTCTCTTTTAATTAGTCAATCTGTAATGATTTTTTTATCACTTTTTTGTAAATGTAATTCCTGCAGTCATCTGAAATAATTTTGAAGAGCTAGATCGCCTGTTTATTTGGTATGATTTGTTAATATGATCTTTAAATATCTTTCACAGTGGTTTTATTCCTGCCTAAATAAATTAAGCAATTATGTTAAATAGTGTTAAATTGACAGTATTTTATCTGTTTGAAGTAGTAAAGAAAAAAAGAGGAATGCTATTGTGTTGCTAACAGCACTTAAAGAAGTATTACTACATTCTTGTATATATTGCTTGCTAGTAATTATTAAATAGAATGAGTTGATTGTAAATAGCTTTGTGTATAAAATGAAGTAGCAGGTATTTGAATTGCTACATCTGCTCCAAACTTAGGAAGATGCTTTATTTCTTGTTCCAGACCGTTTAATAAAAACAGACTAAATCTGCATCAATCTGAAGTGTAGCTATCCTTTTGAAAGGCTAGTAATCCTCTGAAGTGTTGGAATTTTTTTAATCTCATCAGGACAAATTTTTAGTAAATACCATGCTATATCTAACATTGCATTCTGATTGCACAGTAAATCTGACATTAGAATTGCATTTCGCCTACTGTGTGCTCATTTAGTAATTGGCAAGTATTATGGCACCTGCAGAAAGAACAGAATGATCTCTGAGAATCTATTCTGAATGTCAGTTACCTTTAATCCTGCTAGTGCAATGCTAGATGTTTTACACAAAAGGTCGTGATCTCTTAATGGTGGTGATGATTAGGAGCCGTTGTCTGTAACATTCTTGAAACTGTATTAAGCTCTGAAATTATTTAGGTAAATGACATAATTGCATTTTTAAACTCTAATTTCTTTTTTAAATTCAAAGCATCCATAGTTTTGAAGGGAACATGAAGGGATATGTATCTTTTTTTCTTCAGTTTGCTGATTTTCTTATATGCTGGTTTTAGTTGGGGTAGAGTTAATTTTCTTCTGAGTAGATAGTATGGGCTGTGTTTTGGATTTATGCTGGAAACCTGTGTCTGTAATACAGGGGTGTTTGTTTCAGTTGTTACTGAGCAGTGCTTAAAAGGGAGTCAAGGACTTTTCTGCCTCTCACCCCACTAGTGTGTAGGCTGGGGATGCACGTGAAGCTGGGAGGGACCCCGACTGACCAAAGGGATATTCCAGACCATAAGGCATAATGCTCAGCGTATAAAGCTGGGGAAGAAGAATGAGGTGGGGAGGATGTTCAGAGTGATGGCGTTTGTCTTCCCAAGTAACCATTACACATGATGGAGCCCTGCTTTCCTGGAGGTGCCTGAACACGTGCCTGCAAGAGAGAACTGGTGAATGAATTCCTTGTTTTGCTTTGCCTGCGTGCATGGCTTTTGTTTTACCCGTTAAACTGCCTTTATCTTACCCCATGAGTTTTCTCACTTTTACCCTTCTGATTCTCTCCCCCATCCTGACATGGGGGAAGTGGTCAAGCAGCTGTGTGGAGCTCAGCTGTCAGCTAGGTTTAAACTATAGCAGCTTATTTTCTACTCATTTATTTATTTATTTGCTTATTTATTTATTTCTTTATTTTCCCCAAGACTGTGTTCCTGTGGGAAGTTCAAATTAAGTAGAAAATGTATTTTGTACAGATTCAGAATTCAGAGACCTTAAGAGGAGAATAGTTTGCGGTGATCGGTGAATTACAATTTGAAATACCTCCTGTGTATTTCAAATTCATGTGGCCCCACTGATGGCTCAGAACATGGTCATGCATTGCCACATTTTTTCTTACCTTCTGTTTTCCTGAGATGGGGGAGGGAAAAAATAAAGAAGAGCCAAAAGAATGGAGATGGGAATACAACAGGAAAAGGAATGGCAGGACAGGTTGTAAGTGGTAAGGATGACAGGAGAGCTTTTAATATGTAATTCACCTCACTTGGAGTATTGTGTGCAGTTCTGGTGTCCTCAACATAAAAAGGACATGGAACTGTTGGAACAAGTCCAGAGGAGGGCCATGAGGATGATCAGGGGACTGGAGCACCTCCCATATGAAGATAGGTTGAGAAAGTTGGGGCTGTTCAGTCTGGAGAAGAGAAGGCTGCGTGGAGACCTCATAGCAGCCTTCCAGTATCTGAAGGGGGCCTGTAGGGATGCTGGGAGGTACTGTTCATTAGGGACTGTAGTGACAGGACAAGGGGTAATGGGTTCAAACTTAAACAGGGGAAGTTTGGATTGGATATAAGGAGGAAATTCTTTCCTATTAGGGTGGTGAGGCACTGGAATGGGTTGCCCAGGGAGGTTGTGAATGCTCCATCCCTGGTGGTGTTCAAGGCCAGGTTGGACAGAGCCTTGGGTGATATAGTTTAGTGCGAGGTGTCCCTGCCCATTGCAGGGGGGTTGGAACTTGATGACCTTAAGGTCCTTTCCAACCCTAACTATTCTGTGATTCTATGATTCTAATGTTATGGCTGGTTCAGGCCATTGAGGGATATCACACCCTTAGCTGGAAGGTGGATTTAAAATCTACAGAATTTACTTCTACCACATGCAAGTATGTTCTTGGTTTCCAGTGGTGTCCAACTAACACAGCGTTCTACTGCTGCTGTTTGTTATTCTCTGTCAGGTTTGTTTGATACCATGGCATTCTTTTATGCATCTATCACGCTGTATTCACGTGAATGAAAATCTGTTTCTGGAAACTTCAGCTTACTGAGTATTACCAGAGTACCATATGAGCCTCTAGAGGTACATTTATGTCAGCATTCTGTAACAGGTCTGTCAGACATCTCAGGCATTTGCCTAAAACACTACCTTTTAGGTTTCTCAATGCAGATGCTGTTTCACTGGGCTTTGTTCAGATCCTTTTGACTTTGGACATACTGTGAGCCCCAGTTGGGCTTCTGTTTCTAATTATTTCTGGAATTGATGCTTCTTCTTCAAATGTAATTGCTTTAAACCTCTCCTTTTAGGAGACTTCTGATAATTTTTAGCTTTATTCTTCTTAGGCCTTTGGCTTAGCACAACCATGTGATAAAATCATCTGTACTTTTGCTAGGGTAATCAGCTCTTAGATAGCCAACTCAACTGCAGAACATAACCTTCAAACAGATTCTAGAAAGGGTAAATGACCCTGTACCACCTCACTACTTGTCAGTTCTAGGTAGTCTTACTGAGCTGTGAGAAGCTTTCACATAAAAAAAAGGATATGGAAGAGAGAAAAATCATATGCTTCTGTTGCCATATATAAATATTCCTAAATTTTATTCAGCTTTCTTCTAGGTCATTTCAAATCCTGGTATTCCCAGGTTTGTCATTTCTTGATAGCATCCCGTTAGGATAAGGAATGAGGCCTGCTGTAAGTGACTCTGTATGTACTTGCTGAAAATGGTGGTGCTGTATGTCCAGATTTTCATTTAATTTTGAACCCAGCAGCATCTTTTTGTTTAGTTAAGGCCAGTTGCGCCATTGCCAGCTGACACATTTTTGATTCACAGAACAATACAGATGACAGGTTCGGCCATGTGCAAACTGTGACTTGCATAACAAGAGAACTTTCCTGAAACTCCCTGAATGGAAGTCCACCTATTCCACATCAAAGCGTAGAAAGCTCTTGGACTTGGGCTGGCTTGGTATAACCTAGTGTATTTAACTTAATAATATGGTAATAATACCAATATTGATGATGATGCTCAGACCACAGATCTTTCTTCAGTAATTCTTCCACGATCTGTTTCAGATGGTATAATAACTTTTAGAATTTTAAATTTTAAGCATTTCCTATACATAATCCTTCCTGTATATTTTTCTACATTCCTTTCTGCTTCAAAAATTGAAAGAAAAACTAACTTGTTTCTGACAGTCAATTTATAGTTTAATCCCCTTCAAGTTTATTTTGCTTTCTTGTGTTCTGTCAGGATGCTGCAATTTCCACACAAGCTGCAGATTTCACGTTTCAAAAGGATCTTTCTAAATGTAACTTTCTTTAGAGCTACTTCTGGCATGCTGAGTTTGAGGGCCAATCTTGAACTGCCTATCACTGCTTTCCAGCACCAGTTTCACTGTGACACTCACAAGTTCTAAACTGCTGCTCTAAAGCTCTTAAAAACCTGTCTTTTAACACTACTGTGCTGCTGTAGCATTTGAAAAGAAAAAAAAAAAACACACATTAAAACTGTGAAAGTGTCTGGAAAACTACAGGTTTGAGGCTTTCCACAAGAGTATGATGGAAAATTAATTGAAAACTAAAGTTTGAAAGAGGAACCATATTTGCTCACAGTTATACTCATTTAGTTGCTGTAAAACCTAAAAAGATTGTAGGAAGCAATCTGTTCCATTTTCTGTTTTGTCAGGTTTTAGTAAAAAGAGTAAATGCTTCTAAAATTAAGCATGTAGATAAACTTTTAGGTGTACTTTGATGTACTCATAATTTCATGATATTTTAGATATTGTATGATTTTCAGTTACATATTTTTGCTTCTCTAATTTCTCACATACTTAAGCTGAATAACCAACATCAGTTTCATATTGTTAAATGCTATTAATCCAGTCAAGATTTATTTTCTTCATATATATATTCCACATAGTTTTAAATACATTAAATAAGAAAGTAGCACTGCTTGTGTATCCTGTCTAATATTCATGAAATGACAATATCCTACCACACCTCTTGAGTCTTCCAGTTAAAATTTGGAAGACTGCTGGTATTCTTTGAAAACTGGGGGGAGGTTTTGGGATTAGGTGACATAATTGTAGTGGAAAGCTGGTGATTTAGGCAAATGCTAGGATCGTTGAAACATCATTATTTTGTTGTCTTGTTTCATGATAATATCTAGGGGAATTATTCATCCATTTTTGGCAACTAGCTTGTGAAAACATTATATGAAATACAAATATTTTCTTAAAGATTTTTTTTCTGTACAATAAACTGTAAGATTTTTTTTTTTCAAAGCAAAAGAAAGTATAAGTAGATAAGTAAAACACTTCTTCCTAAACCAAAGGTTGATTTAGTTGAATGTATCCTTGAACAGTTATACAATATCCAGCCTCTAACTATGAAAACAGAAAAAAAAATTGCATAATTAGAAGGAAATCTGGCTTCTTTAGCATTATTCTTTTTTAAATTATTATTATTAATGAAAAGTATACAGAGACTTTGGATTCATTGAATGATCTTTAAGGTCCCTTCCAACTCTAACTATTCTATGATTCTATGGAAGTGGTTCAGAAAGGAGATGACACTTTTTCTCTTAAAAATCTTAGGCTTGTGTTCAGCTTTGTCTTTTTCCTCACGCAGGGCAGTGCCTAGAATCTCTTCCCTTGCTTTTTGTCAGGGATTTTGTTTTGTCTTGTTTTTCATGGTGCTCCTCTTTTGTTCTGCAGCAGATAATGACTTGACAGTGCCAGACAACTTGTTTTAGTTGATATTTTCCATCCCTAATATTTGAAGAGACGATATTCCTAAGTCAAGCTGAATGTGAGGCAAGGTTATTATGCTTTTAGAAAAAAAATGGAAAGTCTTATGACATGAAAAGCATGTTCAAAAGCTTCTTTTCAAAAAAGAACAAATTATGAACAATTACTAAGTATTATGAAATAATAAGTGTGTATCTTGCATTACTGTCAGGATTCTCTGTGTTAGAGTCACTAAAGCAAAATTATTACTGTTTATTTTCAGTGTCTTTTCTAAAGGTATGTAAACTTCTACCAATAAATCTTCTGAAACTAATATAGCTCTATTTTCAGCAATCCATTGTTTTCCAATGAGTTTAATTAATAGAGGATTTTTTATTGTTGTTATTCAAAACTTTACTACCTTAGTGTCATTCTTTACCTATTAAAATGTTGTATGTTTGATGTTTATTTACAAGATTTGCTTAGATTATTAGCACTGCTGTAATTTTGAGATTTCCTGTAGGATGAGAATACAATTTCTTACGTCTATGAAAAAACATCAATTATTTTAATTATATGGTTATTGCATATAGTATTCCTACACTTGCTTGTGTTAAAGAGTTGCACTTCAGACAGTGATGTTATGAATTTGTAACCTCTCACCTTTTTGCTAAAAGCAGAAGCGTGGTATGTATAAGGCTAACCTAGGGAACTGAGTGGAAATCTTGAAGGACAGGCAACTCTTGACTGGGAACAGAAGAGTTTTGTCTAGGGAGGCCCATTCAAGCATCATCTGCCATCAAAGTACCATAAGGTTTCTTGTCTGGGGGAGCTTCTTTACCTCTTTTAGTTGAGAACAAGAAAGAATATGAGAGCTCTTTTCTGACCTACTTCAAGCTTTTCTAATGGGAAGTAGCTACTAAGTGGGGACACTGATGGGTTGACAGTTTATATTATTTCTGCTTTTCTAGTTTTTTGTTTTTCTTTTCTGATATGTTAGATTAACTTTGATACAACACTTGACCTTCTGGATGCAAAATCTGGATGCTTAAGTACTAAGTTCTCCGTCTTTGTCATTGTCATTGTCTCAGTTTCCACTTGTAATTAGCATCTTATTCATAACCACATCTGAATCATCTGTCTTCCATCCTTTGGCTCCCTGAAAGCTAAACAGAACACTGACAGAGAAATGGAACTTTCAAGATGGGGTGGAAGCTGAGGCAGAACAAAACATGTAGTAAAGTCTGTTGTCAGATTTATTTTTTTTTGTGACGTGCTGCAGTTGAAAGTCAATGTAAATTGTATTAAGGCTCCTTTTTAGAGGGAGGTATACATCCGAGGGAGCTAAAACCAGGGGGTTTTTGCTTTATGGTTGAATTGACCAGCCTATTTCCTCTGCTTTCCCACCGTTCTGTTTTGCTGTGAGTTTACAGGAATAGAGGCAATCCCTCCTCCTCCGACAGGAGAAAAGCTGCAAGAAAACCCTTTCTTTAATACTGAAATGTTCATAACTGAGAAATTGCATTAAATTATTTTTATGGGTTTTTTTCGTCCTGATAGTGTCTTGCATGCAACTGTCGGGTCTAGAACTTTTTTTGTGTTTGTGTTGTTTTTTAATTAGCAATAGGCTTAAGTAGCCCATTTGTTTTGGAAGGACCCATACTATGATAGATACTTACACAGTCTATTTCAGACTCTTTTCTGAAAAAAAAAAAAAAAAAAAAAACAAGAAAATCCCCCATATGCTTCAGCTTGTGAAGAATTGACTTTTTTTATTCTGGAATAATTTTTAAAAAATGACATCTATGAAAGAAGTGACAGGTCAAATTTATGCCTTGTAGATTGCAGTAAAATAGATTAATAAAGTTCCATTACCCAAGAAGGTTTCAGGTGTTTGGTTGTTCTTTCTCTAAATGAGATTTCTTAGTGGCTCATTGAATAAAAGATGAAACCACTTTGAAAGTTGGGGCTGGGGGTATAAATTTAAGTAAGGAATTGTAGGTGATGTGAATTTCGCTTTAGATATGGAAAGAGGGTATTAATCAGTTTGAGTTTGCTTGGCAGGTGAATATTGCCATGGTTAATGACGATTATGATTATTGGTGGGGGATATTAGAGAAATACACATTTCAAATCATGAAACAAAAAGCAATTAAAGAGAAATGCTAATCAGCTAAAAACAGAATCCTCAGTCGTGGCAGTTGGCAAGGTAATTACCTTTTAATCAAATATGACACTATTAAAATCAGAACAGATATTTCTAGTAAAGTCTTTCATGAATGCCTGCCTTAAGGTATTTTAGAGATGCTTATCAGCATGTTATTTAAAATGTGAACAGCAATTAGAGATAACTTCTTTTATCCTCCTGTGTGCTTTCTTATTCCATGGATGTTGTTGGTTTTGTAAATTTTAATGATCCATGTAGAGCTTACTTACATGCTTGTAGATCATCCAGTTAAAAGACTTGCTCTGTTGTTTCAAAGTAAAATGCCTATTACCCAAACATACATGCCACACTCTAAAAAACGTTTGTCTTGTGCTTAGGACTTGAGCGCAACAATGAGTAGCCTAAATAGGGATTTCTCCAAGGAAGAACAAAGGGTCAAGAACAGAATTCTGTGTGAGAATTAATCTTCTTTGTTTATAAGATGAGAATGTATTGCAACTTGAAAAAACAGTTCAGTCGTTCATGAAATGTATTTCCACTAACTACTTACTCGGATGGGATGGATAGGGTAAAACAGTGTTGGTTTTATTGAAAGCTTAGCTTTGTTAGCATTACCTTAGCAAACAAAAATTTACTAAATGCTTATCACTTGTTGATAGCGTTTCCAGCCAGTCACTTCTTTCTTACTTTTCATTATGATGATCTAGAAACTTTTTTCCTAAAAAGTGATGATGTCAAATATGTCTCCATTAAGGGACTTGTTTTTATACTTATGTTCCTTTTAGGACAACTGTAGTGGTAAAATACAGAAAATAATTTCAGAGAAGCATCCCTCCTATACAGAGTCATAGCGAGCACAGAAATATTTTTTCCCTAAGGAGGGGATGGGCTGAGGGGGATTTTTGCTGAAAATAGCTGAATGGCAGATTTGGTTCTGTTCTGTCCTCCATCCTTAACTAAGTGATCACAGCAGCTGGTGCTAACGTAGTTCCTACTGCCTCTTCTTCCGTTGAGAGGAAATATTAACTAGGCTTTAGCAGTTCCTGTTGTTTATTTCAGTCTACCCTTTATGCTTCTCTGAAAAATATGCATGTAAAAGAATAGAAATACCAATTGTTAACACTTGGTGTTTCAGTGAAGTTTGAAATAGAATTTCTCGGGACATTTCTTGGGACCTTGCTAGCAAAAAGTTACTTCTCTGATGAATGGGAAAAGTTTGCCAAGAAATGGAAGTGACAAAAGTTGCAAGAAAAAAATGTTAAGAAACAAAGGTGTTAGAATAGGATGGAGGTACTTGGGCAGAACATTTCTGTGCTAAAATAACTGACTTTGAGAAGTGTCAATTTTATCCCTTTCTAAACAGCAGAGCTGTATAAATACTTATCTTTCCAGTCGAATTAAAATTTGTATTAGTATGCCAGTATTTTATATAGCATTATGTTGTGTATAATTATTTTTTTGAATATATGTTTAAACTTACTATCTTCATGGGACTAAAAAAAGCCTAAACAGATATTACTAAATTACAGGAATAGAAAAGGAGGAAAGGTTTTTGTCCTTAATCAAGCATAATGATGCTTCTCAATGAATTGTAATGGTTTTAATTTTGTAAAAAAAATCAGCATTTCAACATTGCATTTTAAACCAAAAAGAAGTTTTCCTGAGCTGGAACTGGTTTTGGCTTATTCCAGAAAGTATGCAGGTGTTGCTGATGCTTTGTCCATACCCTATATAGTGGCATGGAAGCAAATACTAGTTGCCATGAACATACTCTCCTTCTTTTCATATAATTTTTGTTTGCACTGGTAAAGTATTGTCTTTGTTCTGTAGATCCTTTGATATACAAAAGGAGTAAAACTTGTTTGCATATACTCAGAAGGCAGCATCAGTCTTCTGCATGTGAAAATTCGAGCCCTAACAGACTTCATCACTAGAAATACGAATCGTGGCTGGTAAATGGCTTAAGACTTGTACAGAGTTTCTTCCAAGCTAGTATTTATTCTCCTGTTCTTTTTTTATATTGCTGTTATTGAGGGCACTTGAATAAATTATATAAATGTGCATGAGCCACTAAGCCAAGAAAACAAAAATATTCTAAGTGCTGGTTTTGAGCTTAGAATATCACTTGGGATTTTTTTCTGAGTCTGGTTGAATAACCTTCAGAAATTGCATCAGCCATTCTGTGAAGGTTATTTCAATTAATTCTGTGCCTTCAAATACCTAGTTTTGTCCAAAATTTTGCTAATATATTCTATATAAATAAATCAGTCCAGTAAGACAGCAGTAGCTTGGAATTTAATCCAGGACCATCTGATCTGTTGCCTTGCAGAGAGAAAGTATAATAAAGGCCCAGGGGCTTAGAACACAGATGGCTTTTAGCATTATGGCTGTCAATGCTTCCTACATTTTTGAGCAGTTTCCTTTAACATATTAGTACATGGTTTTATGATACCATTACAAAGAAGGTTAGAGAACTTCTTCCCTGCTTTCAAATTATGTAGTAAGTAGGTGTGCTATTCCAGGTGATCACTCTGTAATGTAGGAAAAGCTTGGAGAATGAATTTCAGCCAAAAGCTTTGACACTTCCTACATTCTGAACTTGGTGATATAAATATATGAATTCTGATTGGCAGATCATCAAATCCAGCCAGGAGGTCCTTGCACCCATTGTTTCCATCTTGTGTAAAGCTTAATCTTATGTAATCATTCCGGTTTTTTCTAATTATGTAACTTTAAAGTTTGTTTGGATTGAGTACAATTTCAGAAGTTAAATTCAAAACTGAGGTGCATGCAAAATGCATCTTACTGCTAAAAAACACATTTCCAAATACTTAGGAAAATTTGGCAAGGACTGATCTCAAAAAAAAAAAAAAGTGTCCAAAATCCATATTGCATACCCATCTGATCAGTAAAAATACTGATTATATTAAAATTCTTTCTGAAAACTGGGGTTAGTTATAAAGTTCTGTAATGCTGATGTTAGGTATTTTGGCTTTGTCGTCTATATATATATAAAGGTTTGCTTTGCGGATATACCTTCTGAATTTTCTGGATGGACTAGCTGTGTATGTACCATGTACATATGTCACTACCCACTTATACACATTGATGAGGTTAATAGGACCTGATTGCCTCATTAGGTCACAATAAAGGTATGCCTCTACAAACTGTGTGGCATAAATTTGCACTGGTAATAATTGGATCAATTAGTACTACAAATAACATCTAAAGAAGAAATGGAGACATGTTTTGTTCAGATTATATTAAATGGGTTGCTAAGGTTAATAAACCTTGAGGCAGAGAATGTTCTAGACTGTTGGGGGGGGGAGGATTTATGGTTTTATAAAACAGTATTTCAAAGTGCATTTGTCCCCTGAAAAGCAATTACCTCAGAAAATACTTCCTCCTTTCTTACCCTATGTCTGCAAAGTCAGTTCTGTGTGACTAAAATAATTTTCCTTTAGTGCAGTAGTATTTGCAGAGGAAAGATAATTAGTTAGCTTGTGGTTTCTATTATCCACAATCAATTACATAGTTTATGAAGTTGCAATTAGTTGCAGTTTTTAAGACCCACTGAAAGTAACACAATTGCTTAACTGCTTGGAAGAACCTGAGGTTATGGGGATAAGAGAAGTGACATAATTTACCTTTCTATAATACTTTCTATTGATTCCTCATGTGAAAGGAAGATCTAAGTGAGTTTACAAGGCAAACGCTTTAGAATCAAAAGATTTTGCTTGTAATGTACTTCCAATATCCAAATTACAGGAACTAAAAGCATAGAACTGCAATTTTAAGGTTCTAAATAGTAATTTTTCTGGCCATCAATCATATTTTATCACTGTAAAGAGTTTCAGGACATGGTACATCAGAGGATCTAGTTTAGAATGGGATGAATTACATCCTGAAAGTCCCTGAGAACTACTTGGTTGCCAAAACTCAGATTTCTAACTGGTACTCCTAGCTTAGAGCTAGGATGTAAAGCTCTGATGTAAAGCTCTGCTTGTGCACGTGCCTTGGATACTGCTGGACATCGAAAATGGCAATAGATACTGGCATTCAAGCAACTGAATCCCACTCTGGTTACCTCTATTGTCTGAATGAGGGACTCTCGCAGCCCCTTGGTGCCCGTGTATGGTCAGATGATTCCTACACTGAAGGTCTCAAGAGCAGCCTTTGTAGGCCTTGAGAAGCATCTATTCCCTGGAAATTCAGGAAATTGCTAATAGCAGTTATTTTCTCGATACAGAAAGCTGTAACTTAGTCTAATAAGTCTAATAAGCCAAATAAATACATTTATTTCACTAGTATTAGTTAATGGTCAAAATAGTCAGTGTATAGACATAGATGTTCCAGAGTCAGATGCTTGGTGTTTGGAGAAACAGACTCTCTTGTTACCTCTGCTTTAGAAGAAGGTTTTCCCTAATTACATAATTTGATTTAATTGAACCTCAAAAGTATGAAAATACTTAAAATATTTTTCCTCTTATATTTTTTGCTGTTTGTTGTGACGTGAATGTCAGTATCAAATTCTTGACAGCAGCTTTTGAACTGCAAATTCTTCTTACCAGTTTCTAGAAAGAGAGAACTGGAGCATACAAGGCTAGGGGTAATATTTTTTCAGTGATTAAGCTGATTTTCAAGATGTCTTGAAAACTGAGCAGAATGACTTTGCTACTTAGAGGTTTTGCAATAGGTTTGCTGTCGTGTCCTAGTGGTGTCCCTGAGGTGAGAGTTTACCTGAAAGACATTACCTTCGGGAGCTTCAACACAGATTTTGCGTTTAAGACTTCCTAGCTCAGAAAGACAAAGTAAGTAATCCCTGAGCCACTATCTACTGCAGAGGAAGATAGTAGCAGCTTTACCTGAAGAAGGTAGAGTTCCTTCTTTTTGTTAGAGTCTACACTGGAATAAAAAATGACTTATATTATTTGTGAAAACAACTATTATATAGCAAATGTCATACTTTGGAAAGTCTAGCAGGATGCAGTTTAGGTTGGTAAAATGGATACTAAATCATAGACCCCTGTTAAAGCCTAGAACCATCTGCCTTTGTACCACAGGCCTAAACAGTTTGTCTATTTTTTTAAATACATCATTAATTTTCTAGCAGCTTTTACCTTTCAGTTCTGATAATCTATCCACTGTAACTGCAGCCTTTTCAGAACAAGGTTATCTCATATTACTGATAGATTTGCTGTTAAGGAGGACACAGAGTTCCATTCCAGGTATCTCCCCATGATTTAATTTTTTTATCTACAGCAGATATTCTGAAAGCTTCAGTTTGAAATTGCAGTTCCAAATACAGGACAGATAAATTTATATTAAATAAAGACTTTTAATGACTTTATGGTTTGATGAGTGAGCATATTTGACAAAACTACTCTTTATATCTGTCTCAGATACTTGCTTGTGTATTTTCTATTGAGAGTGAAAATTCGGACCTTTTATTTGCTTTCTAGAGGTGTCACTTGAATTTGAAAGTAAAAAAAAATACTTCTTACTCAGAACACTGAAATCCACCAATTTTAATTATGTGCCTAAACCAAACAAACTGTTTGGTGGTGGTGTAGGTCATTATTGTATGTCACAGCCTGTGGATAATTAGGTAGAGAAAACCCTCTGTGACTCATGAACAGGAGGTTATGTCGACTTTTCATTTTGTAATATGATGGAGAGATAATTGTTTGGCTCCTATCACAAAAAGGAAAAAAATTCTTAGAAGTAATTATACTAAGCATATAGCTGTTCTGATTATATACCACACATTTTAACATTATTCCTTAAGCTGTCATCTGAATGGTGGGCTGCAGAAATGTTTTCACGCTGTGCTTATTATTGATTTTTCTTTATTCCCAGATCCAGGCCATGTATGATATTACCCAGTATGAGAATATTTTTCCTTTGTGCATGATTCTGGAACAGCTTCTTCAGAATGAGACAGAAGAAAATAACATTTCAGGCACAAACTATGATGGAGAAGAAAAAATCAATTTTCTGGAGAACCTTGATCAAATTATTCTTTGTCTGTCAGACGAGTTCCCTTTGTTTTCTTTGTTTTTATGGAGGGTGTGTATTCTTTTGAACTCTGCTCAAATTCAAATTGATTAAAACAAGCAACCTACTTTTTAACAGTGCACTTGTTACAGGATTGCATAGGAAAGTTTTTGAGCCAGACAGGAAAATTGTCATTATTGGAAAACATTTACTTTAAACCGATGTGCTATCCAGCAGTTTCAGAGATAATGCGATTTATTTCCAATTTTAAATACAGAAAAAAAGTAATAATCCACATGCTGCTTTGAATAAATAGTTTCTCATATTGGAAAACAATATGTTGCTGTTTGCATACACAGTAAAGATGGCAACAAGGGAAGTTGTTTCAAGTGATATTTAAAATAAGCACTATGAATTTTAAAGTTAAGACATAAAGGGTGTATAGAGGTTCAAAGTTAGGAAACTGATGCCTGTCTTTTAAAGCGTTGTATAGCTTCTCTGTGCTTTAGAGACAATAGTTGGTTGGCTGAAATAAAAATGTTTATTTTTAAACTTGGTAATTTATCACCAAAAATTCGTATAGGGCAGACTTAATTTCTAATTTAATCAAAACAGTCCTTACCTGAGCAAAATAAAATCTGGTGCTCAGTTTTACAGCTTTCTTACATTCATTGTGTACTGTTCAGCTTTACTTCTGTATGCACAAACGTAGGCACCATAGGCCTAATTCACTCAGAGTTGATTAATGATTTCAAAGATCTAATCTGAATGAATTTAACTCTTTTAATGATTACTTTGAACTTTTCTGTTCAAAATTAATGAATATTGATAAAATCCCCTTTGTATATTCATGTATCATCTGATTTTTAAATTTGTATTTCTGTGTAATGAAATTATATTCCTCACAATAACTGAAGTAACATATTTTAAACAAAATCATCTTAAACATGAAGGCCTTTAAAATATGAGTTCAACATACCTTAACTGATCCAGCATCTGTGATAGACTGTAACTGTTCATGATGAATAGCATTTTTTGTCTAACAGATAAACAACATTTTAGCTTTATATCTGCTAGTAGTGCATATTCACTGTAAATAGAAAACATTTTTAGTATTAGATCTTGTCCTTTCCCTTGCACTTGCTTCATCAGCTTGGTTTTTGTGTCAGCAAAAATCTCTGAAATACCACTTTTAAAAATACTGTAAATAATTTCTTGTTAATTTGAATGCATTTATGTCAGATAATAAACCCTTGTTTTTATATATGTAAAATATATCAATATTTAAAAAATATTTACTTTGATCTTGCATTGGCTCCCTAAAGAGTGATTCTTACACTTGTTTAGACATGGGCCACTGTTCTGTTTCTTAAGCTTTGTATTTGGTATATTAATGTATTTGGTATATTAATGTAACATTTGTTTAATGCTTTCTTTTAGCAAACTTTCTTTCAACAGAAATGTTTGATTTGCAAAACAAGTGTTCCTGAATAGTCACATTAGAAAATTGGATAAGTTTAGCCAAATTAAAGAAAATAAATGTGTAAGTTTTGTAGTCATTCAGGAACTACTGTGCCCTTTTTGTTACTGCTTTACTTCTTTGTTCTATTCAGGTAGAGGATCAGTTCTTCCACCTCCCTCCACAGAGCTGAAAGCATGATTCCAAAAAGAGCAAGGAAAGGAATAAAGAGAAGGAACTGGTATCTAATTGATAAAATAATGTTCATTTTCATTTTTTTAAAAAGTTTCATTCAAAAGTATTTTGCAAAGACACAAAACACAGGAGGATACTGGAATATGTGTAATAGCAAAGCACGTATTGTTTCACTATTCCTGTTCTCAAGAACAGTTTCAACACTAGATTGCACACCACTGTGTATTTGCTGATCTATTGGCAATAAATATTTTGGTTATTAGTAAAGCGACTCAGGCACAAAGGGACACATATTTTCTTTATAGGTTGTAGCATTTTCTCACCAGTGAGGTCTCTATGCCACTAAAAGATCAATGGATATTTTGGGAAATGCATACATCCTTGGTAAGTCTTGAAGTGCAACAGCTGAAGAGACTTGTTTTTTGAAATCTTTTTCACAACATACAGAGAGAGGGGGGATTGTGTCCAGAGATGGAATAACTACATGGCACTTTCACTCTGACAGGGATTTGAGATGGTTTGTTATGCAGCTTTCAGAGTATTGGGGCACAATGAGAATTCCCCTCTTAATGCCATTGCAGCAATATAGGCACACATTAGACTCTGTAAAAGTGCTGTTAACTGGTCACCTGGGCTCTCGCTCTCCTTACCTATTTCAGTGCAAAACTAAATAGTGTGGTTGAACCATATTAATGAGCATACCTCAGCTTTTGTGGGAGCAATAACCTTTGCAACCAGAATAGTTACTAGGCAGATTGACGTCTTGTTTCTTAGAGAGATTTTTCACCAAGATGAAACTCAGCTCAAGATAAAGATGCACAATATGTGCATTTAGATGCTTCTGTGTAGTTGGAATGTCTTAAGTTATGAAACACAATGTACCCTAGCAGTCTCCAGCTACTACCTCAAAGGCCTGCAGATCTTTCGTAAGTCTTGCGTCACATTTTCTCTTTATGTAGATGCTTTGGAGCATCTTTAGTGGCACTATCACTAAATGTGTCTGTCTAGACAACTGAATCAAGCAGTGATGATAGCATGAGCGTACATACCTAGCTCACTGACACAAACATTCATTTAGGTATCTTAGTGCGAACTTAATCCTGCCCAGGTGATATCTTACCTGTTTGTAGCAGTAGGAAACCCTAAATTTAAGTCCATGCTCTTCAGACAAGTTCTGGTTTTGTTCAGTGACTGTTAGATGTAACTGGAGTAAACATCACTATCTTTAGTTTTGAAATAAAATAGAATGACTGAGCGAGTCCCTGGAGTTAGCTGTTACAGGTGAGGATTTGCGATCCAGTTTGAAGAAACCTTCCTGCAGCTTGGGCTGTAACTGTCTTAAAGTGCTTTAAATGGGTATGTCTACATCCAACTTTTACGTATCTGGCCTCCAGAGGGGACTGTCAAATCCAGAGAAAGTACCTATGGTCGTTGCTGAATGGAGACTATTCAGAGTCTCAAAAGAACAATCTCAACGTCCCATGTGCTAAGTTTATCATGTCTTAGGCCAGAAGAATAGGAAACATGAAAAAAAGTACTTGGTCTGGCCTGTCATCGCTCCCTGAAGTGTTTCACCTGAGTGACCCTTAGCTTTAGAATTAACAGTACAAAGATATGTCTTTTGCCTGGCCGATTTTTTTTTTTTTTTTTTGGTAAATATATGGACTTGAGAATTTGGGAAAATGCTCCTGAAAATGCAAATTTTTCAGACTTTGTATACATACATACATACAAACATATGGTTGAATTATGTATTTGTATGGTTGAATTAGCAGTGCTTATTAGTTAGTGGCCTAATAGCAGTCTGTGATTTTGTAATTTTTAACCCTGCCACATTCTTAGCTTCCCAGGTGGCTGTGTTTTTTACTCATCTTGAGCTGTTTTAGAAGGAATTTTATGGTAGAGTGTCTCTCTTTATGAGAGTAGAAAAATTGTGGGACAAGGAAAATAAACTTTTATTCTCGTACAGCTCCATTAACTGTTCTACTTTCTAAAGAATTCTACATGCCTACTAATGACAGCAGTGAGTGGGATTTTGAAGTGAACTTTGTCAGGATATTTTTGTAAACTTAATTTGGAATCATTTGGTAATCTGTGATTTGTTGGCTTTTTTCGAGGTTAGTTATTGCTCATATATGTTGGTAATGTGGAAATTAAATTATACCTTATTTTAATTCTGCAATATTTTTTTCTTTCAGTTATCTATGCATTGCTAGTTTATACAGAATACACTTTATAGCTTACTGTGGTGCAACGTTCAGGTGACCTTCATGTGATTATAGGAGAATTCAGGTTGGAGGGAATCTCAGGATCTCCAGTCCCACCACATGCTCAAAGCAAGGGCAGCTGTGCTGTCAAAGCAAGTTGTGTTCAGTATTCAGTAAGATACTGAAAACCTTCAAGGACACAGACTGCACAACTTCTTTGGATAACCTCTCCTTCTGCTGAACTGTCTTCATGGTGGAAAAAAAACATAATAATTCCTTATATACAGTCTGAACCTCTGTTTCATTTTATGCTTAGTGTCCTTAGTCTTCCCACCACCCAGAGCCTGGATCTGTCCCTTTGATACCTTCCCTATAGGCGCTAGAGGGCGCTTTTAGGTCCCCCCTGAAATTAACTCTCTCTCAGGCCGAACAAGCCCAACTCCCTTAACCTTGCCTCATAGTGCAAATGCTCCACTTTCAGTGATCTTAGTGGACTTTGAACATGCTTCAGTTTATCAACATCTTTTTACTTGAGGCCCAAAATAGGCAGTACTAGCCTAGATGGAGAAACACAAGTGCTGATGAGAGAGGGGTAATCCTTCCCCTTGATCTGTGTTCCTGCTGACAAAGCCCAGGATGCTGTCAGCCCTTGTTGCTGCCAGGGACGCTGCAGTTGTGAGCTCAGCTTACTGCCCACCAGGGCCACCAAGGGCTTTCCCCACTGAGCTGCTTCCCAGGCAGGCATTCCCATGCTGCGTTACTTCACAGGTTGAATACCTTGCACTTGTTCTTCCTAAATTTAGGAGTCTCTATCAACCCATTCTTGCAGCCAGCAGTTTCCTCTCAAGCACTTCAACTGGGGCTCCGGATTTGGTGTCATATGCAAATTTGATAAGGGGTGCACTCCATGACCTCCTCTTCAGGTCACTGATAAAGATGTTAAACAGGACATGTCCTGGGGTAGCTCCCTGTGTGACATTTGTCCCTCCATTTGTGACAGGCAGCCAGATAAAGTACAACCTTCAGCCACCTGGTTTTTAACCTATTCACCCACCAACAGGTTTTAACCACCTGTTTAACCTGGTTTGTGAGGACACTGAGCAATTGTCTCAGCACCTGTGAATGTACACCACCTGATTCCATCAATCTCACACAGAAATACCCTAACTTGATCTTCAGCTGGTCCTAATAGTTCCTGTCCTTGAACACTTGCACTAAGCAGAAAGGCCTAGGAGACTTTGACGTTGAAGACAAAGAAAGGCATCAACTTCATCAGCCTTACTTGTGTCTGCTTTCACTACAAGTTTAATCCTTCATAAATCCTTTATTTGGTTTAAAGCCATCTGTGATATACTGTGATGTAAATCAATCTGAAAATCATTGGTAATTAAGTTTATCTTTGCATTTCCAAGAGATCTAGCTTTGAAATTCCAGAATTAACATCAGATTTGTATAAAATAATCTGAAATTCGGTTTAGCTTAGCCTGTTTTAAAAAGCTATAGGTTGGGGTTGATGAATATATGTTTGTATTTTATTGATCTAGACAAGGGAATATAGATCTCTTGCTGGTATGGGAACAGAGGAATCAGAATGACTATTTCATCAAACAAAAAATACCTTACAGCTTCTGCTTTTTATTAGTTCCACAACTGTCCTGGGTTCAGCAGTAGCGGTTGTTTTTCTCCTGCTTAGTAGCTGGTGCAGTGCTGTGTTTTTGACATTCAGCCTGGGAACAGCGCTGATAACACCGATGTTTTTAGTTGTTGCTAAGTCATGTTTGCTCCGACCAAGGACTTTGTGTGTCTCATGCTCTGCCAGGGAGGAGGGGAAGCCAGGAGGAAGCAGAGACAGAACACCTGACCCAAACTAAGCATAGAGTTACTCCATACCACAGCACATCATGCTTACTATATAAACTGGGGGGCAGTTACCTGGAAGGGCTAGATCACTGCTAGGATCGGGCTGGGTATCGGTTGGCGGGTGGTGAACAGTTGTATTCTCTTCCCTTGTCATCATTATTATTGGTGGTAGCAGCAGTGATTTGTGTAATACCTTAGTTACTGGGCTGTTCTTATCTCAACCCATGGGAGTTACATTCTTCTGATTCTCCTCTCCATCCCTCCGGGTGCGGGGGAAAGAAGGGGTGGGGGGTGGGGAAGTGAGTGAGCACGTGCATAGTTCTGGGTTGCTGGCTGCACTTAAACCACGACGGCAACGCATGAACGTGTCTAACCTACAGGGACAGCTACATAGAACAAAACAACATTTACTTCTCAGAGGTGGAAAGCTGTACTCATAAGTTCCTTTACACCACAGAAGTGCAAGGCATTTTCCAAAACTGACTGCAAGGAAACACTGCAGTGCTTCTTGCCTGTGAGGTAAAATGGCAGTGATTTCTGAGTAAGGGCATTAAAAATACAGTATTTGCATGCAGAACCTCTTGTAGCTCTTGCACAGTAGCAGTTCTTTTAGCTATCAGCATATCCTCTCTGACAAGGAGAAAAGCAGCTCAGCCCGAAAAATAGACTGGGGAGAAGATGAAGAAGGAAGTACAGATGAGCAGGAGCCTCTGGCAATGCTGAGGTGCTAGGTGAGGAGTATGGGAATATCACATGACTGCGTGACAAAATGAGATCCTGTGCAAAGATACTGGTACTGTAAAAAAATATCATTTAACCTTCATTTCAGAGAGAAGAGGGAAAAGACATGGGCAAAATTAGATTGCTTTTAATCTAAAGCATTGTTACCTCACTCCCTCACAGCCACAAACTGGAGTCCAACGTAATCAGTTCTAACCCTTAAAAAACTCTCTGCCTTAGTGTGCCTTCGCAGATTTCAGTGATTAGCCTGATAGAGTAATTAAGAACTACAGTCGAGATAATAACCAAAGGACTGTTAACGTTAGTATCTTACTCTGTATCAATTTAATGGTGAAAAAAGATCAAATTTGTAAATAGTTTTAATTCATAATGCTAAGCACAAAATCAGGAAAAGCAAAGGATGAAGTTTTATAGGTTTTCCTTCAGTGCTTGTTTTCATTCTCTGAGCAGTCGTTCGTATATGTACCTTCACGTTTACTGCTCAGATAAGTCTTGCCCAGCTATATACTTGCAGCTTTCCTGGCTTGTTGCTTTTTTATCTGTAACATGCCGTAAGGGGTCTTCTTCTGTTTTGCAGCTCTTAATTGCCTTGATTTGGGACAGAATTTCTTCAACTTCATCCAGATAGTGTGCTTCACTTAAAACCTCCTTTAAGTCACCTCCCCTTACATACATTTTTTGCCCTCCTTAGCTACGTTTCCTTTTAGTTTTCCCTTTTTTCTTACAAGTAAAATCACTTAGTCTGCACCATCTTTTTTAATTCAACAAGCAACATTAGTTTTCATTCTTGTTTTAATTAAGCCATTCCTTCAATATGATTTCTTCCAAACTTGCTGATTTCAAATTCATCACAAATTCTTTTTGTTCACTATTGAAATAGTTGTACTGAAGAAAGAGAGACTCATTCCTGAGAAGAGCAATGTTTGCAAATCACCTGCTTACCAGGCCTGAGTTCATGTTTGAGATAACTCTTTCAAATTATACTTGAGGAAACAGTCTCTGCCAGCCAGGAAAATCCTCCAGTGAACAGAAATAGTTTTAAGACAAGATCTTTGGGGTTGTTCAAAAGGGCAGTCTTCTTTCTTTTCTTATTCCTGTAGTTGCCAGAGATTCACCTGACTTGATGAGTGCCCACCCAGCACCTCAAAGAATTCAGCTCTTCAGCATATGAGGTATAAAAAGCAGCACATGTGCATTCATCAGCATTTTCTCCATCACAACATGAGAAACTGTACACTGCAGATTTTAGCACTTACTCCTCCAGGAAGTTGTGGTGATTTCTTGCCTCCTCCTGTCAGCTGCTGTTTCTGGTGTTTCTGCTGTCAAAGCATAGTTTTTTGTGATTATCGTTAGTGAATTTAGTTATGTTCTTTGAAGACCTCCTTTCCAGCCTATAGAGACTGAAATTACTCTCTGTCCTCTAGAGTAACTGTTCTCTCCTGACTCTGGCATGGTGGTACTCAAGAGGAAACAACTTGAAACTCCTGTAAGTTACTGTTACGTACTGAAAGAAGGAAAGACATTGAAAGCAAAGGTATTATTACAAGGGAAATACAGAGCCTAATCTGTTTTCATCTAACATAAATGACCTTCATTGATTCAGTGAAGTGTTTACTTCATTTTTCTGCTGTATGCAGGTAAAAACTGTGTCAGCCTAATTTTCTATTTTTGCGACATACTGAATTAACAAGGTAAGTTTTCATCCACAGAAGGCTTTGAACAGACTTATATACTACTCCTTTTGTTACCTGAGTAAGATAGTGGGGCATCTCTGACCGTCACAGCCCTTCACTGCATCGTCTTCTGGAAATTGGTTACTTTTGGCCATTGGGTATTCTGGGCTTTGTCTTTAGTACCAGAGATGAGGAAATATATCTTGAACCAGAAAAAGAAAGAATGAGAGACGGATCTTGTAGTTTACTGTTTTTTTCATAGCGACTGACTCCTTTGAACTCTTTTGGTTCTCTTTTGGTTTGGTTTGGGGTTTGGGTTTGGTTTGGGGTTGTGTTTGTTTTTTTTTGGGGGGGGGGTGGGCAGGGGAGGGTGGAGGGAAGAGGGCTAACTCTTTCAGTAGGGGAAATCTCAGTACCTGTTTTCAGGACTCTGAATTTATAGGATATCAGGATGTTTCACTGATACCTCACTTGTACTCATTACTCATGGCAATGAGTCCTACCAAGATCAAAGATTTTCGGGCCTTAGAGATACCAAAGCGTCTTTCAGCTAATCTTTATTTTAGCAGCTATCCATAAAAACAGCTCTAAGGACCAAGGTAATTCCACACTGACCTTAGAGTGAGGCTCTCCTGACTTCACAATATTCTTTTTTAAAAGAAAGACAGGTGAAAACAACAAAGAAGCAAAAAGACAAACCCTGATGAGACATATCGGAAACTGTGAACTCCAGTGGAATTTTATAAAAGCCTTCTGCAGTAAGTCATCCTTTTAAGGGTCCAAAGGGCATGACCAAATGGTGCCTTGATTCTTTGCCATTAGGCTGGAGCTGGCCCAGGCAGCAGGAAAAGATTTCCAACCTAGTGCAGTCTCCTAAGCACTGTGCACTTCTGGGATCTGCAGCTCTACCTGGCTTGCATTACCAGGGCAGGCACCCCAACGCTTGCTTAGCAGGGCAGTTCTCTCTGCAGGCCTTCTTAAAAAAACTAAGCATGATCTGCTTCCTAAATACAGAGCCGGTTGCAGGTTTTCATATGTTCTTGTAAAAAATATGAACCTCACATAACTGGGCGATGGAGATTGCTAAAATCCCATTCAGTGTTTTTTCCTGTTAATGATCGCTTACTTTTTAAAGCAAACAAGAAAACTTTATTTCAAAGGAGACCTTGTTTTTCTCTTTTTGTTTTTGTATAAAAAGCTCTTTTGAGAAGGGAGAATTTATAAGAAATTAGGCAACATTTTAAATGTTAGCCTGCCACCATTAGAATATAAGAGAATAGATTCTTTTGTATGTTTTTGGTGCAGCAATTTGTTCCACTATTCAGAAAACAGGTTGTGCTATTTGATCCTTTAAAAGTCTACTCATATATTAGAAGCTAATAGAAGCACAAAGGAAGCCTGTTCCGCATGGATACCACTTGACTTCAAATTCCTTGTTACACTAAGGTAATGCTGCAAGCATTTCTGTGTAATATTAATATATGTTCTTGAGCAGTGTACTCAACTTTTTTCCTCCTAATGATTATGCAAACTAAAACTGACATCCAGAACAAGGAAGTAAACTGGCTATGAATTTTAGGATTCTCTTTGGCATTTCTATTTTTTTTTCTCCAAATGAGGAAGAAAATCTGTTTAAAATAATTTATGCTGTAATATGAAAATCACTTAAGGCAATAATTGAAACAAATAAGATGAAATATATGTCAGTCATGTCTATCACTGGGATTATTTTTGGCACTTTCAATTTTTTTCACTCATTCTAGTAAAGTTGAAGAGGGTCTTAGAGGCAGGTTACATTTAAGTAATTTCACTGTGAAGTTATTTCACTGTGAAGTTAATGATCCTATTCTGCACAAAGTGCCTTTATGGTTATTTTGAAATAAACCAAGGATTTACATTTTTAACAGGGGAAAGTGTTGTTGGCTGAAAGGCTTTATGTATTCTGTGACTAGACTGCACAGATGACACATCTGCCATTACTATGAATGTTTTCCCTCATGTCTTGAGCTTTGGTTATGCAGACCATACGTTGTGAGCTTACCTGCACCTGTTTGTCAATTAACAAGAAGATTGAAGTGCTGAAATTGTGTGATCACCTTCAAAATGAAACATTACCACAGTTTTCTTATGTCAGTGATACTGAAAAAAATAAAGGTGATATTTCACCTTTATTTTGGTTGCTGCAAGCATGCAGACATAACTAAGGGTTAGATTTTACCCTTAATCAGGGTAACTTTGGCTGGGGGCATTTTTCTTGTTTCTGGTTTATTAATTTATTTTAACTTCAGTACGCACACATAATTCAGGAATTAGCCGAAAAGCAGAGGCATGAGTTCTAAGCTCCTATAGCAATCCTGCTTCAAAGAGCAGAAAAAAGTATTATAAATTACACTGGTGAAGAGGCCTGTGCAGTTTCCCCCTTTTTTTTCTGTATGTCTTCTGGATAGGTTGTTTTCAAAAACATTTTGAAGAAAAGTGCTTATCATAACCTAACCATCAAATCCACTTTTTGGCACAGTGACAATTCATGTCAGCAGCACTTGGAAGGAAGATTAAAAATTATAAGTGAACAAATATCTTACTAATTTCCAGACTGATGAAAAACAGATCATTTTACATGTTGTCTTGGTAATATGCTACCAAGTGTTGATAAACAGGAATAGATCCATTTAATATTCTGTGTCCCTGACCAGATCTTAGATTCTTCATTTGCTTTCATTTATCTCTCTTGACTGTCCCCTGTGATTCAGACTTTCCAGGCAGCATTATTTGTGTTGATATCCTGTGAGCTGATTTAATAATAACTGTCTAATAACATTATAATGCTTGGAGAGTAGTAATTTTAGCTGTGACTGTACCTTGTTCTGATTTGTATGATTGCAGCCTTCCCTGTGCATGTTGCAGCTGCTTGTACAAAACCACATACATTGTGCTGAATACATTAGGCACTTAAAACCACTAATGCTACTGGGAGTTTTTGTGCATTAAGGTTCAGATGTACATCCTTTTATTTTCAGTGCAAGAAGTGACTAACCTCTTCTGACTGGTTTCTGATCACACTGAAATAGGTGTTTCAGCTAAAATGTGTCATGGTAGCTCATGTCAGCTGGGATGGGTTTTGGGTGTGAAGAAGAGCAGTTCAGTTGGGCATTATGATCCCAGGCAACTGCAGTCATACATGTGGAAGTAATTTTGAGAAGAGAACTTATCAGTCAGTTCAGCTACATTTAGGAAAAAATAAGAATGTCTGCAACCTTACTGACTCCTCTCCTCTTGTGCACTTTCTGTTGTCCTCCCTTCTCCTTCCTCATTTTCTTCTTGTGGTAGATACCTCTACTTACCTCATAGGTGCAAAGAATTACCCTAAGCCAATAGTCTGTTCAGCTTCTCACAAAATACATTTGGGGATATACCTTGTTTCTAGAAGTGACGCCAGGAGGCAGTAGTAAGGATATTCATTCTCTCTTCTCACACAGTAGCTGGGGGGGTCATCTGCCCAAGTGTGAAAAGTGTGGAAGATCAGTGATCCCTGTTCAGTCTTTCAAAGAAAGGCTTCTGGACAGATATTTTCAGAAAAGATATAATCTGTGGCTCCCAAGTACTTTCTTACCATTTTGTATTTAAGACACATCCTTCTTGTTGCTCTCCCATTAATTAATACTGAGTAGGACCTTGCTAAACATACTGGCTTTAGATGGCTCCTTGCCTGCTGTGCTTCCTGCTGTGATTCCAGTTCTGAGGTGTGCAAGATGTGTGCCACCCTTGTGAGGCCCAAGATTCAAAGGCTGCATCTCTAACCACAGCACCAGTGCCCAGGGCCTTCCTCTGTCTATCAACCCAACTTAAATTCTCATAGTCTTCTAATCACGGTTGCCATGTCCAAAGCAGCTGTTAAGGGATGATTCTTGGCCTGTGCAAGCACCTGAGCTGAATTGTAGGAAATCACAGGGTGAAATGCTAGACGACAAGTGCCAGAAGGGTGCCACCAGGGACAGTTCTGGTATTTCAGCAACAGGTGAGTTAACTGCTCTGCCCTGACACTCCCTAATTCAGTGGTACAGGCAAAGTCCTTATGTTCCTAAGGTAATGCAGAGGTTGAAATAGGTTTTTGCACAGACATGCCTATTTGGGTGTATGTGTTGGCAGTTCCCTAACATTTAGTTATGTGTTTACAAATTCCATCATAATGTTTGTGCCCTTTGCTTTAAATGTTATCCTACCCAGAAGGAAGTGTCACCAGAGGTTCTCAGAAGGTCTGAAAGGGGTGTCAGGGAAAGTCCTAGAGGAAACAAGGGAGCAGAGCTTTAGGTAGGTGACAAGCCACAATGCCTGAACTCCCAGGAAGGAGAATAAAGGGAATTTAGAGTAAAAGGATTCCTGAAAGTACATCTAGTGCCTGTGGTTCCAAAGTATGGCATGTGAGAGCTAGATCACAAATCAGCAGTTGCAGGCAGGAGATCATCCTGGGCTGAAACCTCAAGTATATTCAAGATTATTTTCTTCCTGGAGGCATTAATTCTATTTATTTCTGTTAACTGAAAAAATAATAAAAAAAAATACTAATTGTGGTGGGTTTTTTTCCCATGATTAATCTTTCCTGTTGATTTCTTTGACTTTTTTGTGATTTGTAAGTTTTGTCCTTATGTCCTGCATCTGTTTACATGTCGCTAATAATACACTTGCAGATCACTTAAGACAATGTCAAACGTTGTGGGTCTTAACACCTTCTTCTGAAATACACATCAGGATATCCATCTGCAGTCAATTTGCCAACATTTTTCATTACATTTTGTGAATGTTGCTTTCGTCAGTTTTTAACTTACTCAAGTTGTAGCAAGTATGATCCCAGGGGAAACTTCCAAGGGGAAATTCAAATGGCAGTCAGCATAAGGTCCACAAGGCAGAGGAGAATAAGCCAGGCTTGGAGAAACAATAATCAAAGGTAGGGGTCCTTTTATATATTCAGATTCCATATCCAGCACCTATTTAAATCTTTGATAGCATTGCTGATCTTATCCTTGTATCTACTCTGGTGTTTATAATCCTGAAGGAAATAGTAACTGTAAATGTGTTTACAAGCAGATTTTGAAAGTTACTTTTTAATTTCTAAAACTCGAAGCTAGCTGTACCCAGTTACTAACTTCTACACATTGAAGAAGCAATCCTCTAGCACAGAAACTGAAACTTATAAAGACGAAAAGCATGAACACACTAACTTGTGAATAATTTCAAAGAAAATATGTAAAGCGTAAGATTAATATGGAATGAAAGTGCTGACATATCAAAATCTGCTTTCATCCAGAGTTGTAATGAAATTCTGATAACACTTTGTATTAAATATAATTTCCGCAACTTTGCAGTTTCTCTTGCTTTTCCTACTGGAATCTTACCTCAAAATTTCGCTTTTATATATTTGGGGTTTTTTTCTGTTTTTAAATATATATAGTATATATATTTTATACATTTATTTTCTTTATCTTTTACTTGTATATTTATTTTTATTTTAGGCTTATTTCTTTTATGTGCCATAATTTGGTACATAAGTTATGCAAACATACTTTGTTATTAATATGCCATAGCAACTGAAACTTCCATTATTTGAATCGTTACTTTATTTTAAATCTTATAACAAACTGTTGTTCAGTTCTGCTTGAAATGTGTTGTCAATTCGGTTTGGGTGCCTCAAGTTTGAAACTTGAGGGGTTTTTAAAGTCGCTGACTTCTAAGTCTGTGGCACAGAGCAGCAAAAAAATATGTCTTTAAGTTTGATTTTTGAGTAGTACTTGCTACCAATCTGACGGCCATAATTTTATATAATTACAAAGTTTGCATATCTGACTTGAATTACTAGACTTCCTACAGCCTGTTTTTATCATTTGTATGTAGTTCCAGCTTAAATTCTGTAGTTGTTTTTTGCATTCACTTGTCACATTCAGAAAATAATTATATCCAACTTAAATACAGAGCAAGATTGCTTCAGTACTTTATATTCAAAAGAGCTTTAGAGTACAAGTGGCTCAATAAAGTACTAATAATTAAGGATTTCATTCAGTAGATCAGATTCCATTAAGTATGGCTCAAAGTTGTTTAGACGTGTCAACAATTAATTCTATAGAAAAAAATGTTATTCATTAATGAGTTGGAACCCACTGGTATACAACTCTTTAAATAAGTAAACTCTAATTATAATCAGAATATAGCCCTCTGATGGAACAGCTACAGTTTGTCTCTTTCTAAAAGCTTTTCCTAATGCCTCACTGATTTCTATTTCCTACTCAATAAATTATAGCCTAATTAGTGTGAAGCTTTGTTGTAGAGAAACTGCTTTCATTTTCTAAAATGTTAATCTTCTCAATTGTCTACTTTCGGCACTATTCCATCTGAAAATCATGCTGCTCTACATCAGAGTTGCCACTTAGTCTGATGTTACAAAATGCTGAGGTGATGAGGGGTGTGATTATGTAAGTATATATGTTTACTTATTGTCTCACAGCTACCTAAATATTATTTAAAGGTAGGGCTCATCAGCAAACAAAATTTTAATTTACTGATTTTTTTTTTACATTAAGTTACTTCCAGCACGGTAGAAAAGACAAAGCTTCAACCAAGACAGATCTCTTACCTAGAGCTCAGATCAAGCCTTTTGCTCATCTGCAATCTGGATAAGGCAGTATCTTGAACCTGTTTCTGTCACCTTGTCAGCTTAGTTTACAAATTGCCTGTCTCACAACTCAGGTATTCTTGCTGTGATTAAGATCTAATTAACCTGATATTTTAAACCTGATTAAAACTTCTACCCTAATTTAAAACCTTTCCCAGCAATTTTATATTTTTTTTTAATTAAAACTGCCCTGAAAAAAGGCTTGTCTTTCAGGAAGATATTTTTTCTACAAAAAAAAAGTTTTCTTGAAAGATCCCAGTCAGCCCTATTAGGTGCTGGGGGGGGGTTGTTGGGTGTGGGAGGGAGGGTTTGCTACTATAAATCATGCAGAGCGCTTAAAGATAATTTGTGGAGCAATTAAAATAGCTACTAAGATTTTATGGTGTGCAATTATGTTTCTTCCATCAGAACATCATTAGGAGAAAACTTGTTTGCCCTTGCAAGTAGAGCTTGTTAAACGTAAAGAAAAATGCGACTGGCAAGCAATAAAGGGCAGATTAAGGGACAAATAAGATGTCCAAGGGGTTCTTTATGAGCAGGGCTTTTTTGTGTGCTCAGCTTTTCTTTTTCTAGCCTTCCCTGGAATGAGAATAAAAGCTCAGAAATCCCACAAAAGCCCATATAGTTGGCTGACAGTTTTAAATGCAGCTTCATGCATAAGTAGTAAATGTACTAGGTTGTAGTTAAGTAAGAAAGTAGTACATGCTGAACTTGTGTATTCAATATTCTGATGTGACATTCCCCTGTTTTTTTCAGAGTTTTAGTCAATCTCCAAAAGGTATGGGGTTTGGAACTGTAGGCAAATTCAAGTTGGAAAGGACTCCAACAGTTCTAGTCCAACCTCCTGTTCAAAGCAGCATCAACTAGAAGGTTGGTCAGTGATTTATCTATTTGCATTCTGAAAAATTCTAAGGATGGAGACTGCATGACCTCTCTGGGCAGCATGTTCTGCTGTTTGCTTGGCCTCATGGTGAAAACATTTCTCCTTACCCATTCTTAATCTCTTTTGTTGCCAATTATCCTTGTTATCTCACTTCTTGTTTCCATGTATCACTGTGAAAAGCCTGGCTCTGGAGCCTCGATAGTCGTCCTGCAGGCACTAGGGGATGCTGTTAGGTCCCCCTGAAGCTGTAAGTCCTCCAGGCTCGGCTCCCCTCCTACAAGGCAGGTGCTCCAGCCCTGACCATCCTTGATGCCTGCACAGTTCCATTTTATCAGTTTTTCTTGCACTTGGAGGGGGGGAAGAGGGTGCATTATGGGCTGCAGCAGCACTGATACAGATTAATGAGTACAGGTCAGAGAATTATCCCTTCACTTGATCAGCTATTCTTACTGCTCACACAGCCCAGGATGCCGTTGGTGCTCCTTGCTGCCAGGTCCACTGAAGGCTCATGTTCCAGCTCGTTGAGCAGCCCCAGCCTGTACTGCTACAAGAGGACCTTATTTCCCAGGTGCGGCACACTGTCTTTCCTCTGAATTTCAAGAAGTCTCTGTTAGCATATTATTCTATTCTGTCTAGTTCCTTCTGAACAGTGGACCATTCGCATGATCAACTGTCACAAGAAAATTACATTTCTTATACATTTTATTTCTTAAGTGAAATAATGTTTTGGCAGGTGTATCAGGGAACTGCCTGAATAAAGTATACAAATGCATGCATAACATTAAGCATATATGCCAGAGTAATTCTACCCCAATCCAACAGTAATCCTTTTTAAAAAGTGTAGGTATACTGAAAGTAACACACATGCTAAGTAAAACTGAGAGCATTGGCAATTTCAGCACTTTTTCAGAAAAATGAGCTAAGCATCATACTACAATGCTGCAGAGTTGATAAACATATAGCTCATAAGAGGTGTGAGCTTTTAAAATATGAAATCACTGTTCTTCACATCCTGATACTGATAAGGTAACAAGAAAAAATAAAGACCAATAGCAGCTAATTGGTGGTAGGGTTGTTTGTGTTTTAAACTTCTTCATGATGAGACATAACATTTGGGGGAACACTGGAAAATTAAAATTGTTTAGGCTAATGAATAGAAGATATAGGGAAGCCATTAATAGCAGCTTTCAAGTACATAAAAAATGTATTTAAATATTGTATCTGATTCTCAGTTTTCTGTTCATATGTAACACTGAAGTTTACAGGGTTACTGGCATGAATCAGCAGAGTAGAAAAGAGTTGTCAGATGGAGGGAGCATCCTCTAGCTGAACTACTGCTCAAAAAGGATTGATTTAAAAGTGCAAACAGAACTAAGTAATGCTTTGCTCTCTGACAGAAACTTCAGCTTTCAGCTGAAATAAAAAAGAAAAAAGCCCAAATTAGTTTGAAGTATTCATTCTGTTTAACCCATTTAACAGATAAAAATTGAATTAGAACAAGGTCTTTTTAACAAAGAGAAATTGTCCGAACCGGTTACTCATATAAGACATCCCCATGTTTTAGGGAGAAAGTGAAAGAAGGAAAAGGAGGCCTCTCTGTTTACTTGATAGACTGTTCAAAAGTTCAAGGCATTTGTATCCTTGTTTTTTTTCTTGCTAGCAACCCCATAGAGTGCTTTTGCTGTCTCACAGCCTTTCCCCTTTTGGAGATTTTATTTTTCAAGACATAAGGGAGTCTGAGAGAGCGTTTTTCAAGCCCTTGGCAATGTCAACATTTTTAGGTATCTTTCTGGTTTTTTATGGCATTACCAGGAAGGGAGAATAGATTTGAGTTCTATCATTCCTGCTCTGTCCATAAGACACAGAATGTATGGGTTCCCTGCAGTTTCTGAGATTTACTTAACTCAGAGGACTAGTCTACCTGTGGTTTACTAGGTTCTAGGAAGTGAACTTGTTCTTCAATCCTTTCTTTGTCAAGGGAGTATTGCTTTTCAGTACATGAAACAGTCCTCAAAGTTGGTTCTGCTGGTGACTGGGAAAGTTAAATGTACGATTATCTCCTACTTGAGACTCTTAAACTGGGTAAATGAGTTATCAAGGTCCCATACAAGACTACCAGAAAGGGGACTATCCTTAGCTCTGTCTCCATCAAGTGATAGCTATAGCTGGTTATGATACAGATGTCAGTAGTGTTTCCATTACTGACACATACCAAGCTGCTGCCTCCACTCAAGTGCAATTTATCAGGCATTATAATCTGTTGGTGCCTTGTGTATCCAAAAGCACTAGCTATTCTGTGCCTGTACTTTCTGCGGTTCTTTTGGTTAGACTCCAAGCCATGTATGTCAGGGACAAGGTTTGAGTCATCCAGTGTGTGTGTGCCCACAGGCAATGACTCAAAGGTATAACAGAAAGGTTATTTCGCACATTCATGTTTATATGATCTTCTGTGCTTTTGCTTACAGACACTTTCAAATTAAAAACTGAATTGCACTTGAGTGAGTATTAGTGCATTCAAGTGGGGACCCCAAGCTCACCTCTACAGACTGCTCCACTAGTAACATATTTCTTGATTCAAGGGAGTAACTATTTTGATAGACTAGCAGAAGACAGCCTAAGTGAAGTTATATTTTGCAGTGCCAGTCCTGGAGCAATAATCACACTGAGTTGCTCAGAAAATTTACTACCCACACGTATGAAGCTCTCTGATGCTATTTTAGACAATATATCCCTGGGTCCTGTTCTAGCATTCATTTATATTCTTTTGACCCAGCCTCTTAGCATATAAACTGGTATAAAGTTGGTCAGTCTTCATCTCAGCCTCTGAATCCTCTCTTGTCTTGGGCTTTAAGCTAGTGCCTTCTTTTCCCACTTTCTTGGCCTTGGCTTGTGCTTGATCTTGCAGCTCCTGTATTCTCTGCCTCTTCTGGTTCTACTCTGGTCTTGGCCTCAAAGTCTTCCTCCCATTTGACCTAACAACTCCCACCAAGAACAACACAGTTCAAACAAGACCTCAGCCCTTAAACAGCCACTTGTCTTGAACTGCTCCTCTGTTCGCAGTTTGATGATTCAGGGGTTTGGGGGGTTTTGGTTTTGGTTGGTTTTTGTTTTTTGGGTTGGTTGGTGGTTTTTTTGGTTGGTTGGTTGGTTTGGGTTTTCTTTTCTGTTTGTCTTCTGGTTGTTTTTTTTTTTAATTTAGACTATTATCTGATTAAGTTCAGTTAAGATTAAAGAAATGTTGCTGGAGTTGTTAATCTTTCAGTACTTTACCTCTGTGTTTAAGTCATCTGTTAATTTCTGCAAAAGAAGTAAGAGGAAAAACTCATTCTAGCCACAGTGAGATTTTAGGATTTGAATGAAGGGAAACTACTTTAACTTCATTGTTTCTCTTCATTTAGCAAAATGTATTTCACTGCCCTTTTGGGTGAACTCCCTAAGTCAAAGAGCTATATTAAGTATGGATATTCAGATTTTACAGCTGTTAAATCAAGGCTAGAGTGGAAAACAGGGCATTGCTATGGATAGGTTTTTGGCTTTTATGTTTTGTAAAGTGATGCAGTATGCCTTTCAGCACTATCTCTATGCATGACTTGGAGGTTCTTGAGGTTTTTTTCTAAGACTTTTTTTATGTCAGTCTCACAATTTATTCTCTGTATTAATTCAATGACTTGATGGTTTCAAAATTCAGAAGCAAATTATTGTTGATTCAGTGGTTCATTCACAGTCTTTGATTTGTTATATTCATTGTTTAATTAGCTGAACAATTTACAGTAATTTAGCCTCAGTCATTGTTATTGTTATTCACTTCTTCCTCCAATCATAATCTTCACACAGAGAATTGATCTTTCAAATTACATCATTGACTCCAAGACTGTCAGTAACTTAGCAAATATCTTCAGTTACTTAAGCCGTTTTTGTAAATGACTAGTTTTGTCCCCCTAAAATAAACTATAAAGTCACTGATGAGAAGCAAATGAGAGTCATGTGCTTTGAGAGGAAGGTACACCACGGTTAAATACAGAGCAGAGAGAGCATGGCACTCTGTCAGTCAGGGTCTTCCAGTGACCCAGAGTGGCATGGGACAATGTGTGGGGTATCTTGAGGAAGCTGTGGATACTCAATACTTGGACTATCCTCCAAATTCAGCATTCAAGCTACCATCTATGAAATCTCCTGGGCTCAACCATTCTAAACATTATACTGAGCCTCTGAGCCACCCTGTGACTCAGCAAGAAGCTCTCTGTGAGCCAGAAATTGGGCTTTCTAGGAGGTTAATTCAAGAGGCATTCACTCAGCAGAGCTAGTGACCACTAGCATCACTATTCTTTGCTCCATGTGCAAAATGTGCCTTTTTTTTTTTTAATGTATGGTAAAATAAGCCTAGAATAGCATAGACATTGAGCTCTTGCAGGATAGCTCTTTTTCATCCTGTCACCGTAAGAGACTTTGTTTTCACTTATGTAGCTGGAGTTCATCTTTCTGGAACATCATGGTCCAATATGTACACAGGATTCCAAATGTTGTTTCACCAGGTTCTTCTTGGAAATTTGTACTTTTATATTCTATTAGCAATACAGTGTTCAAGGCCAGGTTGGACGAGGCCTTGGTAAGATGGTTTAGAGCGAGGTGTCCCTGCCCATGGCAGGGGGGTTGGAACTTGATGATCTTAAGGTCCTTTCCAACCCTAACTATTCTATGATTCTATGATTTTATGTTTGCTATTTCACAACAGCATCCAATTCCTGGTTCATTTATCCCATGATGGATACAAACTTTTAATATACCTCTCCTCTGTGATTTTTCTTCTGTTTTGACAATTCTTCCTGACTTTATATTTGTTGTCCAGTGATTTCTTTATCATCTTCCATTATCTTTGGAAAATACTAATATTCTTAAACAATCATAGAATAGTTTGGGTTGGAAGGAACCTAGTGATGTAGTGAGCGCCCAAAGAAGGGTGGTCCAGAAAACAAGCTTCAGTGAAAATCCTCCTCTATCCTTTTAGTCCAACCTGCTATAATTTTTTCTACCCAACTGTTGATAATGTATTTAGATTGTACATAGCTATGCTTCTTTTGCTGTCTGTGATTCAGAAAAGATAATGCTGTTCCTAGTTACCATTTTGCAACAGTACAAATTTGGAAAGGGCAAGTGTCCGTAGATGTGGTTTTACTTTAAAGAAATGTCATGGGATCCCAAATTGATTAATACGTGAACTACATTTTTCTTATTATTATGCAAGCACATTTGCTTGTTTATGCTTCTTGAGAAACCCTGAACAACATGTATTTTTTCCTCTGAGAAAATAAATAAATCTGGAGACCTGGCTTGATACAAAATCGAGCATTGAAACGATTCCATGATGTTCTCTAGGCATATTATTCCTGACTTTATGTGGCAAGTTTATTGGAAACATTCAGGTAAAATGTTCTGATTTATTGCATTTCCATGGTAGATTTACTGAATGCATAAAAATGCAGCGAAATTAAATAGGATTTTCATGAAATTATGCATGCAATAGCATTTTGGTGTGAGTGAGAGATCACAACTTTAAGTTTATTTTAATGTGTGCTTTGATCCTTTACTCTTCCATCAGTTGTATAGTCTTTTTCAGCCCTGTTATTTTCTTGTTAATATTTCAATCATGCTCCAATGTTTTGTGAAAAAATAAGGCAATGTAAAGTACTGGGATTTTAATAGGTGCTACATTTGGTGGGTTGTAAACTTGTTATAGGAGGGCATGCAATTAAAAATGTATTAACAACATATTTCATATTCTGTGTTAAACAGGAAATGAGAAGTACATCTTGACCTCCTCAACATCATCTGATGATGACTTATTTTAAGCAGAGCTGTGATCGTTAATGTTAAGAAGTGGCAGCCCTGACTTTCTCACTAGCAGTTAGTGGGATGTGCCTACAGGGAAACAACACTGCAACTCCTTGGAAGCCTCAGAAAATATGAAAAATTAGCAATAGTAAAGACCATAGATGCCCATCTGACTGAAGACAAAGATCTCTAGTAGGCTGAGAACAAAAATCACTCCCTGGGAATGGAAAGATTGTTCTGATGCAGGGTATTCTGTAAAATAAGTATGGTTATTTACTCAGAGAGAATAATTACGTGTTCCCTGGAGACATTGGAAGGCATTAAGTTTCTCTATTAGTGTGATAGTTGAGGGATTTGGAATATTTTTTACATAAACTTTCAATATTGCTTGAGAAGCTTGCAATAGATTATATGGTTTAAACTGTATTTAAATTTCATAAATTTGCTCCTACTATAATGGGTTTGAAATAACTTCATGCAGTTAAATTCACAAAACAAGGATAACTTAAATTTTTCTCTTTAGGTCCCCAAACTTACATTTACATTTAAAAATAGAATCTAAATGTCAGTTTTAAAGATTATTGATGTAGCAGTGGGAATCAACCCATGTGTTCATTTCTAAATTCTAAGTCTTCTTGTCATTGCTGAAGAGCAGATCCTGCACTAGCTAAGCAGTAGGCTTTTTTTTTTCCTTCATAGTACTGAAATAGGTTCAGGAAATACAGTCTGAAATAAGAAAAGTTTTTCTCTCAAAATTTTTTTCTTCCTAATCTTAGAAAAATACACCTATCAACATCATCTTGCTTCTTAATCTTTTATGCAGTAAACCCAGGGAAAATTATAATCTTCAAAAGCTGAGCAATTTTTGGTTCAAATATTTCCAGCATGTGCCACCTGGGATGTGTTGTGATTACTGGAGCAAAACTCACTTGCATTGAAAGACTGACATTTTTTATTTAGCAGACTTTGACAGGAGCAAGTTTAATGGCAGAAATCTTGAAAGCTTAACCAATTTGCCTTCTTTCTGCAGTAAAAACATTTCATAGAAGAACAAACAGGCTTTACTAATTGTTCTATACAATGTTACACATGAGGTGTGTTAGAATGGTTGCCAAACTGGTTTTAGCAGTTTACAGGGAAATCATTCTGTTGGTGAATGCATTGAAACAAGAGATGAAAAGCACAAACACCTTAATTAGCACTTTGTGTAAATGTGAACATTAAAGAACATTGCAAAACAAAAATATTGACAAAGCTTTTATTCATGTCCCCTGCAAGAGCCACATGGGTTTTGACTGATGTGATAAACTGCAGTACCCCAGGATTTCAGAAGTGGACAGGCTTCTATTTGATGAGTAGCTTAATAAGTTTTATTACTTCAGAAGGAATTCACAACTAATGACAATACCAAATCACTCTTACAATAAATGTGTACCTAGTACACTTGTCACTTGGAAAACAGTCTTGCTGTTGAGTAAATAGGTTGAATACCATGGAAATAAGGGGAAGTATTAAAAATAAACAAGCAAAACAAGCAAGAATATCCAAACCTCAGACCTTTCCGTACAATGCAGAATCTCCGTGTTATTCCTTTGTATCTCTGTTACGTTCCAACAGTGTGCTGTAATTGAAAAAATAACAATAAAAATCCATTTACTTCATTATTTCCATTAATTATGGGATTTTCAATAGGGAAACTCATTTATTCATTTAATTTCATTTACCCTTTCTTACTCCTCACAGGCAACTGTATCATTTTGCCTTTTTGATGAAAGATATCTAATATAAAATGGCAAAGATAAAATATGTTCAGCCTTACACAGAAAGCAAATAAGCATTATGTCTTTGTTTCAAAATTTTTAGTAAGATTCTTTAAGAATTCACAATTATTGAAACCCTACTTTAATAGTCTTGGTTTTTTAGTGACTGTATTCTCAAATTTTAAATACTACCATTTAGCTAAGACTCTGTTCGTCTGTGACTTGGTGCCATGTTGCAGTACATATTTCCTTTTCTGTTTCTCTGTTACCATTAATGTCTCCGTGGAAGTTGTTGTTTAAAACTTAAGGAGACAGGATGACTTTGGAGGTAGAGAAGATGGTAGTGCTGCCATTTGTAGGACAGGAATTTGTAGGACAGGAAAATTGGAGGTGGCTGTCGCCTATAGCAAACTTGAGGAGGCATCAGCCCTTGCGTCTGACTGCAGACTCACCATCCAACTCCTTGTCAAGCCCCAGAAGCCACAGCAAATCATCGCAGCTAGTTACCATCTTCTGAGCCAAGAAAGACAAGGGTGTGACAAACCATCTGTTTATTGATGGTGGAGACATAAGAGGTCATGGGCTTTTGTGTGCCAATTTGACGGACCACGTGCACACCCTTCTGCTGCTGCTGCTCCTGCTATTGAACTGAGATGCCGCCGGCAATGGAGGGCAGCAGCCAGCTCAGCCTGCCAGCTTTGCCGTGAACCCCTGCTGCTGAGTCAGCAAGAGCTTGTCTGCCCAAGCCCCTTGAACTCAGGTGCCCTACATGGTATGTGCATGTGGGCCACCTGCATGGTACTGGCAAGAAAGGGGATGTTGATTTTTCTAATCTACAATCGTATGGTTTTTGCAATAGATCTGAACAGACTGTTCTTGAAAGCACCTCCAAAGCTCATGATTTAGTGACAGGAGGCAGTTCAATTTTATTTGGCTTAAGTAAGTCCAATATTTCTCCGAGCTGAGGCATTTTGACCCTACTTGACACAATAGTGAAAAAGAAATGCAAGCAAAGCTAGTGGTCAGTAATTATCTCTCAAACTCAGAACAAAATCAAAGGAGACACAAAAAAGAAAGAAGTTTCCTTTCTCACAGGATAAACAATTCTGTGTTTAAAATCTATTTGTCCTTCTAAAATACAGATCTTAAAACTGGAATACTTTCCCAACAGGATTATTTTACAACTCAGTTTCCTGCTATGCTTTTTATTCTAGCTATGTATGCACAGAAGCCAATAAATACATAAATTGTATATTTTGGATTCTAAATCATAGAATACAGTTTAATAAGAGAAGTATTGACCTATGTGGTAGTGAAAACTCTGAGATTCAATAATAAAACATGCATGAAAGTTACAGTGAAATATACATGCACAAGTGCTCACCTAGTTATGTTTAAGAGTTCACTGTCATATTTTTAAGGTACAAAATCACTGTGCTCTAGAAGACCAGCTAAATGCTTATTGAGTGTCCCAGATTCTCACTAAAACTCTCGATAAAGGGGGAAGTGGATTAAGAAATAACTATTGGACCCAAAGGGCTTTTGCATTGGCTCTCTGGTGAGTTTTATAATAATACTGGCTGCACAGTGTGGTGTACCATGGAAGTCTAATAAAGTAAACAGTGCCTGCATTTCTGTAAACTTGAAGGCTTGCTGCAGAGAAATTAATTTTTCCAGACTGAAAGCTCTGTAGCTTCTTCCCACCACCACCCCCCCTCCCCCCCCCGTAGAAGTATATAGTATTTATACAGGTTTGCTGTGAGAATGTCGCCTGTTCCAGCAGGGTAATTTATTCACATCATTCTGGTAGCCATGGTAGGAGGATTTACTGCCTCATGCTAGGAGAGTAATATACTGTCTCACTTTAACTCTGGCTGACTAAATTATCTGAGCAATAAGAAAAAAGTACACCTTTTGTTATAGATGTGTTTTACAACACGCAACGATGTATTGTATGCATACAGCAGCATACATTAGTGTGCTGGGCAGAAGTCCGATGCCAGCAGAAAAGGTCTAGGTACAGCACGGAGCAGAATAATGGGCTGGAATTTAACAACTTCTGAGTTAGCAGTGGAAACTTTCAAGAACGAGCTAGTGAGAGGAGACTTGCTTTAAGAGAGACAAAGGCAAAATGTGCTTCAGTGCCAAAAGCTAAGTTGTAAAGCAGGTTCCTGATACAAACCAGAGGTTCAGACAGGGAGAAAGTCTTCTGAATATACAATGTGGTGCAAACAGAAGAGATGAAGGGGAGGGCAAGTTTCGGAGGTTTAGAATAAGCATGGAGGAGAATGTGTAAGAGAGGTCAGGAGTCTACTGGGGAACCTTAAGAAGTTTTATTTTGCTTTTAAAAATACCACAAAAGCCAAGAAAAGTGATTGATAAGGTGCAGCTTCTGGATAGCAGAATGTATGCCACTTGCCACGCTGTGTATTACTGTGAAGTCTTTAAGAGAGTATGAATAATAGTCGGGAAGTACTTCAAGTCTGAAAGTACTCGAGACAGTTAAAGCAAACAATGGCAATGCGGGAAAGAACTGTAGTGAGGTTTCAAGAGTGGGGATAGGCTTTCTCATAGTAAAAATGATATGAAGAAAAATTATTTGTTAACTATGAAAGTTTCTCAAGGCTTTCCTAATAATTGTGCTCTAAGAACAAAGGCAGAGTCTGAGATTCAGAGCCTAATCAAGGTGCTCTGAAGAAAATAATATCTTCTTGTTGACTAGCCCTCTAATTTATCCGAGATACATAAACAAAAGCAAGGCTTAAGGAGAAGAAGATACAACAGAATACATCAGTCTATAAAAGATAAAATTAAACCACAATTGTTTCTGTAAGTTCTCACCACTGAAAACACACCTAGATTTAGATAGCTACATCTCATATGCACTGCAAGGGGAATGTAGTTTTAAATATGAGGCAAGTGGGGTGTGGAGTCATCTAGATTTGGAGGAGAGCACTGTTGCATCAAATGGAAAGGGAAATGATGCAGATAAACAGCTGAAATACAGGCCCTCCTGACTTTTTCATTACTTTGGGATTCACGGCTTGAACTCTGTCCTTCCTGTATTCCCATTTTTAAAGGAGTGGGAATGGATGCCTCTGGTACATGACAGCTGTTCTACACCAGGCCACATTTTGTCATAGTAGGTAACCCTCTGTGGACTAATTGTGGAGTTTGAGGGTTTCTTTATCTTCTCTTTGAGATTTCATGCAGAATAATTGGAACAGAACAGGAATCCAAGTTTTTCCCCCACAGTGTTTAATTTGTCCATCCCCTTTTGCCATCACTGTCCAGCGTACTAGTCATTAAAGAGGTTTTTGCAGCCTTAGCAGCACTAGTAATTTGTATTATCTTTTGCCTTGCATGTTAGTCTTTGCTCCATGTGTCTGGAGTAGCTACTAAATGCAGAGGCACAGTGCTATCACAGCTGTTTCCTCATTCACCAGCATCTGAGATAAGATGACAAAAAGATCTCGGAATTAGCTATTTAGGAAAATTTTGGAGATGACTGGAATAAAATGGAACAGCTGCTCTCTGTGGAAACTGATAGCATTATACCAGAAGTAGAGTGAGCTCCCTTTAAGCCAAATGCCTCTAAATTAGGAGCAGACCCAATAAAGGACTTGACTTAAATATTGATGTGCTATATTGGGATACTGTAATGCTGTCATTTAGGGTTTATTCCTGAGAGGGGAACCCAAAGGCCAGTTAGGTACACAATTGTAATAGTCATTGTGTGAGGACTGTCTGGCATGTCAGAATGAGATCCAAATGGCTAAAGCACTAAGCAAGGAATGCAATGAGTTGTTTAAAGCTGGTTATCAAGAAGGGCTGGGAAGAGAGCTGTGTGCTGAATTCTTGCCTTGATGTTTGAAAACAGACTTCTTACAAGTGCCTCTGCAGAAGCCCTTCTCTCTGGTCTGGTTACCCTGTGCCATCTCTTCAGGGCATGTGTCAGTGTTTATTCATTAACAGCAGGGCAAGGCTTAGCCTTTTCTTTGAAAGGATAGCTATTTGGTGGTATAGCTTGCTTCTTGGGTACATTTGAAAAGTTGAGCATTCAGAAAAGTTGTGGGTTCAATATTCTTCTTAGCCCTCATATTCCTGGCTATAGTCTTTCATAAGATTATCTTAACCACCAATTTAGAGGTTACAATAGACAGGGCAGAGGGGCACCTTTAAAACCTTTTTAAAACTGAAAGAAGTAGGAAAATCATTGTCTGTCACCTCAGTTGCTATCACGGTAACCAAGGCAGCCACCCTTTTCTGGGAGTAGTACTGTTCTGCATGGCCCATCAGGTGCAATCACAGCAGAACAGCTCTGCCAACCCAAACCCTCTTTGCCGGGAATGTGTAATATTAAGAGATTAAGTCAGAATTGTAAATACAGATTGATGATAACAAGGTAATTTATAAGATGTTAATTGGCATATGGTGTACATAAAAAAAAAGCATTACAGTATAGGAGGAATAGCAACTCTGCATGTTAATACTGATGATACAGAAAAAGCAGCACCTGACTATGTAACAGCCACAGCTGTGCTGCTGCAAGGTGTCTGGCCAAATGAAATACAATCTGTGTTTCCTGTACTGAGTGTAATCAGTTGCCATTGGTAATTCACGTTAGTAGATGTGGGTTGATAGACAAAAATGATATTTTTTGTACAATGCCATTTCTCTAAAAAAATATACATCAGCTAATAGGTATGAATGTTTATATGGCAGATACGGACACAGGCAAAAAGACTAATTTCCTTGGTAAGTTTAGAACGATCATGTTGTGAATACTGGTATAAATGTTACACAATTCTAATTAAAAATGTATAGTTTTGGGGGACATAAATCTTTGCTTTTGAAATGGAGTAGGATCCTCCTTGATTAAAACAATGAAGCACCAAGTATACCATGTTTCTGACAGTTCGATGTTTACATACAAGTTAGCATTTTCAGACAGCTCATTATAATCAAGCTAGAATAGTATCAGCAGTTAAAGTCTTTTGAGAGGAATGAAAAAATATTTCATAAAAAAGAGACATGTAGTTAGAAGAGGATCCCTTCCAACCCAAACTGTTCTATGATTCCATGATAACTTCAGGGCAGCAGAGATATAGATAAGTTTGTTGGTTTATTTTTACCTTAAATATCATTTTCCATGTAACATAGCATGTATATTACCAAGAGGAAAAAGAGGAGAAAATAAAATATCAGGAAGGAATGTTTTTTATATTGTCTGTCAGCCTTTGTCATAGATACATACAAAAGTGTTAAAAGTGCTTTCTCATTATAGCTTTCATTGTTATGGCTTATTGAAAATAGATCATTAAAAAGTTAATTGTGTGTACTTTATATGCACACATGCACTGTTTGTTTACACTGTTGTGGAGATTTATACATTATATCCTCAGGCTTGTTATCCATGGGCCAGATGGTACTGTTACTTGCACCAGGTGAGGAGCCAATTCAGTATCCTTTCAAATGAAGCAATCAATGTAATATTGAATTGCATCCATCATTTGCTAGGGTTTGTCATCCAAATTCATTGAAGGAGCTATGGTACAAAATACAGATAGTTCTGACTGTAAGTGAAAAGATGAGCATATACTGTATAGCAGCAGGTAGACTACAGTTCTGGTGTTATCAGGACTGCTGAAGCTTTCTTGCATACAGAATTTATACAGGCTACAGAGGATTCTGGGGACTAAAAATCATCTCACAAGATCTGAAAAACACGAGGCTTAGACAAGTATTCAGTGTTCTGACATGAAGGGGAATGAAGTAATAGTTAGGGTGTTGTAAGGATAATTGGCCTGACATGTGGCAGAGAGCATCCCAGAGTGGCTTGATCAAATTATCTATTGTTTGTGTGAGACATGGTTCCACTTTGCCTCCCTCATAATCATTTTCTGTCAGCTTGGTTAGCCTATTTACTGTTTTATTAGTGATTGTCAGTTACTCATTCTGGTCCTAGTTTTCTTATCTTAACTTACAGGTAAGGTGTTTTATTCTGATCTTGATCAAAAGGAACAGTCAGACTCTTTCATTAATTCCTTGTCATCTGGTTATCAGGGAGCTATTTTAAAGCATACTACTTCTAATTTGACACATACAGGAGTATTCAATGGCAGTGTAGAGGTGTTTTTATGTTGCAAATTGTGCTCAACAATTGCATGACATTGAAAGTATCTTACAGAGGATGCATCATTTCTAGCTGTATCTAAACATAAAGACTGATTTTGTTGTCACCAGATTAGTGGATACTGTATCAGCTTTCAAGTTGCTCATCAAGAAGCTCTAACTAAAATTCCAAAAATCATGACCTAAGACTTGTGATTCTGAACCATCTTGGCATGGAGAAGATTAGCCAGACATATTGTGTCCCTGCTGAAAGACATAGCTATTGTGTCATTTTGAGGAAGTATGTTTTTCTTCTAGTAAGAATGCAAACATCTAAAAATCTGTAAAGAAATCAGAAATGGATATTTGTGTTCAGTTATCTAATGTCCAAAATCAAAGCTCTTATTCCTGAGCAAAGAGAAGCTGCCTAAAGATTAATTCATAATTAATCTAATTGAAACTTGTATTACAGACATGATCAGAAGTACAATTGATGTATGCAGGTTTTTGACCTGAAGACCAGAGATGAGGTTGAGAATATCTGGCGGGGATAGAAGGAAATGCACTAAGGTAGTCTGAGTCCTTCTTGGAGTAATGCATCCACAAATTAAATTGTATGTGAATTAAAGCACAACTGAAAAGAAATGTAGTATGACAAGCTATGTACATTTAAATTATGAAGGTTTTAATAGCTTACTAGAAAATATTTGGGATTTATTTACTCGTATTTTTTTCCCCTCCTGCTTTCTGACATATTTATGGAATTTATATCGCCTCAATCATTCCACTCTTACTGGGAGCAAAAACAAAATCATTAACTCAAGTGTCTCTCTCTGCTGTCAGTCCCATTATTTATTTTTTTTAATAGACCATATTTCTTGGTTTCGTTCTCTTGTAATATTTGGGCCTAAGTTGCTTTAATATAGTCTTACTGATTATAGTCATCGTACTGTGTCCTTTAAAAGAGCTAGAAGGATTTCTTACAATGTGCCAAATTCTGAACTACATTCATAGATAGATGTGGCATTGACAGGATTCCCCATTATTCATCTGACCCCACTGGTGCAAGCTCAGCAGATGCTTTATGATTAATATTTCTCTAACATGTTCATAAAAATCTTCCGAGCTTTGCTATATAGACCCATGTAAATAAATACATAAATGAATAGATAAATGCAATGTACCAAAAAAGCTACATTGAATTGAGGTTTTTTTTTCACTATGAACTTTTAAGTCGTCATTTCAGCTTTAAAAACGTGTTTAAGTTCTTTCACTTTAACATTATTAGATAAAAATTTTATTCTGTTATCTTTGCTTATGACTGTTCTCTATTCTTGAGAAGTAACATAATTGAGTGCTTGCTCGTAATTGTGGCACTCAACATAACCTGTGTGGTACTGTAGTCATTTCACTGTACATGACAGACAGATTCAACATCCCCATTTTAGTCATTAAAACAGCTGAACCCCACTGGGATTCAGCTAAGTTTCAGGTGTCTGCATGCCCTTTGGATGCAGATACACCCCAGGCTAAATTTTCTTTGCGGGGATCTCAAAAGCACAGCTTGAGGTGGGATATCTGATGGGATTCTTGGTTGGAGAGAAATTGCCTGATAGTTCCTGAAATTGCATTACGTTTACATCCAGCTGGTCTTGTTGGCTGAGCTTCTGGGTCAGAGGCAAAGTTGTGTTAAATGGCCAGTATAATTTGTACGTTGAGTAGAACTGCATCAGTTTGGTATTCTTCAAAATCTTGGATAGTTTTTCTTTGGTCTTGTGATCTAAGTGATTGTTGCCTATAGCAACCAGGGAAATTCGTTTCCTGCTGGTTTTGTAGTGGAACCAGTGTATCTCTTCAATTTTTGTTAAAAAATAAAGAAGTAAGAATCTGAAAATGCTCAATATTTTTAATTGGAAATTTAAATTGGAAGCAAGAGATTAGGAGAGAATGGGATTTCTGCAAAACAGAGCACAACAATCAAGGCTTATAACTTCTGAGGAAAACTTAATCTCAACCTTTAAGACATTTTTTTGTCTATTCCAAATAGCAGTTAAAACATCCATTTTAAATCAGGTACTGTAAACATCTTGCTGGTCTCATCTAGACTTATTCAAATTCAAAATTTAATAGCAAGATCTGTTCTTATGACGTTGTGTGTGTGTAAAGATTAAGGATTTAATTTGAGGCTTTAAAAAATTAATTTTCTTATCTTTGCATTACTAATTTTATATCTTAGATGCTGTAAAAATCACACCAATAATTTGGGTATAAATGGGTGTGGTATCTTTTTCCTAGGCTAATTTATTTAGTTTGAATTTAATTTGATCAGTATAAAAGCTCAGCTTTTAAATCGTAATTTCATAATTAATATGCTTAATAGCAATAGAGTGTATGAAAAGAATATGTTAGCACTGTCCATTGAGCATTGTTTTTTCTTTGTTGGGCTTTTTTGATACTAACTGTGCTACTAGCTTTGTTTCTAAATTACAGCCCACTGAGGAGTGAAATGAACCTTTGTCTCTACAGTTACACTTTAATCAAACAGCACTAATCTTGTTACTGCTTGTCACCCTTCTTTAGAGGGAAATAATGGCCAGGGCAAGCTGGGAATGAGGAGAGGCAGGAGGAAACTGCAAACCTCAGCTAAGCAAATACCTGTAATGGTGACTGCTGAAGCTGCTGTATGACTGGAAGATTACTTTGTTTAGTATTTCTAGAGGCATCCCTGGGACGGAGTGTAGTTTCTTTTGTATGTTAATTCTGGGGATGGGATGCAGTTTAGCTGTCAGTGGATTCTGCACATGAAGGCAAATGCACAAAATTGTCAGTGCTTACTAGTGTTTAAGTTACAGTGCAAAAGACCAGCCTGTGTCTCCCTGTGGGATAGTTAAATGCTTATTCAAGGCTCAGCCTAAAGAATATTTTGACCCTCTAAAGCTATCTGGTGTGTGGAAGCATTTGCTCCTAAGCGTCAGCCCTCACCAGCCTGGAGGGAGCTGTAACCCCCTGGACTTTAGAGGCTGGCTTACTTCAGAGGATATCTTGCTTATCATCTTGCCCAGACCTTTTTGAAGATGAGAAGGAATGAGCTAGTTTAGAAAGTGTCTTGTCTCCTGTGTCTGAAGTTGTATCCATAAGAAAAGTCCCCTGTGTGTTTCTGATGGGGCTCAGCCTAACTATGGTTCTCCCCTGGAGTAGTGACTGCCATCTCTTGGTATGAGCAATGTCCAGGCCAGAGCTTTTGTGACTTTTAGCTGTTCTTTGCTTTCTCTACCTAATAAAGATAGCTTTGTAGGTGAGATTTCTTGTCTTCTGGCACAAATTTATTGTCTTCAGGGGACAATTCTTTTTAATGTCTTGACAAAGATGTACTACTAGCATCAGGCTGTAGGCAATGGGAAGGGCCGATTTTGCATTCACCTCAAAAATTATAACAGAGAGTGCTGATAGCTCCAGAACAGATCTCTGATTGTTTCAAATAATCTTCATTTCCACTGCAGTCCCATACATGCCCCAAGATCTGAAACATGGAGGATTTTAAAACCTCCTTCCCTTTGCAGCTCATCTCTCACAAATACAAAGATGAAGAGCAGTCTCAAGCATGAAACAAATAGGCAGAATATCTCTCTAACTAGAGTGCACTGCTCAGTGTTTGTCTTCTCCTTTATGGCTGGGATTCGTAGCTTGAGACAACAACATTTAGTTTTCTGGTCAACCTGGTTTTTCTGGATGTAAGGAGCACCTCTAAAGGGCCATTTGTATAGTGTGCTTTGCATGTGTTTTCACTTGTTGTTTCTTTCTAATGGCTGCAAAGGATGGAGCTGCTGGCATAACTACTTGCATAACTTACAAATTACTACATAACTACTAATCGGAATGTCTAAATTAGGTAAAACAGATTCCACGTGAAATGCTTGCCTAGTTTTTGTTATTCATAAGGGATCTATGCCTGTGTGAATGGAACTCCGGTTGTGTATATTTGTGAGATTTATTTGTTGGTAGGTTTCTGGCACATTGCAATGGCCTTGTGATAACTAAACATTCACCTCTCATAAAAATCTGATGTGGCAAGATTCACTGTGAGTCTCTCAGAATTATAACTCTTTCAGGTTTCTTTTTGCTGAAATAACTTGCATGTTTGTGTTCTTCACTAAGAAAAAAATGACACATTTTTAGTTGAAAACAGGTTTCAGAAGAGCAATGAAGAGAGGGTAATAAGTGGAAAATAGCATGTATTTGCTTGTGAAAGGCAGAAGCAAGTCAATATTAGTCATACTGCCAAACAATTTTCAAGTATCGAAGGCTGCCAGAGCTCTTAGCTGGAACAGAAGTGAACTCCATAAATTTGTTTCTCAGATAAGTACAGAAAATCGGAATAGTTCCTTCTGCCCATAGCTCTTTGTTTCTCTGCTGCTGAAAATTTTTACTCCAATACTTCACCTTGTTTGGTGTTCAGGTTCTTCCACCATCACAGGTTTGTGCATACTAGATAACTATCACCTATCAGTCCTCTTGCTCCTTGATGAATCCACCTCTGCAACTGCTATGTCAGTCCTGACAGACCTTCACATATCTTTTTGTCCTCCCACTTCTCAAACCAGCTCTGCCCCTGTGCTCTCCTGTGGCTTCCTTAGCCCCAGCCTCTGCCCTGGCTGCTACCATCTATCATACTAAGCTTGAGAATGCTTGAGGAAAGAGTGAGTGAGAGAAAGGGAGAGCTGCTGTTGTTAATGGGCAGACTGTGAATGAAGGAAACTAAGCCTGAGATCTAGGGCTGATCCTGCACTTCTTATTCTCACCACCTCCCTGTGAACAGTGCTGAGTTTCTGGGAAGAGATAGGAAATTATACATCCTCTTTGCTGTAAGCTCCTCTTTTAGCTCTTGGCATAGGAAGGCCACTGTGGGACTGGATTTGACCATGCTGGGCATAGAAAGAGCTCTGTGGAACAGTCTGTTCCTGAGCATTTGAGATTATGAGGATCATTGGGGTCTTTTTCTACCAATCATTTGAAGCTACTATAACTATACAGGCTCAGGGTCTGAGAAGGAAGCTCAAGACACTTGTGTGCTTCAGTTTCCCACTGTGCTTCTGCAAGGAGTTTTTAAAGGTAGTAATTAAAGGGTTATGTCTAGAGCTAAATACTCTCAAAAGATCCCAATGTGGTAAGGCTTGTTAAAACTATGGGTGACAGCAGCAGGGTTGAGTCCTAATGAGCATGTGTCTACTAAGCAGCCATATGACAGAGGTTGCTACAACTGAATTAATGCTACAACTGAATTAATGAAGTCATAAGATCAGATAGTTTCTCAGTAGAAACGCACTACCTCAGCAGATTTGAGGGGGTAGGTTTTCAGGGGTATGTAGGAAGCTAAAACAATAGGAACATGAAATCCATAAAAGGACTTTTCCTTCAGCCCTATTAGTTCCTGTAATAATTTTTCTTTAAGAACCTTGGTGGAGAGCTTTAAAGAACCCAGGTATCTGCTGGATCATCTTTATCTACACACTCATTGATGATCCTACTCAAGCACCAGCTTGCTAATGCAGCAGGTACAGACACCACATTAAAACCTTCCCCTCAGACTGTCTCTATCCATATGCTTCTTGTTCTTCATTACAGGCTCTGTTGTCTCGCCAGAGCTGAAAGTCAGTCTGGAGAGTCTGTGGTATGCAGGCTGCCCTCCTGGAGTCCTTTGCGTCGATATGAGTTGTATCATCAGTCGTCTGGCATCATCATTGTTTGCATGACAGGTTACTCATAAGGGGCCAGGGGGGTGAAAAGCATCAGGCTGACTGCTCTGGTATGCTGCGGAGCTGAAGTATATGATGTTGACCATGCTCAGAAAACAAAGCAAGAACTGAGCACTAACTATTAGCAAATATTATGTTAAATAGCAGCAAAATATTTGAAGTTATCAATAAGTAGAAACAAGATGAATCACTCACGGGCTGCTATCCAAGTGTCTTAGCTATTATATTAACACACAATAAAAAAGAAAATGTTAGAGGAAGGCCCTTCCCTGCACATCTTGGACCTCACATTCATGTGTATGCATGCATGCACAGAGAACAGACCATCTTAAGTCTTGCAGTCTGACACACTTCTCACTGAACACTCCTAAATTGTCACTCCCAAGATTTTTGTCCATTCACTAATTTATTCAGGCTGCTCTTCCTCTCCTGCTCCTTCTAATAGTGTGGCTTTGTGGGCAAATGGGGTATAAACAGGCTTTGAAATTTTGACAGCTGAATGTTTCTGATTGATCTTTAACAATGACAACAAAAATTATTTGGGATTCTTCCTTAAGGCCTATACTACTGCCCACAGAAGTGGTGGATGAACTCACAGTTATGACAAATGTGCTCCTTCACTGCTTTAAAAAATACTGGCTCTTGAATCAGTAACCCCTCAAACCTGGCAATTGTTAAGGTAAAGAATTTAGCTTCTTTATTCCTGATGCAAACACCTGACTGATGCTCTCAGAACTTTCCTTCTGGGGGTCTTTTTTCATGTTCTACTTTGAATAGTTCCATTTCTGTATTCCTAAGGAGAAATTTATCCTTTCAGGTACTTAGGGCATCTCTGACATGACAAAGAAAGCAGTCTGGAATGGGGCAGGGCAGCAGGGGCAGGTTACCCAGCCTATGCCATTGCCCAAAGCAAGTCCTTCCTAATTTCTGCTCTTGAAGCCACCCAGAGATGGAGCAGCAGGTTATCTGCCACAATGGTTCACTCTCCTTAGCAACTGAAAGTTCATCCTAGTACTAGACTCCAATCATTACCGATGCACATTAAGCCATTGCTTCTTGTCTGGCTGCTATGGACAGAGGCATCCAGTTGTTCCTTTACACTTTGCACAACCTTCAAAACTGTCTTGCCTTCATCTTTGTTCCTATAGTAAGGGTCTTCCCTTCTCATATATTTTCCTTGCCAGTCATGTTCCCTGCCCATGGCAGGGGGGGTGGGAACTAGATGATCCTTTCCAACCCTAACTATTCTCTGATTCCATGATTCCTGTGGATTTTTTTATTTGATTTTTTTCTTCCTTCCAGAAAGCAGGACTTGTAACTATGATCCCATAATTCTTTTATGTATTATTGTATTAAAATAGCTGCTTGTCTGCAACTTTCTTGTAAAACTGTGCAGCACAAACATCATGGGAGCACAAGAGAAGTCCCAGAATATTTTAGAACAGTACATATAATGTAATAAAAGCATAGTAATTAGTCTGGCTTGTTTCCTCCTTAGAATTATTTGATTTTTTGAAACAGCCACAGGTAAGCTATTTGGAAGGGGAAGGAACTGTGATGATTGATTATTAGTTGATGGATCTTGCAAGACTTCTTCATTACCTGAGCGACACTTTCAGATACCCTGTGTTGTCACTGCAAAGGCTACAAGACTGGGACAGACCCTTGAAACCCCTCCTTCCTTTCCATTTCTCTGGAAAATTTTCTTTATCCTGTGTGGACCCAGTCGAGAATTGTCTTTATTCTTTGTCCCTTTTCTTTCACCATATTTGCATGACTGGCCTCTACGTTTGCTTTTGCATGAAGGGCTCTGCTCAGAGCAAAAATGTTGGACAGTGAGGGCAAAAGGAGAAGGGATACCTTTGCTGTTGTGATGTTGAGTTCTGTGTCCTTTCTTGAAGTCACTGGAGTAATGTTAGATATCACTGTGTTCCTCATAATAGAATGCTGTTAGGTAATCAGCGTTCCTCTTCTGGTTTACAAAGCTCACTCCTGCGTGCATTGAAATCCTGTCCTGATTTTGCTAGGTTAATAAGGAACAAAACTCTTTTCTGGGACATTTATGTACATCATTGAGTTAAAGGCTGCATTGTTCACTCATCTCCTTAAAGGTTATTTAAGATATAATCCCTGTTGATTTGAAACATGTAAAGCCATTGGTAACTCTGAGGTAAATTAATAGGTGAGGCAGTATTCAAGCATTTAATCTGATCCAGAGCTATTTAGGGTGTTATGTTATAAAATAATCTTTGTTATTCTGTGGCAAAGCATAAAAGAGAGGAAAAAGTACTGAATGCCCTTTTGTACATGACATCAATGTCCTGAGGTGTCCAACGTGTTTTGAGCTTTCTGCTCTGTGACTTGGTCATTCAGTACCTGCTATGTCACACCCATGTTTGACAGACACTCTAGACTTAGGTCAGACCTGTAAATATGCAGTTCCCATCAGAAGCAGAAGACTGACATGTGTTAACCCAAGATCATCTTAGCTCAATGACATTTGTCTTTTCACAAGACTGAACTGGGTGTTGTTTTCCTTTGGGCTTCCTTCCCATCAAGTTCATTGTCTTCTCTAACTTATGAGTTATTGTCTCCACAGTAGCTGAATTCTTCTTCTGTTCTAGAAAAAAAATTAAGAACTCACTTATTTGGACTGTGGTGACATAATCCTGCTAAAAAAAAGAAAAGGAAATCTGGATGACTGTAAGGGTCAAGTGCATGAATTGGCTTGTGTTACTGGGAAAGGTTCTTTGGCTAACATGGAACAGAAAGTCTGAAATTGCTCTTCAGTGCCTCATAGCTGCCTATCAGACACCATGCCTGAACAGAAGCTGTGTGTCTTTGTGAATCAGGCTGCTCTTCTAAGGCAACCTTTTTCCAAGCTTGCTCTCAGAAACCTTGTAAGTGTTGGGACCAGCCTTATTGGCTTGTGTGCAGGAATGGGAAGGCCTTTTCTTGACCTGCAAGACTGTAGTGTATTTGGAAAACCCCATTGCAAAGGGGAGAATTTCCCATGGCTGACAAGAGGTGCAGTCCTCCATAACCCTTCCAACAGTCCCCCGGAGAAACTGAACTCATGCTGTGTGTAATGAGGAAAGCAGGTGTTTTGGTAATTAGTTCTTCAGCTATCACCTATGACAATGTTAAATTAGTCTCCAGATGAATCACTTATTTTTTAAATAGGAAAAAACAAACAAACAGAACAAAACCAAACACAACACAAAACAACATCAAAAGTGGAAATTACATGCAGAGACTGCATAGCTCAAACAAATTTCCCACTATAGTTCACATTAGCATCACTGCCCAGAAAACCTCTAAGATGGCATATTAGGCAAAGTTTCAATTTCCCTTGACATAAGAATGTTTTTTTCTTTACTTTGCTTGCTATTTTCTTCAGGATTACTGTGCCCTTCCTGGAAAAAAAAATGTAAATATAATGTTGAAGAGATTAAATATGTTAAGAAAGGCATAAAGCACTGCCAGTACTGATTTTCCACTTTATCTTTGCATTCAACCTGACTAGGTAGAAGCAAACTACTTGTTTCCAAGTTAGTAAGTCTCATTATCATTCATGTCCCACTTCTACAAGTTAGGTTTCCTAAATTTGTTATTTATGACGCATGACAGAAAACCAACAGACTAAAGACCAAGATTCAGATTTCTTCAGTAGTTGATGTTAGTACTTGAGCTTATTCTGAATGCATAAATTGTCAGTTCAGCATCTAATACTGCAGTCAGGATGTTTTCTGTTCCGATAGTGACAGATTTTGCAAAGTTCTGTAGCAGATCCTGGAAACTACTATGAAAGTTCAATGGAGTCTGGGTAGACTGTAATGAGTGTGGCAACAGCACTTTTAGCCAGATCACTTCTCTTAGACAAGAGAAGACAACCAATTGGGATGCATCTGTGGGGGCTGATGGAGCAGCCATCAAGAGACCTCTTTCTGTCATGGTAATCAGAAGATGTCCCCAGTGCCTTGAAAAAGGCAAAAGTTATGTCTGTTTTCAAAGATGGAAAGTCTGAGTCCAAGGAGCCACAGAACATTCAGCCTAATGGGAATGTCCATGATGTCCATGGAAATATTATGGAGCAAATCCTTCCAAAAGTTGTTTCCAGGTGAGTGAAAGACAGGACAGTTGGGAACAGCCAGATCAGATGTACCAAAGGCAATTTATATGTAACCGGCATTATTGCCATAAGTCATGAAATGACCAGTATAGTGGATGAGGAGAGAGCAGTGAATGTCATTTTATTGTACTTTAGCAAGACTTTGGTAGTCTCCCATAGCTTCTTTGCAGCCAAACTGAGAATATGTGGACTGGACATGTGGATTACAAGTTACGTGAAAAACTTCTTGGGACATTGGTATGAAAGAATAGTGGTCAAGGGATTTAATATTAATGGATAGCTGATAGGAGTAGCATTCTTTAAGGGTCAACCCTGGAAGTTACAGTCTTAAGCTTCTTTATTATTTACCTGAACAACAGCAAGGAGTACATCCTCATCTATTTGAATAAGCAGAATATGCAACTCAAAGTTCAATGTGCTGAAGGACAAAACTATGATTCAGAGGGATCTAAACAAGAAGGAACTGGCCAATGATAACATGATGCTCAGCAAAGACAAAAGCAGCGTCCTCCTCTTGGGACCAACCAACCACGTGAAGTAGTACAGGCTGGGAACTAGTCTGTTGCAGACCAGCTCTGTAGAAAAGGGCCTGGTGACCTAGTCCTTCCTCGTTCAGAGATTCACAAGGAAAGGACAAAATATGGCCAAGTTCCACCTAAATATTAGGAAAAAAGAAAATTACAGAGACATTAACTAAAAACAGGAGCACATTGCTCAGGGATACTGAGCCTCCATCCCCAGTAATTTTCCGAACAACCAAGGTCTTGAAGACCCTGATCTAAACACTGAAGTTGGTCATGCTTTCAGCTGGAGGTTACCCTATATGCCTCTGAGGGTCCCTTCTAATGTGAAACATTTTACAATGATTTTTTTTATTTGCCCAGAAGCAAATAGCTGAGAGCTGTCAGGATTCAAAATATCCCTCCAAACCTTTTTTCACCAGTGAACCTCTACCACTCCTTTTGTCTTCAGTGAAACTATTTATGACAATAATTTCCTTTTCAGGACAGCAATGCAAATGTCCAGACCACCCTTGGAGACCCGGTGTGCGTCATAACCAAAGCAATGCAGGAACAGAGATGACTCTATGTGTCTCTTGCAGCTGCAGTCCAAAACAGAGGTGCTAGACCTCACAGACTCCTCAGGTGATGTCAGAGAGATGTCACAGTGAAAAGTTAACCTGGGAGATCCCCTTAACCTACTGGAAAAAACAAACAAACAAGCAACTGCAGAAAGTCAGTGAGATTTATTTATTCTGTAGGAGAAAAATGTAAAACCTTCGGCCGGGAGAGAAGAGAGATTTTTAAATTGTCATATTTCTCAGCAGTGGTAGAGGAAGGCTCTCTTAAATTCCATCCATCTGCTCTATATTCTTGTGAAGGTCTTTGTCTTTCCTAATACTCTGTCCTTAGCAGCTCCTGTGGTGTTTTTACCCCGTTCCATGAAGATACGTGGCAGAGTGGGCTGTGGGAAATTTTTTGAATGGCAGCCTCAGTTCTTGCCGCTCAGGGCATTTCCTTGTGGGTGTGTTTTGAAATGTTTCTGCTAGAGCTGGAACTAATAAAAAATTCTCTGTAGCTGAGCTGTGTGTAAGTTTGCATTCTGGTTATGTTCTCCAGAATTTCAGCCTCGTGGGAAATGGGAAAACTTACCAGCAAAGTTTCACTAGAGGATTTAATGTCTGAAAAGCACATCTGCCTCTTGGCCTTTGTTGGCTTAGTAGCAGACCTGCCACCTTTTCCACTTCTTTACTCCATCCCTGCCTCCTGCAGCCGCTGGCTGAAGCCCTGATTAACTCGGCCCAGAGTTCTGCAGGCTGAGCAGGGAGAAGTGTCCAAATTGTCTTCTGACCTAGCTCTACCAAAAAGGCATATTTGTCTTATTTTGTTGTGTTTGGAAGAAAAACAAGTTTAATCACCCGCTATGAATACTTTCATTTTTCTTTCTTGTTTTTCTTCTATGCAAGTTTATTTGGCTTGTCTTTGTTTCCAGCATGCAATGCTGTATGGTTTAGCCACTGGCAAGGACATCTTTTATTGCAAATGAGTGTGTTAGTAGCAGCAAGAAGCTCCTCTTCTGATAGCAGCACACATTGCTGTCCCACCTTACAGCAGAATCGCTGCAAGTCTTTGGCCCATCTCCAAATTGCCCAAAAACAAGGGACAAAAAATACTTCAGGCACATAAAGAACCAGGCTGTTTCTCAAATGATGTCTTTGAGGACACTGCCATAAGTAAATCAAGTAGTTGTCCTGCAGTGTCCTTGTCCGCATTCAACCTTCCAGAGGAGGAGTATGAGTTAGGCTGGAAATTGAAGAGTACTTAGATGAAAGGTTTGACAAAAGCTGGAGACATAAACCAGGTGTGTAAAACCTCAGGCTACAACTATTAACGCAAAGTGACACAAATGCACCTCCCAAAGAAGTGTCTGCTCTGCTTTCCCTGTCTAGTATTTCAGACTTTACCCTTGCTAATCTTGCATGACCATCTAATCAGAAGCTTATTGTGGTAAAGGGATCTTACAGCTCGCAGCAGCTGAAGCACACTGTTAATTTCACTGAAGCAAAACATGAGCAACTGCAGTTACAGAAATGTATCTTAGACTACACTTCATTTCGGTTTTGCTGAGTAGGAGCTAAAGGAACATCCCTGTAATTAAAGTGCTGGTGATAACAGCAGCTGGAGGAAACCTGAACCAACTGCGGAAGTAGCCGAGACACACTTACACAGTCAGCCTTGTAAACACCTAGAATAAGACAAAGATAAGCATCTAATCTGATTTTCTGTCTTTCATATCTTCTTTTGAAGGTGCTTGAGGTTGTTGAAGATGTATCCTTCTGAACTGTGTCTTATAGCCACCCTTACCACTTTTTTACTGTACCTAACCCCCCAACCATGTGGATTGCTTTTAAATGTGGCCCAAACAGCTAAAGCACATGTCACATTTCTTTTTCCTTGGCATCTTCTCAGATGAGACTAGCTTGATTCAGAAGAGTAACTGCAGGCAACAGTCCACCTCAGAGCAGTTTAATTTTGAAGTCTCACACATGGGTTTTGTTGCATTTGAGGAATTTAAAACCTTTCCATGAAACTGGAATTGTCTTTACATTAAAAAGCAAAGCTCAAAAGCCTTTTGTTTGGAAGAGGTCAGACACTATTGGACACTATGATGATACCTTTTCCCAGGAATGTAAGAAAAAGCCGCTACAGAACAATGTCTGCTTTGACTCTACTCAGATGGCTCAAATTTTGCTCATTAGATCACAGAATGCAGAATGAAAAATACTCCCATCTCATCAGGGGTACTAGAACATGCTTTTTTTGAGGTCTATTTGTCATGTAGGAGACTGATAACATGGTGACAACCAGGAAGTCCATATCTCTTTGGCAGCTCTAGTCTGCACATATATTATTCATGTATCTCTAGCTCAGCATCACTGCCAGGTAGTACTGTGTAATTTGCAGGCTTGCTCTTTGGAGATTACAGTGAAGATGTGCTTAGTTGTAGAAATAATAGAAATGTGCTCAACCCAGATTTGAAGGCGAAGAGATGAAATTTGGAACTATATACAAATCTTTTGTCTCAGCTTAGTTTCTCATACGTAATCCTTGAAAGATAAGTTGCTGGGAGTTTATATCACTGCCTTACTGTCATCATGTTGTGAAGGTTGAAGCTGTACCCTCGCTAAAAGAGGGTGCTAAAAAATTAATGCTGAATTAATTGCAATCAAATAATAGATTGACTTGCACGTCTCTGCCTTATCACCTCATCACAGATCTAAAGAAGGTAGCCAGAAGTGAATGTATTTCTTTCTGAACTGTTAGATATTTTTGAGGTTTGAAGTAAATGTGTTCCTTCAAGAGAAGAATATGAAAAGGTTATTTTTTTTCTTTCCAAGACAAAAAAAGGAAACAATAGTACTTCTTATCAGGATTCACCAGGTTTACGGCATCAATAGGGTATGTAATGTATTTTTTATACGTATAGCATCATATCTAATAGCAGAAAGATAGAGAAATGGTTATATAGCACCGAAGGGCATATTACTAGCTGACTTTGATCTAATATAAATTAATCGGTACAAAATTATGAATTCAGAACACTTGTGCTGCCCTTAAGGTGTAGAAAGGCATCATGTATCTTCCAAGTTAAGGCACTATCCTGTTAGATTTCTTCTAATGGCAGCTGCTTTCTTGAAAGTAGTTCCTTCAAGGATCTTGGTAATCCTGGTACTTACTTGGAAAAGCTTCATATTGCAAATGGGGAGGTGAAAAATTGCCCCTTAATCTTACATTTGTATTACAATAGTTCTTTTCAGACTTCTCATACACGGTGCTGTAGTAAGTGTAGTGTGATGCCAATATTTTATATAACTAATTAATGGCTGGACTCATCATCATCGAAAAGGTCTGACCCCATTTGATTTGACCTTTTCCATTTTAAACAATTCCCTTCTTTCGAGGAGCATAGGTTAATGGCCTGATCAGCACCAACTCTTGGGTAAGAGCACCTCTTGTGAAGCTGGACCTGTGCTGAGAGCAAGATTCATTCTGTATGTGTGTGTGCAAGAGAGGGAAAACAGGAGATAGCAGGGTGGTTAACTGCAGCACAGTGATGTACGTATTCAAACAGAAATGGGGATGTTCCCATGGCTGCAGCTCCCTGAACCCTTTCTGTATTTTAGCCAATATCTACTGAGAATTGACTATTTAGAAGCCCTAATTTAAATGTTTTGTTTCTAAGGAGGCAGGCACTGCTCACTCTTGTCTGTGCACATTAAGCACCCTAAAGGCTCATGTCCTCATTTGTACCTTTGAGTCAATTCGTGTCATACAGAAGGTAAGGAATCTGAAACAGTCTTACATATGCTAAGGGTGCCCATGTGCTTTTTGTGCTTCTAAAGTATAGTTACATCAATTTTTCTTCTAGGTCTCTTATGACCAACTGGGACCTTTTCTAACTGTCTGTTTCTCATGATCCAAGTCTGTTTATAAACTGAGGACAAGGATTACTTCTTGCCTTCCAGCATCTTCTGTATCAGTCCAAGAATAAAAACGGATGTGTCAAGTTACAGGGTTTTCATCTTGCCATATGATGCCAGTATTCCATTGAATATCTCTTGATTGGGATTGCAGGCACAGCAAATTATAAGTAGCTTTATGCATTTATTTAAATGATGCACTGTTGTTCCTGTCGCCATCACACCGCTTCTTGTGTTGCTTTTTTGCAAATCATGTGCAGGAAGGTTCTACCAGCAGAACTGCTGTCAGAAAGCAAATTTGAAACTTTGCACTGCAGTCCTTGTGGAATGTGCATTTTCAATTCAGTTTCTATGAGCAATGGCACCTGCACATTGAGCACATCCTTCAGCCTAGCCCTCGTCAACAAAACACTTATCAATCTGACTGAGAGCTCTCCTCCACTGAGGCCTTCAACTCCAACTCTGAGCTCATTGCGGTTGGTGTAAGCTTTGACAAGAGCTGCAAGTAGAGCAGCCTCAGCCTTCCAGCTTCAATGAATATGTGAAGTGTCTTCATAAGTTTTCCTTCTGCTTTCCTAACCTTGACTGTCAGGATCTTCTCCTACTGCAGCTCTCCATAAAGTGCTGCACTTTGTCATGCCTTATTGTTTTTGCCTTTTGATGTATTAAGTGAAGGAGTAGTATGGTATTGCAGGATAGTGTTTGCTTTCTTGGGACACTATTTGCTTGGTAGCTGATTCCCACCCAGAGGGATGCAGAGGCCCTGCAGGTGCCGCAGCGAAGCACTGCACAGCCCTGCAGCCCTCAACGTCTAATATCTTATAAAGCATGTTACTGCAGCAGTTCGTCCATCACCTGTTTGTATCACGTACCAAACAGTGAGGAACAGGAGCAACTCTCTCCCTCTCAAATGTTTTACACCTTTTACAGCTACTGCTCACCCCAAATCTTCAGAGAAAAAGAAGTGGTTATACAGCTATAGCCAGTTTTACCTATTTCTTCTAAAATATGTAATAGTTACTTATAGGGTTCTTTCATTATTAAAGGCTGAGAGTGACTCAGGAAAGGAGGCGCATACAGATCTACCCCCAGCCCAAGCACTCAGTCCCCATTGATTTAAATGAGAATTGAGCAGGTGCATAACTGCCTTTATGAATTAAGGCTAAAATAATGTCCCCTCAATATGGATAAGCATTTCCTCTGGACCTTCAAGCAAGGATCTTGGTAAAAATAAGGGAACAAGGGTGCCATGGCCTAAAATATTAAAGATAATGGCATTTTTAGCTTGCATATTTCTAAAAGTGCATTTTAATTTATTTCTGGAAGTGTTAGTTCTTTCAAAAATTAGACTTTGAAAAGCAATTGGGGTTTGAGTTAATAGTCTATTTACTTAATATGTGAGTCAGATCAAGTGCAAATTGCCTTTTACAATTTGCTGGATCAAAAAACTTTTGTTTTTTCTAGAGCTGACTTTCCCCCTCAGATTTAAGAACTTTCTACTCACCAAAAGCTGTTGAATTTCCCCTTTTCCAGTGCAACTATTGCCAGAAAAGCTGTCATTTTGTCTTTCCTGTGAGCATTGTCACTTTGATAGTATTTGCATAACAGTATTTTCAGTGCTGGATATAATTAATAATGATTTACGTAACATTTAATAACAGTATTTTTAATAACAGCTTAATAAGATGAAAGTTCATGACTATTATTGAATTAATCTCCCACTTTCCAGTTTTGTATCACAACTGAAGTGCTGATTTTAATATGCAAGTTGCATCCTCAGCAACATATTTCAGTCAATTTATATTGATATTCTGAGGTTATCTACATGTCTCTGCTTTTATTCTAATTTAGAAGCAGTGAGAGGTTAACCAGGATTTAAAGGAAATACAATAGACAATTATTCATTCCCTTGCATGCCTGAACCATTTGCAATTATGAGTGGTATTGAATTTTTGTAAACTGAATTTCTAATTGAACATCAGGAAATATTTGTCATCACTGCATTTTATAAAAGATGAAAAGGGTTGTAGAAGGTTCAGGGGTTTTTAATTAACTATTAAGCAAGGTAGACGGCATTACCTTTCAATCTTCAGTAGAAAAGTCAACAAGAAGTAGAGATCAGCAAAGTTAATACCAGCAATAAACCATCTGCCTCAGTTAGAGGTAAATAAGATACTTAGATAAATAAAGTATTATTAGCTCTTCCAGAAATTATGAACTTCGTTCTTCAACAGAAAAAGCACTGGCTAAAAAAGTTTCTGAGCCAATAGCAGCCACCTCTGTTGAATTCACTAAGAAAGAACAAAGTGCCATGAATCGAGAGGGAACAAGGGTGAGAAGCAATGTATCGCTCAGCCTAACTTTGATTCCCAGAATAAAAATCTGGAACAAATAATTCAGCAACCAGTACAGAAGTAACTGGAAAATTATAATGAGATGAGTTGCCACCAACTCTCTTATCATGTAACTTGTTCTTGGCAAATCCAAGTAACATTCTTTACAGTGGGATAATAACATTTATGGGTAGAATGGGATCCGTGAATGTTTTGTACTTTGCTTCTTAGTTTTTCACAATGTTTAACATGATATTTGCAAGCCAGCTGCAGAATCAGTTTAGATGAAAGAACCCTAACCTGCAAGCAAAATCATGATCAAGAAATACTTTTCAGCAGTTTCTTGACAAAAGGAGAAGATATATTTATGCTCTGCAGGGTTTTGTCTTCACTCTATTCTAGACTGTTTTCACTAGTGGTCTGTGTGAAGGAATAGATAGGGTGCTTATACTAAAAATGACAAGTACTACTGTTGTGCTGCAAGGCAGAAGAGAGATGAGAATGGAGAAATAATCTGAAAATATCTGCACATTTAGTAGGGACAACTGGGAAGTGCCACACATAAGCAGGAATAATCAAGTGAATTAATAGGGAATGGGGAACATCAGACTCCAGTTTCCAATCAAGATAGATGGGAGCATTGAGCAGTCATCAGTGGCATGAAACTTAACAAGTCCAAACAATGGATTCTGCATCTGGGACATAGTAACGCCAAGTACAAGCGTAAAGTGGGATAAGGAGTAGCTGGAAAGCAGATTGCAGAAAGGGATCTTGGGGTGCTGGTTGACAGCAGGCTCAGTGTCTCCCTGGCCCAGGGGGCAAACTGCAGCCTGGGGAGCATCAAGCACAGCACAACCAGAAGGTCAAAGAGGGAATTACCCCACTGTGTTCAGCACTGGTGCAGCCTTCCCTTGAGGACTGTGTGCATTTCTGGGCCCCAGAATTTCAGGATGTAAAGGCGCTTGAATGCATCCAGAAGAGGGCAACGAAGCTGGTGACTGGGCTGTAAGGAATGTCCAATGAAGAGCGGCTGGCAACTCTGGGTTTGTTTAGTTGAGAGGAGGCTGAGGGGTGACCTCATTGCTCTCTAGAGCTTCCTGAGAAGCGCAAATATAAAGGGAAGTGCTAATCTCTTCTCCCTCTTATCCTGTGATAGCATGCATGGGAGTGGTTCCAGACTGCACCAGGAGAGGTTTAGACTGGACACGAGGAAGCATTTCTTTACCAAGATGCTGGTGAAACACTGGAAAAGGCATTTGGACAATGTCGTTAATACCATGCTTTAACTTCTGGTCAGCCCTAAAGTGGTCAGGCAGTTGGACTGCAGATGATCACTGTAGGTCCCTTACAAGTGAAATATTCTAGTCTATGGAGGAGTTCTCCAGGGAATATTTAGGCATTATAATGGATTTTGAGCTGCATGTGGGACTGAAAAAAGGGAAGTACCATTCTGGATGTTTAAATCCTCAAGTACAGCCAACACACAAAGCAATCCTTTGATTCTGCACAGTAATGCCAAGACCCCTGCTGCAGTCCTGTGAGGCTTTCAGCAGCATTTTCAGGAAAAGGTGGTAATGTTTCTGAACAGGCTGGAAAACCATTTCTCCAGAGTAACTGCAGGGCAGGCAGATGCCCATTTGAGTTCCTATCCAGCCATACTTCTCCAAGCTTTTCTGAACAAGACCAAAGCACATGAGTTGATACAATATATTCACATAAGGTTAGGGGGATTTTGTGTTTATGTTACTGCTGTGAAATTTAATTTGTCATTCAGTTTGACCCATTTCCTTATGAAGTTCAGATGTTAATGCAATACAGAAAAGAAAACACTTTTACGCTTTTTTTTCCTGTCTTTTATTTTTGTGGATGAGGCTTTTCCAGATGGTGTTTGTGAAAAAGAAAATCAAATATCTATGCACATTTACTACACTTACTGTTATTTGTGCTGTGGTTTTGTTGTTGTGGTGGTTTTTTCAACAAATGAAGGTATATTCTTAGTAACAGACTGCCATCTATTTGAAGGGTCAAAATTGAGCATTTTGGATGCCAACATATTTGAAGAAAATCCTGTATCTGGTAGGACTCCCTTTTGCTGTAGGACAACAAATTACTTTTTTCTTCTGTTTGGAAAGATTTGTTGTGAATATTTATCCTGGGTTTTTTTTTCTACTGATCGACTTTCTTGGAAGGAAAACTCTTGCTGCACACACCAGCTACCTCAGAAATATTTTGGTTTTACTGGAATTATTTTCTGGTTCCAGTTCTAATTAAATTATGTTCCAGTCTAATTTTAGATCACTGGTAATATCTGAAGTGAATATGTATTTATTTGGTCCACATGTGGAATTTGTTTGTAATTTTCTCTCAGGTAAATTTCAAAGGGCCCCATTTCTGCAGATTTCTGAAGTTAATCTCTTTTAGCACTAAAAATACATGCCTTATTTCTATCAAATTTGAGATCATGCAGAAAATGCTGTTCCTTAAGTGTCACATTTCTCATGTTGCTTAGTCACATGTTTATGACACTCTTCTTGTATCTATTCTGAAATGAGACATGTTATTTAGAATATTGCAGTTGGCAGCAGCCTCTGAATCAGTCATGCAAGCCACTAGCTGTTTTCCCATATAGGACATAGATACGAGACCTTTGCAAATACCTTTTTTTACATGTTAACAAAGAAATTGGCCTTTAAAACAGTGATAAGGAAAGGAAGTGAGTTCATAAATAGCTGAACAAAAAAAAAAAAAGTCATTTTTTGAAGGATTCCTGGATCTTTCTATGGTGTGGGATGCTTGAAATCCTAACATAGACTTTACTCATCTGAAACCATACTAAGTCTTCAGTCAGCAACGGCACTGCATTCGCAGTCACTGCCTGCCTTTCTGCAGTGGGGGAAGAGCTGGTTGCCTGCTGTGCTTTGCCAGCTCTCATGCTGGGAATTAGAACGTTTTGGACCACCTGAGCCAGCTGAACATTTACTTGTGCCATGTTAGAAGTACCCTCCCTTACACTATTCTAGAAGAAAATGTAAAGCTGAGGTGACTCTTACTATAAAGTATTTTGATTTTTTTATATATGTTGAACAGTACACAGGACAACAAATGCTGGTCAAAGGGAAAGCCTGCCTTTTAGGTCTGCTTTGTTTTCATCAGGCTTATGGCGGCAATTAGTGTAATGGTGCTCTAAGCTCAGTAAATACTTGCTCGTGCCCAGGATGGTCTGCAGAGTGAACTGTTAGTGTGGTAGATTGCCTCTCCCAAGGAGAAAGGGATAAGAACTGTTCTGAGAGAAGAATTTAGGGAGTCTTTCATTCAAAAGTGAAGAGGGTTTGGAGCTCAGGTTTGAAAGGTATTTGTAAATCTGAGGATATAGGGAAATATTTGGTATTTTATGCAGGGCACCTGGGGCGTTAGGTTAGTGACTAACAGCCCAGCCTGACCCCTAGAATAAAAGACTGAATGCGGATAGGTCATCTGAATGTTGTATATGGCTCACAGGGAAATTAACTGTCTTGGTGGGACTGCTTAGTGTCCAGCTGTTCTTAGCAGGGGACTCACTTGATGTGTTGTCAGTTTGAAGCATTCTGATAGTTGCCATGAGGCCACGTGGACCACACTTGGGACTACATTGCCAAAGCTCTTAGTTTAGCTCGTGGCAAGGCATACTGCTTCTCAGGAAAAGGTGTGGGTCAGGAAGAAGGGTCTCTCGTGAGACCTCACTTGGAGTGCTGTGTTCAGCTCTGGTGCCTCCAACACTAGAGGGATATGGACTGTTGGAGCAAGTCCAGAGAAGCTCCATGAAGATGCTCCAAGGGCTGGAGCACCTCTGCTCCAGAGAGGTTGAGTTTGGCTTGTTCAGCCTGGGGAAGAGAAGGCTCCAGTGAGACCTTGTATCAGCTTCCAGTACCTAAAGGGGGCCTACAAGAACTCTGAAGAGGGGTTTATTACAAGGGCATCTAGGGCTAGGACAAGGGAGAATGGCTTTAAACTGAAAGAAGTGTAGATATAGATTAGATGCAAGGAAGAAATTCTTCACTGTGAAGGTGCTGAGGCACTGCACAGGTTGCCCAGAGAGGCTGTGTCTGCCCCATTCCTGGCAGTGTTCAGGGCCATGTGGGACGGGGCTTTGAGCAACCTGGTCTAGTGGAAGGTGTCCCTGCCCATGGCAGGGAGGTTGGAACTGAATGAGCTTTAAGGTCCTTTCCAGCCCAAACCGTTCTGTTACGATTGATACTGTGGCTATACGGCAATGAATAGAACCTATCAAACCTGTGCAGCTCACGTCAGTTCAGGTCAAAGCTTTGACAGAAATGCTTGGGTCTCTTTTTATGGATATTTGGCAATGGGTTCACAGTCTAACTCCTTCCTGCAGGATAACACCTCCTACCCAAACCAGTCCCTCTCCAAGACCTGCACTACTGACATCAACAACTAGAAATATTCGTCATCTGAAGAGGAAGACGATGATTCAGATTTTTACTCATTAGTTGAGGATCTTGTCAACTGTTGGGAACCTTATCAGCTTTCTCTCTCAGACATGCGGCCCACTTGTGTTAAAACCAAGGCTTTAATAGGAAGTTTTGCATTAAAATGGAGGTAAACAGGGTGTTTGCTCAAAGCAGAACAAGGCAGAATAAGCCAGATCTTCAGTTGATATACATTTGTCACAGCTCTATAAAGATAATGAAGCTATACTAATTTACATTAGTTAAGAAGCAGAGCCACTGTCTCATAAAGACTCATCTGCAGATCTTCTTCATGCAGGTAAGGAGAGACACTGGTGATAACATCGTATTAGTCTGGCTGAGGTGGAGTTAGTTTTCCCCATGGCAGCCCTCCTAGTGCTGTGTTTTGTATTGGTAGAAAGAAAGATGTTAATAACACGTCAGTGTTCTGGCTACTACTTGTCAGTGCTCACACAGCATCAAGGCTGTCTCTCCAACATTGCCCCACTTCACCCAGTAGAGTGGGAGTGGGGGAAATCCTGGGAAGGGACACAGCCGGGAGAGCTGACCCAAACTGACCAAAGCAATATTCCATATTCCATCATACCATATGATGTCTGCTTAGCAGTCAAAGATAGGAGAAAGGGCAGGGAGGGATGGGGGTGGTATTTGTTGTTAAGACATTTGTTTTCTGTAGCAACCACTACACATACTGAAGCCCCATTTCCCAAGGAGTGGCTGAACATTGCCTATTGATAGGAAGTACAGAATAAATGTCTTGTTTTCCTTTGCTTCTGCATGCAGCATTTTTAATTTTTTTATTATCGTTATTTTTAAACTGCCTTTATCTTGACCCACAAGGGGGTTTTTCATGTTTTTTTCCTCCCCCACTGCCCCCCGTCCTGCTGAGGAGGCAAGTGATAGAGCCGCTTGGTGGGCACTTGGCGTCCAACCAGGGTCAACCCACCACAGGCATTCAGGCCTGGCAGCTTCCAGCACATGCCTCAGATAGGTCATAAACAGCCTGAATCATGCTTCCACTGAAGATAGCTGATAGGCTTTTGATACTCTCAGGCAAAGGTACTCCACCTTACTTTTCTTCTTGACTGCTAGGCAGCAGAGAGATTTTTTCTTAGCTTTTCTGCCTCTCAATGCTATTTCTCTCCCTGTCTCACTCCCTTGACACAAATTTTCTTGTAAGGCCATCTGCTAAGGAGGAGTCAGGCACCATTTACCTTATCTGCATATATTTCCAGCTGATATCACTCCACCTTTTAAAGTGACAAAAAAAATATAATTTTTGATAATTTGAATTTTGAATGAGCAATAAAGGTTGAAGGTATTCCTTATTGAAAACACAGAGAGCCATTGGATTTCAGGAGCCCACAAGGTGAGTCTACAGCACTGGGGCTTCACTGCTTGGGTCACAAGTACGCAACTCCCACTTGAATACCATCTGAAGCTCTGGAGTCCTTTTTTGCAGACATCGCTGTTTAATTCCTGCAAACTGGAAGCAGAAGTGACAATAACCAAAGGGAAGTGTATTTGTCCCCCATTTCCCTTCACTGGGAAGTTCATAGAGTATTCGTGTCTTGTGACATTATTTTGTGTCCCCATGGATGGCTGCATAACTAACAGCCTGACAGCGTGGGGCAGTGGGAACAGAGACACTTGAGGCCACATGACTGCGAGGCTCTGGAACAAGCGATACAAAATAGTCAATGACAAATTTAGCAGAAACACAACATTTTCACTGTGGTTAGTAAAGCCAGTTGTATCCCTCCCAAACATAGATTATTTTAAGAAACTCAGTATTTTTTAATGGAAAGTTTATGTGCACTTTTGTGTGTGTGACTGCAATGAGCTGTATGAACTGCTTTTTCTTTCAAAATTTAGTGTGGAAAATTCCTGTAGCTGCAGGTACTTTTCTGTCTTTGAGTCAGAGTATCCACTGAGGTATAATATTCATTTCATTAGGCTCATCAGTGTAATGCTATTCAGCTCCATTTAATGAAAACAGTAAATTAGCATGTGCAGTAGTTCTCTTTCACTAACTAATTGATATATGATTAAAGTTCCCATGTTACCAGCTAGTACATCTTCAAGGAGAGTCACTAGAAGTGGTGGCTTAAGGGTTTTTGAAAATGCGTGGTTTTAATGAGAGCACTAGCCAGTATATGCAATTTAAGAGAGAAAAGCAAAATAAACAAACAAAAAAAAGTACTGCCTGATAACAAAATCTTGTCCTATTCATTTTCTACCCTGGGAATTCAAGTAGCTACTGTTCTGTACAGGAACGGTCTCTGAATACATATTTCAGCAGCATTACATGCTTTAGCAAAAGGTTTGTTATTCTGAAGTCTGCTGTCATAGTTGGTTTGGGGTTTTTTTGGTGAACTTTTACGTTTTAATCATGTGCTTGCATGTAATTGAATAAGTGCTGACACAACTGTCTCTGCAAATTGCTGGGCAGAAAAGACTTGAATTACTAGCTGTTTTCCAGGAAGTTAAAATGGAGAACAGCAGACTCTCATCTGATGTTAACCAGTTGCTTTGTTTAAAATTGAACTGTGTTGATTTGCATCAAAGAATGGGAAAGAAACCTGGCAAGGAAGCACCAAAGGACATTTCTGTCAATGGCACAGGTACCACAGTGCTCCAGAAGTCCAGGAGACTATGAGGCCACAGCCAAACACCTGCTTCCTAAGGAAACTTTGAATGACCAGTAAGGGGAATAGATTAAAATTCATATATATAATCAGTATTGGCTTGTGGACCACTTCAGTCTTCCTAAAAATATCAGCTACTGACTGCTTCTGTAGTTACATATGCCTACAAAACCTTCAGAGGGAAAAACTGGAGTCAGATGAGAATGAGAATGCAAAAGGAACTGAAAATAATCCATTTAGCTGGAGGAAGTATGGAAAAGACTTCAAATATGAGCTTTCACATCTCCCAAGGCATCACGTTTTAAGAAGGGAATGGATCATAGTGAAGAGAAAGCAGCTTTAGTGACTTTGTAGTCAAAATGATTTGCTCAAATTGCAAGAGATCTCTGACCAGGTCTTGTAGCATGCAAAGCACCAAACACCACACAAGCTGTACAAGGCATGAAATTGCTTTAAAGCCGTGTTCGTCTTGGCTAGTAAGTCTGCAGCAGTGAGATGCTGCTCACCTGCCAGCAATGAAAAGCCAGGACTCATAGCAATTGTGTTTTCTGATTTCAAGTGTCCCAGGAAACACATTGCTTTTCCAAGACAAATGCGTTGCTGGCTTCATCCTGCTGCCCATCAGCAACTACGCAAACATGTACAGTGCCAAACCACACAGCCCTTACAAGTGAGGTTTTTCTTGGCAGGAAAACACAAGGGTTCTTGGCGAGGTAACCTGAAGACTGCTGCATTCGCTGCGTTTGTTTAAACTGGTCTGCACTGCCGTAGCACTGTGCAGAAATAGGCCCTGCAGAAACTTCAGAGACTGAAAAATGTGGTAGATGGTTTTAATTTAACTAGAAGTGAACTTTATAAATTCAAAAGTTTTTATTAAACCGAACTTGATTTCTCCCAATTATTTTTTAACAAGTTTCTCACTGTTGTTATATTCCATATGCACAGACCAAAAATCCTGTCCCATAGACAGATGGAGCAAATAAAGGAGAAATTATTACAAATGCAAAAAAAGCTTATTATTTAACTAGAGGCTTGCTTATGGTTTTAGGTTCTTGATTTTCTGGTCTGAGAAGTGACTTATATGTGATAGTTCTTATCATAAGGTAGTGGTCTCTTATTGCATTTCTTCTTTATCATGTATTTTTCAACTACATTTTATATATTTCTAAACTAAACGTATTAAAAAAGAAGTCAATGAAAGCATCCTTGAACTTCTTGTATATTTTTTTAATCTTACCATGTGGAGTATAATCTATCATATTCCTGCCAAGGTAGAATGTGCAGAAATGTAGTCTCTGCCACTGCTTTCCAGATATAGTTATTTTTTCTCTTTAGTTTAGGTCATTGCAGAAGAACTTTTTGTGGGGAACTATATTGACTTGACTTTAAGATGTAGACTTTTTGAGAACTGCATTGTGTTCAACTGTATCATTTATATTTGTTGAGAGATAAATTGAGTATCTCAGTGATGCATCCCGTTGCTGAAGTTTAAAGGGTCTTTTTGTGAAGACTGATAAAAATGGCAAAGCATAGGACTGCTTCAAGTCATATATTGGCTTCTCTTCACATGTTGAATTACCACTGAACAAGAAGCTGTAGTGACAATATCATAAAAGATTCATATTGTTCTGTATTTTTGGAAGAGCTCAGTGATGTGGTGGTGAAGGATATGAAGGAAGACATTTTGTTACCTATGTTATGCCAGGTGATAAGTTTTCCTTTTGATTCTGTCAGCCAAATTCCACTGCTCATTTAATGGTTTGTATCCTGTGTCTTCAATTGCAATTAAAATCTCTAAAAAATATTAGGCTGACATTAGCATTTCAGTTAATTTAGCAGACCCTTTACAGAACTGCTGGGTCAGTTCCCATGCAACTGCTGGGACAAAATAAAACATAGCCTTGCCATTATTTTTTTTTGGCATTGTATTTAAAGTTAGCAAAGGCTTAACAAATTCCCCAAAGCCTTCTGGGATGAGATGGAAACTCTGGGATTTAGAGCTTCCCTGGGGTTATTTTCAGTGTTTCATCCCTACCCTTCACAGATCTGTGGCCCCAGTCAGCATCGGCCTTGCCTTGGGTTTGAACAAAATACTTAATTATTTTCCTGGGTTAATGGTTGCTCAGACAGTGCTTAACCAATGCTGCAGCTCGCTAATGGAGTAGTGGCAAACATGACCAAAGGCTCACTACCTGTTTCCACCTCGCCACTGCAGTTTCCTATTCTTTAAATTGACTTTTTCACCTACTTTGACTACTGATACAGAGCATTCTAGCAGACTGCTGAGATCAAAAGCCACCACCACTTTCCAAAAAGCTCACTTCAGCAGAAGCAGGCCTTCACCTGCCTCACCTGGCTAGGAGCAAGATGATTAAAGGTGGTTTAATAACAAAGCTTTCCAGAAGTCATTAACTATGTACACATGCAAATGTACATCTAAATATATGTGCAGAAATACTTTATATCTAAATAGCTCAAGTTAGAAGAAGAAAATAAGGCATCATAACCAATTCAGGGCTCTGATTACAACTACAAACTGCATGTAGCACAGCTGATATAAAACTATCCAATATATATTAGATCAGGTAGAAGGCTAACCTTTTTAATGCTCCTTGGCAAACATCAAAGAGAGGTTAGTCAGAGCCAGGAAGGATAGCCATGGCCATCCACCCATCATCCTGACTCCCTCTATCTAGGAAAATCTATAGCACCTTTCCAAGTGGACAGTTGGGAGTGGCTGGGTTTGTAGGGCATGAACAAAACATGGCCACTTATTTGCCCCGCTTTTGGCAATAAGCAGCCCTTGAGGTGCAAGTTCATCTTCTAAATCACTGCGCTCTGAAGACAGGACTACCAGAGCTAACTACTTGTCAGGAGACCCTCAGCTACGCAAGTGAATGTGACTCTGAACTGTAACTTGGAGTCACTGCAGACAGGCTGCAGTTGTGGATCCTTTAGTGCCTACGTGTCCCCCTCTTTTGTGTCTTTCTGATAAACTCTTTTTTGTTTAATATTAAAATTGCTTTCAGAAAATCTTTAATAAGGGTATAATCTAGAACTTGCTTTTTTTCTCTTTTTGCCAAGTTATGTTTATGTATGAAGCAAATTATAATACTCAATAACTTTATAATCCTATGAGTTTTAATAAATATTTAAAACTGTTGCACTCTGTTTATAATTTCCCATGCATTAGAAATGCAAGAGACTGTAAATAAATTTATATATGTTTGAATATTGGATGTCAGTATACTCTAAAGTTATTTGGACTAAAGCAAGTGAAATAAACTACCTAAGACAAATGCAGTGATTTGCCTTGACATAGTGTCTTGATTCATTGGCATTTTATACAAGTACAGAAAAAAAGATGGCACACATTTCAAATTGTTCAGGAAAGTTAGCAATCAGGTCAAAGTTGTAATTTGCAAAGCTAAATTAAACAGATGGTAGACATGGAACAATACCATATTTCTTTCCCTTTTTTCCCCTTTAGCTTGTGTTTCTTATTTTCTTGCATTATGGACTTTTTTTTCTCTGTATCTTGTAATGTAACCTACTCACATAGGTACTAGGTTACAATATATTTTTATTTCCATCCAGACTCTCTCTCATACAAATGGTATTTCATTCACTTCAATTGTCTGTCCTTGAACGCAGAAATTAAAAGATCCTCTGGACAGTCTTTATGAAGCATTCTAGCTGCTGCTATCTCATGTTAAAGAAAATTTTAGTTAATGCAAATAACAGAAAAGAGATACAAAACAAAAGTACAATTTGTGATGCTTAAACTATGTCCTTAATTTCCCTTCTGTTTCTTACTTATTTTAACACTCTACCCAAAATAATATTGATAAGTATTTTCAAATGCAGGAAGGGAAAAGCATTGTTCAGCCTGGCCAGTTATGCAGGTTCTTTAGTTTTCTCTTGCCAGGTCCTCACAATCAGCAATCAGGTAAGAAACTGACAGTTTTGTTTCTTTGCTATTGTTGCTACCCATTTCTTTTAAACAAAATGGATCTGCTTGGCCAAGAGATGTGCAGGATGGAATAATAACCAGAAATTATTAAGCATTTAATAGTTTAATCAAGCATTCTGGGAAAAGTCTCGGAAAGTAGAAAACTTCAGTATGTTCAAGATTTTAAAGAAAAAAGTGGCCATTAGTCTGGTTTAGCTTCCTCATTGCAGACGTCAGAGTATTTCACACGCTTTACCTCAGACTGATCCACACACTCTTCTTCCAGTTTAAAGCAGTCTTTCAGAAGGCATCCAATCCTGACATGAAGGCATCTGGAGATGGAGAAACTACTTGTTCTGTGAGTTACCCTATCTGTTCCAAAATGTACAGAGCATTTCAGTTGAAATTTGTCTAGTTTGGTTATTTTTTTTCCTATGCTTTTCTCTTGTTTTAGATGATTAGCATCTTTAATGCAATATTATGTTATTTCTGTGATGGTAGTAAGCTGTGGTTTATACTTCTCTGTTAAGTACTGAGCAGACTGGTCCTTGAAACACGGCCAAGGGGGTGAAATGCAGAACATGGAGCTGATACTTCATGGTATTCAGCACCAAGAAGGCAAGTGGAAACAGCGACAGCCATGTGGTGCACGAGTGCCATGCAGCGTGCAGAGGGAGGAGGTCACAAACCCCAAAGTGGTTAATCACAGGCTTTGGGAAACAGAAAATCAACTGACTATATCCTTGTGACGCACATGTGTGGTGCGATGCCCAGAGCTATGGATTAATTAACCCTGGATGGGGATCCTTATGGTAATTGCCAAGTACCTTAGGTCTTGCTTTGCTACATTGGTAAGTAATGGGAAAATAGAATAGACAAAATGGGAGTAATTAAGATAAAGTGTTGGAGAATTGGATCAAAAAGTACTGTATATTTCAGAAGCATGGTTGCTGCTACCTAACACACTAATCATCGTATGATCGCAAGAGGCTAAAAGTGACCCTTAATCACCCGTCTTGTAAAAACACTGATGGCCATTGAAGAAATAACTTGGTTAGTAAGGGAAACACCATATACAAAAATCAGCAGTCAAAAAGAGAGTTTAAATTTATTCGGCTATCAGTAGCATGACTGGGAAAAGGTAGTTAAGCATGAGTTATGGCTCCATTCCATGTACTACAGCCTGTAGCAGTGTGTATTTTAATAAACTTCACTAGAAAGAAAATAAAACGGGTTCTGTGAAAATACCTAGGGTGTTTTGAAGATACTGGAATCCAAGGAAATGTATTTTATGACAAGCATCCTTATAATGCAGAGAAGTAGGGGAAATGTAAGTATGTAATGAATATGGAACAGGCTTTGGAAAGTAAGTGCTGGTGAATTTAAGCAAACCATGTGCCTTGAAATGTAAAACAAGCAAAGTATATTTCTTCAGTACAACAGTGAGTAGTGGCATACATTTATTAGCTCCAGAGTAACTGAACTCCCTACCATGTTAAATTCAAAACCCCTGAAGGAATGAAATGTTTTGATTGAAAGGAAATGGAGCTTTCCCACAGTGCAGGCAAGCCCATTAACAACTAGTTTGATCTTAAGTAACCTGTTAGGGGTGCTGTGTAAGTGTCCCTGCTGTCCCAGCAGGCAGTGGCCACACAGGCAGACACAGGCAGTGGATGTGATGAGGAAGGAGGTGCCTTGGGGGTGGCAGGGGAAAAGCCGAAATGAAGGGATGTCACCTCACATTCCAAAGTCACCAATGACACCACTGCTTGCTGCTGCTGTGACAGGCAGCACTGACAGCATGGGAAGATAAACCATTTTTAAACGTAGCAGCCTTAGGTAGGGCCATGACAGCCTGGCAAAATAATCTTTCCTGAAGCTCTTTTGCTGCACTGCTTTAGGTAGCTCCCTGCTTAAGTCTCAAACCAATTCCAAGTAAAGGGTGTTTCTACTTACTGATATGGAATTTTGCATATCACTCCATAGACAAATAGTAGAATTCCTTCCTGAAGAAGCAGCCAGAATACCATAAAGGTATCTGAGAAATAAATGTACTAAATGGAGGAAGGTATTTCTTTAGCATCCAACATTAAATTAACCAGTTTACATGGCAAGGCTGTGGGCAGTTCTTCAGCTCTTATGCAGTGCAGCAGTGCTCCTGCAAGTTATGTAGAAGAACACTCTTCATCAGCTGTTCTCCCAGCTAAATCCATAAGATTAACTGAACTATGCATAGCTGGGGGGCAGCCAAGCTTGGAAGTGTCCTTTGTGCCCTTTAGGATCTGCTGATGTTTTTTGCGCCTTCATCCCACCCTACCTCTGTAAGTGCATAGTGTTTCCTTTCTCACTTTCTCTGGCAGGCAAGGGCTCCAGCCTATTCTTAATCTTCCCACCCTGATGTGAACCCTTACAGGTTGAGTATTTTAGTTTGGGTGTAGGCTGTCCCTGGATTCCTAGCTGTCCTGAGAAATTGCAATTAGCAGTGCTGGGATGTCCATGACCTGTTAATCTGGGTGCCACCAGCATTGCCACTCTTATGGCTCTTCTTTTTTCCTTCTGTTGCTCCCACATCCACACCTCCCCATATAGTCTCTGATCATGCCAATCTTAATATTTCTATTATGGTTCTCTGAAATACTCAGCAAAGCTCTTCAATGACCCATGTCCTCACTGCTATTACCCATCATTGTTATGAAGTGAAATGAAAGCTCAGATCCAGTCTTACCTGCCCTTGTGATTCCTAATAATTCAGAATATATCATTCAGCATCTGCCTTTACAAAACAATACAAATTGTTAACAAGTTGAAATGAAGAATGCCTCAGGAAAAATATTAAGCTGCAATGAATATGCATAGTAAGAGGAAGCAGAAAATGTCTGGGTTCGATTAACTACTTAATTTACATCTTTGTTCTGCTACATGTTACAGTGATTCTGCAAAATAGCTTGGGTTTGATATTTTCCATGATTAGTCTTACCCCAAACAGATGGATGGATCTCCACGGGGTTTTTAGAGCTGTTTGCTTTTTTTGCTGTTAATTTTGAAGCAGAGATTAACGTAGTTTTCTCTAAGTTTTCTGAGCCAGGAAAAAAACTAAATGCACTGCAGTGCATAACTGGTGCGCACATTTAGCTATCCAAACAGAATTCAGAGGGCAGAAGCTGCAGCCTGGTTCATTAGGGATCTTTATGTAAATAGAATGTTGATACATAAAGGAAAATCAACTTGAACTTTCAAGGGTCCATGAGTTAAATCAAGTAGACTCAATAGTTTAGCAATATTAAAATCTGGTGAATAAAAAAGTATTTAGATGGATTGTTTTAGTTTTAACCAGTGTCATTCCCATATACATTTACATACTTATAGCTACTCTGCTAGTATTTCTTCCTGCCATGTTCCTGTGCTATAACAGAAAACGTTTTCTTAAATGTAATACCATACAGCCTCTATGGCCAGAGCTGAATCTTCTCTCAGTAGTACTGCAGAATGTTTGATGTTAATTTAAAATGCAGTGCCATTTCCCAGGAGTTATGGATTAATTCTGAAAAAAAATTAAATGACCTTCAGCTACATGTGGTATAAACGGTTCTCACTCATCCATATTCAAAACAAGACTTTTAGAAGAAGGTTCTTGCAGCTCGTAACTGCAAGTGTGATTTCAGGGGAAAATAATTGCGTTTAAAATTGCAGTTACTCCACTAGAGGCAAAACTTAAAAAGTGTCTACCTCTTTAAAGCACTCATCTTACATTTGGAATTTATTTTCAGCTTCCCAGGTGGTTATCTTCGTAGTGCTTCAGGAAGCAAAACAATATAGATGAATCAATAGGCACTGGATAATTGAGGCTTCCAATAAAGACAAACTACTGTGTGGATAACCATCTCAGCAGGGCCAGTATAAGTGAAAGTGTGGCTGAAAAGCATTTTTATGGCATGTCAAAAAGTCTCAGGTAACTGTTTTCTATGAATTAATAAAGAAAAATGTTATTCCATTTCATGTGATTTAAACATCCACTTTGGTCTTTTTCAAAATCCTCTTTGCAATGCTTTAATGCACTTCCAGGTACTCTTGGAGAATAGAATAGTTGTCTCCAGGTCCTTTGAAAGATCTGGACCACCTCAGAAAAACACCTGTATTTAAAACATATTCTGATTTTAGATCAGAGTAAATACTCATTTTCCTTTTGAACAAGGAGCAGCAGTTCCTGTTTTCTAGATGAAAATAAATGATTCATAGGATCATAGAATACCAGGGACCTCAAGAATCATTGGGTCCAACCTTTGTAAACAAAGCATTACCTAGACTAGATGTCCCAGCACCCTGTCCAGCTGAATCTTAAAAGTGTCCAGTGTTGGGGAATCCACCACTTCCTTGAGGAGATTATTCCAATGGCTGATTGTTTTTATTGTGAAAAAGACTGGTTTTATTGTGAAAAAAATTGATAGCATCTGTTTAGACATATAGGTCCCTCAGCGGTTTAGTAGCAGAACCCATGTCTGGGTGGGTTGTTTTTCCACAGAGTAACAACATGCCTTAATGCAAGACCAGTGGCTGAAACGTCATCAGTTTTCCCTGGCTTATCACACCCTGGTCAGGTCCGTAGTCGCTGCCTCTGTCTGTCTGCTCCCAGGTTCACTCTCTGAAAGCATCAATCTCAAGACCATCAAAGCTGGTCATTCTGTATCGTGGGCATCGACAAACCCCAGCAATGCACCGACTCTTGTCTGTCTGATGCTGAAGAGAAGGTGGAGTCGTATGATGCAATACGTACCACGGAATATTTTATTCTCCTTCCCCAGTTTTGCCACTGCTAAAACCAGTTTCAAATCTATCCTGAATTTAGCAAACTCTTCAAGTTCAAATCCTGAATGAAAGTTATTTGAGCCTTTTGGTTTTCTTTTTAACCATTTTCCCTTCTGAAAAGTCATTATTCTCACTTACAAAAAAGGTCCAGTCTCCTACCATGTAAAAACCCTGCACCCAAGACAGGGTTTCAGGGGGCATTAACCACCAGTCTTTTATACAATCCTTTTAAGATTTGTCTATAACTAAAACATATCTTTCAACAGGACTTTATATTTCATAATTTTTGGATGTAACCCTTGTCCAGGAATTCACTTTACGTTGATATTTTTGCACTCCATATTTGCACCCGCCACTTGTAAACTTTACATAATTAAAGTCTTGGTTTTTACTGTATGAGCTTAATTCCATATTGTCAAGGAGAAATTGAATAGCAGGAACAATGACAGTGAATTTTCATTCTTCTGCATCAAATCTTAATAACCAGATTGTGATCTGTGTTGTTCAAACACTGCACAATCTGCATAAGTATTAAAGTTATTATTTTGCTAACATGATTTTTCTACATTGTGGTAATGCTCATGAAAGACTTGACAACTCTTAGTTAGGTAGTCAGTTTCCAGTAAGTGTGCTTTAAAGACTGTAATAATGGTAACGGTTTTATATGCATATTTACTGCCAGTGTACAAGAAAGACTTTTTTTTCTAAATTAGAAGTCCTTATCCACTAGAATTATAACATTAACCTCTTCTCTGGTAACACTCTGAAGAATTCCTCTTTTAGTATGCTGGAACATAATAGAAACTCTTTTCTTAGTCTTTAGTTGAGACATACTATTGTGCACTATAATTATAGTCATTTGCTTATTTGTTCATTGTTCTTATTTGTTGTTCTTATGTGTTCGTATTGTCTTTCTGCAACAAGAATAGTAGTTTAAAAACAACTAATAGAGATATTCATTTACAAAGGTCATTTCCAGCTATCTCTATTTTTTCCATTGACCCTAGCTCTATGTGTAGGTTTTACTATAAGACCTATCACCTGCCTTTCAAATTCCCAACAACCAAAGTAGCAATAGTCATATATTGCCATTGCAGTACTAGCCATCCTGGGAGGAGCAATGCACAAAGGTAGAAATACTGCAAGGAACATTGACTTTCATCTGAGAATTGTTAAGCAAAAACTTACTATTTCCATGCAAATGTTATCTCTATATTTTTGATCACCTCCTTGTGCCTTGAGTATAACGGTGCTTGGAAACTGTGGGCTATGCTAGAATTAGGATCTTAGCTCCAAGTAAAATAGACCACTGAGAATATATAACCCTATACTTGCTAATGGCCTTAAGTCTCCATTGTATGTTCCTTTTTTCAGGAATGTACAATGTCTCTATTGGGACTGTACTTGTACTTTTAGGAGGTATCAGTATTGCAGAGGGTCCTCCCTTTCCTCATCATAAATACTGTTCCTTGGATAGAAAATTCAGAAGTGTGAAGCATCAGTTTTTCGCTTGTACAATCACATGTACAGCCATGGACCCTGCTCACTGCAACATTTATTTTATGTATGTGAGATTCAAGTTTGCAAAATCTCCATTGTTTTCTAGTTTATGGTATTGTGAGAACAGTCTTGCAAGAGTGGATCAAACATTACTGATGCTGTCTGTAAACAACCCAAAACAACACTCTGAGAAGTATAAATAAATCTGGAGCTCATTAATCCATATAAAGTGCTAATATGGCAGTATTGTCAGTGAGACACTGGTCTGTTAAGGAGTCCAGGTTAAGTTATTTCAGTACTCCAGGAATTTTGCCTGAGGCAGAGCTACAAATATCCTGCACAAGATTTACTACACAATTATAGAGCACAAGACTCTAAGAGGAAAAGTACTTCTGAATACAACAACATCATTTAGGATAGTGGATGGAGCAGAAATTTTGGAGGTGATGGCACAGAATTCATGTTCTCTCATTGACAGCACTGCCTTAAGTTCCATTGTCCATCAGTGAAAGGAAAATAGACCTTGTCAGAAAAAATGGGCTGCAATGTGTTTGTTTGTTCATTAGTAGAAAACAGGTAACATCCAAACTTTCTGCACAGGTAATTTAGAGGTTTCTATACCTGTGCATGTAGGACACCCAGGGCTTTCCAGGTTCCGAAGGACTGAACAGTTGGTTATCCATAAGTATTTGTTGAAAAAAAAAAATCCCTTACTGGAGATAAAAGGATGTCTGAGGGCTCACTGAGATTGAAAGTTTGAAATCTAGGAGAGCTTTCTGCAGCTTTTCACTGCAGTGCTTGCAATTTGGGCTAAGGAATAACTACTGCCAGAAATGGGACTGTATATGCTATTCCTATTTGGAGGAGACCTGGGTTTTCTTCTTTCTCTTTTCTCTTTTATGACATGACATGACAGGAAACTGACACACAGTGTGATCACAATTTATATAAACCTAACAGGTATAGCTGATGGCATGGCAAAGATCCATCCTCTTCACTGGTCTGCCTTCTGGGAGTGCCCAAAATAACTTGCTGGTGTCTAAGTCCCCAGCACTTCCTTTAGTCTTTCTTTAAAACTTGCAGTATGTTTGCTCATCTTCAGTCTTTTGGACCACATCTGTTCTCTATGAACTCTGAAAATTGTCAGTGTTTTTACTTGAGTTTGTTTCAGCCAGTTCTCTAAATGTTTTACAACGATGCTCATCTCTCTCAAGACAATTTCAAAATACACAGCATATGTAGATCTTTAAAGATGGAGGGTTTACTGTTTGGTATTTATGATGGTAGCTGTCAGCTGAAAACAACCCTCTCAGTCAAGGAAAATGTGGAAAAGGTGTTAACTGCTTCAGTCTTCTCAGCACCCTTTTGCTGTCTTTCCCCCTTCATGTGTTACTCCCCTCAGTCACTTGCTACTGATGTGTAGTGCTCATGGCTTAGTCAAGTTAGCTTCTTATTATACATGACATCCTGCATTAGGGTAATTTGTTCTTGCACTCTTAATGTCATTATTTAAAGGAATTGCCAGCCCTTAAACTTCACTGTTTTTTTTTTTTCCTTCTTAATTTACTTCCCATGAGTTTTTGCCTACCAGTTCTTTGAGTTTAACAAAATCTGTCTTCTTGAAGTCCGTTATAGAGTTTCCAGGGAATATCTCCACTGTAATGGAGAATATGACTTTTTCTAAAATTAAAAGAAGCTCAGATCTAACTTTTCTATTGGCATATTTTAGTAAACATAGGCTTACAAGTTCAGCCTTTCTCTCAGATGAGGCAAGAGAAGATGAATTGCATCTGCAGATGTGTTCCAGGGTAAGTATTCAGCAAAGCAAAGAATGGAATCATTTAATGTTTTGTTGTTGTAGTTGTCTAGGTTTTTTAATGTTCCTTATAGGTGTAGGTGTAAAACATCATGCAGAGCACCTTTATGAAAGGTAGGACACTCTCCTCACAGCTTCATTTTATTCATAGCAGTCTGTCTTTATTATCAGGTCTACTGTTTCTGTTGACATAGGAAGCTTGCTGTAAATATTTTAAGAAGTGCAAGAAATGCTCCTTGACTAGATGCAGCAATAAACCCCTAGCAGGTTAGGCTACTGCAAATCTGTGCACCTACTGAGGTGGCATAGCAGATCTATGTTCAGAGATGTGGTAGATGTCCCATCCCTGGAGACGTTCAAGGCCAGGCTGGATGTGGTTCTGAGAAACCTGGTGTAGTTGAAGACATCCCTGATCATTGCAGAGGGGTTGGACTAGAAAACTTTTGAATGTCCCTTCCAATCCAAACTACTCTATGATTCTGATCTGCTGCTTTCATTTATCTGTTCTCTGGCAACTTTTCATCTAGCTAATTTGAAGCTAACATGGGTGCAGGTATACCTGAAGCTGTATTACCCAGGGATGGATGACAGGTGAGTGACATACCAGTCTGTTCTACCTATGAGTGCCTATGCTGACAATGAAACTATATGTGTTTCTCTGAAATCCAGGTGTGCCAATGATGTATCAGAGCACCGTGTTGGAAAACACCTCTTGATGTAATTAACTTGCAGTCTAAGAAAATAGGTAAATTCAGACTGACAAGGACAACAAAGAAAAATAAACTTGAAAATTATAAGAAGTAATGTCAGCAGCATAAGCTGTTGTAAATTTAATCCATGCCATGGAGGAGTTCTGAAGCAGGGAATTGAAGGTGGCAGAACAGTGGAGTAACATGAAGTCTTACTTTCAAGGGCAAGGGTGGAATGTGGTAGACTAAAGATGCCATTAAAAAATTAAGAGTAGAGGCTGGAGCATCACAACATAAGCTGCCTGATGGTAGTAGCTGTCATTGCTGAACAGGAGCACTCAGTGGCAGAGAAGAGAAAAGGCTTAAAACAATTAGACAATAGCTGTTTTTGAAAACAATCAATTTGGAATGAAAGGGAAAGAATAACCCAATCAGAACAATGCTGAAATTATCTTAGTAATATGAACATGCTGAAAAGACACAAAGAAGGCAAGGTTGATTTGTCAAGACCAAAAGTAATCACTTTTATTCAGTGATGCGGTAATCAAGACTGACCTGCTGAGAACTGAAATAAGGATCGTTGATACAAGTTGACAGTGTAAGAAGAGCAGTACTAATCAGAGCAAGGGAGGACTGAATTACAGTTAGACTAAACTGGATGTGCAGAAGCTAAAAAGAGGATGCATCTGAGGAAGCTCAGGGAGCTGACCAATGTCATTGTGAGGCCTTTGTTATCTTTGAAACTGATGAGAAATAGGTCGTGTGGGTTTCCAACACCATGTAAAAGTAAAATTTATGTCTGTCTTCAAGAAGGCCAAAAAGGAGGGTCCATGCATGGGAGTTTAGATGGTCAGCCTAACTTGTCTCTGGGAATATTGCGGAGAAGTATTCCAGGAAGACACAGCCAGCATATAAAGGTGACTGGGAAAAGCCAGCTCATATTTACCAATGGCAAGTCATACCTGATCAGCCTGAATTCTTCCTGTGACAGGATGAACAAGAGGAGCATGTCAGATGTCTCTTACCTTGGCTTTTGACAGTCCCACAGCTTTCTTTTTGCCAGAATAAGGAGATGTGGACACTGAGGTTCGTGAAAACCTGCCTGGATGCTGCCTGTGAGAATAAGAGAGATGCTGGCACAGGGGTGAGACCAATGGAAAACTGGTCTCTTAATAGATGGTCAGGAGCTGTAGCTAATGATGTGAAAAGAGAGGCTGAGACAGCTGGACTTCTTTAGCCTGGAGAAAGGAGTTCTCACTAAGCCCTGGAAGTTTTCTCAGAGAGGCTGTGGAGTTCCTATCTGGACAAGGCCCTGAATAACCTGAGAAAATGTTGCAGGACACTGATCTTGTAGAAGGGTTAGGAGTAGATGACCACCAAAGGTCTCTTCCAGCATATACAATTTTAGTAATCTATTGATTTTATCACTTCTTGTTTTAACCCTGAAGTCCAAGGTAAACCGAGTTCTGTCTGTGATGAATAAACATAATCAAACCAGATGTAAGCACAAAAAAAATTGATGATTTAGTAACAGAACTCTCTTAATTTTCTGCCGTTTATGCTCCTTTCTAGTCAACACCAGCAGCAGTGCCCAGTCCCTTTGTGTCAATTGTTGTTACTCATCAGTGGGGTTCCCAACTCTTCTGGAAATAAAATTGTTAGGTCAACTGAATAAGAAGCATTGTAAATGGCATCACCATGGTTATAAGACGTGTTTCATGTCTCTAAGACTTGCTTTTATAAATTGCTTTTGCCTTTTTTTTTCATATCCATCTCATACCTCTTGATTAATTTCCAGCACAGTGCTATCATGCTAACCTGTATGGCAAGAAAAAGGGGATTTCTTGTGTGTTTAAAGTTTAAGTGTGCTATATAATAACCCTAGGCAAAACAATAATCAGTATCACTCAATTAAAAAGATGAACCAAAGCACTATCCTTTGTCTGTATAAGGTCATTTATCTTGAAGCAGATCTCTCCCTTGAGAGGTGCACTGGGAGGTCAGCCCATGCTGTGCCATGAAGAGATTCATCATTTACACTGTAAGCAAAACCAATCGATTACTTCCCCCATCTTTGGTGCACTTGTCACAGCACAAAGATGGCCTGGAAACTGCTAGGTTTTACACCTCCTTGTTAGAGTCTTGAGGCTTAACTGGTGTTACAGTGTTTTCTGCCCTTTCCATTTCTTTGAGCTGATCTCTGCATTCTTCTTCCTTAGAAAGTTTTATCATCTCCCCCTGTAACCCACTTAAGCCCTTACCTTTCTGTGTGCAAAGTCTGTAGCTGGTCTGTCTGCTAGATAGCTCTTCCTTTTGTGATAGCTACCGTGTACCTTGCTGTAAATATAACAAGCATGGTCAGTACGGTCATTGCTTTATAAAACATCTGTCATGGACCTCAGTGTCTTGTATGTGTCCTTTATGGTACAAAGCACACAGAGGAAGGCTACAAAATAATGTATCTGATTATTTATTCAGGAGAGTAATTCCTACTGAACAAGAGAACAGCAATGACTAATATGTCCTGTCAGCTTTTGGCAGGCTGAACAGCCTCAGAAGTTGACCGACCTGCCAAATCCCTTTGTTTTTCCTCATTCACTGAGCAGAGATACCTTTCTAAACTGCTTTTTGAGCACTTCATAAGTCCATCTATTTTCATTCTCCCTTAACATTTTCCTTATTTGCCAAGAGCAAAGCCATTTTTTTCCCCAGCTGTGCCTCTATCAAAATGAAAGGTTAGAGTGCATTATTTTTCAGTGGGGTGTTGACGTTAAGGGATGAAACAACTCTTTTCTATTTCAGATTTATTTTTATTTTGTTAATAATTTAAGTGTACAAAAATAACAGTTTTATTAACATTATATAATAACATAAAAGGACTTAATTTAATGATTTATGCCACTTTTCACTTGCATCTCTAGAATCCACTAATTCAAGTTTTGATATAAACATTCTGTCTATGATTCTGTATATTGTATTTATTATGATGCTCATTAGCTTGTAAATCCAACAGCTAGCTCGTCTGATGTCTCATCAGCAGTTCACTCAAGTGGTTCACATCACTTCAAACATCTAACTTCTTTTCTTTTTAAATTATGTTAAGCTTCCTGAATCATTATCTTTATCATATTCTTTTCAGCATTCCTACACTCTGCCATGCTTGAAGAATGACACTGTGCTACACAAACGTGCCTGACAATTGCTTCAATTGTGTAAACAAGGTTTGAAAAAAAACAAACACCTTACAAAAGGAACGCTCCTTTAGAAATGGTATCCTGGTACAGGCAGTTCTGAGTACAGTCACACATATATTTCTAACTCATTATCCTGGTTAAAACATATCAAACTCCTTTTAATCTTCTCATAAAAAATATTGTAGGGATTTCCCACAAATACTAAGCTTTGTATCTCTATTTTAAGGTAGCAGCATATTAATTTACAATATTTAACTTGCATTATTGAGGCATAAGCAGTCAAAATATTAAAGCAGGTCACTGTCAAGGCACTAAAGTAGATATCCTTGCAGACCCTTTGCTGATCTTAGTTTGACAGATAGATCCACATCATGCTATTCAAATATATGCAAAGACGAATTATATTTTTGATTGCAGTCATTAGCAAAACTTCAAGAAACTGGGAGCAGAAGCAAAGGATATCATAGATGTATGCTAATTGTGCCTTTGGTGCTCACTAACAATTGTGAGCAACTCTTCCAGCAGAATATGGGCTCTGGAAGCTCTGAGCAGTGGATCAGTGGATTTTGCTGAGATGACGGACCTCTTGAATCACCCTTGATACACTGTGTGACTGCCAGGGTACTGTAATGAATGCAATAGCAGAAAAAGATATTGAAATAAATACTTAAGAAAAGGTGGTTCACCAGAATGAGATCACAAAAGGACTTTCAATGGTATCTAAAGGCACCATCTGGACAAGTAATTTACTGTCCTATGCATTTGGTAGCCTGGTATATATGCCTTTAAGAGAGAGGTTTGGTTGGTTCCTGTAGAACTTATCTCTGCTTATTATTGTTTTTCTAATACCTCTTCCAGTGGTTAGCTGAAAGTGTTGTCCACAGGCTATCCATTCTACTATGACTTCAAATTCATTATAGTCATTTTTCAGAAGAAGGAAATCCATTTTCTATTGCCCAGAAGATGTTAGCTTCATGTGTTTCTGAAAGAGCACAATTGTACAATTGTGATGCTTGCTGCTGGTGAGTGGGTAATTGACCGAAGAAACTTTCTATACCCACTTCAGAATGATAAAAATCTAGTGCTGTTCAAAAGCTTTTTCTTTGTCCAGAGAACTCATTCTTTGTCCAGATAGTAAGTACAAATAATTCCATGCCATTTAACTGAGTACAAAGATAGATGACAAAAAATAGGAGAATACTATAACAAAAGAAAAAAAAAACAACAAAGGCTGTATAAAACTTAGAAATCATTTTTACCTGGACAGAGTCCTTGAGATAAGAGGTAACAGTTTGCATAGCTGCTTTGAAAGAAATTGATCGTACAATTAATACCCCATCCTTACAAATTAAAATTAAAAATAACTTTTACATCCTGCTGAGACCTCCCTGATATGAGCTGTTATGGCTAGAACTCTTCCTGTTGCTGCGCAGAAAAGCAGGGTTGGCACAGCTCTGCTAATAGCCTGGGCGGGTGTTGGGAGAAAAAAACCTCACGAAGCACAGAAAGCAAGTTGAGATGCCGTGAATTGCCGCATGCAATGCACTGGCACCTGTGCCTGGAGCTCAGATAGGTATGCTTCATCTCTGTCACTTTCATCCTTCCACTTCCACTCTCTCCAGCCTGGTAGAGATGGTGGTAGGTAAAGGTCGTGTTTCAGATTAGCACAAATCACCTAAATTGATTTTTTCAAATTTATCTTGTTAAACTTATTTCTTGACAATAGAAAGAAAGGAGGGAGCATAGACTGCCATGAAAAGCATTTGTAGTGATCACAAGTAGGGCAGTCACGAAGTTGCTAAACAGTAGCAAATCCCAAAGGCTCAACCTTCTCGTACAGTGAAAAGGGGTGGGGGGGGGAAGTGTTTGCCTTTTATGTTTTGCAGTTCATGACTAAGTTTCCTAGGTTGGGAGTTCTGTTCTTTTCCTTTAGTAACTGAGCATAACAAAACACAAATGAGTTGTTACTCTGTTGCAACATAAATTCTGTTTTCCTAATTTGTAGCAAGGCATAATGCTGCAATTTAATACTGAATAAACGCTGAAGTCCAAAGACATCACAGTCAATTAGTAAAGAATAGTATATTTTTGTAAAGTTGTGCATCTCAATGGCTATGTAGAAAGAAGCACTGAGGGAATTTAAGTACCGCTGAGGAAGATTTCAATAACTCATTAAACATGAAGGGCTGTACAACAGGAAAGAAAATTGCAAATGAAGTTCCCATGTATAAGACAGAAGAGAAGAACAACAGAACCCCAAACTGCCACTCAGTATAATTCTGAAAGTCTGATCTCAGTCATCTGGTAGACAGGAGGGCTCAAAATATGTGTAAGTTAATAAAGGCTAGTATTTGTGTATAAAATTTTGTTCAAAGGAAATAAGCATGGACGAAAGTCATAATGTATCTGTATTTCAGGAAGTATCTTAAACTGTACGGCAGAATAAATTACTCTGCAGAATATGAGGAAACGTGCCCAGGTGCTGTCAGCCAAGTGCCAGCCAGCCCTGACTTAGGGACAGGTGTCCCCAGTGGCATGGGCATAGGCATGCTCCTCTGCTGTGTACATGTCCAGCAGGATAGTTTGTGAGAGGATCTGTGTACTGCAGCATGCCCTACCATGAGAAAAGGATGCAGAATGCCATGACAGGATGGCCTACATCATCTTCCTATCAATAGAAGCAACTGCATCCCTCCTGCCCTTGTCTAGCAAAGGGCATTTCATCAGTCTTTCATTAAGATTCCATGGGGTAGCTTAAGTCTGCTGGGACACCTCCCTTAGAGCAGTATTTTTAGTTTTCTGATAAAAGACTCTTCCTTCAGCTGAATACTGCTTCCTTAAATGGTCAGTGAAATGTGGTTAACTGTTTTGAAGGCCTCCAGTGGAACATTTATTTCCTGGATTTTGGATAGAGTTCTGGGTCAGAGTTAGGAAGAGACAGAGTTTTTTTTCATGGATTGTATTTGCAGCACTTAGCGACTTACTTGAATTCCTCTCTTCTTCACTTATCCTATGCAGAATAAGAGAAAATGTGCTTTGAATCCTTCTTGGGGGCTTTTATCCCTTTATATGACAATGACTATATTATTACAAAGCATTTTGGGGTTTGAAAGAAAGCTCAGTGGTGTGCAGTACCAGTAGATATTCATCAAAAAGCAGTAATGTTTTTATTATGGATCATGTGCAAAAGCCAGGCCCTTTACATGCTTAAATAAAGGAGAACTATCTTGCCCTTTTTGCTGTTAGGATTTGTGTCACTGTCTCATTCTTTGAATAGCTTCAAACAGGCAGTCTTTACCAAAATTTTAGCAAAGTTAAACACTTACTAGATATCCACCTTATGTCTTGACACCTCACATGATACATATAATTCTGTACTCATTTAAACAAGGCCATGCTTATGCAGATAATAAAAACTGCCTCCAATAACAGTTTTTTTGTTTGAGGGATCTTTGTCATTCAAAGGCATGTTAGACATAAGAACAATTTTTTTTTGTTTTTTTTTACTTCTAAATTTCTTCACAGTCTGTTTGATTTGAAAAATATCTGGAACTGACTTTTAAATTGGGCAGAGTTTAGTTGTTCATGCTGTTGCTAGGATGATGTCCACATTCACATTACACAAATTATAAATTAACTTTTTTTTGTGACTTTCTTCCTCTGTGAAAATAGAATTCTTGGGTTTAGCTGTCTGTCACAGTGAATTATAAGCACAGATTGCCATGTTTGAGGAGACGCTCTCTACTCAAAATAGCGGAGCAACTCTCTCTCTAAACTACTGTCCAATAAAAAGTGCATCATTCAGAAATACGGGTAAGATGTAGAAAAGTCAATCACTGACATCGCTAGTGGAACGTCTTTTCAGCATCTTCTGTACCCTATATAGCAGAGTAAGTCATTGCTTTTCAGGTAACGGTGGCAAATATATGGGCAGCTCCTTGCCCTGAGTCCAAACATATATTCATGTTCAAAGAAAACAGAAATCTGCTTTCTGGTATTCTAATACTGATTCCTGCTTATTGACATATATTATAATGCTTCCTTTGGACAAAGACTCCACATTCTCTTACAAAGAGTAGAAAATGATCATAAGCTGTAAGAGAAAGACCTTGTGCAGGATTCAGTGAAATAACCTATTACTGATTCAGTTGTCATACTCATTTACCATATTACAGCTGTCAGTGAAAGGTAGCCAGAAGTTCATGTTGTACTCTAGGTTTGTAAATGCTGATGCTGTCTCATTATTTTCCAGCCTGTCTGCAATTAACCCCTAATTTTGAGTGTGGTAAAAACATGCAGTAACAGCATACAACGTTTCACATCTAATTCAAAGTGCATCTTTGTCACTTCAGTCACTCATGACAGAAATAAATGTTTCCTTACTGATTTTCATGCATGCTGGTCATAAAAAAAAATCTTATCCTTAAACCATGTATTTGAAAAAAGGAATAAACATTAATCGATTAGTGGTGTGTCATCATGGTCTTAATTTTGATAGTTCCTGGATTTTGAATGTAAGTAATGTAAGCAGTAGTGAACTGGTTGAGAGACTTAAAGAGATCATCCTGACTTGAGACAGCTGTGATGAAGACTGTCCAGGTTACTAGTCCTGAAATAAAATCACTGTGCTCTCACTCAGACCCTTAGGGGAACTTGAGGTACTCCAATTTACTGGCACTTTAGGTGTGCAATATGATGCAGAATTGCTACTCACTTATATTCTCACCTTTACATATACTATGTGTTGACATACCTGTTTCAACATTTTTAACCTGACCAATCCAGGTGTTTAATAGTCTTATGGACCTAAGCTAAGCATCTTACCCTCCCTCTCTAGCCAAACATAACACTCCTCCAGAAGACAATTCCTCTCATCCTCAGATGGTGGTTATGTGACAAACTGAACCTATAGATTTGCCTGTTCTCCCTAAAAACAAAGCTGGGAGCAAGGGCTAACCTTTGGTATTGGTTGGGGTTTGCCTGCTGGCTTTTTAGCTTTTCTTCTGTAAAACAGCTGTTCTAAGCTAATATCTGATTTCCCACCTACAGACAGCAAAGAGCAAAGAGACTCTCCAGGGAATGATTTACCCTCTCCAAAGATAAGGTGGGTATTAGTCAAAGTAGAAAATGTACTGTAAATTCATTTCTACTGGTATTGGAGGAGAGGTTCTTATCTGATTTTTTCTTTAGAGAGTCCCACACCCATTGCATTGCTAAAGGATGAGATCTTGTGGATGTTAGTCTGAGCAATGTTTCAGCAGACCACGTACATGAGGGGAGCCTAAGGAGGAGAAAGCAGCCCTTGGGAAAGACATGAGCAACAAAAAGTAATTTGGGAATGTAGGAGGGTACATGTGAGAAACAGTGATTACTGAAGCAAATAAAAAAGGATTTTTAGGAGAAGAAGAATGGTGCAGGAAATCAAATAGAGCAAAGATTAAAGAGCACAAAAGATGTGGGGGAAAAAAGGATAATGAACGTAGATGCAATTGGAAATGGATTTTAAATACAGGATGAAACTGGTAAGGAAAAAAATGACTGCAAAACAGGAGATTTGGAAGGTATTTACAAGATAAAACAGAAAGCTGCTGTCAGCTAAATAAAATAGTGTTGTTTTATTCCTTCCATTTCATTACAAGTTCCTGACAGGAACAGATAAAATGATAGGGAAACACACCTGTTTAATATTCCCAGGCTAGGCTATTACAAAGATGCAAATTCTATATTGCTTGAATTAGAAGTCAATGTACTCCATTTACCTGTGCTTACTCTATTAAGCCCACTATTGGGTCCTAAGTATACAGCTATTGAGGGATTTTTCAACTTGGTTATAAGGCCCTGTTCTCAAACAAGTATGTGTTAGAAGCGTGAACAAAAGAGAGAAACAGCATCAAGTGACAAAAAAGGCCTAAAAACAATCCAAAAGTCAGGTATCTTTGTCAGGAAGACTGAGGAGTCCAGGAAAGTGCAAACAAGATTCTGGGTGAGTCCCTGGTACCAATTTAAAAGTAAGAAATCAATTAAAAGGGAATTAGTAAAACTACAACTTTTGGCATTACGCTTGTTTAGAAAACCCTGTTCCCTTTGTCAGGTCAGTCTTGGACTTTTCTACTTCCAGAGTGATATGGTCTTTCTCTACAAAAATGCATGTATTTGGAAATTGTTCTCTTTGTCCTAATAATGGAAAGGCTGTTAGTAAAGCAGTAAATAAGAAAGGAGTCTAGTGCTTAATGCCTACTTCCAAACAGCAGTGTGCAACTTATCCTGACTGCATCACATGGAATATACCTAGCCAGACATGAGGAGGCAGTGACTTATTTTAACCTTGAAAGAGAATTAACCAATAAGACCAGACAAGAATGTGGCTCCAGAGAAGAGACATCTTGAAACTTAAAATTATTTTAACGTCATACATCTGAAGAATTTTGTCTTTGTAGTGACAAGACTATTTTGTCCTTTTCCTTCCCCTCTTTCCCTCCTCTACCAAAAAAACTTGCTGGCTGAATGTCTGATGAAAAAATGTCTTCAGAAACTAGAACTGAAAGCAGGCTGTTACTCCAGCTAGATACTTCAGTTTGAATAAGCAAGGGTGTGTATATTCATCACATTGCATGATTGGGGCACCAAATATGGCCATAAACTTAGGTTTCTCTCCAAGAACTCCAGGGCAAAGGAGGGGACCATCCTTCCATCCTTAGCATCTTTTGTCTTGCTTGTCTTGTAATGGCTGTTTCCCAGATCAATAGCAGAGGGGAAAAAAAGGGGGAAAAAAAAAAAAGGAAAGTAAAAGGAAGATCTGCTCATACTGAGGAGATTTTTCTCACATTCACAAAGCATTTTTAATTAATGTCATAAATACATAGAAATAATAGAACTTGTGTCATCTTTTTCAGGGACTGGGAAGCTGCTTGTTTTAGGGTTCAGTCATGATGGGAAGGAGAATTATCAGTATATCAATTTTTGTGCATCTGATTACCCAACTATATTCCTAGAAAGATAACTGGAAAACAGGGCAGGTGTGGCTCTGGCAGAAAGGAGAAAGTCAACCTCTCCTTTCCTAGAACTATGAGGATGAAGCAGGAAAAAGTCCATAAGCTGATGAGTACTGTACTGTTTTATTTTTGTAAGCTGTATGGCAATTCTAAGCACAGGTCTGCATCTGAGAGATCCTGGGACCTCCATGAACCCATTTTGCAGATTTTGCCTGAACAATTTTATTGGTAACATGATGATCCTCCAGGTGGGATTAAATCTGGGACTACAGCATCTGAACTGAGATCACTATATGTTGTGTGCATAAGTTACTGTGACAGGCAGTCAGGGTTTGATCAGCCTAGGGCAGGATTCGTATGGCCAGCCGTCTGTTTCGGAGGTAACAGAAGCAATGTTGTATTGGGTGGACCTCCATTCACCAAAGTGGGAATTGAGCCCCTGAATGTGCCTGTAATCACCTACATGTGGTGTTGGATGTGTTCATCTTGAACTGAAATTTACTCTCCTAGGCTGTGCCATCCTGATTACACAGACAATAAACTTGATTATTTTTAACTTTCGTTCATTCCTGAGCTTTGTTACTGTAAGGATTTGCTTTCTTGTGCAGTAATGTGTACTTAGCCACAGCGATGTGGTTTCACAGTGCACCAGCTGTGATGCATTAACCCCATTTGGTCAGAAAATTTTACTTCAGTGTGAAGACAGAATAAGCTGCAATTCATTAAGACACATTAATGCATCACTTTCAAGATACTTCAGAAACGTACACTGGAAGTCAGTTCACCTGATTCAAGACATCACTACCATTAGCTGTTAAGGTCTAAATGAGACTCTTATTATAAAACAGATGTCTTAAGTGCTCAGGGAGAGAGGTGACTCTAGTCCTCCAGAGAAAGACCCTGTTGTATTTAGGTACTTCACTTTAGTGTACAGGATTTAACTGGGTGGCTACAATCCACAGTATCCATTTGAGGAATTTGGACAGCACAGTCAGAACACTATAGCTATACTACAACTACTGTGTAAACTAGTATAGTACAGAGCTGTGGTGTAAATACATTAGGCTAAACTAATTGTTCCCAAGTCATTTCTTCCTACATGTTGACATTATTCTCAAAACAACCAGAGTACAGGCCTGATTACTGCCCTTGGGTGTAACTGTAATAAAACCAAAACCCAACAGTTTGGCAATTATAGGAAGCTAATGGAGCACGGAATCTGAGTTCTTGTTAATGTCAGAAGTCACAGAAATGAAACTACATTCTTCTCTCAGTATTCAAAGCAAGTAACTTAAAGTTCCTGAATGTCTGTAACCAATTTATAAGTACGCTTTGGCTATTGGTATTTGCTAGGGCTGCTCAAAAGTCTGAGAAACAGCCTCCTTAAGCTGCCTATCAGAAATGCCAAATGGTCAGCACAAAACTGCATCAGTGTTTTGTCAAAATGCTGAGAAAAGTGGAAGGTTCTTATCTTTTTGTTCCAGGCTGTCAGCTGAGTTTTATTCTTACTGAAAAGGAGTATGAGCACAGTCTGGTTTTGAACAGGAATCTGAGCATTAGAAGTCTAACTGACTCTGGGCTAAAGCTTATCCATGGACCAATAGAAGCTTCAAGAATAACATTGCTTTCCTTTTCTGAAATCATAGAATCATAGAATGGTTGGAGTTGGAAAAGAGCTTAAAGATCATCTAGTTCCAACCCCTCTGCCATGGGCAAGGACACCTTCCAACCTGGAAGCCCCATCCAACCTGGTCTTGAATATTGCCACAGATGGGCATCCACAGCTTCTCTCTGAGCAACCTTTTCCGGTGCCTCACCACCATCACAGTGAAGAATTTCTTCCTTGCATCTAATCTAAATCTACAGTTCTTTCATTTTGAAGCTATTACCCCCTGTCCTATCACTGCATGCCCTTGGAAAAAGCCCATAGGTCCCCTTCTCATACTGGAAGGCTGCTTTAATGTCTCATTGGAGCCTTCTCTTCTCCAGCCTGAACAAGCCCAACTCTCAGCTTGTCATCACAGGGTGCACCCGGTCCCACTGTCCATGTCACCAGCAAAGATATTAAATGGTGCCAGTCCAAATACTGACCCCTGAGGAACACCATTTGTCACTGGTCTTCACTTGGACATCAAGCTGCTGACCTCAAGTCTTTTGAGTGCGACCATCCAGCCAATTCCTAATCTACCAAGTGGTCCATCCATCCAATCCATGCATCTCCAGTTTAGAGACCAGGATGTCATGCAGGACAGTGCCAAATGCTTTACACGTGCGGTGGGTAGTGGGTTAGCTGCTTCATCTGCCAGTTCCCTCAGGACTGTTGGTAGAGGGCGCCTGTAGCAGATCCCTGCTATAATTCACCTGTCCCTGTCTTCCCTTTAATCCTGACCCATAAGCTGTCAATGAGCTCCTTATCCATTCCCAGGCAGAGCTCCATGAACTCTAGCTGATCGACAACATAGAGGGTGACATCCCCCCCTCATTCTCATTCTTTTTTCATGTCTAATTAGGAATACTTTGTACTGGTTTTATTACCCCTCTGGCATAATAAATGAATCATAGAATCACAGAATAGTTAGGGTTGGAAAGGACCTTAAGATCATCAAGTTCCAACCCCCCTGCCATGGGCAGGGACACCTCACAATAAACCATATCACCCAAGGCTTCATCCAACCTAGTCTTGAACACTTACAGGAATGGAGCATTCACAACCTCCTTGGGCAACCCATTCCAGTGCCTCACCACCCTAACAGGAAAGAATTTTCTCCTTATATCCAATCTAAACTTTCCCTATTTAAGTTTTAACCCATTACACCTTGTCCTATCACTACAGTCCCTAATGAAGAGTCCATCCCCAGCATCCCCATAGGCCCCCTTCAGATACTGGAAGCCTACCAGGAGGTCTCCATGCAGCCTTCTCTTCTCCAGGCTGAACAGCCCCAACTTTCTCAGCCTATCTTCATATGGGAGGTGCTCCAGTCCCCTGATCATGCTTGTGGCCCTCCTCTGGACTTGTTCCAACAGATCCATGTCCTTTTTATGTTTAGGACACCAGAACTGCACGCAATACTCCAAGTGAGGTCTCCTGAGAGCAGAGGGTCAGGATCACCTCCTTTGACCTGCTGGTCATGCTCCTTTTGATGCAGCCCAGGATACGGTTGGCTTTCTGGGCTGTGAGCACATTGAAGCTGGCTCATGTTCATTTTCTCATTGACAAACACCCCCAAGTCCTTCTCCGCAGGGCTGCTCTGAATCTCTTCTCTGCCCAGCCTGTAGCTGTGTCTGGGATTGCTCCGACCCAGGTGTAGGACCTTGCACTTGGCATGGTTAAACTTCATGAGGTTGGCATCAGCCCACCTCACAAGCATGTCAAGGTCCCTCTGGATGGCATTCCTTCCCTCCAGCGTATCAACCGAACCACACAGCTTGGTGTCATAAGCAAACTTGCTGAGGGTGTACTCTATCCCACTCTATCCCACTATCCATGTTAAACAAGACCGGTCCCAACACTGATCCCTGAGGGACACCACTTGTTACTGGTCTCCAGCTGGACATTGAGCCATTGATCACAACTCTTTGCATGCAGCCATCCAGCCAGTTCTTTATCCACCGAGTGGTCCATCCATCAAATTGATGTCTCTCCAATTTAGAGACAAGGATGTCGTTTGGGACAGTGTCAAACTCTTTGACAAGTCTAGGTAGATGACATCAACTGCTCTACCCCTGTCCGTCAGTTCCATAGCCCCATCATAGAAGGCCACCAAATTGGTCAGGCAGGATTTCCCCTTGGTGAAGCCATGCTGGCTGTCACCAAGCACCTTGTTCATTTTCATGTGCCTTAGCATGCCTTCCAGGAGAATCTGCTCCAAGATTTTGCCAGGCAAAAGAAATGCTTTATTTAAAGACTATAAATTGCTCCTAAGAACAGTACTTACCTGAAAGTTGAGGTCTTTTTTCTGCACATCTGAGAGTACACCCTTATATATATATGTGTGTGAGTTCTTTCCCTGCAGAGCAGAGTATTAGACCCCCTTAAGACTCTGGCAGTTAAAAGAGAGAAATAAAAGCCACCTTTATAAGGTAACTTCCATTCACACATCATTTCTATACTAACTAACCTCTGCTGTTGTCTTCAAAGGCCCTGGTCTTTACGTAGGGCAACGAATGTATAACTATGCATGCAGATTTTCAGATTTTCCTCATTTCAGAAAGGACCATAATATGTCAGCATAATTTTAATAGCAGTATGGCAGTAGGGGGCTGATATTAGATCCAAAATTGGGATGCTTATATATAAACTGTCTTTCAAAAACAATTGAATCCAGCATCACACACCTGAGAAAAATCACCCTCCATACGCTTGGTTCATTTCAATGTCATGGCATGTTGGAACAACATATAGATAATAGACTTTTGTCTAATATCAATAAATCAATGACAAATAATGATAATTATTGTTATCAATTAAAGAAATAGAATACTTCTTAGCAAAGGATAATTTAAACAATGCAAACAACCTTAACAGATGTTTTGACTCAGATTTCCTCTGATTCTTTTTGTATACTATTATTATTATTTCCTAAGAAGAAAATGCTGGATCAGCTGCTGTCCATTCCTACATGATATTTTGCTTATTTTTTAAACTCCAGATACAGAAGAATATAGGTTTACATTCTGGAAATTATGTTATAGAATCAAATACACACGCAGTTTGTGTTCCAAAGGTCTTGTGTCTAACCTAATTGTCCTCTATAAATTACAAAGATGGATGTCAGAAAACACAGGAGTACCAAGAAGCTCAAGCGTATTAACATTAAAATAAAACAAGATCAATACAGTATTTGTAAAGAGAATTACACATAGCCCTCCTCATATACTAATTGCAAAGCTCTAAGCATATCCAATTACCTTTCAAGAAACAGGTGACACGCCCCCCCATCTTCTAATCTGCACTGTTCTATTATGTCAGATTTGTTCATGAGTTTGTTCTTTTCAGTTCTGAATATTGATTATAATTTGGGGGGGGGGGGAATTTCTTCATTAAAGTTTCCTTTCCTAAGCTCTTCAGTAAAAAACTTTACACTGATTATGCTATCCTTCCTCAACATGCTCTTGTGATGAGTTCTTACTTCTTCCAACATAATTTAACTATAGGACACACTAAAAATATTTTATCTAATTTCCCTCTTCCAGAATGACATTAGAAACAGCTCTGCCTAAAATATTTTCTTAGCTGAATGGAAGGCTATAGAGATAACTTACTGTTGTATTTCAACTGGTATCTACATTCACTGCGATCTGAAGGAAGAATATGGTTGTATGATTCAGTCACAGAATATTAATTTGGAATATATTGATTTCCCCTTAAATCAATACTTTTGCAGCATACATATTTTAATCTACATGCAAAGTTGATGGTATCATTTGAAAAGCAATACAGACACTATTTTTAGGTAAGTCTTGAATGTTAGATATTTTATCTTGGCTACCAAAATAATTGACTATAATTTTTCTCAGGTTCATCTATATGTCTTTTTCCCCCTACATCTCTAGAAGGAACTGTGAAAATACTATGTTATATCCCATTTTAATTAAACTTCAAAAGTATTTTCATATCGTTGTTGCTTTCAAGCAGTGGACGTCAGTGCAAACAATTCAATTGAATTAAAAGTTGGTTGTATCAAAACACTTCATAATAGGAGAAATCTAATGGAACTAATCAATTTGTCATACATGACTGCCTGCTTTCTTCTCTCCTTTGAGCAATAAATGGAGGGATCACCATCCTGCCTATTCATAACAGATACTAGAAATTACATTTCACAAAGGCACATTTACTGCAATGTGTTAGTAATCATTGTACTTGATTTAAATGCTTGAATTGACTGAGAACATTCATGGATTTGTTCGTTAATTGAGTGCAAGATAATGCTGGTTAAAACGAACTTACTTTTATACTGCATAAAATGCCTGGGGAAAGTTTCTGTGATGAACAAATATGCTTTTTTAACTCTTTTTTTCAGCTGCTGTTTGGAATGTTTTTCAAGGAAAGATAAAGATTCAGGCTCATCAAAAGGTGAATGTATTGTCTTACCTTAGGAATTCACTCTATTTTAACGAATGGTAACCTAGCAAAATCCAAGATTTAAATAAGCAATGAGAAGCAATATCTGCTAACACATTTCCACAGTTTCCTCAGAATGACTCAGGAATTGCCACACCCCAGTAATAAGTGATTTTGAATAAACTTAATGGTCTTTGAACATTGGCAAACCGTTGAAACCATCAACAGCTGTTTTCCTCATTGATGTTCGCACTGTCCAAGCTTTCTCCAGTGGAGCCAGAGGAGCAAATCATAATCTACATGAGCTGCAAGAACCACTGGGTTTTTCTTTCGAAAGTGGTCCCATGCATTTTTTTTGCAAGTGTCCCCCATGCATGTTTTGAAGTGGTCCCACACATGGGATTTTTTACAGGGTAATCACAGGAAATTAGAAGTCAATCTGTCCATTTTTCAGTCTGTTATAGCAATACTTTTTTTTTTTTTTTACCTATGGAAAAAGGATGGGGAGATCAAAAGTAATAACACACTAAAAGTCAAAGATGAGTGGGCTACAACTTGTGTTCCTTCTCTTCCTAGAACAAGTCACATGTAGGAGCAAGAAAACCGAGATGTACAGGAGAAGGTATCTATGCTCCCAAACTTAGCTATTTGCAAGAGACAAAAAGCTGCTAAGTGACTTCTGTATACAGAAGCGAAGGAAGAAAAAGTCCTTGTGTTATTATAAATTAAATTCAAAAATCAAAACTTATTAATTTATTGGCTGTTTATAAAGACAGATATCAAAACAATCATAGCCGTGATTCTTGGTATGCAGATCATAGCTTGTCCCATCCCAACTTCAGCATTGCCAGCACAGAAATCTGTTGGGAATTCCTGAGAAATAGTTTAGGAAAGACTGGTTGCAAATTCAAACCTGGGGGAGCAGAATAGAAAAGCTGAGCATCTAGAAACCAGAGGGCTGACATGGAATCGCCCTGCTATAATTAATTAAAATAGGTTTTTTCTTACTTATTGAGGTCAGTTAGCGATACTTTGGTAATAGTTTGGTTTCTGCATAGACTTTTAATCTGTGCTGAGGAGCTGTTATATTAAAGGGTTGTTTTGCTATTTTTCTTTATTTCTGGACAGGTCATTTTCTGCTCGCATTTAAATCAATAATAGAATTAAATATAAAATTTATACTTTATAAAGTATAAAATTAATTTATACTTTCAATTAAAGTATAAATCTGTTATATCAATAGTTTACCTACAAGCAAATAGGTGAGACTGATGGTGGAATTTTGATGATTAAATGTTATTTGTAGAAATTAAATACCTTTATTCACTTTTTAGAATCATAAACTTTGTACTTAGATCTACACGTGCCAGATATATGCCTCTGGTACCTATCTTGGAAGTTATGAGGTACTGGATTCAGAAGGCATTGGTTTTAGTTCATCTAATAATTCCCATGATTTTAAGAATTACTGATGTTAATCTGTATTTGTTCAGGTAAGTATCTTCATAAAAGCCAGTAAACAAAGTGAGAAAGGTTTCAATTAGCATGAATAGTACATAAATTCTTTGCATTTTCAGTAGTAGCTTATGTTACTTGCTGATAGCAGAACTTTTGATTCATACTGGAGATTCAGTCTTTCTCATCATTTACTGTCAAAGATATTTTCATGTGGAACAACCTTTAAACATTGGTGATAATGTTTAATGTGTTAGATTTTCCAAGGTATTTTAGCAAAGCCCTCTGGAGTTTATTCTGACTATAGGGTTTGTTCAAGCTGCCCTAGTGCCCACAGTCTTAATTAGAAAATGTATTGAATCTCAAACTATTAGTCAGAGTGTTCTCAAGAGAAAACTCTTTCCTCTTCTAAGCATTTATGAATGAACAATTAGAACAATAACAATATCCATAAAAGTTAGAAGTAGCTAAAAAGTCTCTGCAGGGGATTAACAAAATTCTCAAAACTTCAGTGCCAATGTATGGCAACATGGGTTACTTAAAAATATAAAGGAGACTTTTATATTTGCAGTATCTTTCCAGCATGAGACAGTTGTGAATGTGGAGTGTTTATTAGCCATGTTGGTATAGGGTGTAGGCATTTCCTTGTTGCACTTCTTTCCCCTGAGCAACTCTGCTGGGGTACAACAGTGATTTGTGCTGGATAGTCCCTTCTTTAAAATACATATACTAATCTTTAAAATACTTAAGTTCCCTTGCTCATACTGTAGCTGATTCAATCAGTCCTTTACACAGTTGTCCTGGGTTTAGCAGTAGTAGTCATTTTTCTCCTTAGTAGCTGGTGCAGTGCTGTGTTTTTGACTTTCAGCCTGGGAACAGTGCTGATAACACCGATGTGTTTAGTTGTTGCTCAGTAATGTTTACCAAGGACTTTGTGACTCTCATGCTCTGCCAGGGAGGAGGGGAAGCCAGGAGGAAGCAGAGACAGGACACTTGACCCAAACTAGCCAAAGAGGCATTCCATACCACAGCACGTCATGCCCAGTATGTAAACTGGGGGCAGCTACCCGGGAAAGCTAGATCACTGCTCGAGTCGGGCTGGGTATTGGTCGGCCAGTGGTGAGCAGTTGTATTCTCTTCCCTTGTTATTCCCCTGTCATTACTATTATTGGTGGCAGCAGCAGTGGTTTGTGTTATACCTTAGTTACTGGACTGTTCTTATCTCAACCCGTGAGAGTTACATTCTTTCAATTCTCTTCCCCATCCCTCCAGGATCAGAGGGAGGAAAAGGAGGGGAGTGTGCAGGCGACTGCATGGTTCTGAGTTACTGGATGGGCTTGAACCACGACAAAAGTTCAAACACAGGAAAGCTGTAGATTACTTTTTGCCTAGCTGCAAAATAATGCAGTACAAATACAGTTTTCTCTGTAACTGGGGTTGTTGGCAGTTTCTTACTTAAATTCACCAAGAACGTTCTTAAAGAGTATATTAAATGAACATTTCCCACCAGTATTAGCTGAACTGTAGTTAGTCCTGCTTTGAGATGGAGGAGAATCACTGAATTTGTTACCGTCTCTAATTCCCTGCCATCTCTTTCTTACTATGGGTCTATGATATGTCCTTAGCCGTACACACTGTTCTATATATCGCATAACACTATATTAATCTCTGAGCCTACCTAACTGCTGGATTATGGAGTTCTGATTTCCTAAGTAACTGTGCCGTGTGCCAGATTCTTACCTGGAAGGTAAGCTTTCATTAGCTGGCAAAAAAAAACAATGCTTACAGTCTTGCTTCAAAATTTAGGTTTTAGAGAAGATTTTGCCAGCTCAACTGCACTGAGAGCAGAAGTGAAACCACATAATCCTCCATGCAATAATTTTGGAGCTCCTGAGAGTTTCCTGACAGCTGCACATCAATCCCATACTGACCTGTGGTTTAGGGATCCACGGGTCTCCAAGCACATGCAAGAATAAATTTGTGTCATTGCTAAGATTTGTGATCTGAGGTAAATAAAACTTTGTCTCATTATTGGCAGCATCCTAACTCCAGCAGAAGTGATGCACACTGTGAGAGAGTGTATTACTCAGGTAGTACTACAAATACACAGGAAAAATATTTCCTTTGGGGTTTTTCTTATAGTAGTTTGATACAAAGAAGTAGTAAAATATAAAAATCCCATAAGGTCAGATCAGCTGAACTTACAGAAAAGAAATTTTGAGACCTTGTACTGCTAAATTCCACATCTATATTACAATACTATTTTCTACTTCTTATTTTGGTACAACAATCAAGAGACTGTTTGTGTGTGAATATGCATGAATGTGTGACAGTTTCATTCCCAGGCCACACAAGCATAAGTTGATGACCATCATCTGAACACAATATTTTGGCTGTTTTAATGCAGCTGTAGTAGAGTTGCAAGTGTAACTTCCCTTGACGTGACTTTCAAAGACAATTTCTTGATGTTAAATGTTAAAAGCAGATTTCCACCTGTTTTTAAAGAAAACTGAAAGTGCAAAATGGTTTGGTTTTTTGTTGGTTTTTTTTTTTTTTTTTGCTATTTCATCAGAAAAGAAAATCAAGCAAAAAAATTTTTTCCTAAACTCTGAGTTTATTTGCTTCAGCATTTACTTTCAAAGGTGTTTAATACATCAATTGTAAATTGGTATTTTGTTCAGTGTAACCCTTTTAAGTGCTGGAATGAAACAGCTAAAAACTGTGAGAGTTACAATGCACACCTAACAGTTTCTCATAACATAAGGGCAAAGAAGCAGACAATAAAATAATTAGCTAGCAATGCATTAACTAAAGAAAGTAGAAATACTTTTCCACCTTTAGCACAAGAAAGTCATGGGGGTTGCTGCCACAAGTTGTGTGTGATGGGTTGACTCTGGCTGAATGCCAGTTGCCCACCAAATCTGCCCTATCACTCCCCTCCTCAGTTGGACGGGGGAAAAAAATACAACACAAGACTAGTGGGTCTAGATAAGGACAGAGAGTCCACTCATCAGTCTGTCATGGGCAAAACAGATTTGACTCAAGGAAATTAGTTTAATTTATTGCCAATGAAATCAGAGTAGGGTAATGAGAAATAAAACTAAATCTTTAAAACATCTTCCCCCACCCTTCATTTCTTCCTGGGCTCAAATTCACTCCCAATTTCTCTACCTCTACCTCCGCAGCAGCACAGGGGGATGGAGAATGGGGGTTGTAGTCAGTTCATTGCATGTCTCTGCTGCTCCTTCCTCTTCAGGGGAAGGACTCCTCACACTCTTCCTCTGCTCCAGTGTGTGGTTCCTCCAGTTCTCCATGAACTTCTCCAGCATGAGTCCTTCCCATGGGCTGCAGTTCTTCATGGACTCCTCCAGCGTGGGTCCCTTTCGTGCGGTGCAGTCCTTCAGGAACAGGCTGCTCCATCAAACCTTCTCCAGTGCAGGCTCCTGTCTCCATGGGGCCACAGGTCCTGCATGGAACCTCCTCCAGCACGGGCTTCCAACAGGGTCACAGCCTCCTTTGGGCATCCCCTTGCTCCACTGTGGGCTCCTCACAGGCTGCAGGTGGGTTTCTGCTTCACCATGGACCTCCATGAGCTGCAGGGGGACAGCCTCCCTCACTACTGGCTGCAACACAGGCTGCAGGGGAATCTCTGTTCTTCCCCTCCTTCTGCACTGACCTTGGTGTCTGCAGAGTTGTTTCTCTCACATATTTATACTCCTCTCTTCAGCTGCAGTCGCACCTGTGTTCCCCCCCTTTTTTAAGTATGTTATCCCAGAGGCACCACCACCATCACTGGTGGGCTCAGCCTTGGCCAGTGGTAGGTCTGTCTCAGAGCTGGCTGGCATTGGCTCCATTGGAGAAAGAGGAAGCTTCTACCAACTTTTCACTGTAGCCCTGTAGCCCCCCTGCTACCAAAACCAGTAAAATATCAGTCAATACCTTCTCTACCCTTCTTCTATATTTATTCAAGAAATTCAGAATCCCCCCTGTAGGGATCAGGCACCTGAACTACCAGGACCATTGCTCTCATCTAGAAGCGTAGTCGGTATCCTCAGTTGTGCTAAAACCAATGGCGTTGATTTTAACTCATAATAAACTGTGTTATGATAAGGTTTCCTGTTTTGTAGATATATTTTCTTAACCTTGGGAATTTGCAGCTTTCCAGAATACATCAGCATCGCGCAGCAGACAGAGACATTAATAACATGAAACATATGACAGTCTTTTAAATGGATATGAGAAACATTTGCAAAGAAAGCTATTAATAAAATAAACAGGTTGGCGTGACATTTTTCAACCTAATATTCAGCTTTATTCAAACTGTTGGTGACATTTTATTTCCTATTGGGACTAATTAGTTTTATGCAACATGCAAAGTATTTTCACTGCTACAAATCATTTTAGAGGGTTAACGAGATATGTTGATAAGGGTGAGCATGTACAGAGGTAGGTTTTGGAAAAATACATCATTCTTGAAATCTTTGAAGAGCTGAAAATGCTTGGGAAAAACTGGCAAATGAGAAACCAATAGTTACGCTTTGGAGATGGTCATGAAAAATACTGTACTGTTGTCTGTATTTCAACATGTGTTTATACTCACAGAAGCATTCACTTTCTAACAGAGCTGTCCTTTCTTCACTTCAGATATTTCTTATCAAAATGCTTAGGAATTTCAAAGGGTATTTAGCTTTTTATGCACTTGCTGTGCTGTTAATGTAAGACTATCATGTATGGGTGATTACAATTTCAATGGTATTATCAGAATTCTTGAAAGAGCATGGTGCTTGCCAGTAAACTAAACAAGGGCCTTCAGGCCAGTGACGAACTGAGTTTAAAGTCTACTTTGCATTTTCCTCATTTGTTCTTTGCTTTATAGTTATGTCACTAGTGTTATTATTATCACCATCTGCCTGGGTTTGAAGTTAGTTTTCCTTCTCCTAGGATGGTTGCCTGAAGGCTACTGAGCAGGATTGAACTGAGCAGGATTACTATTAAAAAATCCAGTGTGCAGACCCGAAGGGTTTACTCACACTTGCAAAGCCCTGTTGAGACAGGCAAGGGACGAAATGGCAGTTGATAAGGTATACAGGAAGCCGCAGACCCAACCCTGCATGCAGGTGGTTCAGGACACTGGTCACTCGAGATAGACCCAGGAGATGACAGTCTTGTTCAGAAACATCCTAAATGACCAAGCAGCCTTTTTTTCCAACCAGATTTGCCTACCCCACATTGCCCTTTTAGTCATCATCACACTTGTAGTAAGTAGAGCCCTTCCCAAATCTTCATTTGCGAAGCCAAGCCATCAATCAATCAATCAATCATCACTATCATCTTCGTCTTTCACATCCATAATAATCATACCTCTTATTACGTAATCTGAAACTGGTACAAAATAGACTTGATACTGTGCCTGCTCAGCACAGTGCGGAGTGAAAGGATGAAGAAATTTGCTTTGTGTTTCCTGCTGCCTTTGCAGATACCCTGCAATTGAGTCCTGTGTCTTCCCTGCATAATTTGAATCTTGTTATGCTGTGCATTGCTGATACCATCATGAAGCTGGAAAGGAGACCTGCTGCAGAAAGCAAGGAAGCTTCCCCATATTCGGCACCGCCTTGACTCCACCTGCTGTCTACACTTTTTTCTCCATTTATCTGACTCAGGAATATGGTCTTTTTGAGGCTATTTCTATCACAGGAACTCAGACAAAATCCTCTTTAACTAGGTGAACAGGAGTAGTTTTTTGGTTTTTTTTCCTTTGTATTTATTTTCTGACCTAATACAGGCAGTATGCCTGAGCCTTGCCCATATTTTTGCCATTTTTTCTCAAAAATCTTATGCTGTGGCCATCACAGCATAACCTAAAAACCTAAGGAAGGTTTTCTCACACAAAGGCGCTTCACTGGAAGGCACTGGGAACACACAGACCATAATCTAAAGTATGCCCGAAAGAAGTGAAGAACATCTTTTAATTTGCTGTGCAAAGGTACTTCAGAACTTGAATTGGATCAGTCTGGGGCAATGTCTCAACTTACTTTGTTCAGAAACATTGTGTGAAGTTAGAGTTAATCTTGGATGGAAAAATGCAACTACAACATCCCTTAGCAGTCCTTAATTAATAACTCCTTTTTTACCCTAGCTTTCCCCTAGTAAAAGTGGAAAATCATCTTGTGATTCTCCCATCAGAACTATAAAATACAGCCCCTTCTGGCTGCAAAGACATTGCTAAAGGAATACAAATCATTCCTTCAAACACTGGCTGTGTAATGAAAATGAGGACAAAGAGAGGAGTATAGCCATGTCTAGATGGTGCTTTATAGCTTTCAATGGCAGTAAGGAACAACACAGCAAGTTATCAGTACCACTCAGAATATTTCAAGTCATCAGAATGTGTCAGCAAATAAAGGCATATGTTTTCATCTAAAAATGTTACCTTTTCTGTGAGACTCTCTCTATGTAATCATAAATTGTCATTAGTAGCATAACTTGGACTAGACAGCACTTGTGCATTAACGTTGTCTATGGAATGGTTCAAAAACTAAAGTATCAAACACAGGAGTTAAATTCTCAATTTTCAGTGCATAGACAATACACTTCTCTAGACTTCTTACGATACTCTTAGCCTGAAATGGAAAAGAAAGCAGCTGCTTTTGATGACATACATTGCAACTCTGACAGATGGTGATGAACAATGTGAAATCAGTGTTTCCCAAAAACATTTTATAATCGAGGATCTTTACTTCCTGATTTACCACCAGCACTTCAGTAAAAACATGTAGATTTATGCTGTAATAGTACAGTTGGTCTTTGTCAGATGTAATTTCATCAGATTCTTTCTTTCAGTGATGTGTGTTGGAGTGGCTGCCATCTCCAGCATAGATTGGGAATAAGTGATACTGGTATTGTTCTTACAGATACATGCAGGATACAGAAACAGAAGAAATTAAAAAAGAAAAAAAATCAGCTGTGGAAGTAGAATTTTGCTGCCTGGACTGCGGATTTAGGAATTTTTACTTGTTTTATTTATTCTTTTACCGTGGCTGTTTCAGTTGCCTTACCTGGTGCCACCCTATCTTTTTTACTTAATCTCAGAAAAAAATGAATCCTTCATGGATGTTTTTAGCACTCTAGGCAATATAGGGCAGGAGAATTTTTTCCAGCATTTCTGTAATGTGATCTCAGGTGTCAAAACCAATCACCTGTCCAGAACATGGAATTACACCTCCTTACTAAGCATTTTTTCTGTGCTCAATGCTTTAAAAATAAGTTTCTTTTGATGTTTTTATGACAGTAATTCTACTATATTCGGTAATAATTATACCAGCAAAAATAGAAGTGGAATTAAGCATTTGGAATATCTTCTGCGGGACAATCATAGAATCATAGAATCATAGAATAGTTAGGGTTGGAAGGGACCTTAAGATCATCAAGTTCCAACCCCCCTGCCATGGGCAGGGACACCTCGCTCTAAACCATATTACCCAAGGCCTCCAGGGTACTTTGAACAGAGAATAATGCATTTTCTTTTTAACATTCCTTTATTAAAGTTTTTATTTTGGTTAGACACTGGTTATAACAATGCTGGAACACAAAGACTGGAGGAACTAGGTGCGGGACGTGGGAGGCAACACTGCATAGGAGAGATTATTTTCATATTTCTGTTGTTCTTACCTTATAAGCAGATGTTGAAAATCAGAAAGTGTTTAGAACAAATTATTCAAGGCCTCAGAAACGTGCACTGTATCAAGACCCTAAAGCAGCACAATGTATTTAACTCACCAAAGAGGGGTTCAGTAGCTTTCTGCACAAAGACGTTTTTGATGGTAAAGAGCTCTTTCATCTACCAGACAGTGTAGTATAAAATGCTCTACTTGTAAGTGGATGACAGATAAATGCAGTTTGAAATCAAGGTTCAGGTCTGGAGGCAGGTAGCTGCTGCAACAACTCTATGAGAAGTATGATGAACTCACTTGGTCTCAGTAATTCTGAATCTGGGTTGTATCTTTGAAGTATAAGTGATTTACTTAATCAAAGCTGAAGGAGGATGTATCTGAATTTAATTCTATGTTCTGTATTGTGTAGGACATCGGGTTCTGAATATTATCTGTCTCTCATGGACCTAAAATATATGACCTTAGATCTAGGATATTTAAGGGGCTGGTTTTAATGTAAATCAGATGTCTTTAACACAGTCGTGGCAGGATAAAGTGTCCTTTAAGTTAGTATAAATGTAATTTATGCACACTTAAAAAGCACTTTACACTGCCTGAGTAGCGTGAAGAGGCCTTGTTGAAGTGACAATAAATTCACAGCTGTTTGGGAATGAAAAGGACTCTCATGATCATCTGGTGTGACTTATGGCACAACACAAGCTATAGAACATACAATATTTCCCACATCAAGTCAAATGACATGTGCTTGATCTTTCGGAAAGGTATTCTGGTTTATGTCTTCATATCAGCTTCTTGATTCCCTGCATTTAAAAACCAGCACAACTCTAAATTTCTTTTTCAGAGAAAAGCCTGTAAGGTGAAGAGTTGAAAATTTTTCACTGCCTTTGACATTCACGGGTAGACTTTAACTGGTGAATTTTGAGGTAAGAGGGAATAAAAGTAGGTGATCTACTTTCAAGAAGGGGACTCAAAAATGCAGTTTTGTCACTCCACTGGTTTTCTTCTGAATAATTTCAATGTTTTAGAATTGATTATCTTCCTGAAATTTATAAAGATGATTTGTTGTACAGAGAAACAGGCTGTTTTTGATTCTGATTAAAACCTTGCTCTTGTTCCACTGAGTTTCATGTAAATCACAGACAGACCTAACAGCATAAGTGGTTTTGAATAATTATTATATCAAACTGCATTTCCTTACTCTGCGGCATGCTACAGCTGCCTTAACATGATCAGCTATAGGATTATGTTCTGTTCCAGTACAGTCTAGGGAATCAATTCATCTCCTCCTAAATGTAGTTGACACCTTGGGGGAGCTACTTCAGGCTTTAAAGTAAAAATCTGATGCCTTTAGATGGGCCCACCAAGGTTTCTCTGACAGACTTGTCTGGCACAGGTCCACAGACATGAACACATGCTTGGCAACAGGTCTCTTTGTTCAAACATTCCTTTCAAGGAAGAAAAAATTATAATATTTTTATTAAATGTACTGTAATTCACTTAACTCCATTATATCTCTAATAAAGTATCTTGTTTCTCTGCCCACTGGCTCCCAAGTCATACATTTTTTGCAGAAGGAATAAACTTTACCTGGTGTTTAAAATAAATACTTGCAAGAGAGTTGAGAATGATAATGCTGGAAACCATATTATGCTGAAAAGTTATTTTCTGAATTGAAATGAAAACACCTACGTCAGCAATAATGTCTATTGGGTGTTCACCACTTGCTTTCCTGAAAGTGAAGGCAGTTGTGAAAATCTCAGTTATAAATTAATTATAAATTTCATTACTTTTTCCATCACCACTGAAAAAGGCTGGAAGTTAATGGTGAAGTAATTTTGCCTGTGACATATATGTGTATGGGGAACAAGAGAAAAAGAGGCTTCTTAACATGGTCAGAGTAGTATCTACAAGAAGGGGTTTTTGGTCTGTAAGACTTTCACTGAATATCATCTTAGTGACTGTGATAAATATTGAAAGGTGAGGGGAAAATTCTTTCTATGTGCAAATGGAAAGGTCACGGAGGCACATTGTGGAATGAGATCTCATCTGAACTAAACATTTGAATTTTTTAATGCATTAATAAATATCAAATTGAGTTAAAACTTAAACAGGGGAAGTTTAGATTGCATATAAGGAGGAAATTCTTTGCTGTTAGGGTGGTGAGGCACTGGAATAGGTTGCCCAGGGAGGTTGTGAATGCTCCATCCCTGGCAGAGTTCAAGGCCAGGTTGGACGAGGCCTTGGGTGATATGGTTTAGAGCGAGGTGTCCCTGCCCATGGCAGGGGGGTTGGAACTTGATGATCTTAAGGTCCTTTCCAACCCTAACTATTCTATGATTCTATGATTGTATGAAATGTGAGAATATTAGGATCTCATTTTCATTTAGCAACTAGACTAGTTCACCTAACTCTTTTTTCTGCCTATTTCTGTAGTCAGGATGTTGTTATTACTCTATACCTTCTACAAAATCTATATTAACATACAAAACTAGTGTTTTGAAACTAGTTTTTCACACTAACTGTTAAAAGAGTAGATAGATATAAAGATTAAAATTGTTATAAAGAATATTCTACATAGAACGTGTAAATTTCAAATGATAGGAATTATGGATGAACTTCTGAAGTGCTGCCAGACATTATTACCTCTATGTTTAAGGATTATATACACATACAGGATACTTTGCTCTGGAGAAGGAAACAGACCTTGCTGAAAGTTCCTGAACCCCTAATCAGTAGAGTACTTTACAGAGGCTTTTTGGACAAAAGTGTCTATGAGAAGAGAAAACTGCAGCACACTTCTCAGCAAACCATCCTGAACTTTCCTGGAATTGGTCTCAGGCAAAAGCTGTGAAAGAAAGGCCTCATCAGGGACTGGGACACTTTTCACAATGTTTCTTCCCAGCTATATCAGCTACCTGAAATACTGCCTTTGGTATCTGATGAACAGTGTGCTGAGAAAACCTTAGGGCTCTTTGCAGAAGTTCTTCCCTTCCTGTCAGCCCCAGATCTACTCTGTAATATCTGTAGCTTTTAAATCCAGTCATGGGATACTTGCTCACATTTTCACTTGAATGGTGTTGCTTGCTGGATATTACTTAGTATGACATTTTATACATATGTATGGCAGATAAACATCCAGCAAAAAAGTACAATCCTTAGCCAAATCTGGAAATATTTCTGGAAGGGAGATAACACAGTGTTAAGGATAAAAGAAGACAATGGTTGAGTTGTAATAAATGATTGGATTGTTTTGGCTAAGGAAGCTTCTTCAAAGCTACAACAAAACTACACTTTAATGTTATGACTAAAGTCAAGTATCAATAGCCAGCCTCTGATGGCAGTGCTTAAAGTCAATGCTATGCACTGGAGAAGTTCAGCAGTAGCTTGCTTTCTGCATGTTCTCATACATAACAGTTACTAAGACTAATTGTCACAGTGATTTCTACCTTGTGCCTTACATTCATATTTATTATTACTACAATTTCTTAAATATCCTAGCTTTTTCATTCAGATACGATCCAGAAAATCAAATCCATGTTTCATGGTTTTATAATTCACACTGCAGTGAAAGTGGGTAAAAATATATTTCCTTAAATACTTCCCAGATAATTAAGTATTCTGCAAGAGAAAGCTCAATGTATTCTTTCTCAATCACTCAGTATTCAAAATCCTTTTAGACTTTCATTGAAAACTTCCATCTACTATCATCTAACTTTTTAAGATTTCTTCACATAACCTATATTTGCCTACTGCATTGAAAAAGATTCCCACCTCAAACAGATGAAACTAAGAGAAAAAATAGATAAAACCTGTTAAAATGTAAAGAAAGCACAGAGAAAGAAGACTGTCTGATGTTTATCTAGAAAATATGTACTCAGACAAGTGAAATGTCAATGACTTGAAGTGATTTTTAGTGGATAAGAAATAGCCATACTAATCACTTCTTTAACATTTAAATAGGAGAAATATATACTTCTATATTTCACTCCATTGGACTGCTTGACATTGGACATCTGTCATTTTTTAAAATGCTTGACATTTTAAAATATGACAGATTAAGACTAACAACAAAATGCATTCTGTTAGTGATTTAGGAACAGGGGAATGAAAAAGTAAGTGCATGGTAAGTTACAGAGGTCATCAAATGGAAAATAGCATGTGGCTTAGGTCAATGTTTCAGTTCAAAATATGACAATAAGTAATCAACCCAGTCAAAATTATGATATTCCACCTTTTTTAAAAAAATGTATTGAAAGCTTTCTATTTCAGTTAGTGCAACCTCTTTGTGACTGGAAGAACATGAGTTCATGTTGATTAGGTTTAATGAACAATAAGCAAAACATAGCTCTATCACATAGCTCTGTCAGTTTCTTGGAGGACCTTGAAGTACTAAATACATATTTCATTCAACAAAAGTAGCTGTTTTCCCACTCCAAGTTCTTCATCAGCTGCAGGTGGTAGATCTGGCTCTATACAGCAACTAAAATGAGTACAGTTACAGTGAAAACATACAAGAACAAGCTTTTTCTTCCTGTGTACTTCATAAGTTTGTCCCGTTGTTCATTCCCTGTGAAAAGTGAAGCATCATTATTACCTAACAGACAAAGAGAAAATGCCACACTTCTGCAACTGCTTAAAATAATCACTGTAATATTTTAGTGGTTGTCCACAAGAACTCGTTCTTCACAGTCATTCAGGTTTGTGGAGTTAAATTTTGACTGGGAAATAAGAGATAGTCTAAGAGATGTTTTAGGCTCAGATAACAACAGCGTCAGATTCTGTGATATCTGCCCCAAACCCTGGAGGCACAGACAGTTTATCTCTGCTCTGACTTGATTTGTTAGATATGAGTGGTGGTAGATGAGTTATTTAGCAAGTCTGCTTATGCTGACTTTATTTTCCACTGTGTCCTCAGGAATAGAAGTCTAAAAAAGACTGTGCCAGAATAAATCTTTCCAGTGGTCTTTGTAACTACATTGTCCCTTATTTGTTTCTACTATTGGAAAGACAGAAAAGTTTGTTTTGATGTAAGAGAAAAATGGTGCTTGTATGTAGCAATAACTATCAAGAACTGAAAGTTTAAATTAAAAGGCTACTCTTTCTTACTGGATTAAGAAGAAACAGGTACAGTTTAGTGACTAAAGGAGTCAGTATATTGTGGCCCATACAAAAATGTGAGTTATGTATCTGACTTTTTATTGCAGGCTGTTTTTAATAATCACATATTGAATTTAGCCTTATATATTGTGCTTTCCTTGCCTAAACAGATTATTTCACCTCTGTGAAAACTATCATATAATTTACACATTAGTATGACTGTTCTCAGTGCAAAGTGATACAAAATAGAAAAAAATCCACAGTACTATTAAAGTAATATAATAAACATGTTTTGGAAACACAACAGACTGAAAAGTGTTAATGCATACAGTAATTTCTGGCAGTGTGCTTTTACATTTTCCCTAAATATATCTGCTATGATGAATTTACATGACTGTTACGTATCTTGGAATAAAATAAGACAGAAGTTTTCATTAAAATAAAAGTGACATTCCCAGAAATAAACTCGTGTTTGTGATTGTACTTTCCCTGTATAGGTTTCAGCACCTATAGTCTACTCCCAGAGAGGCAGAATGCCTTTTAACTCCTCAGTCTTAATTCACCAAGAGATGTAGTTGTTGGCCACTATCTGAATGCATCACACAAGATTATGATATAAATAACTGGCAAATTTAAAAAAATAAATAATCTCCATCCAATCTTTTAAACTCATAACACAAGGAATATGAGATGAAGTTCAAAACCTAGGAAATATAATGGCATGCAATTACCTTAAAAGTTTTTGAATTTACATTTGCTTATGCAGGTCTGACTTCTGAGAAGAAGGATGTTGGCTGGATGGTGATGCTTTCCTGATTTGTAATTTAAAATACTGAAAGGCTGGTCTTAAGCTTACCTCGCTATTTGAATGTACATTTAAAATATTGAGAGAAGTTAAGTAATTTATTATACTTTTGATGATTCCCCCCCCCAATATTCTCTGCAAAAGCATTTAGTGAAGCCCTAAAATGCTTAAATATAAATAACTAAGGATAAATACAGACGTTTTATCTAGTATAGCACATTTAAGGAATCAATAAAAACCATTAGCTGTTTTAATTAAAAATAGACAATAGATGGCTTTCAAGTGAAAAATTCAACAACTTCACTTATCTCTCCAGACTTGTTCTGCCAGAAGAAATAGTACTTTCAAAATACGAACAATTGAAAACCCATTGATTGCCATTACTACCAAAGGAATGAACCCATGAAACACCAATCAATGCCTGTGTGTCTTCAGGAGATAATCACAATCATTAAATTTGCTTATTTGCTTACTTTCAGTACTGTATCATGTTTGTTTCTTGTTAGAGTTGTATTGATCTTCCATCACAACAGTTTTTAAATTACATAGCATGATGACAGGGCAACACTGTCACAATGGATATGGGCAATTAAGCAGTCGACATTGTGAGAGGTATACAGCATACGCCATGTAACTTTTTATAATGTTATTGGTGAGGTGCATCTACCTTGAAGAATTACTTAGGAATTCCCAAACTATTTAAAACACATGCTCATTTTGTCCCTGTTAGCATCTTGTTAGCTCACCACTACTTCAAAGAGGTTATTTTGCTCTTTAGCAGATAAATATGTGTTTATCCACCACTGACCTAGAAACCTATGAAGTATATGGGTTTCTTTCATAGCAGAGGTATTCATATCAACAGTTTGCAACTTGTCTGAACTTTGCCAAAGATATGGAAAATATCTTAATAACAAAATATTGTTATCCTTTCATTAAGATGTTCAAAGGATTGTTGGGGTTCATTAGTGTCATTTCCGTACTTCTCAGAGCCTTTTGTAATGTAAATAGGAACTTTCAGAAACATGCACACATACAACCTACCTTTTTCAGAAACTAATCCAGAGTTACAATTCCAAATCAGGGAGTTTTCTACCTCCAACAGTATAACCATCTCTGCCTTCCTTCTCTGAAGTAGACCATGCCTCTTTCACTCTCTGAATGTATCATTATTTGGGAAAATCACGACAAAGAATGCACCTCAATAAAGTGCAATTCATTCAGTGTAGTAACTATAAGCAATACTCCTGGTGTCTTGCCAACAGTTATGAAGAGGAACATGCTGAGAAAGGGTCTGTCTAGGTCTACAAGTTAGATGTGTCATCCTGGTTTATTTCCCTTTCCCTTCCAACTAGATTCCTAGACTGGCAGTCTGCATTCCTGTTCTCTACAAGTTAGCAGCTTGGGGGCAAATCCATTTCTGTTTCCCTTTGTTCACTCTCCCCAAGATCCAAATATTCCCCTCTCTTGTGGTGATGAGATATTTACTTTAAGTGAGGACTGTTGGAAATGGGCTCTGCGATCCCCAAGGCTGTGACGACTTTGTGCCCAAAAGCAGCTACAAACTGAGCTAAGCTGCGGGCAAGGTGCTGCAGCCGTACTGGTCTACCAGCTACATCTCACTTCTTCATCCCAGGCTCCCTGTCTGGAGTGAGACTGCTCTGAGAAGTGAAGCAAGCAGACATGGGAAGGAGGACAGCACCCTCATGGCACTCTGTAGGACCTAGGGAGAGCTCTCAGTCATTTCAAGACACCAGTGAAGGGTGGAGATAGCTATTAAAGCTGCTGAGAAAAGGGTTGCTCCTTTTCCAGGGGGAGGAAAGAGTGCAGGCAACATGAATTTTTCATCTGGGACTGGAGAAATTTTGTCTGATATCCCATTTTTTCCAAAGCTTTGGAGATTAAGCAAGGCTACAGCAAACAATTCTGCCCCACTCAGAGCCAGGACAACTAGACCATTTACCATTATTTTTCAAATGACTGAAAATTGTGCTTGCTTTCTCTAAACCAGCAGTAGTTACCTTTAATGTAGTATATTTCTAGTGAAAGTGTGGGTAATTTAAACATCTGAACTTCTGAACGTGGAGAAGGCTGTGGCTCTTCTCCACCTTCAGAAGTTCAGATGTTTAAAGCCATATCTCCCAGAAGTGCATGCTCACCACTGTGCCTAGGTCATGGGGAAACTCCTGGGTTTTCCTACTGAGTCCATGCCAGCATGGTGAAAGCAGTATTGACTTGGTGGTGATGTGCAAGAAGAAAGTTAGGGCACTTTGGTGAAAGCAAAAAGTTTGAGACTGGACCCTGTTCCCAGATTTATTGCTGGGGGGTGGGGGGATGTTAGGTATCTCCAGAGCCAGGCTCATATCTAAGCTCTTATTCAGAATCACTTCAGATTTCCACAGCCTGCTTAGGCCTCAGTAAAGAAATCTTTCTTCAAATATATGTGCTGCATTTAATCCTGGATATAGTTAAACCATCTCCTAAAGGGAGCTTTCAGCTATGCATTTGCTGTTGTCCAGGAGGCAGCATGTGTGTGCCACTACAAGAGAAGGATGCGAAACAAGGCTATGGAAAACGTTCCCCTTTTTCCTCCCTACTCTTTCCTGTGGGAATCTATGTCAAGACTTCAAGACAGAGTGACATTTCTGTAACCTTCTTTTTCTGATAGAATAGTGTAGCTTCTTTTCAATAGTCCTCTTGATGAGAACATGGACCTATTATCTAAACAATAACCTGTTGTAACTGTGAGCTGAAAAGAGTATGGGATGTGCTCATCCGAGATGCTTTATAACTCAGAGGTTTTCAACAATTTTTCGCATAGTAGTTTTTACATTTTTTTCTGTTGGCACCAGAAGCTCATCTAAAGTAGTTTCTACCACCCACCTGCACATACTGACTTACAAGGGGTATGTCTTACCATGTTCTAAAACCCAGTCCTTCAAGGGCAGATGTCCTGTCTTTAGCACAAGGTAGAGAAAGCATAGGGCGCAGTAGAAAGAGTAGGCCAACATGGAACTGAATTCTCCAATTTTGTGCATCAACTCTAAGAAATAATCATCCCCTGATCATCTAGCATCTCTTCCCATCTGATCTTTGATGGGATTTGTCCCCATAAAAATCTTAATCCCTGATCATGTGTTGACGGGCTAACAGGTAACCAAGCATGACTGAGTGGTGCAGTGCATTGACTAAGAGATTGATTACTTTGGCAATGACTGTCATGCACAAGATTTCACTTATTGAACAACCTTCACTTAACAAACCAGCATGATAGAAAGGTGCTAGCATTATTTCAGCACCATTTGCCATTTGATCACATTCTTTTAACAGAATGAAAACTGTTCACTTTGCAGCTGTTATTGCATATGATACTTAGGATTTCTCCGAATCAGGACAACACTCCCTGCAGATCCACAGTTTAAAAGCCAAGTGCCTATTGCCCTTGCTGAACAAAGCTACATTATTACAAAAGTTATTCTAAACATTTATTGCTTCTGTAGGCCCCTTAATAAATACTACAGCTCTCCAACCTCTGCCCTGACAAAGAAGAGAAAGATGTTTTCATCCCCCATTTTACAAAAAAGGAAACAAATGTGGAGAATTTATTCATTCAGCCATGGAGCTAGTCACTGACAAAGCAAGGAGTAGTACCCAGGGCTCAAAACTCAGGCTGCAATGCCTACAAAAAGATAGGCAGGAAAACAAATGACAAGAAACAGAACAAAGTAATGGAAGGTTGTTGTTTATCTTCTCTGGTAATATAAAGAAGGAATGTGTTAGAGTGTACAAAGAAAGAAATTTCAGTTTTCATCCACTCAATTAGTATTAGTCTTGCAATCACTTCTCTTCAGGGCCTTTGGTCCAACTTCCAGAGAAACAAGGTTCAAAATAATTAAAGCTTAGTCCGAGGTAGACCATCTCACTGAAGAATTTGAATGGCTGATGAACAATTTACCAGTTCATTTGATTATAGTCTCCCTCTTCCGTCTAATCATCAGTAAAACTACTCAAAAATTCCATTAAGTTTTATAATTACTATTTATTGGCTACCCTGCATCCTTCCAGCTTCTTCCATCTCTTGAGTAATTGTTCTTTAAAATGCCTCTTTTTGGATTATGTATTGCTCCAATCCATCATCAGTAAGTTAAATTAGTTCAATGCATCATAAAGGAGTTGCTATTCTATTACTCACAAATGTAAGTACCTGACAACAGCATCTAGGGAACACTCCAGTTTTATACCTAATGTTTGGCTTCAACATTTGAAGGATTTAAGGCTATTATTTTAACTATTTAATCAACAAGGAGTCATAGTGAAACCAATAGATCTTTGGCGGAAGATACCATTCTCAGTACAAACAACGGTAGGAGCGGGTCCAGACGAGAGCCACAAAAATGATCAGAGGGACGGAACGCCTGTCTTTGAGGAAAGGCTGAGAGAGTTGGGGCTGATCAGCCTGAAGAAGAGAAGGGTCTGGAAAGACCTTATACAGCCTTTCAGTACTTATAGGGGGCTTACAAGAAAGATGGTGACAGATTTTTTAATAGGGCTTGTAGCAATAGGACAAGGGGTGATGGCTTTAAACTGAAAGAGGGGAAATTTAGACTAGATATAAGGAAGAATTTATTTTTAGGGTAAGGGTGTTGAAACAGGTTGGCCAGAAAGGTGGTAGATGGTCCGTCCTTGGAAACACTGAGGGTCAGGTTGAACTGAGCTCTGTGCAACCTCATGTATTTGAAGATGTCCCACTCGTTACAGGAGGGTTTGGATTAGATGACTTTTAAAGGTCCATTCCAACACCAACTATTCTATGACTCCTAAGAGAATTTTATGTGAATAAAATGAATTGGAAATCATTTATATAGTATGTCTTGGAAAATATGATCACAATGAAGGGCTTCAAAATATAATATTTTGGCTTTGTTTTTGCAAATTCTTGCTTCTGTTTTGGTGTCAGATCACTAAAGTACAGAGTTTTCCAGCAACCTGGACTCTATGCACTTATGTAGAAGCCAGCATGGTGATGTTAAAACCAGCCCATTAAACAGGACAAGGCTATGGTGTTAAATATAGGTTTCTGTTATGAGTTTAATATGGACAAACTGGCACTCTCACCAGCCATTCACAGACAGGGGTTATCATGATCACAGAATCATTCCCAATAATTTTGGATATGCACACCCTGTTTTGGAGGTTATGAGAGTCAAAATAGTACAGATATGAGCTGACCTTGACAGCTGACCTCAGAGCCAGAGAGCAAACCCAGCTGCTGCCATAGTCCCAGAAAGAATTATCTGTGTATAAAATTTCATCTGAACTTTTTCCAACTAAGTTGAGGAAAATACAAGCTAAATTCTCAAAACTTCGTGAAAAAGTAGTATTTCAAGAATTAAGAAACAGTGTCAAGAAAATAGCTTGAAAAAAGTGTTCGACATTTTACAAAACTAGCATCCTAGTCGCATATGCTTGTAAAAGCTGATATATAAACTAGTATATCAAACCTTTTAAAATTAAAAATTGTTTGCTGTAATTGTTTATGCCTTTTGCATATTTCTGCATATATTTCATTACCTTTGCACATTTATATTCCACAAATTGGAGGGAAGAGGAGGCAACTATCAAAAACCATGCAGGTTTAAAACCAGAGTTCTTTGGAGGTGGTGATCTCCAGAAAACTCATTTTTCAGATTAGCATGCTTTGCAATGTAGGATGTGTGGATTTAACTCAGTTGGAGGTTTGTTTTAGAATTATTGGGTGAATATGATTATTTCTTTATTATGGCCTTATTTAGTAAATTTCAGACACAAAACACATCCACACTCTGTTGACTTGAACAAATGAATATTTCAAATACAGCTCACCTTGAAATACATAACTAACTTCCTACAGGTCATTAATTACATGTTTGATTTCCCAGAGGTAGGTTTCCATCTTTGCATCCAATTAGGTATGCAAAATTGTGTGTTCTGATGAAGCTTTTTTTGGCAATTCAGGGCTTTTTTCCACCTTGGCCCAAGAAAGTAAAATCCTACTATGGATCCGCTGAAAAATAAAGTAACTTGTCATGTCATTATTATTCTTCAGTGCCTTTCTTCTTTACAAATAATAGAATAGCCTATTTCTAACCTGCACTGAATTTTTATGATCTAGGTACCAGGCTCCAGAAAAGCAACTGATAGATACGTGTCGTGGTTTAATCCCAGCCTGTCACTCAGAAATCACACAGCAGTTCGCTCATTCCTCCCCCTTCCTCCCAGCTGCTGGAGGGATAGGGAAGAGAATTGAAAGAATGTAACTCCCACAGGTTGAGATAAGAACAGCCCAGTAACTACGGTATAACACAAAACACTACTGCTACCACCAATAATAATAATGATAAGGGAAATAACAAGGGAAAAGAATACAACCGCTCACCACCTGCCGACCGGTACCCAGATCAGTTGAGCAGCGATCTAGCCCTTCTGGGTAACTGCCCCCAGTTTATATACTGGGTATGATGTGCTGTGGTATGGAATACCCCTTTGGCTAGTTTGGGTCAGGTGTCCTGTTTCTGCTTCCTCCTGGCTTCCCCTGCTCCTTGGCAGAGCATGAGACTCAGAGAGTCCTTGGTCAGAGTAAACATTACTGAGCAGCAACTAAAAACATCGGTGTTATCAGCACTGTTCCCAGGCTGAAAGTCAAAAACACAGCACTGCACCAGCTACTGAGTAGGAGGAAAATGACTACTACTGCTGAACCCAGGTCTTTTATATGTGAGTATGTCTGCTAACATTTTACTGTTATATATTGTTCTGTAGTTTCATACTGCAGATATAAGGATACAAAGTTTTAAGTAAGCCCACATTTAAATTGTATTAGAAGTTTCATTTAAGCCTACTATTTATTATTTTCCTCCTAAAACAGCTGCAGATAACAGTAAAAATAAGAATTAATGAATTACATTCAAATGTAAATGGTATCAATAGGATAAGTAAGCTTCAGTGGGACTGTGAATTAATTCTGCTAATGGAGAAAATACCTAAATAATTTGTGCCAGGTTATTAAGTCCTCCTGTCTCTTGTAATGTAGTTTCCATAACTCATGAAGTTCATTAAAGGGTTTACATAAATATAGATCATCCATGGAAAGTAATTAATCCTGTTACTTGTTTGGCAGCCTTTGTGTTGTTATTAAAGATGCCATATAAATATTAATAGCCCAGGAAAAATGCTTATGGGAAAGGTAAAATTTCTGATTTTTCTTTTATATCATACTGTAGTATTTAGCTGCTATTTTTTATAAGTAAGCAACTATGTGCTTAGTGTCAGGGAATAATTAGAGAGCAAAGCCAGGCATTAATAATAACTCATTATACAGTGAGGCTGGTTGTAATCCATTGAACTCTGTGAGAGATTTACCATTGATTTCAATGGAAGCAAGGTCAAGCCCACTGAGTTTTAAGATAATTGCTTTAAAGTATCCATTAAATAATAAAGGAGATTATGAATAACAGGACACTAAGATGTTTTCATTTATCATTAGATTAATATTTTAAATTATCCTGAGTGCAAGCAATACTCAATCAACAGAGCATTATAACTTGCCTGCAAGAAATTATGTTGTTAAATAATTAACCCAGATGAACCAGAAGGAATGGCAGTTTATACCAGTAATTCTAGAACAATTTGAAAGCAACAGGCAATTGTCAGAACTGTCAGACATTTTGCATAAGTAAAATACATACTATATGTTTATACAATACATATTTGCAAAGAGAGAAAAAATAAATTATTTTGGATAAAGAATAACCCCATGCCTCTTTTTAGGCTTCTCTGAGAATATACGAGAGAATCATAAATTAGTTAGTATTTTGTACTGAATGGATAAGGAAAGACTTCAACTTCATAGACCATAAAGTAACTAAGTAAAATAATGGATTAACAGGAGGAGGTAGGAAGCCGAAGCTCATTTCCGTGCTGCTCTCCACAAACTTGCACTCTTTCCTTTGTATTTTTCTGACTGATTTAAACTAATTTTAGATCAGAAAAACAAGAGGTTTTGTATGCTCCCTTAGGTCAAGTGTTGCAGGATATTGTGGACAAGAGCTACTCATAACGCTGCTAGTTGCTCCTTTGTAACAGAGAAAACAAAATGGGATACTTGTCTGGTCACAGCTGCCCCAACTTTTAATCATCTGAATATTTTGAACAGCCAGTAAGTAACATTTGAGGTGTTGAAATTGTTCTGTTGAATTGTGAGGTTAAGTTGACCACCCTTTCTACAGGATGGTCAACACCAGCATGAGGAAGACACAGGAGGCAGCTGGGACAGAAGTATTACAGATGAACATGATAGCCGTAGGAGGGCTACAGCCCCAGCAGGAAGAAAGCCACGACCCTCAGACTTCATCTGACCAGTGATGTAAAACATAAATGAGATGGGTCTTCAGGTGAGAACTGACTCACTGGTACTTAATCTGGACTATACTGACAGAGTGGTAGCAGAAGAAATCAAGGAAGATATGGCAAAACAAGAACTTAATTGACATGTTTTCTAACATCCTGCTCTCCAAAACAGACCTAGCTCCTTCAGCACTGGACACAACTGGAAGAACTTTGATACATTTTATTCTGAACTTTTTAATTTTGTTTGTTTGACAATTAAATTTTATGGAGGTGGCACTTAGTAGCAAGCTCCTTGGTTTTTCTTTTGTTTTTCCCTCTTTTTTTTTTTTTTCCCTTTTTATTTCCAACACTCAATCTACAGTGGGCTGGCTGTGTTACATAATCTTTTAGACAATGGGTGAAAAGTAATTTTATTTCATTCTTTATTAGCTATACACTCTAGCAGTAATCCTAAAATATAGTTAGAAATCCCAGCTTTTCAAATACATGTGTATTGCAATATCAAATAATTTTAAAAGCACACAATTTTAAAAAATATATATTACAGAGATTTTTATGATAGCTTTGCACTGATCTGTGGATGAATCTGCATTTCATTCTCCTTTCAGACACATGAAAGACACATCTTTGTTTTGTGTTATCTGAAAGTACCGCAAGTAATTGTGCATATTTGTGTCCTTGCTTGTATTTTACTGTATACCATTTTGAATCCAAGTACAGCGAAAACATGTTCTCCTTGTGACAGATGATCTGAGAATTAACCATCTCAAAGCCCTGTGGACAATACTATTACTTATTATATTCAAATATTTTTCTTAACAGTAACTCAGTTCATGACTATTTAGGTACATTATTGCCAAGGATTAGTTCCTATTGGTGTCCTTCAATTGCTTTATGAAATTGGCATAAAAATTACACAGATGAGAGGAGGAGTGTTCTGTGTAGAAAAAAACATCAAAGGCAAGAAAGACTTTCATATCTCTTTGATGTCACTTAGCTTCAGGTAGAGAGGATTACAGCTTGCTGGAGTGCTAATTAAAACCAATAGTTATTTGATTTACTTGACATGCCTTTAAAATAGCTTGTAAAACTTGTGATACCTGACAAGAGGAAGATCCTGAGACCATGAACATGTATGATTTACAAACCTTCCTCCTTTTCCCTTACAGAAATAAATTTAATGATCTCTGAATGTACAACCCAAAAGATGGAGCTGTGCATACTAATCTTAAGAGCACAACAAATCACACTAGGGAAGAGCCTTTTCTTTTCCCACCATCACTGGGAGATCAATGAAGGACAATTGATTAACCTAAGCATGATATTGACATTGTTTTCCCACTTGTTTCTAACAATGTAATTTCTACCCTAGGACAAAGTTGACACTTATTAACATCACTCATCAGAGAATGTTACTAGCAGCTCTGCCTGGTTACTCTTTCCCTGAATGACAGCAGTCTCAAATACACCACACACTTTCTCTGCTCCTCTAAAGGAGATATTGTTGGGGGGAGTCATATTCAGTCATGTTCAGTCTTGGATCAAAATCAGTAATTTTATTTTTCTTCGTTTGAGTAACATTGGTTATTTCACTACTAATAGCTCTTACAGCCTAGAAGAGATTAACAGGCAAAAGCCAAGAAGTGCTCATGAAAGATCATTTTTGCTCTGGGGAAGATTTTCCAAAATGTGTGAAGTGTAACAAAGGATGTACATAAAAGTAATTCCTCTTCAAAAAAGCATTTGATGTCAGTTTTCAGTTTCAGCTTTCATGAGCCAATTAGATAGAAAAAAAAATAAACATCTTCCTGACACCATGGCATATTTCTCCTTAATGAAGGCTTGGGCCATTGAAGGCAGTGTCAAAATGTGGAGTGTAGGACTTTCCTTTACAATTTCAGGGGGATTTTGCTGCTTTGAGCATGCTGTTTGTAAATGTTGTTTTTCAGCCAGATACTTTTCTCCTGGGTAACTTCAGAGTATTTCCATTGCCTGTTTCATTTTTATGTTGATGGTCCACACAAATACAACAGTCAACAAGGGGTGATTTATACCGTGTGCATTATTAACTTGCTATCCACCAGTAGATCATACTGTATTTCCCTGGTTATTTTCTAACTATCCATGGCTAAATTCCTTGTCCTTCTTTTTCACTTTTTTCTTTAATCTCTAACAGATACTTTGCTATTTCTCATCTTCTGTCCAATCCGAGGCTGATAAACATACATAAAGAAATCTGCTTTTTATAGATCCTGATTCAACTCAAAGAACTGTTTGTCCTCAGGTTTCAGCATGCTGCCCTGTAAAAGTTTGTCTGCTGTTATACACAATAATCTCAGACAAAACACATTGTGTAACATATTTCTCTTTTTTTGTGATAAGGTATTTTCATATGTTCATAGCACCACAGATCTATTCAAGCTGGAAGTAACCTTAGAAATGTCTACTCCTGTCTCCTGCTCAAAACCCAGGATCAACCATGAATCAGACCAGGTTCCTCAAGGCTTTATCTGATCAAATCTTGAAAAATACCCAAAGACGTTAAACAGGACACGTCCCAGCATAACCCCATGTGTCACTCTACTTGACACAGCTATCCAGGTAAAGTATAACCCATTAACCACGATTCTGTAAGCTCAACAGTCCAATCTTTGTTGGGATTTTCTTTTTTAACCCATCTAGTCGTCCACCCATCCATAACATCCTAACTTGGACACGAGAATATTGTGGGTGATAATGTCAAAAGCCTTGTTAAAGTGGAGGTAACTACCTCACTACCCTTCTCTCATCCACAGATCCAGTCATTTTATCATTATCAGCATGATTTATCCATGGTAAAATTAAAATCCTCTCCTCTTTGAACCCTGTACTTAAGCACAAAATTCTGGGATATCTTGTTGTTGAAGACTGAGGTAAAGATCTTGAAAAGAACAAGGCCCTTCTCTGCATTTACTGTAACTAAATCATATGTCTTATTCAACAGCATGCCCACTGTTTGTTTGTTTCTTCTTTTTCTACTAAAGTAGCTGTAGAAGCTCCTGTTGCCCTTGCCAGTTTTCCTGCATGCCTGGGCAATATTCTCCCTTTGGAGCCTGTCCTCAGTTTCACCTCCTTTTTTCTTTTTCCCTTTTGCTTTCCCTTTTCTACTTGGAGTACTGTCACAACTGTTCTTTAGCCAGCTTGGTCTTCTGATATTTATACTCAGTTTTCTGGGTATCAGGATGGACCATTCTTGTGCTTTGGCAAAGGATGGATTTGAAACGGTCAGTTTTCTTGAGGTCCTTCAAGCTTCAGAGCTACACTCCGAGGGATCCTACCTACCAGTTACCTGAGTTAAAAAAAAAATAATAAAAAAAATGGAAATACTGGTTATAAAAGCCAAGTCACTGCCCACAGCATTAACCATGCTCCCAGCTGTTAACCTGAAGAGTGCATTCATTCCCACTTGAGCCTTTCCCTTTGACCTGAAGGATTAAGGAGGACACCAGCTGAGTCTCTATGTCTCACTTTCTCCCCCAGAGATCTCTGTAGGCACTCTTTATTTGCTCCATAAGCTGCCTGATAGTGTCATCAGTGCTCACACTGATGAGCAGCATGAGATCAAGGGCTGGACAAGCCTTGGCGGTATCTGCAACATTGCAGATCCTGTCTTCCAGAAAACATCGAGCCTCCAGTGATAACATGCCTGCTCAGCTAATGGTATCTCCCTGCATCCATCCTTCACCAGCCACTTCCTCGTGATGCTGATTTTAAGTTCATGCCCAGCAGGTTTCTGGAGTTTCTGTAACGGAGCTTGATCCTCTCTGCTGTCTATAAGGGCACTTGATGAATATTACAAATTCAAATCCTAGGGCAGAGAAGAAGCATTGCTTCTGCTGTCCGAAATTGCAAATATCTGGCTTTCCCCACTTGGGAGTGTCCAGCCACCACTCACACAAGCCTCCAGCTGTTCCTCCTTCATTGCATCATGTGAATCAGGATGTCTACAAGGTTTCTGTCAAAACCCTGCCTCTTATTCATGAGGGAGCTATTTGAGGCTTATCACTTGAATATTTCTGAAATATCAAATTGTTCTGAACCATCCTGTGCTGCCTTGAGAAAATTGCTTTACATATATTAAGTATACCAGAGTAAGCAAAAGTATTTTGCTTCAAAATCTGTTTATATCCAAATGCCATCTGCTGCTGTGTGGTTTTTTTTATGAAATGAATGTTGATATGCTGTGAAGGTCATACTTATTGCTCTACTGATATTTCAGCATGACACCCAATTTTGAAAAGTAATCTCATGCAGAAACAATTTGTTTTGCTACAGAGCCTGGGTGTAAAGTTTAAATGCTCAGTCATAAAATAAAAGACAGTTTCTGCATGTTAGGCACACTGGAATTAATACATTCATTAATTTTAGGACAGATGCATGCAAGTGCCACAGCACTGGACGTTATTGATACAAGGAACCTATGAAGATCACAGGAAGAACAAAGCAAGCATTTAGGTTGTGGGGTAGTAGTGATCAGCACTCCTTCTATAGCTAATTTCTATGATCCTTATAGTGTACTTTTGGACATCCAAGTAGCAGGCAGGAATTCCAGTGATTCATCTTCTGTAATGTCTTAGATTTCATCAGAATACCCCTTTGCAATGGAGGTTATGTTATTCTTTATAGTATCAGAAGATTATGTCATTCTGAGAATGTCCTAATGTGAAACGCGAACACTGCAATGTAAACAACTCTGTAAAATACTCATGACAGTATCCCTGTTCCACACATTTTTCTCTGATGCTGTGCATTGCCATCCCCTAGAGAATGATTCTGTCACTCATTGCTGGATCATAGGTAAATAACAAGTAAAATATTAAAAAACAAAAACAAAAAAAACCCCAAAACAAACAAACAACTGAAAAAAACCCAACAAACACTACCTTGGTCTTATTTTTATCATTACTTGTACTGTTCAAGGTTAAAGCTAGGCTCAGATAAACAACAGCTTTTTTGCTGTTGCTGTGTTTGGCTGCAATATCACGTTCACATGCTGGCATCATAACACCCAAGCAGGTTGCCTACAGTCTCCCTGTGACTGGTGAGGTATACACAACAGAAAGCACAGCCTTGTTGGAAAGCACTGCAGAATCCCAGTTAACTAAGGGGGAAGTGCGGAACAGATTGTGTCTTAAATCCTGCTCTACTTCAGGACATTAATGTGTTGCTCGATGCTTGGAGAGACAGCTGCTTCTGCTAAGACTTCACAGGTCTGCTCTCCTCCTCAGTTACTGGAAGCACTGACTATAACCTTGTCCTTATTCTTGCTTCATATTTCTAGTATGAAATCTGATTTCTTCTGGGCAGAACTTGCTGATGGAAAAGAGAGAGCATGAGGGACAGGGAGGAGTCTGGTACAGAGAGCCCAGGGGTCGGCATTCCTTTAATGGGAGTCGTGACTGTGAATCCCTGCAGTACAGATGTAAGGTCTCTCATTGAGCTATCACATGCAAGAGTGATAAAGGCAGCAGGAGCACTGTTTCACAGGGCAGCATGACTGCCACAATGACTGCTGTAAGGCTGTCTTTGAGAGGTGGACATGACAAAGCTTGCTGGTCCACTATCGTCAGGGAAAAAGCATGCACTCTTGGAATCACAGCTGGCTGAAGTGTAAGGCTGATTTCAAGTTGTTCAAGAATAAAAATAATTGCGTGTGCAGGTGTGAAATGAAGGTGCTCACGCATTCAGATGTCAATACTGAGAAGCCCAGGAAACGCCATAATTAGGAACAGTGGAAGAAAGGGTTTGAAGACTGCATTTTTATTAGGCTTCTAAATCATTGGCTTCAATTTCTCCACAGAAACTCTCATGGAACAGTTACAAATGGACCTGGAAACATCTGACGCCTAACAGCAGCACAGCCTCAATCCTTTAAGACACAATGTTCAGATGCTAGAGCTCAATTTTTCCTTTTTTTTTTAACAGAATGAAGCCTGTGCAGTGAGAGGAGATTAAGATGAGGCAAATCTGTGGGGTTTAGAGTGACTAATATCTTGTGTGGTTTAGAGTAATTAATATCTTATGTTGAACCTTTTTATGTACATATATACATATGTGTATATGCACCACCATGAGTATGTATGTAGCCACCATACTCTTGACTTTCTACAACCATTGAATCATTATAACTTAAGTCTTCAGGGGTGCAGCCTGTATTGTATTCTTACTCATTTTATTTTTTTAATAAACTATTGAGATTGAGTTATTGACATGATAGTTGCAAACTAGGAACTTCCATCTTAAATCTTTTTAAGCAGTACCTAATGATTCCTCAAGTTGAAGAATGCATAATTTTTACTCTCTCATTATTTTAATCATTAAATGGATACTTTCATAAGCAATTTTTTTTAAGTGCATGTTACTTCTAATAATCCATTGAAAAATAACAGGGTAAAAGTGCCCTTCTCTGCAGCCAAGTTTTTAAGAGCAATGCACCTGTTTACCTTCCAAGCCTCTGCAACATGCTGCAAGGAGGAGATCAAAGTATTCTACTGAAAGGTTAACATTTGCACAACCAAAAAATTGGTTTGCTTTCTGTACTTTAACCCTTTCCCTCTTAATTCTAGCAAGGCAAAAGCAAAGCCTCAAGGAAAAAAACAAATCAAACAGGTTTTCTAGCCCTATAACCATGGTATTCAGAAATCAGACCACCAAAAAAAAGTAACAGAGCAACCTTTTCAGTATAAATCTTTTTACATATGCAACATGTCCATTTTGACAATGAAATGAGCATCCTGCCGTGATGTAGTAAAATGAAGACCATGGGAATCCTGTTCTCCTGACTCTTTCCTTTTGCTCATAAACTCACGAAATGAATACTTATTTTCAAATCTTCAATACCATTGTGCTCTTATTTTATTATTTCCTATTTTTCTGTCAGTTTGAGAAAGGTTTTTGTTTTACTACAGAGGCTGGGTGTAAAGAATACTTGTTTCAAGAGAAAATGAAAGGTCATTGAAAAAGGTAGGCTCTGAAAGTTGGTTGATAAACTGTCTTTTGCAGAGCTCTGCTGTCAAGTAGTAGCTACAGAAATTTAGTGCAGTCTTGCACTACTTGCTGAACTATGTGATCAACTTTAACTGACTGGCCACCTAAAACTCGTAGTTACAATGAATTTATGGGGGCAATATCTGTTTCATTTCACGGTTCCACAAGTTACATGGGGTTACAGCTATCAAAAAAAAAAAAAAAAATTGAGGTAATGCAATTATCAGCCCTGCAACAAAATTTGAAGTGTTATGCTGCTTGGGTCCGTTATGCTGCTTCGGTCCAACACACAGTCCCAAGCCACACATAGTTCATTGAAGGTCAGTCACCTAACATTAGAGCAACGTGAACTGCAGGACAGGCTGGCTGCTGGAGCCTTGACTTATAGTACACACACCTTATTATCTGATATATTGCACAGCCGTTTTGTTGGAAAAGGGCTTTTTAAAGGAAGTCTGTCTTTAAAAGGAAAAATACAGTGGCCCGTTTAATGTGGCTTCATTTAATTCTGCAGCTATCTGCTATTTCAACATTTTTTACACAGAAAACCTGCTAATATGCTTTCAGTCTTTAGTAATTCTTTCCCAATTGTTATACTGTATGATATTTCATATGTTGTGCGTGCCTTACAGTTCTAAAATATGCACATTCTGTTCTCATACTGTTTAGCTGATACTAGCAAAAGATCACCTGTGTCTGTTTATTTACTTTATGCAGTCTTCACGTATTTCTTTGCAAAAACCCTGCTAATAGACTAAAGTGAGTAGTTTAGGCATATGTACAATGACCGTAAAGTAGCAGGTAAGCACTTGTTAACAGCAGCTACACATGACAGATCATATACAAATATGGATCCAAGCTTCATGATAGAAATACATGTAAAATTTTAACTACCACGCCACAGATTTTATTGACAATTGAATGCTAGTTATAACAAATATAGAATGAACATGGAAAATCCAGATTTTCTAAGATAAACAGACAGATACATGTGTATCTATGTTAAGCATTTGCATCTTCAGATTTTTAAAGCTGGACTCTGTTCAGAGAAAGTGATCATGTAATCAGTAATACTACTGATGACACATATTAAAGGAGAGAGCTGCATCTTGCTCTCTCAGGGACTCTGGTTTTGTTACTTCTTGTTTTATGGTTTTCCTTAGTTCTAAAAAAGCACGTACTTGTAGAACTGAGAAATGCAATGGCATTATCTGAATGAAGGTTTTGTAATCCTAATCAGCCCAGTATCCAAAGCAATGACACCAGCAGCAAGCAAGAAAACACTGCAAAACTATGAGGAACTGTTAGTCTAGGTAAATTGGGCTGGATGTACTTTAAAGAGAAGGAAAAAATATTCTGAGGATTAAGTTCTTATGAACCATTTAGGATATATGAAAGCAATGCCCACAGATTTTGCATGGAAAATGTTAAATATCTCATCTTCACTTCAAAACAATAAGTCTGATTTTAGCTTCGAAACTAAATTTCAGAAGCTTGGGGGAAATAATAACCTAATGTCTCACCTTAAGCTTTTAATATTCATTGTTTGTGTTCTCTGGGTTCTCAGACACACAGAGGAAAAACTAGAGTTGCAAACACAAAAAATAAATTACAAAAGAGTGTTAATACTTTTAGCTGTCATTTTGCACCATCTGGGAATCTCAGTACTGCACTGAATCTCGCTGAATTACTTTACCCCTGAGTAATTCACTGTTTTTTTCTTCTTTGAGAAAAATCATTCTGCCTTTGCAAGCAAAGCAGAACTTAGATTGTACTTTCACCTTCCCTCTCATGGTTTAAGCCCAGTTGGCAACTAAGTACTATGCAGCCACTTGCTCACATTTGTCCTTCCCATTGGGGTGGGGAGGACAATTGAGAAAAGGTAAAAATTCTTGAGACAGTTTAATAATTTGAATAAAGTAAAATATAATAATAATCAATAATAATTAATAATTAATTATTTTAAAATAAGATAGAGAAAAAGGAATAAAACGCAAAAGAAGATATCCAACAAGTAATGCACAATATAACTGCTCACAACACACTGACCAATGCCCAGCTTGTCCCTAAGCCACAATCAGTCCCTTCCAGCCAATTTCTCCCAGTTTATATACTGAGCATGACACGCTGTGGTATGGAATATCCCTTTGTCTAGTTCAGATCAGGTGTCCTGTCTCTGATCCCTTCCAGCTTCTTGAGTGCCCCTCCACTAGCACAGCATGAAACTGAAAAGTCCTTGACTTACAGTAAGCACTACTTAGTGACAACTTGATCAAGTTGTTAAGAAGAGGGAAAAATTGCTGTGCAACTGTGCAAATGTGGCTGAAGAGAAGAATGATGATACATGAAAACAACTCTGCAAACACCAAGGTCAGTGCAGAAGGAGGTGCTTTGTGCACAAGAGGAGAGTTTCCCCTGCAGCCCATGGTATAGACCATGGCGAGGCAGGCTGTCCCCTGCAGCCCATGGAGGCCCACGGTGGAGCAGAAACCCACCTGCAGCCCATGGAGGACACCGTGCCAGAGCAGGGAGATGTCCAAAGGAGGCTGTGACCCCACTGGAAGCCTGTGACCCCGTTGGAAGCCTGTGTTGGAGCAGGTTCCATGCAGGACCTGTGGCCCCGTGGAGAGAGGCACCAGCGCTGGAGAAGGTTTGCTGGAGCAGTCTGTTCCTGAAGGACTGCACCCTATGGAGGGGACCCACGGTGGAGCAGTTTATGAAGAACTGCAGCCCATGGGAAGGACTCATGCTGGAGAAGTTTCTGGAGGACTGTGTCCCGTGCGAGGGACCCTAGGCTGGAGCAGGGGAAGAGTGTGAGGAGTCCTCCCCTGCGGAGTAAGGAGCAGCAGAGACATGTAACGAACTGACCACAGCCCCTATTCCCCATATCTCTGTGCTGCTGTGGAGGAGGAGGTAGAGCAATTGGGAGCGAAGTTGAGCCCAGGAAGAAAGGAGGAGATAAGGATAGGTGTTTTTAAGATTTGGGTTTATTTCTCACTGCCCTGTTCTGATTTGGTTGGTAATAAATTCACTTCCCCGAGTCAGGTCTGCTTTTACCCATGATGGCAATCAGTAAATGATGTCTCCTTTTCCTTATCCGTGAACCTCTCATTTTATTTTCTCTCCCCTGTCCAACTGAAGAAGGGATCAGTAGAGCAGCTCTGATGGGCACCTTGTGTCCAGCCAAAGTCAACCCACTACAACACTGAGTTAATGGCTTTTATTTTTTTCCCCTTGGAGGAGGCGTCCATTCACCAAAGTCTGACAAAAAGCACAAATCCAAACATCCTGAGCATTGTGTTGGGTCTACCACTTTGGAAACATCTTCTTCCTGCTTGAGTCCCCTATACCCTATCAGTGGCTCACTATAGGCCATCACATGCCTTCAAATTTTTTGCGCTAAAAATTCACAGATCCTCCTTGGCATCTTGTTTTGCTTTCTGTTGTATAGTTCACCACCTGCCTACACTGCCTGAAAGCAACGCTATTGGAGATGTGGGCATTGACGGTGGAGATTTTAGTTTCACTTTCAAGATCCTTGTGTCATGTTCTTATACTGAGGAATTCAACCACCACTCCGCTCATGTCATTCTAACCCCTCTGTCTTGCTACTCCCTCCTCCCTGAGCTATCCAATCTTTCTTGAGGGTCTTCTACTACTCTCATCTCCTTGGTGTCACAGTATAGAGTAACTCCCATGTCAGCTAGATGACTCAAAACAAGTATCTTCAAGGGAGAGCAATTAGGAACAAAATGTTGATATTGACTGACTCCTTGGCAGTATTTGAGCAATTTGAATTATCTCCCTTACACAATGATCCATAAGAAATAGAACAAGTTTTTCCACCCCACAGTCCCCCTACAATGAAGTGGACTGCCATGACTGTTTCTACATCACTGTCAAGAGTTTGACAGCACAGATAGTCAATCAGAAATCTCCCCTTACTGTCTAAATTGTCAGGTTCTTTTTCTATTTTCTTCATTAGAGTTTAGATTGCATTCTGCAGTGAGAACTTCATTTTTTCTCTTGTAGGAAAGTAAACCCCACCACCCCCCCCAATCCTTATGCAAATGGAGTAAAATTTTAACAGAGTCACTAATGTTACCTACCTGGTAGTTGAAAGAAAAACTAAACTCAAGTCTGGAAAATGAGTTTGTCTTATTTAATGCTGGAAAAATCTCTCTGCTTTAGTGCTTGCAGAAGTAGACTAAACAAGGATGAAAGATCATTATTTCAAACACAATCCTAGGCTTGTCTTTTTTCCCCTTGGTTTCATCTTTTGCACATTTTCAGTGTTTCATGGAGATAAAGAAAGCTCAACACATTGCTAAAGTGACACAAAACGTGCTTGAGAAATTTGTCTTCTAGAAATACAGCAAATTTCAATTTAAATATTAATTTCTTCTCAGCATCTTCATCTTAAGGGATTTCTTCTACAGATTGTACAGAGCTGAAAACTGAAAATCTGCATTTAGATAGAAACCTCAGAAAGGCCTTCTACACAAACTGAGCAGTATTGCTTTTTTTCTTCCTTCCAGTATGACATGAAATATTTTTTATCTTCCCTTTCTTAAAGAAAGACACTAAAGCAGGGATTCAGTGCCCCCTAAACACAGACAATGAAGATGTTGTAACAGCACTAATTTTTTACGATGATCCAACCTTCCTGCATCAAATGCCCCAAAAGCTGTATTCTTCTATTTACTATGAACATCTTCTGGTTTCAGTCAAGCATGATGACCATATTAGAGGTCAATAGGAACAAATGTGAGAGCTAAGGAATAAAATTCATATTATATTTGTGCACAAGGTCTTGCTGCAGTCTATGCACTGTGAAAAAAGGTTAAAAATGACTGATGACATTTTAATAGGTTTTCCTAGATTTCAGTGGCTATAGTTTTTTCCAGTCAACAATCCACATGGTTACAGAAGACAACACCACTGATTTTTAACGTAGCAGTACTTGGACAAAATCATTGTAAAATGCTTCATAGCATTTTACACATGCTGGGACAAATCCTGCTCCAGATCACATCCCAGGTAATATCACTGACTTCACAAAGGCTGGATGAGACTCCAAGGAATGACACTGGAAACAGCATATGTATAATCTCTGTGAGTAGAGAAATGCCTCATTCACTCGTAGAACACAAGGTGCAAGGAAGAGAGGAAGAGCACCATTAGTGAGCAAATGAAAATCTTGTGCTCAGAATGATCTCATGCACTCTTATTTGAAAAATACTGACCCTCTTGAAAGCAATAAAGATTTTCCCATTTATATAAACAGTGAGTTTATCGTGGCCTTCTGCTTTTCTCCACGAATAGCAGTCTTCACTTAAAGGACAAATTAACAAAAGTCACTTCTGTAGAAGCAAGCATATCAGTAAGCTACATAAAATGTCTTTAACATGGCAAGGGTGGTTCATACCAAAGCTACCAGACAGTAAAATAAGAGGCAGGTTTAATGAGGTGAATTCACAGTCAGCGGTTTTCCAGGAACCATGCATGACTCGATACTTATTATTATTTCCAGAGAAAGCAAGTCAGTCATGTAATTGTACTTTCAGTTAATAATAGTATGTGCAAAATAGCTTCCTCAAAGTTGTGTTTTCGAGCGTTATGCTTATGATAGGGTAACATTTGCAGCAGACAGCTCCCTAAAGGCCTTTGTTACAGAAAATTAGAGCTTGGCGATCACAGTTTATTTTATGAAAAACACACAGAAAGCTCAGTGTTGTTTAACATGTTTCTATGTAAATTAATCTAATGAAACTTGAGATCTGAAGGATAGAAGATAAGGCAGATTGAGTGGTCAAACACCAGAGTGACGTACCATGATAATAGTGTCTCTGAGGACGCCAGTGTCCTGGATGCGTCATTAACAAGCTGCAGGTGTTGAAGGATCCATTGTAGTGCTGCCCTTTGAATGAAGGAAAATTATTTAATCATCTTCTGAAGATGATTATAACCATATGGAGCCAATTTGAGTGCCCTGGTCAAAACCTTTGAAAACATGTTCACATGAACACATAATCTTTGGAATCCTTACAAAAATCACTGACTACACAAGCTTCATTATGATCTTTGGTTTTCTAATGCGCCTTAATGCAAGTTTGGAAGCAAGAGAAAGTGATCATTGTTTCATTGGCTCTCTCCACATTTGGGAAACAAACTTGAAGTCATCAAAGACCTGCCTGAGCCTTCTTTTCTCCAGGTTGAACAGTCACAACTTTTTCAGTCACTCCTTATAAAGTCAGATGCTCCAAGCTCTTAGTTATCTTCATGGCCCTCCCCTAGACTGACTTTTGTATATCCATATCTCCCTTGTGCTGGGGAGTCCAGAACTGGACCTAGCATTCCAGGTGAATCTCACTAGTCCTAGAGGGGGAAGGATTACCTCCTTTGACATGCTAGAACTAGCAAGTTACCTGGTTCGGTTGACACACTGAAGGGAAAGGATGACATCCAAGAGGGACCTTGACACGCTTGGGAGGTGTCAACCTCATGAAGTTCAACCAGGCAAAGTGCAAGGTCCTACACCTGGGTAGGGGCAATCCCAGACACAGCTACAGGTTGGGCAGAGAAGAGATTCAGAGCAGCCCTGCAGAGAAGGACTTGGGGGTGTTGGTCAATGAGAAAATGAACATGAGCCAACTTCAGTGTGCACTTGCAGCCCAGAAAGCCAACCATATCCTGGGCTGCATCAAAAGGAGCGTGACCAGCAGGTCAAAGGAGGTGATCCTGCCCCTTTACTCTGCTCTTGTGAGACCTCACTTGGAGTACTGTGTGCAGTTCTGGTGTCCTTAACATAAAAAAGACATGGAACTGTTGGAACAAGTCCAGAGGAGGGCCACGAGTATGATCAGGGGACTGGAGCACCTCCCATATGAAGATAGCCTGAGAATGTTGGGGCTGTTCAGCCTGGAGAAGAGAAGGCTGCGTGGAGACCTCATAGCAGCCTTCCAGTATCTGAAGGAGGCCTGTAGGGATGCTGGGGATGGACTCTTCATTTGGGACTGTAGTGACAGGACAAGGGGTAATGGGTTAAAACTTAAACAGGGGAAGTTTAGATTAGATATAAGGAAGTAGTTCTTGACTGTCAGGGTGGTGAGGCACTGAAACAGGTTGCCTAGGAAAGTTGTGAATGCTAAATGCCTGGCAGTGTTCAAGGCCAGGCTGGACAGAGCCTTGGGCAACATGGTCTAATGTGAGGTGTCCCTGCCCATGGCAGGGGGGCTGGAACATTAAGATCCTTTCCAAACATAACTATTCTATGATTTTATGATTATACCACAGACATAACAGAGAGTTCTGCTTTTACTTAACCTAATAATACGCCTTTTGATTTACTTAAAGTCAGAATTGCTCATGAGGGTTTGAAGACATCTGAACTGGAAAATGAGCCTTTCAGTCTTGGCTCTAGATGAGAAATTAGTCTGAAGGTTGTTCACTGAGAACAGCTTTCTCATTCCCCAGACTTTCATTTATAAGAACCAAGAATATTAGTGCCTATTCAGAAACTGTTTATATGGTATTTAGCCAGAAATTAAAACACTTTGTGTTTCCAAACCATTCTATTCAGTACAAGGGGTGGGGTTAAGTAGTGGTTTTGCTTGAAACATACCTGGAAGGTAGGTTATCAGAGTATTACCCTCTCTGTTAGCACTGGTTTCTTTTTCTCATGTCCCACCATAAAAATACAGTCCAGTGAAATGTCAGTTTTGCTTTGCCCCATGTACAAGACACAGAAATCAGCTGTGTAAGAACATGGTGATGTGTACCCTACATTATTTGAAGTCTCCTTCCTCATGACATATCTAAAAACAAGCGGGAAGGGGATTTCCCTAGCACAAATGTGTAAAGGAACACATTCCCTGTTTAAGTAGCAGTTATGTCTAACCCAGAGCCTATAAATCCAGTAACAGCCAAAAATATAAGAGCACAGTTTAGTTTCTACCTCCTGGACAAGAACTGTGACATGAGTTCTTAAACTAGCTGACTTTTTTAGATCTTTCCTCCAGCTTGTTGTGGCTAACATGCCTTGTCTGGATTTATCCAGTTCATTCTCCCTCGGCTGTGGCTATGTGGGACCAGCAGGGGAGGTCATTCAAGGCCTTCCACACCTAGTGATCAGGAAGGATCCTGGCTCCTTAAGTTGCAGTACACCTCATGTAGGTATTTACTGGTTTCTTCTATACACCATTGCTTTTCCATCTCAGCCTAGAGAATTAACCTTAGAAATCTAGTCTCAGTTGGAATAGGAAAGATATTTTGTAAACGAATTAGGACAATGCTGACCATAAATGATAGAGCTGCTTGAGACATGCAAAGCCTATCAGTGTGTAGGAGACAGATGATGATACAGAGTTTACCTCAAAGCTGAGAAATATTCCCTCCTGACCCCTAAAAATTATATTTCCTTGCAGAAACATGTCAGTATTGGCTTGAGAACTTTACCAGTAATCAGCAGCAATACTTTCATGATGACCTCGCTTTGCCTAGTAAGCAGCTCCACTTCCATTCCAGAAGCACTGAAATTCACTCCTTGCTACTTCCTGGTGCTGGCTTTTGGTGGGATTCCTAGGCCCATTCTCTGACCTACACATAATGAAGTAATATATTTGGAGATAGGGGTCTCTGCTATCATGAGATCCACAGCATTCTGCTTTTAAGCCCTTCTTCATTTCAGGCTATTGCTCAACAGAGCACTGCTTCAGCCAGATTTCTCTGTGGTAATATAAAGACATGATACTTTAAACTTGTGTTACAGCTCTATTGTTCAGGGCCAGACAGAAAGCATGGGAAAAAAATGCCCTCTCTAGTGCCAGGTCTGCAGAGACAAGCTGGATATAAAGGAGCTGGCCTGCCAGTTGAAGAAGTTTTGACAGTTATAAACTATATCTTGGTTTTTCACATTCTGTTTCTTCTGAGTGACCCACTTGTTTCTTGGGCCATGTGGTATGTGGATGTTGGCAGAAGCAAGGAAAGTGACTGTACACTCATGATTTCCTTGCAAAAGCAAGTTACAATCACTGTGAAGAAAGAACAAGGTATTGTGCAGACATCGGAAAATAAAGTCAAGGTTGTTGGGGAGACTAAAATGCACCAATCATGGTCTGATTGCATCTTATAGAACAGATATTTCCTAGCTGCCCAGCGCAATCTATGAGGAGGCCTAACAGCCTAAAAGCCTAAGCCTTCTACCTATCAGCTATTTGCACTGTAAGACTCTTTGGGCTTCCGAAGTTGCTAGGCAGTGAAAGGCAGAACTTGAGGAGCCAATTAACTGTGATTTGGTCAGCCAGTTTTGTAGAGGTGAATCCAAGCAATAATTCTGCAGCTGACACAACTGCATCAGTGCAAACAGGTCTTCACAAAGACTCTTCCAGCACAAGGGAAGATGGTGCTGCATTCCAGGATTGACCTGAGGGCTCAGCCTTGCCTGTTGATATTGTCATGACAACCTGCATTAACCAGGATGCCAGGTATATGGTTCAGCCACCAGCAGATGAGGGCAGGGTGTCAGGCCACCCTGTCTGGAAGGGGAGTCAGTTGTGTTACTTACACCATTAGGTCTGAAAAGCACATCAAACCACTGCTTATAGCACCTTAGAGAGCTGAGCACATTGTTTCCTATGCAATTTTTTTAGTGCAATTTATTGAAGCTTCACATTTTATGAGATCTCTTTAGGTTCCAAGTCCTTAATAATCCAGAGCTCTTTACACAGACATCTTTTTACATTTCCACCACAAAGAGTTTATTCACTGACAGTTTTAAGCAGACTGATAGGTGAGCAGTACTCTCTGGGTGATTGTGTGTCTTATAACCTGACACATAAATGAGCCCCTCTCTATGTATGTATATATATATATATATATATATCAGATTGTTCTTGACAGAACGTTATTCTGAAGTTCTTCAGTAAATACCATAAGCACCAGCTGCTCACTACATTCACGACACTCTTGTCTTAAGAATTAGCATACTGTTAAATGAGTGTTGTAAATAATCACTTCAGAGCTTTGGGGACATTTTATTTGTTCTGTCACATATACCAGCTTGGCAATATAATGCATAAGACAGATGTTTATCCATGACAGTTTACATAGAGCTCCTGAATTTTGCAGTGTTGATAAACAAAATGCATTCATGAGAGAATACTAAGCTTTGATATTTCCTTTCCTCTCACCTCCCTAACCCTTTCAAGGAAGATGGCTTTCAGTTATAAAATGCTCATTGAAGCCCTGGTTTTGAGGCAATTAAGACCACTCCCAAACCAAACCAGGCTACGCACAAAGACAGCAAAGTCTTGTGTGAAAACAACTGAGGAAAGAAACATTCTTAGGACAGCAAGGACACTCTGGTGTGACAGGGAAGAACTCCATGTGGTCTCTAGAAATTGAAGTATGTCAAAGGTGCTCAAAATCTTTGTTTCGAAAAAGAGTTTGAAAATAGGACAATGATGCTCTTTTCTCACATCCTTAGAAAAACTCTTGATCTTAAAAATAAATATATGAGGAGGATATGGACACCTCTTCTAGGAAAAAAGAATATATGAAATAGAATCATAGAATTGTAGAATAGTTAGGGTTGGAAAAGACCTTAAGATATCTAGGTCCAACCCCCCTTCCATGGGCAAGGACATCTTATAGTAAACCTTGTCACCCAAGGCCTCGTCCAACCTGGCCTTGAACACCACCAGAGATGGAGCATTCGCAACCTCCTTGGGCAACCTGTTTCAATGCCTCACCACCCTGACAGGAAAGAATTTCCTCCTTATATCTAATCTAAACTTCCCCTGTTTAAGTTTTAACCCATTACCCTTTGTCCTGTCACTAGAGTCCCAAATGAAGAGTCCATCCCCAGCATCCCTATAGGCCCCCTTCAGATACTGGAAGGATGCTATGAGGTCTCCACGCAGCCTTCTCTTCTCCAGGCTGAACAGCCCCAACTTTCTCAGCCTATTTTCATACAGGAGGTGTTCCAGCCCCCTGATCATCCCCGAGGCCCTCCTCTGGACTTGTTCCAACAGTTCCATGTCCTTTTTATGTTTAGGACACCAGAACTGCACACAATACTCCAAGTGAGGTCTCACAAGAGCAGAATAAAGGGGCAGGATCTCCTCCTTCAGCCTGCTGGTCACGCTCCTTTTGATGCAGCCCAGGATACGGTTGGCTTTCTGGGCTGCAAGTGCACACTGAAGTTGGCTCATGTTCATTTTCTCATTGACAAACACCCCCAAGTCCTTCTCTGCAGGGCTGCTCTGAATCTCTTTTCTGCCCAGCCTGTAGCTGTGTCTGGGATTGCTCCGACCCAGGTGTAGGACCTTCCACTTGGCATGGTTAAACTTCATGAGGTTGGCATCAGCCCACCTAACAAGCGTGTCAAGGTCCCTCTGGATGGCATTCCTTCCCTCCAGCGTATCAACCGAACCACACAGCTTGGTGTCATCGGCAAACTTGCTGAGGGTGCACTCAATCCCACTGTCAGCGAGGAAGATGTTGAACAAGACTGGTCCCAACACTGATCCCTGAGGGACACCACTTATTACTGGTCTCCAGCTGGACATCAAGCCATTTACCACAACTCTTTGCATGCAGCCATCCAGCCAATTCTTTATCCACCGAGTGGTCCATCCATCAAATTGATGTCTCTCCAATTTAGAGACAAGGATGTTGTGTGGGACAGTGTCGAACACTTTGCACAAGTCCAGGTAGATGACATCAACTGCTCTACCCCTGTCCATCAGTTCTGTAGCCCCATCATAGAAGGACACCAAATTGGTCAGGCAGGATTTCCCCTTAGTGAAGCCATGCTGGCTGTCACCAAGCACCTTGTTGATTTTCATGGAGAATCATGCCTGCCAGGAGAATCTGCTCCAAGATTTTGCCAGGCACAGAGGTGAGACTGACTGGTCTGTAATTCCCCGGATCATCCAGTTTCCCCTTCTTGAAAATGGGGGTTATATTTCCTTTTTTCCAGTCATCGGGAACTTCACCTGACTGCCATGATATTTCAAATATGATGGCCAGTGGCTTAGCAACTTCATTTGCCAGCTCCTTCAGGACCCGATGATGGATTTCATCAGGTCCCACGGACTTGTGCACGTTCAGGTTTTTAAGATGGTCTCAGACCAGATCCTCTCCTACAGTGGGCCCAAGGTGTTCATTCTCACAGTCCCTGCGTCTGCCTTCCAAGACTTGGGTGGTGCGGTCCGAGACTTTGCCAGTGATGACTGAGGCAAAGAAGTCATTCAGAACCTCAGCCTTCTCCAAATCCTTTGTAGCCAGTTCTCCCAGTAGCTTCTAGAGGGGGGCTATGTTGTCCCTAGTCTGTTTTTTATTTGCTACATACGTATAGAATCCCTTCCTGTTACCCTTAACATCCCTAGCCAAGTTTAATTCTAACTGGGCCTTAGCTTTCCTAACCTGGTCCCTAACTTCCCGGACAACATCCCTGTACTCTTCCCAGGCCATCTGTCCTTGCTTCAACCTTTTATAAGCCTTTTTTTTCATTTGAATTTTCCTCAGCAGCTCCTTATCCATCCAAGGAGGTCTCCTGGCCCTCCTGCTGCACTTCCTTCTGGTTGGGTTGCAACACTCCTGAGCTTGTAGCAGGTGTTCCTTGAATATCAACCAAGAGTCTTGGGCCCCCCTGCCCTCTAGGGCTACATCCCATGGAACCTTACTAAGTAGGTTCCTGAAGAGGCCAAAGTCTGCTCTCTTGAAGTCCAGGGCAGTGAGCTTCTTACACGCTCTTCTCCCTGTCGCACAGTGAGAAGATCTACACACATGCTGTTAGGTTTATTTTTCTTCATTTAGATTGGATAGTAGAAAAATTTCATCCCAGAGTTGGTAATAGGTATTGGAACAGGCTTTGCAAGAAAGCAGCGGAATCACTGTCCCTGGAAGTGTTCAATAATCGTATAGATAAGGTCCTCCGTGATGAGGTGTTCTTAGCAGTCCTGGAACAATGGTTGGACTTGATGATCTTAATGGTCTTTTCCAACCTACTTGTTTCTATTCTAAAGAAGAAAAAAAAATAATCAGAAATCAAAATATTCAAGGCAGTCAAAGTTTTAAGTGTGATGTCCTTGAGAAATGTCATTAAACACCCAGGAACGATTATTGGCAAGTTTTCCCAAACTCCTGATTCCAGTGCAGGATATTTGTAAACCAAATCATCAGAATTCATTATCTTTTCTCAACTTGAAAAGCTCAGATGAGAAGTTAATATGGTTGTTTCTTGAGAAAGTCTTTGTCATCACCACATAAAAGTGTAGGATTGGATTCTGAGAATAAAAAGTGTCATTCAGTGACAACCACTATGTAAAATCTTGTCTTCCCCATGCTATAAAATGAAATCCCTTGAATTTTCAACAGTATTAAAAGTGTACTTTGTGTGTAGACTTGGAGTTACAGTGTTTTGGACTCGGAGTATTGTGTACTCAGAGTACTGTGTACTCAAAGTACACATCACTTTGTATGACCATTTTGAATTTATGTCACATTTCTGAGCCTTTCCATTCAGAAAACTGGAATATTGAAAAAAATCTTACTATGCAAAATGCTTTGGCAGTTAGAAATGGAAATAGATGAACTAACAACTGACAACATATAATGGTAATATTAGTAACACAATTTAATAAAAATTGCTCTAGGACTAAAGAACATCTACCATAGTATTTCTCAGCAGTAAATTTTTGTCTAACAGCTGTAGAAATATAAACATAAATTGCATTTAGAAAAGGAAGACATTCAGATCAATCCATGAATTCTGTCTTCTTGAAATAGCAATTTTTGGAAAAATTAAAATAATGTGCCAATTTTCAGTGACTACTCCAAACTACATAAATAAGTAGTTAGACTCATTCAGTAAAATTCTAACACTATTTAACTCAGTGTGAAATTTGACAGTGACATAAAGCCAAGTATTTTTTGTCTGTTATTCAGAAAAATCCTTTCTGTTGCTTGCACATTATAAGAATTCTTGAGTGAGTAATATCAAGTTATTTTGACACTGAAATATCATATAAAAACCAGAAAAAATTGAAACTTTAAAACTGAGAAAAAAACCCACACTAGCACCAAAGCTTCTTACACATTTAATCAATATTTAAAAATATGAAAACTTTGTGTTAGTGTTTCCTTATATCCATTTAAAAGATTTAATTCCATTTAAAATCTCCTGTTCCACAGTATCTGGCTCTCCAGAGTGTCAAATCTTACCAAAATATCTTAAAAAGTCATGGAAGTATTCATCAGACCAAGCATGAAATCCTAGTTACTGTACAGGGAAAATCTAAAAAATATCCCATTTTCCATTACCAATGTTTCGAAATTTTATGGGATTTTTTTTTAAGCTTTAGTGCTGCTTTTACCACATAGTGAGATATTGATTTAATAAGCTTGATTTAATTTCAACTGCTTAAAATATTTATCATAAAAGATTTTTGGGTTTTACCAAGGGAAGGAATTCACAGAGGGAGCTATAAGAATGTAAGACTGTCAATTTTCTCTCTCCCATTTATAGTGGTTTTGAATTAGGAGAGCTAATGGTATTAAAAGACTTTGATCATAAAGTTTAAAAAAATGGGAGAAACACAACTTTAAACTTTCTGCAGAATGATGACAGGCCCAAAGGGCAAATGGTGTCACTGTAAATTTTAGGCATCCTGTGTACTACTTCTGCTCTTTCATCTCTCTTTGCTGTAACTGGGCCCAGTTCTGCTAGGAGATGTTTTCATTTACCCCTCAACTTCTACACTGTCAAGAGAATTGTTAATATCATCATCTAAAGCTTTTGGTTTTGTTTAACAATCAGTGTAACATTTTACAGTTCCAGGATAAATGAATGCGCACAAATACATTAAATGTAACTTTTAGAAGCTTGAAGTAAACTGCCATTTTTACCTGAAAAAATACCTTTTTGACAGGGTAGACTTTTGTCTCATCCAGTTTTTCCTGAATTATGCTGAATCTTATATTTTATCAACAGCTTTTCCTATTTTGGTTTAGCCCTAGTTTTAATTCACTTATCGCAAGTGTTGTAGTCACCATTGTTTATAATATATATATACTTGTCTTCCATTAAAATATTTCTACATTGAAGTAAGCTGTTTCATTAACTTCACTCTCTGATAGTTTAGTCACAGCTGACTTTTTACTTTAAACTCACTAATAAAAAGAATTATTTAAAAAAACCCAAATCGGCAAAAAATCCATTAATTTGGCAGAATCCAGTATCAGCTTCCTTCATTTTATAAACACCTCCTAAGTTATTAAAAATGTCTGTGACTCCTTCATAGCACCAGTCTTTCATATAGAATAAAACAGAATGGAAGAGAATGGAACTGTTGGAAATGACTTAGGACAACCATTTAGTACAGCTGCCTGGTTTTGTCATGGTTTGATCCTTTTATCTCTCCAGTTTTAATAATTTAACAGAAGATTTAGATCTTCTCTTCTTCAAAAACTTTATTCAGGCTGATCATGTAATCCCTGTGCCATTCCAACAACAATATCACAGTATTATTTGTCTCATGCAGATTTTGCTATAGTTTCCACTGTTGATATGACTCTTCAGTCCCTCTTTCCCAATGTCCATCTACCAGCAGGCCATTCTAACTCTAATCTTTTACACTCTCCAGCACATCACTTTTTCTGTCCCTGGACCTTGTCACTTACCCACTTTCATCATATTAACCTTTTTTATGCATCTGATAACCATACCTGTGATTTTTTTTTATTTCTTTCTATTTCTCTTCTTCTTTCTCCTTTGAAAACCCTTCATTCTTACAATCCATTTTCCTGCTGTAAGCCTGACTCTTCATCTTTATTCTCCTGTTCTCACAGTCATTCCCCTCCATGGTCCTTCTATTCATCCAGTCAGGCATCTGTATTTTTAGTCCTCCTGCTGAACAGATTATAATCTTTGCTGTCACCATCTTCTGCTCATTTTCTCTGTTATTTCTCCACATTCCTCCATTGCTCTCACTATCATCCATGGCTACACCTCTTCTCCTTCTAAGATCTTGTTCATGAGGTCAGTCAGCAATGCTGCATACATATGAAATGTGATCTTTAGTGCCTTTATACCCGACATCCAACCATCTCAGTTGTTTCCTCCAATATCCAGTACCTTATTAATCATCACAGTATTTTTTTTTTCACAGTATTTTTTTTAAGCAAAAAAGGTGAGATTTCACTTGAATTCCCTAATTTGGATTTTCCCCAGATGTGCTGTCTGGTCCCTAAGCTCTTCAGTCATTTACAGTGTTAAACTCAGCTTTGTGCCTAGATCAGTTTGGATTCTCAGGCCCCCAGAATGACAATTCCTGTCCAGAACAATAGTCCACCAAATCTGACATGGTACTGTGCTGCTTGGCTTTCTGCAAAGCATCTTTATTCAGCTTTTAGGTGGTTGCACACAAAGAGATTCACTTTCTGAAAACATTAGGAGAAAAAAGTCATCTCCCTATAACCTCAAGCTTGGTGCTTTTGCAGGATTGCAATGCCATGCATTTTTTCACCTTAGAAAAGCCGAATTAGTGTTGAAATTGAGGGTTTAGAAACATAGACTCTAAAAGACATTGTCAGGAATTTTTTACCATTTCTCAGATGGAGGTTTGCTTCATGATGCATAAACCAGATTTATTGCTGGAGGAATAGAAGTTGGTAGAGGGCCTGTAGCTCAAAGGTTAAGTCAGGAACCTCTAGAGATGTGCCATTACAGTACCCCCTGTTCACCACCCCATTAGTTATTTGATTGTTTTAGCTAACTGGAGAGGACGCATGACTAGCTGTTTTTAGCAAATCAGTCCACACCACAGGTTCTCAGACAGAAATACAACCTTTTAACTCATCCACTGACTCTGAATAGTAAAAAAATCTCATAATTCCTTTAACCTGCACCTAACTTTTTAGTACATTAGACTTGTGTATGCAATAATTCCTTTTGTAGCTCCTTAGGATGTTCTGAAGGTGAAGGTCTATGCTGAAGCAGTTTTTTACTTCTTTCAGCTTACTCTTAAGACTTTTCAGGTCTCAATTTTCTTGAAAGGCCCTCCTTTCAAGGAGGATGAGTATCTCGAGTATCTCAATTATCTCAAGTAGAGATAAGACAATCTCTACTTATTTTCTAAGGCTAATGTTTGTCTAAATATTTCCATCTATCTGTATGCTGCCATAGCTTTGCAGCTCTCCACGGCATGCTGGACCAGGAGGGTTTATGGTCAAGAGCCTGCCTTCAGCTTGTTTTGCAGCTGTAAAGAACTTGTTCTCTTGTATTCAGTGTTTTCCCTGTAATTCTTGCTACCATCAAGAAAGACTGATTATTTACACAAAAATTACCTTATTCGTGCAACTTCATGGCGACTGTTGGGGTTTTTCTTTCTGCATGTTTCCTCATATAGACAAGTACTTCCAGTGATCTGGAAGTCTTTGTTTTAATGTGTCTTAGAAGATTCATCATGTGTTAAAAACCACAGAACCTAGGTTATTTGGCTGTTAGCTGAACATCCTTTCAATTCAGTGGTGTGTGGAACCAAAGCAGACCAAAACACATCAGGGTGTCCAAGTATCTTCTAAAGTGACATGGATAGCTGGGGCACTGTCACAGATCACTTGTGGAGTCACTGAAGGTGTAACATCATCCGCACTCAAAGCAGACAAACATATTTCCCTAGAATACAACTTTTTGCAGGAGATAGTTCTAAAAGTAGGACAGATAAAATAAAAGGGTTAACTTCATTAAAAATAAATAAATAAATAAAAGCTCTCTCAGTAAATGAGGTACTTAGATTGTTTGTAAATATACAGACGTTTTTAGATTGCAGAGTGCCTCATAGCAGCTCCATTTCATCTTTGGAGAAGTATCTCACACATTTTGTAGCACTATCAATAATGAACAATATTTGGTAAAATCAAACAAGCTGGGAAACACTTTGGTATTGATAGTGTGAGTTAGTGCATTACTCAAACACACATTCACAGACTGTAAATCCCCCTGATTTGTCTGCAGAATCAAAAAGCTGATTGGACTTCAAAGACCCTAAAAATTTTAGCTAATCATTTAACATGCTTCTTATAATTTTAATGGAAAACATATTTTAACACAATTACAGCTTAATTACTTCACCCTCAGCATACTCTCTTATATAATAACTATCATATCTAATTATTTCCTTTCTATTTCAGTTTAATAAAAAAAAAAAGATATTGGGCTAATGTAATTGCTAGAATAAACCTATCTACAGAGGAATAACACAGCTGAGCTTTTATGATGCACCTACTGGGGCACCACTAGCTTAAATTGGGAAAATTTGTACTTTGGAAGAAATCCAGAAATTTTAGTGGAAATAAGATCCACTCAAATACCTCTACATTTTCACTGAAAAGCTTCAATGCAGCAGATCTAAACTTCCACTTGAACCAAAGAACCCTTGTGTACTGCAATTGGAAAGCAGCACAGTAGACCATTCAGGATCTGAGCAATTAAGCTGACTTAGCTGTTATGACCCTGTAGCAAAAATTTAAATCAAAACTAGTGGAATGCAATCTCATATCTTCAAACGTATCAGTTGTGCAGTGTTTTGAGTGTATTGTTGGTCAGGGATTCCCTGACAAACATGTTTTTACCTGTGGTGCTTCTCAAACTTTTTGATATTTTCACAAGAATAAATAAGATGAAATAAATTTTCAACTACTTGACAGTGAATCTGCACTGGCTTTTGATGCTGCATTTCCTCAAGGCACTGACATTCCCTTTGGCCCCTGGCTCAGAAAACACAGCACAGTCTTACCTCTGATCTACCAGTAGCATACATCCTGCAATTCATGCAGCTGTAGATGTGCCAGCAGAGATACACTCTCCAGTGGCCACCTGGATTACACCCTTCTGGAGACAAGGTAGCAACAAAGATACAAATTAATGATGAAGTCACCAGAAAAGAAGCATTTTCAAAGAAACCTTAGGAAGATGGCAGGAAAGGTCTTAAGGACAAAATAACAGTGTGAACTGTTCTGTTTCATGAATGTCTTAAGTGTGCTGTTTTGATAGAAAATATCAAACAGAAAGTTTCACTATTTCTTAATCTTCTTCCTTGCTAAAATAGTAGCATTTTCTATCAGAAAGCAAAATCTAGTATTCATTCTGCAGTAGTCATCACTAAGTTTGCAAAGATGATTTTGTTTGCAGTACTAAAGTCTTAACGTTGATGACTTCCCTAACTTGAAGGGGCAAAGGACTTTTGTTTTGAGTTTTTTGCTTGTCTCCTTAACATTAATTTCACATTCCCAAACTTATTTCATGATTTTGCAGATAGAGCAGTATTAGCTGTTTTCACTCCCAAGCACTCACCTTTTTCATCTTGCCTATGTTGCCTTTCTAGTTTCAGCTTTACAGCTTCATGCTTTCATTGTAAAGTTTTCCCCACAACTTTATGGGGTTTGTAAATATTTGCAAAAGACCAGGCTCATTGTTATTTCAGAAGGAAATGCCCTTTTCTGTCCATTATGCAGTAAAATCCCTGCATTTTTCAATGTTCTTTGTAACATTATTTAATCAGTCCATTATCCAGAACATAACGTTGCTTCAGTCACGTTTCTCAAACATGCTAATTGTGGTTCAACACCAGCAGGATGAAAAAGCTGCATGAATCTTTAATGTCTGTATTACAACTCATTTGTCACCCTTTTGCTCTTTCTTTTCTTTTGAGTTAAAACCATTGCTCTGTGTACTCTTAATCAAGCAGCAAACAAGTATGACATACCCAGCGTCAGTTTCACTTGAAAAATCTTCACTTCACATTGGCTTTTCTACTCAGAAATGAAATGGGTCACCTGGTCTTCAATAAAACTTGCCTGCAGCTCATCAATCTGTCAAGTTTAAGATTAATCAACACATATTTACTTCAAACAAGAGTGGAGGCTGGTTTTTTAAAACCACTCAGCAGCAGTCCCCTCCTTGTTCTCATTGAAACATATTGGCTCCTGCTGCTGATTTCAATGAGCTGAAAAACCCATTTTAGAAATCCCAGTCTCTATGATTTACTGCTGAGGTTAAGAGCATCTTCATACAATGACCTGTCTGACTTCAATATCCAGAACTCTGAAACTTATAATCATTTCCTTTCCATGCAGAAGTCGTGTTGATATCTTCTGAAAAAGGCTTTCAGATTATTTCCAAAATTTCACCATAAACTGCAGAATCCAGTGAAATGTGAGAGTATGAACACTTCTGCTATCCATTTAACCAATATTTTGAGCAGTCGCCAGTTTCGATACCTCAACAATTGCTGTTTCAGTGCTTGTTACAGCAAAAAGTACTATCTCTGCCAAAAAGAAGTCAAAGCATTTTGATAACTCTTGTCATCAGATATAGCTCAAAACTTCCAATCTGCCATAGCATTGTCTTTGAGATTAATATTATGTAAGAATCAAAATACATCGGAAACAGGAATATTTGACATATTTAAAACATTTCACAGGTTTATATTTTTCTCTTAAATTCACGTCCTTCCTTTCACCTCTCAGTAAGCATAATTGTACTGGCCAACCCCAAAAATTAAAATCAGTTGGGCCTATTAAGGAGTCCTGAGAGTAGCTTAAAGACCATGACATGTTTCTCTTTGTACCTGTCTTTTGGTCTGAGAGCCATTTAGATGGACATATTAAAGATTTTGTCTCACGAACTGAAAAACTGTTTTTAAAATAAATAAATAAATAAAAATATATGAGATCTTTATCTTGGTGCAAAACTCCATCATCTGAAATTTTAGAACATAAAAATTATATGAAAAGAGTAAGTTGGAATATGGTATCACACAATTTCCAGAACCTCTTTAATCTGCTATGTCATTGTCTTTCTATCATTCTTCTGTCTTCTAAGTTAGAAACTATTCGAAGTTGCAGCCTGTGAGTTTTCATAGTTCAGTTCTTCACCCACCCACCCCCCAACTCTCCCCTCCCCACCCTCAAGAGAAGAAACTGCTTCTAAACACAGAACCAAGTTCTTACTTCATTCACCACCATAAATATCATAGACGTGATGATCTCCTAAGGGGAGATGCAATGAGACTTCATTACTGACATCTCCAAGGCTGTTTCCAGGGACCAACAGCATTCAGTTCCAGCTCAGGTTTTCCTATATGGCTGCCAGTAAACATTGTTCAGGAATTACACTGAATTCCTTGGGGTTACCTGTGGAAAAAATGCAATCTGGTCCATTGCTGCTGGCTCCTTCATTAGTAGCCATCAATCTTGATGCTTACAACTGCCCTTATTTTCCTGCTGATAGAGCCTTGGCAATGCTGCCACTTCTAAGGCTTTCCTGACAGCATTCATTAGCAGATAATTTGCTGGTTGCTCTAAAGGACCATGTTGTATTCTGTGGTTTAAAGATCTCTAACATACACCTGTTGTGCTTAATTGAATTCTACTAATCCTTGCTGTAGTTACTTTCATTAAAGGATGTTTGTAGTCTTTTAAAGAAACAATTGAAACACACCCTTTTGCAATTGCAGATTAATGAAATCAGCCAGCTTTTTATCTGGCTATGCCCAGTCTCAGCTCTGGGAGTTGCACACAGTGAAAGTCTTTCTCTTGCTGTGAGGTTTCCAGCAGGTTGGGGTTTTTTTTACTTTGTTTTCACTGCAACTGTTCGTTATTTAAGATTGAGTTTCAGAATTACAGCATTCCAGCTTCTCAGTCTGAGCATTGACTGTTCATATCCTTTGTGTGCAAACTGTTTTCTGAGCAATGTTTTATAGCATTTTTATTCAAGAACCATCACCATCTTTGAAAAAAAAAAAAAATCAGGGAATTTTAGCAGTGCCTCTGGTTGATGTCCATTCATGATACAAATTAGCCTAAACTTTGAATATTAGTGTTTTTGTTATGTTAATAGAAATCTGTAGGTTGGATTTCTTGCAGTCATTCCACAATACCATATGGATTCATTGTGGTTCACTGCATACAGGGTAACAAATGTTTATCTGACACAGCTGAATTAGCCAGGCAAATCTACTCTTGCAAATACAAATGCAGTGATAGGTATGTGAAAGACAACCCCTTTCTGATTTTTGAAGCCACTAAAGTGGGTCTCTGTCACAGTCTCTCTTATTTAAAAACACATTCCAATTTATTTTTATAAAGCTATAAATATACTAATGCCTGATGCAGGTGAAGCTTCCCCATTGCCTCCAGAGCAGAGGATTTCAGCCTCAGGGGACTAAATTTGGTTTGAGCGCCCAAGGGAGTTTAAATGTAACTATTACTGTAAGAAATGTTTAAAACCTGCCTTCCAATCCCCCCCCCCCCCCTTTATGTAATAATTCCCTTTCACATGGTTATAAGTTCTTGCCTGCGTGAATGATGCAAGCCGTGCAGAAGAAGAATCAGTGAAACTTCTGAGCTGCTCTCTGGTGCTATGGTGGTCCAGTCAGAGCTATTCTCAAGGTAGGTCTTACAAAATCTGCACTTGTCAACCAAACCCGGAGAGAAATGCTCAGGATTATGCAAGGAAGATACAAAAGCTGATATGGAAAGCTGTACTTTGCATGGATTCTGCTAGAAGGTCTGGAGGTGAAAGCACCTTTTGGCCCATTTGAGGTTTTACGCTTCACCGGCATTCATTCAAGCATTGGCGACAGCTGTTAGAGAGCCCTTCTGTTAGCTCCAGTACGAGATTACAAGGTGCAAATGATTTAGGCAGAGAAATTCAAAAGGCTTCTTGCTCTCCAGTCTCTTCTCTGTCCTTGTGTGTCAGGACCTCCACGTGTTGGCATGCAGCGACTGCTCCCACTCATCTCTCTTACCTGCTGGGTGGCTTGTGTGAGTGGGTTGAGCCTCTCACTCCCAGCAAAGAGCCAGGCTCAACTCTTGCCCTGACATGGAAATCCTGGCCACTGCTCCCCAGGGCTCTGGTGAGTAACAGTTTTATAAAGTTATGGTTTCCTGAAGTGCCATGTATTTTAGTGGTCCTAGATTCCCCAGTTTCTGATATTTCCTACCTCCCACATTCGCTTTCAGGCTTGGAACAGGAATTAATTGCAATCCTTCTGTTAGGAGGGCATCAGTGCTTGTAAGATGCATTCAAATTCTACTCAAAAACTGCCTTCAACAGCCTCAAAAGAACAAAGTAAGAAAGCTGTGCTCTCAGAAACTCCATCACCTATTCAGGTACTACTGCAAACAAACAGCAAGGCAGATTATGCTGCCAGAATTGAGAACTGTACCATTCTATCATAGCTGAAGAACTTCAGCTTGGTGCTAGGGAAAAATGTAAGAACCTCAGGAAAAATGGAGAAGAAAAAGAGTCAGAAGGAAAAAAAACTTAAGGAGGAGAAATTTGGCTGTAAAGGAATAAAAATTGAAAATAAGTAAAAATAAAATCCTGGCTTTGACAAGGAATTTTGAGCTAAGGAATTAATTGCTCTGACATGCTACCTTCACTGTTGCCTGCTGTCAGAACATCAAATTTCAAAAAATTATTTCCCTTCATAAGGAGACAGAGAAAGTACATCTCGGGTTTGTTTCCACCTATAACTTGAAATAAATAATCTTGTTAGGCAAGAAGCTGCTTTTTTGCTTCCTTTCTTTTTCTTCTTCACTCCTTTCTCTTACCTATGAGATTTAACTGCAAAATGCTCCTATGAAGGGATGTTTGGGCACATATATTGAGCAGTCCATTTTGAGTCCTAGGGAGACAGTAATAAATTCAGTACTCAAAGAGGTAAGTGAAATATCAATTTCTGTTACAAAGAGTACCAGAAATTCAGGGACAGCTGCTTCTGAAAGGGTCTGGTGATACCGTGAAACTAAGATTTGTTACATTCCACACAAAAAAATTGAACAGTTGTGCTGAGTGACTTGCGAAAGATTCAGGGTAATAATGCGACCTTTTACAGATTTGTCGCTGAAAAAACTCTATTTCCTAATGACTGCCTTTTGTTGGTGTTGTTTTCAGTTTATGATGGCATTCAGAAGATGTCATTTCCCCTTTTTAGCTTTTAATGCTGGGGCATTTGCCTTATCTTCCATGTTCTTAATTTTTTCAGTCTTTTTTGCCCCTCCTTTTATGGTATGTCAGTAGTGTGACCCTTCTTTGCAGTTTCCCAATTACCACAGAGAAAGAAAGAAAGGCAAACCAGCGTCAGATCTGGAGTGGCCACTCCTGGTTAAAGAAGCCAGGCTGCCCCTCTCTGTTTGGGGCAGCAGGCTGGTGCACAGCACTGGGGTGGCAGAAAGCAGCAGCAGCCATGAGACTTCACTGCTTCTGGATCAGGGGAGAGGCAGATCTTTCTGCTTCTAAAACTATGTTTGCCCACCATGGAAGAAATCAAACAGACATAGGTATGCTTTATCAGCATTTCTCCAGATGTTAAGAGTCCATCAGTATTTATTTTCCCTCTGAATACCAGGGAAGTAGCTTGAGCTCCAGCAATTATTTTTGTTTCTCTTTTTACTGCTAGACTGTCATTCTATGTGTGCATTTCTACCTCCACACTCAGAATTTCACACTTACGTGTGACAAAGCCTTTCTCTAAGAATGACTAAATCACCTGATCTCCGTGGCAACTTGCCTTATGGGACTGCTAATTAGCTGGTGCCTCAGATTATAGAGAACTGGCATGTATTATATTTCTTTCCTAGAAAACTAGTATCTCCCAAGTCATCCTTTTGCCAAAATAATTCTGCAAACTCTTCAGCTTTATCCATGAGGCAGCCTTTCCAACATGTTCATCTGGACACAACTTTCTAAGCCACAGCACTGGCAAACTTTTCTTGCCTGGAAATCAAGGAAAAATCCCATGCTTTATTTTGTAATGTGGCTCACCGTGTTCTCTGCAGGGGCCCAATCCAGGCCTAGTTACCAGTTACCTACACCCTGTAGGTGTATTTTCTAAATTAAATACCATGACCCTTCTATAAAATAGCCTCCAACAGAGAAAACAATGAGCTTCAGACCTTCATTAAACAGTGTGGGGCTAAATGCTGCTTTTTATTCCTCAGATCGTAATGTGAAGCAGCTGTCTGGTGGACAAAGCAGCAGAAACTGAATGAAAAGATGCCAGGATTGTTTGCTTTCACCCCAGCCACTCCTAAAGGATAGCTTTAACAGGCGAATGAAACAGTGAGCTTGAACACAAGCCTGGTTTTGTCTTTTATTTAAAATTAATGCATTTTGCGATATGCCAAGACCATTCATAAAAGCCTTTTTTTTTTTGTTAAAACAAACTAACTAACTAAAAAGACACAGGAACCTGAAAACGTGCCTAATATTTATCTTTGTCTGAGCTGTCTTGATGCTATTTCTTCTGCAGCAGTTTTTTTGCAAGCTCTTGGATTTGTCTTTTATTGACTTGGAAGTAAATCTCAGGCACACATTTGAGTCAGATCTGGAAGTGCTGTGGGAGTTCCAAATAGTGTGAAAACACCTGTTTGGATCTTGAAAATAGTCTGAAAAACACCTGTCTGTGGGCATCAGACATTGCAAAATCCATTATTTCAGAGCACTTCCACATCAATTAAAAGTCCTTTTAAATGTGTCATGTGAACTTAGGTATTCAGTAAAACCTGCTGGAATTTTCTTGGGAAAAATTCTCTCATTCTCTGCAGTTTTAATGATCACATATAGAGGAAAGAAAATAATATTTAATTAAAGTTGTGTTTACTTCTGGTCTAAGCTACCACGGACAGTCATTTCAACATTCCACATTGTAGTTATAAAATTGGTTTTTGTAAAACCAGTAATTGCTTCAAGAGCTTTAAGATTTATCTTTTAAATTTTCTTAGAAAGTTGTGACTTATAGGAATTTGTATCCAAACATATTTTTTGAAATATATACTAGCATTTTTTTTGTCCTTCCATTTCTGGTTCGTATCTGCATCCTTTCCACCCTCACACAAACTGGGCTAATAATATTTCATTTAACTTTTCTATCAGAGGTCATATTTGCAGTATATTCTATATGTTTCATTTTCTCTCAGAATAAGATTTGAAGTATTTTCTATATGCTTCATTTTCTCTCAGAGTAAGATATACTGCTCAGTAATGAGCATCCTGCCTCTTACCTTCTTTCTTCTGAGAGGAGTGTATATTTTTCCTTTTGACTTTGAGGAAGATATCGAGTGCCTCATATTGGTTGCATGGTTTTACTGGGCAGTTGTTCACAAAGGGCAAAACAAACATACACACATACACGTACATTATTTTAAATAATACAATCTAATTCTTTTAGCCATCTTATACCATCGCTGCCTTCTATGTTTTTTTAAAAACAAAACATTATAGAGTATACTATTTGTGTTGACTTCACTAGAAAGCAGCATTTTATAACAGAATCACAGTGCTAGTAGGAAAGCTGCAACTTAACCCATGTAATCCCATAAACAGCCATCTTGCCATTGCCCTTTGTGAAAGAATGTGAAACACCTTCTGTGCAGAGGGTGGATGAGAAAACAAGAAAGAGATGGTGAGGACATGACTCAAAAAAAAATTAGAAGACTCTGAAAGTCAGAAGAGTGGTAACAGAGCTGGACTTGTCCTAGACATCCCAAAAGTAAAAGAAGAAAGATGATTGGTCACTTTTACAGAGGGAGGGAAAGAAGAAACCTCCTTGCTATTGGTTAACAAAATGTGGAGATTCCTGTAAGAGGAATCAGATTGTTTTATAGAGTAGTTAAGAATCCTGAGTGAAGCATCCTGTGTGAATATCATTTAGAAGAATAATGACAATGAGAAACAAGCCAGAGTCCTGAGCTAGCTTTACAATAAGAAAGAGCGTGGGACAGAACCAGGCCAGGAAGCGGGTCCTGAAACCTAGAAAGCAATACTGCTTCTAGGTTACCTCAGAGCCACGTGAAAATTTGGGTGTAAAAAAAAAGAAAAGACCCCAGCAGAAAAATGAGCAAGGAGCAGGAGATCACCAGAGGCATTGTGGAGGATTACATTGTTGAGAAGGAATGTGCTCCATCTTTGGACAGAAGTGCCACAATTTCATGAAAATATTTTGTGGAAGCCTGCAGAGCAAAATTGTACGTAGCTCTGAAGGAACAAAGTATATGCATCCTTCACAAAAAACAGACATTGACAATGGTAACTGACCAGGATAGCTATAACTTTTGAAAGTTTTATCACCTGAAATGTGAGTAGAATATTTTCCTTTGAAAACTGGACAGTGGGACACCAGTTCATGTGTGTCTGTTGTGGTCACTAGCCTGAGTAACCTTTGATTGAATTCAAACAGGCCAACCTCATGTCGTATGATAGGGAAAGTATTTCTAGTTTGGGTGCATTGAAGTTAGGGTTAAACTTAATCTTGAAAATATGAAATTTATGTCTACTTCAGGAGATAGGATGTCTGTTCGAGGACTGAACCTACATGACATACAAGGTCTCCTTAAGGGATGCCTTACTGCAAAAAAATGAGAGACCATGAAGACCAATTCCCTGGTGATTCCAGGGACATTGAAAAGCTGTCAAGTGAATATGAAATAATGTTGATAGAACCCAACATGTTTGTTACTTACAACTAGAATTATTTCCATGGTGGTCAGACAAAAATTTAGATCAGGAATTAGAAAAACAGGATCAATTTGAGACCTAAGAAAACTGATAAAACTGAAGACCTACAGGATGACTGCACACAAAGACTTGTGTGGTCAATGACCCAATGTCCAGTTGGAGACCAGTAACGAGTGGTGTCCCTCAGGGGTCAGTGTCGGGACCGATCTTGTCCAACAACTTTGTCAGTTGGAGAGCGGGGTTGAGTTCACCCTCAGCAAGCTTGACAATGTCACCAAGCTGTGTGGTGCAGTTTATACTCTGAGGGGAAGCGATGCCATCCAGAGGGACCTTGACATGCTTGAGAGGTGGGCAATGCCAACTTCATGAAGTTTAACCAAGCGAAGTGCAAGGTACTACGCCTGGGTCAGAGCAATCCCAGGCACAGCTACAGGCTGGGCAGAGAAGAGATTCAGAGCAGCCCTGCGGAGAACGACTTGGGGTGCTGGTTGATGAGAAAATGAACATGAGCTGGCAGTGCGCGCTCGCAGCCCAGAAAGCCAACCGTATCCTGGGCTGCATCAAAAGGAGTGTGACCAGCAAGTGAAAATACATGACCCCCATGACCAAGGTTTGGAACCAGAAGATCTTAAGGTCCTTTCCAACTGTAACTATTCTATGTTTCTAAAAATATTGGATAAATCCTGGGACTCTAAGCTTGAAACTGGACTGGAGGGGATGAACCAAAAGAAGGAGAGCTCCAGTGGGAAGCTCTGAGCACAGAGGTGCAGAATGCAGTCTGTGTCATCTCTTGATGACCTACAAAATAAATAGAATTATATGGGGATTTTTTAAGCAGATAGGTGCAAAATTAAGTACTCTTTTAAAACACAGTTGCTTGCTTTCCTGAAAATTCAGCATTTTTCTTTGAGAAAACACAATTATTCTTGTGGTACATTTTTAATAAAAGACCTATTATACAAAGCTGCTTATATGAAAATTAAAAATAGGACATGATATGATTCTATGATAAGAACAAACTAAGAAATCCCCTAAAATGTTGCTTAATCCAGGAGTGAGCTCACAAGCTTCTTTGTATAAATGTCACAAAGAAGCTTCTAGATCTGAGCTTATCACATTTTGGACAATTGTAAGCTCTGTGGTTATGGCTTTTTTGCTTCACAGGCTTTTATACTAACACTATGGCTCAACGTGTGCTTTTACATGAGGATACATTAAATGCCCCTATTTTATGAATTCACATATGAAAAGCATGGACTCACCTGTCTGGGAGAGACCTCCCACAGGAGCTGACTAATACTGTGACCTATGTCACATTCACAAAGTGTGATCAGTTTCTCAGTACCAGTTAGCTTTCTGGTACAAAACTTGCTTTATATGAGAAGCTCAGACAGACACTATATAAATGTTAATTCCTGAATGGATTCTGTCAACTTTTTATTATAACTTATAACCTTTGCCCCAACATTTAGCAGTATATTTCAAGGGCCAAATCCAATGAAATGATCTACAAAGTGCACTTAAAGTAATACTGAATTTTAGCTGATCTTTACTCACCAGCTAGTCAGAAAACCAGAGTTGCTAGTGCTGTACTTAAGCAGCTTTAAAGGGATGAAGTTCAAGGTTAGGAATCCAGCTGCTGAGCAGTGTGGGTTTTGGAATCAGAATGCTAAATATTTAGTGTGGTGTGGATCTTGTATTACACAGCTCCCTAGGCAGGGATCCATACCCTTATGAATTAATCCAGCCTTCAGTGTTGGATTTCTTCCTTCAGAACCACTACTGCCCACCCACTGTAAGTTCCTTTAATCACAGTGTGGGTCTTTGGAAAGGCTTTATATTGTGCCCTACTCTCCTTGAGTGTTGGGAGCCAATATGGACATACACACACAATAAATTTTTTAAAGGTAGGTAAAACCAAACATCTACTTCATTAAGTTATTTAGTTAAGGGCATTCAGTACAAAACAAATAAAAAACATCGGGTGATGAAAGCAAAAGGGAAGTGACCACAACAAAGACCAGAGCTCTTCGGCCACTGGTTAATGATCACTAAGGGAACTGCTCAGGCACAGCCTTGAGGAGGGTCACCTGAGCTGTGTAACTAATGAGGGTAAACATGATTATCATGAGCACTGGGGAATATTTCAGGGGACTTCTGAGAAATTTCTGACTGGCTTTTGGAAGGGTCCTGAGAGATTATGTGAAACTTACTAAGAGATGTTTAGGAAAATGGCCAAAGGAAGGGAAAATGAAGGGTCATGGTGTACCAGCCAGCAACAAGCACAAGAAAAAGGAGAAGAAATGTAAGATGGGGACAGTCTCACATAAGCAGACATGCACCCACAGATGGCTATAGCCCCTATGGGGCAGGGGGGATGGAGAGGAAAACATAGCAGGTATATTAGGCAAATATAAGGACTGTGCTAATATTCAAGGGATCCATGAATGTGGGTGTGCTTGTAAATTGGGAGGGAGAGCACTGACAACATATTTCACTAGGGAGTTTCAATCCTGATTCAGTAAGTGGTAAGAAAAGAATGAGAACATGAGCAACTAGGGAGAGTTAGTTAGACCAAGGTGCCTCATTTCTGTTGAGATGTATCATTATAAATGGCATGTGGGACTGCATAGCAGGGGGCTGACTGACCTTGTTGACACCATGTAGAAGCTGACAGCAAAGCCCTCACACTCTTCCTGGTCTGTGCAAAGCGAAAACACCGGTTTCCATTGCTGTTATTTGGCATTTTTCAGAAGAAAATTCTCAGTGGGAAAATTAGTAAACAAACATCTCATAAAAGAAAATATTGTTTCCTATATTGTTTCAATGAAAATATTTATTCTGAAGGAATGTTTCTTTAATCTAAAACAGATTAAAGCTGTTAAATCTTCCTGCACAAGTTGTCACAGAACCAGCACAAATCTTTTATCAACAGTTTTCATTACCACAGAAAATCAATGCAGCAAGAACCACAAGTCTTTATCCATCTGGTATTGAAACAAATATATATGCATACATATATTCAAAAAATCAACTGACTTTAGTAATCCCCGCAGTCTTAATTTTTGGACTGTTTCTTTAAACACTAGCAAGCCAAATGATACAGCCTTCACATAAAAGAGAAATACCACTCCTTTTTTTGTACGTTTTTCTGGTTTTTACCTTGCTGTGTCTGTAGACAATATGAAATGTAAGAGTGAAACTGGGCTTCAGCAGTGAGGGCAGTAACATCATCAGTAAGTTTAGTTTGCTAAACCTGTCAGGAAGATAACCTCAGTTTGAGCCATGTACGATTATAAAACGCTTTTCACCATCTCATGTAGATTGCAGAGGATTTGTCAACATCAGAAAGGCTTCAACCCAGAAACAGAATTACTGAGATTGGAAAGGACCTCTGGAGATCACCCAGTCCAATACCCCTGCTCGGAACACAGCCAGCTAGAGCACCCACGAAGCCATCATCTCAAAGTAGAAGGCTGACAGTCTGTTTAAACACGATTTCCCCTCTGCAAGTTGATGCTGACTACTCTCAACCACCTGCTTCTCCTTCATATCTTTGGAAATGGCTTCCAGGAGACTGGCCTATACAGACTTGTGAAATGATGGGTTAGTTCAGAATGTGAATGTATACCATTTAGTCAAACAATTTAGGTAGGGAACAGCAGGTTGTCTAAACCCAGCTGTACATGAATTGGCTAGAGGAGTAAATTAAACTCTTCATAGAATATGGTGGTTTGTTTTCTGAGTTCTCAAAACATTTCAGTTATTCTTAGACAGATAAATGAGGACAGAATATCCTTCTGATATTCGTTAATTGGAGACAGTCGAAAGTACTGAAGCTTTTGAAAATACGCGAGTACATTCTGATAAATTCTGATTGTTTCTAATGTAACTGAAACCCTTTTGCTGTGGGAATGAGATTTGCATATAATGAAAGTTAATCCTGGACTTTGTCTTTTTTAACATCTTTGTTGAACACGGCAATGAGAGTGTCAGATAAGGACTGTCTAGCACAGAAACAGAAGAGAGAAAAAGGAGGAGGGGGAAAAAGCTGTAGGTTTTTTTACATGAGGACTTTGTGTCCACACTCAGTGGTGACCTTAACTTTATTGCCAAAATGTGGGTGCCCAATGCCATTTAAGAAGCCCTGAGTATGCCTGCATGCATAGATCTTGTAGATGAAGCAACCATAGAAGACCTATACCCTTTCAGAGCAGCAGATGTGGGGCAGGTAGGATACCCTAGAGCATTTAAAATGATACTGGGTACCAACATTTGGGTGAATGAACGTCTGTCATAACCTCCACTACCCACACAGCACACCACAAATATTAATGGCTACATGACATTTTCTCTTCAAAGCAAAAAAGCTTCTCTTCCTTCTAGTGTCAGAGTCAACAGATACAAAAGGACAGTCAAATACATTGTTTTCCTTAGGCTTCCCAGGCTGTCTGCCAAACCTGTACAATTTATGCTTCTCCATCCCCACTTTTAAATGTTTCAAAATATCTCTATTAAAGCTCTTAAGGAGGAAAGGTTTGGTGTTCATAATTAACAAAACAACTGAGTTGTATACTTCAAATTAAATAAAAAGGGGAAGCCATGGTTGTAGTGGCTCTTTCTGCAGGAATATTGTGGCTCTAATTTTGTCAGATCTGCCTGAAATTCTCTTCTTTCTGCCTGAAATTCTCTTCTTCCCTCCTTAGAGACAGGGTCTAAGGATTATATCTGAGCCTGGTTTAACACCAGTCCTAAAGGTGCTAAAATTTAGTTTGCTAGGAAGAGAAAAACTCAGCTGAATAATAGAAAATCATGCATCCATTTCAAAAGACTGAACTCATTTGCGTCCATATGTTCTTTTGTATCTAGAAATTTACATGGGAACATTGCATTTAAGGGCTGATGTAGATAAATTATTTGTGTGCTCAGCAAGCCCATGAAGACTAAGAAAAATAAATTCAATAAGACCGTGAATAAAATGCATGATGTAAAACAGTTTGGTGCTCATTCAAGCATTTCTAAGAGTCAGCACAGAGAATATATTTCTTTCCTTTCTCTGCAGCTCAAGACTAGAATGAAAATTAAACTTTTGTGAAGTATTAGAGATTCGTGTCTCTGACAGATTTTGGAAAGCAGAAGATACTGAGACACAGCCTCATTTTAGAAAATTATTGGATATGCTGACAGATTAAAGTGACAATGGCTTAAAAATAATTTTGAAATAGCTCAAATATTTTTAACAATAAAGGCTATACAACTCACCTGGTGGTCTTGGGGGACACAGTTAATCTTTGGTACCAAACAGTTCAGCAAAGTAATTTCTTTGCAGTTTCTTTTTGTCCAAATTCATCTTTTCCAGCATTTTTAGAAGTCCTGTGGTCTGTCATGCTCTGGGGACCATATTCTGCCTAAGATCCTCTGCCAGGTGAAATGCCATGGTAGGAGGAATACAGAGAGCTGCCACTCAGCTTCACTTTCAGCAGCAAAGCTGTCACGATACAACACAGCATATCAGCACCTCTCCTTCCCTGCTCAAGAAGAGATGGTGGCCAAGAAAGGCCCATACCAGGAATTACAGCTAAGGAAAGATGCTTCAGCATGGTGGAGTTGGTGAAGCACAAGGCAAGGGGAAAGCATCAAAGGGTAAACCTGGACCTAACACAAAGGGGTGAATAAAACAATTTCATGATGTTTTCTTCCCATTCTTTCTTATCATATTCCAGGTAAAAGAAGAGATCATGTCAAAACTATGCAGACATATTGAAAATTGTCTGAATTCTCCCCTTTCTTTATATACCAGCCAAGGCTCTTCCTGCTTACAAACACTCATTGCCCATCTCTCATTGGAGAGTGTGTGTCTGTTAGAGAGGAAAATATTGGCAGTTCTGGCTGAAGACTATTAGCTGGCTTGTGTAATATACATGTTTAAAGGCTTAAAGAACTGCTGGGCATCCAGCTTTTGTAACTTACTATTTAAACACTTTGATGCAACCACTTTAGTGTGTTGATCCACAGCCAGGCACACCCTTAAAAAACAAATGTGTGAGGTCAGTCTGTTCAGCAACAGAGCTCATTGCCCTGGGAAGACCTGGTGTCGCACCCAAACCTACGTAAGAGGTGTCCTCCTTCACTAGCCTTAACTGTAAAAGTCCCTTGATCAACCCTTACCTTCTCTCAAGTACTGCTGAGAAGTTAAATTTAAGAAGCACAGGAGAGCTTTACAAAGGAATTAACTTGAATCGTTGTTGACTTAAGAAACTTTTTCGGTTGGATCCAACCAAGCCATCAGCTCTTTCAAAAGTTTGGTTTTAATTCCAGCCACCTTATTTTCCAAGAACTGATACATGACACCTGTGTCTTTGCATGCAATTTTTTAATATTGTTCATACTCTGCTCCTAACAGCACTCCTGGAGATTGTTCCAGCACTTCTTTTTATACTACATGAATCAAGGATCTGGAAACTTGACCATGTGCCGCCGTGTTTGTCCCTGTAGTAATCAACTACCTTACCACTCTGACAGAGTAATGACTCATATACATTGTCTACCCATTGCCAGCTCACATTTAAGTGGTTGGTTAGAAGGAATCAGGACTTGTAGTTGCAGTCAGGTACAAACGCTGAATAATCCCAGTGGGTCTTAAATTTTCAGTCCATCTCTCTAAAGGCCCAGTCACTCTTTACAGCACAGTGTGTAATAGTTTTCTAAGAAATCAATGACTAGAATTTGAAGAAACAACCCAACACTTCTGAGCTAGTTTTGGCTCTGGGAGTCAGTTGTCTTCATAGTGATTAGTATAGTGTTGTGTTTCAGATGTTTCAGTTGTTGCTGAGCAGTGCCCTGAGGCAAAGATGTATAAAAAATTGCTATGATATTGCAACTGATTTTTAATTTAGTCTGAGAAAAGCCAGTATTTTCATCAGATTGGTGATCATTAGTTTAATGCTTTTGTGCTTAACCTATGAATTCCTTTTCCAAAATATTTTGCTGGCAAAATAAATATAAGTAGGAAACAACAGGATAGTTTAAAGAAATGTCTTTCCATAGGGCATACTGCTCATTGCGATAATGTTATCCTGATATGGCAAGGCACCATACCTTAAAAGAGTTTTAATTAAGTAGGAGAGAGCACTTGTCAACTGCTAGAGACAAACATGACAGAAAGGTTTCTCATTTCAATCTGGGGGCATGTTTCAGATGTAGAGAGGTCCTTTTAAGTCAACGAAGTTTCCTTAGTAAGTAATTGAAACACGCTCAGGTGCAATATTGAGAGCAAATGTCATAAAAAAAGATTTTCTGGGAAGAGTCAAGCAGCCCTGCTTCTGATCAGTAATTCGGACAGAGTTTATCACATAAATGGAGACATACTCATTGTACTGCTGAATGGAGTGATGTGTCAGTGCAGAGCTTCACTTCTGATTCAGTAGTAAAGAGCACACGGACCTCAGCCAAGGCGCTGTACAAGCTCACAGGTAGAGCCAGTCTCTGCTACAGCATGTTTTTTTTTTCAGTAATTCAGACAGCTTTTCTGAGCATACTCATTTCAGTGTTTTACTATATTTAATTTTAAATGAAAATCACACTCTTTAGCTTTAGTATGGCTGTTTTAATACACCACAAAAAAAAACAGAAATTACCCTGAGTGCCTTCTCTTGGTTACTGTAGAACAGCCAGTTACTGTAGAACAGCCAGTTGCTGTTCCCTCTTTGACTGCAATGACAGGGAAGCTGTAGCAACAGGATGATTAGCATCTCTCCACGTTATGCATGCGCACCTAGGTGCTGCAGCAGCCCTCAGGCAGCACTTACTGTCCACCAAGCAGTTACTCACTTTTAAAAAGTCATGACATTATAGAGAAACACACCAAAAGGCTAATTGCTCATTGGCCAGTGCAATTTTGCTTGTGAGTGTTATGCAAAAATACACACATACAACTCTCTCTCCTAAAAAGAAGGTAATATGAATAGATTCATCCGCTGAAAGAAAAGCTAGAATAGTTACAGCACCGGTGCACCAGTTCCTGAATTTTAAAAGTTGTATAACTGTGATGTTAAATAACAATGACCTTGTATGTGATATCACAGATGTTATCACTAGGAAAACAATCCATAACAGTGTAACTATTGTGACATGATTAAATAGGTTATTTTTTCTTACAAGGAAGAAATATACATGTAGAAGGTGTCCTGATGAATTATTCCATTTGAGGGCTCCCCATGTTCTACGAAGAACTTACTGTAAATTGGCCAGTCTTCAGATTTTGCACATACTTTGTTTTAACTGTTTGAAACATGAAAAGCAAATGAGCATAATCTTTAAGCTAGAATTTAGAATAAAGTCAACTTCCCCTAACTACACATCCTGAAAATGGTTCCAGTGTGATGGAAGCTCTCTCCATTACTGTTAAATTTTATTCATGTTGTACTGAGGAAGAATAAAAATAGAATGTGATTTGTTTCACAGAATAAACTTCATAAATGCTGGAATTTAACAGCTTGAGGACAGAACTGAGTAGAACTCCCTGAATATAATCTAACACCCTGTCTGCTGAGCTCCCTGCCAGTGATGGAAACAGCATCCCTTATTCATGACAAATCTGCTCTGAAAAAACAATAATTAAAAAACCCCCAACAAAAACAAAAACAAAAACACTCCACAGTATAGTTCTTCTGCAATATGATCGTAGAAATTCTCATGAGTTTTCATGGTGATATGTGTGTTCACATCAACCTATTTTGTTGGTTATTGAAAGTAACCATCATTATCACACTGAGAAGATGAAAAAGGGCCTCATATAATAAATATGGGAAATGAACAACATCATTCTTTACTAATCACATTAACACAAAAAAAAGTTTGTCTCACATGTCAGGCACTCTTTGGAAAAGCCCAAATTATAGATTCTGATTTAATAATAGAATAATAGAACAATTTAGGTTGGGAGTGTCCTTTAAGATCATCAAGTACAATTGTTAACCTAACACTGCCAATAAACCATGTCCTTCAGTGCCACATCTACGCAACTTTTAAACACTGGGACAAGGATTTTGTGTAGCTGCCAGTGGGCACCTGCGTTATCCAGCTCCTGCTCTGTCCCCCACCTGCCATTTGTGTGGGGTTTAATGCCTGACAATATGCAATCAGAAACCAGCTGGGAATTGGAGACCCCAATTTTGGGAGCAATCGGCACCCCAAGAAGGTGACCAGGAAAAGAGACATCATTTCTCATAACCCCCAGTTTCAGACAGATGTGTGCAGGAATTAAATGCACTGCTTAGAGTCACGACCCAGAGTCCTTCTCAGACTAACTAAGGAAAATACCAAAGAAAAGGTAGACATCTTTAGTAGTAGAGAAAATTGTCATCTAAATACCTGCATTAAAATAATCACAGAATCATAGAACTGTTTAGATTGGAAAAGACGTTTAAGATAGTCAAGTACAACCCTTAATCTAGCACTGCCAAGTTCACTATAAACCACGTCTCTCAGTGCCACATCTACACATCTTTTAAACTCCTCCAGGGATGGTGAACCTACCACTTACACCAGCAGCCTGTTCCAATTCCTGATTACCGTTTTGGTGAAAAAATTGTTCCTAAAAACCAATCAAAACGTCCTCCACACAACGTGAGGCCATTTCCTCCTGTCCTATCACTTGCTACTTGGCAGAAGAGACCCACACCCACCCTGATACATCCTCCTTTCAGGTAGTTGTAGAGAGTGATAAGGTTCCCCCCTGAGCCTCCTTTTCGCCAGGCTAAACAACCCCAGTTCCCTCAGCTCTCATAAAGACTTGTGCTCCAGGACCCTTCATCAGCTTCATTGCCCTTCTTTTGCCATGCTCCAGCACCTAATACCTCCCATGTAGTGAGGAGCCCAAAACTGAACACAGTATTCCAGACGCAGCCTCACCAGTGGGACAATCACTTCCCTACTCCTGCTGGCCTCGCTGTTTCTGACACAACCCAGGATGCTGTTGGCCTTCTTGTCCAGCTGGGCACAAGCTGGCTCATGTTCAGCAGCTATCAACCAGGATCCCCAGGTCCTTTACCACAGGGCAGATTTCCAGCCGCTCTTCCTCACTCCTATAGCATTGCACGGGGTTGTTGTGACACAAGTGCAGGACCCAGCACTTAGTGTTGTTCAATCCTATACAGTTGACCTCAGGGAGCTGATCCAGCCTGTACTCTGCAGAGCCTTCCTACCCTCAAGCAAATCAACACTCCCACCCAATCTGGTGTTGCCTGCGATCTTACTGAGGGTGCATTCATCCCCCTTGTCCAGATCATCGATAAAGATATTAAACAGAAGTGTCCTCAAAACTAAGCCCTGGACAACATCACTTGCAACCATTTGCCAAGTGGATTTAACTCCATTCACCACCACTCTTTGGGCTTGGCAATCTAGCCAACGTTTATGCAGAAGAGTACACCCATCCAATCCGCGAGGAGCCAGTTTCTCCAGGAGAATGTTGTGGGAAATGGTGTCAAAGGCTTTGCTACAGTCCAGATAAGCAACATTCACAGCTTTTCCCTCATCCACTAAGAAGTCACTTTATCATAGAAAGTAATCAAGCTAGTCAAGCAGAACTTGCTTTTCATGAACCCATGCTGACTGGGCTTGATCACATTGTTAACCTGTACACACCATGTGATGGCTTTAAAAATTATCTGCTCCATAACCTTCCCCATCACCAAGGTCAGACTGAGAGGCCTGTAGTTCCCCAGATCCTCCTTCCAGCCCTTCTTGTAGGTGAGCATCACATTTGATAACCTCCAGTCAACCTCCCTGATTATCCAGGACTGCTGATAAATGATTGAAAGTGCCTCAGTGAGTATTTCCACCAGCTCCCTCAGTACAAGTGGGTGGATCCCATCTACTCCCATAGACCTGTGCATGCCTAAGTGGTTGCTGACCATTTCCCTTTGGATTATAGGGACTTCATTCTGCTCCCCATCTCTGTCTTCTAGCACAGGGCCTGGGTACCAGGAGAACAACTGATCTTCCTATCTAAGACTAAGGCAAAGAAGGCATTAAGTATCTCAATCTTTTCCTCACCCTTTGTCACTATTTTTCCCCCTGCATCCAATAAAGGTTAGAGATTCTCCTTAACCCTCCTTTTGTTGCTCAAGTATTTATAAAAATAATTTTTATTGTCTTTTCTGTCAGTAAAGAAATTAAGTTCTAGTTGGGCTTAACCCCACAACTTCTTTGTACTCCTCCTGAGTTGCCTGTTCCTTCTTCCAAACTCATAAACTCTTCTTTTTTTTTCCCCTGAGTTCCAGCCAAAGCTCTCTTTTCAGCCAGGCTGCTCTTCCCTGCCTGCTAACCTTTCAGTACATGGGGACAGCCTGCTCCTGCACCTTTAGGATTTCCTTCTTGAAGAATGTCCATCTTTCCTGACCTCCTTTGCCCTTCAGGACTGCCTCCCAGAGGACTCTGTAAACCAGGCTCCTAAACAGGCCAAAGTCTGCCCTCAGGAAGTCCAAGGTAGCAGTTCTACTGACCCCCCTCTTTACTTCTCTGAGACTCTAAAACTCTTTCATTTCATGGGCGCTGTGCCCTAGACAGACTTCAACCACCACATCACCCCCAAGACCTTCTCTGTTCACACAGATCCAGTAGAGCACCTTCCCTGGTTGGTCACTCACCAGATGTGTCAGGAAGTTTTCTTCCACACACTCCAGGAACCTCCTGTGCTGTTTCTCTCTGCTGTATTGTATTTCCACCTGACATCTGGTAAGTTAAAGTCCCCCATGAGAATAAGGGATAGCTAATGTGAGACTTCTCCCAGCTGCTCATAGAATATTTTGTCTGCCTCTTCATCCTGGTTGGGTGACATTTGACAGCCTCCCATGATATCCATTTTGTTGGCCTTCCCCCTGATTCTTACCTATAAACACTCAACCCTATTGCCATCGTCATTAAGCTCTAGACAGTCAAAACGCTAATATGCAGGACTATCCCACCACCTGTGCTTCCCTGCCTACCCCTTCTGAAGAGCTTGTCACCATCCATTGTAGCACTCCAGTTGTGCAGGTCATCCCATCATGTTTCTGAAATTACAACTATGTCATAGTTTTCCTTCTGCACAATAGCTCTCAGCTCTTCCTGTTTATTGCCCATGCTATATGTACTGGTGCATATTGATCTCACCACATTTTGTGGGGCATAAGGCCTAATTCCTATGTGACCACTCTTAGGGGCTTCTATGGTTTCAAATGCATTTATGACCTTGCTGACTTTGCTGCTGCTCCATGGATCTTCATCTCCAGAAGCTAGATACAGCAGTGCTGAGACCCGACTTCTCATTCATTAAGTGTCAAGAGCTTGTGGCTACACAGACTCAAGTGGAAGTATACAACCTATGGAGATTTCACCTGCTGTGATACTAATGCTTGGGTGTTGGCTAGTTAAAAACAAGTGCTGACAGCTAAGATGAATTTATTTGGATCCATGTTATGGTTTTTATAGGAAGCACTGGTTGGAATCTGGGAAAATATGAGGGATTTGTTAGGTCATGCCAAATGAAATCATCCATTAATCTAATAGCAAATACATCAGGTGTCATTTAAAAAAAAAAAAAGAAACAAAACAAATTTTGTCAGATCCAGAAAGATTAGCAAATTACTCATTATCTGGAATGTATTAGAGGGAATCATAAGCATCCTAAGTAAGTGTATTAATAGTGAAAAGAATTACATTCTTTCAGGAGGTGTAGGAGAGCTACATAAGCCCCAGGTGGAAGAAAATCTTTACATATTGGAGAAGTCCAAGTGTGCTGAAATTGAAACTATGACATAGAATCACAGAAGGATGAAAATATGGCTTAAAAAGGTATAGAATAATCCATTTAGATTAGAGATTTTAAATTCTAAGAAAAAAGAAAAACATGCTTTAAGTATAACAATTAAAAATTATTTCAGTGTGCTGTTTATCCCACAGGTACCTCTCTGCTATGCAAGTTTCAGTAAAGCATGGAAAATAAGAAGCTTGAGATGGAACTCAGACTGTACAGAACCTTTCTTGACATCTCTAGAGTGCAAAAGATTTTCTTTAGTAAATGGCTCCACATTATGAGGGCATATGAATCATGACTAAGTAAAGTTTCAGTAATGGAAGTAAAGTAGATTAATGGAATGAAATTAATTGATGGAAGATTTGGTCTGGTTACAAGAGAGAATTCCTCCTGGGAGATTAACTTATAACTGTCTCTCAGCAGTATTAATTTCATCTTTTTGTCTTTCCAAATTAGCTGTAATAGATATGTTTCTCAAGGAACAAACCAAATTGATTAAATCACTAGCAAATCTGTATTGCTAAACTGCATAGGGCTGTTGGAGAATTATATGAACACTGGATTTTTTTGAGAATTCTGTATATAATTGAACAAAACATGCCTGAAATGTCACTGAAGTTTTCAGTAAAATTGGTTGGTTTACTGTGATATATGTAATTGTAAGCTTTAAACAAGCGTTGTTGATGAACACTAAGCTTTAAGAGCAAAAAAAAACCCCGACACTGACCTTTGTGTTTACTCATCAGTCATTTTTTTGTTTTCAAAGGAAGTTGAAAGGCCTTCGCTAAAACTGGGTAAAAGAGCAGAAAATGTTTTAAATAAGAAAAGGTTTAAATACATGAAAATCAAAATAAAAGGATACCTAAAAAAAAAGGATTAGTCCAGACTATTCAGCTTTCATGGCATAATTATGTATTTCAATGTGATATCTAGTTTATACACTGTTGCATGAACTGCTGATGTCAAAACAATAAAAAAATAGCTTACAAATGTTTATACAACTGCATTCCAGTAGGGAAAATGTAATTACACATATTTCTGGAACCTCTGGTTATAAGCAATAACAACAGTGATTTGACTTTAAATTACCCCAACCTTGCCTAAGAAGGATAAAGGTCTTCCCTTTTATGGTGTTGTGTGCCCACATATCGACTAAAATTCTGCCCAAGGAAAACCTCAGAATGTTACTGTGAGACAGAAGTGAAGGTTCTGACCACTGAAAACAGGAGATATAGTATCTTAAAACAACATTTCATAAGGAAAGAGGAGCTACAAATTAACTGAAAGTCTAATATACTTGTATAAAATACAGTGTGTTTCATAACTGCAACTGAAATGTCCATACCTCACACTACCTGTTCTGATAAATCACAGACTCATCTTACACCTTTCCAATAGCTAGGCAAAACATTAAAACAGAAAGGGCCTGGGAGAATTTTGGAAGTATTGTTTTATTTTCTTTTTTTTGAAGTAGTAATTTTTTAGTTAATTTAGTTACCCACAGAGGAAGCAAATATTCATTTTGGGGTTTTGGGAGGTAATGGTTTATGGACAAAAAGTATTCTTGGTCCACCATAAAGAACATATATTAATATTTCAGGCATATTGAAAGACTATCATTTCTCTTGGGCATTAAAAGGGGCAGAGCTTTTCCTAAAGGAAGAGGCTGGGGCTGAGGGTAGACTTTTGTAGTGAAATGCCTAAGTTGGTTGCTTACCAAGACATAGTTTGTGTGCAAATATATATAGATATAAATATGCTTATTGATGTGGAGTAAAAGTAGGAAGTTTCAGGAGCAGACCTACAGAGCAACTTAACTGGCACTTCAGTTATCCGTAGGTCAGCTGAGACACCACAAGGGGACCCATGGCTGATAAAGGAAACTAAGAGGACAGTAGCTCAGGTCTAGACTGTGGAGCCATGCCACACATTTTAGCTGTAACACAAAACTCCGGGATATTTTAAGGAGACACAGCTTTCTACAAATGGCTCATTAAGACAGAGGGTTTTGTCGTCTTTGTTCCAGAATGTCAAGCAGAGGAATTAATTATCAGAAAGCCTTTAAGTTAGATGACTATTTCTCCATGAGAAACTGTAGGAAGAATTAGCTCCCTATTGTCAGTGTATCATGGGCTCTGTTGTGTGTACTTTGTTGTGGAAGCTTTGACTCTTATGAAGTGTAAGCATTTATACTAATTAATTTGAAGAAAAGGTCAATCTATGATAATAACCAAATTGAACTGGTACCCCCATGTAAAGGTCACTGGAAAGGGATATGATCATATACAGTTATAATGTATGGACTTTTAGCTTCATTGTGGCATTGCAGTGTTTCTATGAGAGCTACAAGAGCCTAAGAGTTTTGCAAATTGAAAAACAAAATAACTGAGGAACACCTCTGCTGGGAAATCATATTGGAAGATTGTTGCATTTAGTCATGTCATTGCCACAGTATTTATTCCCACTACATTCATAAAAATCCCTGTCTTTAAAACATACACCATATCCTCTGCAGGTATTCTCCTGGGCCACCACATTTGGGAACATGCAGCATTCTAAATCATCTGCATTTTAACTAGATAAGTACAAGCTTTCTTGTCATGGAAAACTGGGAGGACAGGGAAGGGAGTGACTATTGTTGTATGAAAAGCAATTTCCTTTGCTGGTAATCTTTTGAACTCCCATTCCTATTATTTGTGATGCTTGCGTTTGAATAAGGTCTTTATCTTTCTCAGTAGAGCTCTTACACAGATGGAATTATTTATTTTCCTATAAAAATGCCCTTTTCCACCAACAGTATCTATAATTCTGCTTGATTTCCTTTCTGGGTTACTTTTGTTAAAAACTCAGAAAATCGGGTACTCCTTCAAGTGTAGAAAGGCAGAAGAAAACATTTCACAAAAATAGCTGATCCCTTTGACAGAGTAGTAAAAATGTCTGCCAGCTTTGTAGTATGATTAAATGGACCTTAAAGAGGCCTATCAGGAAAGGATCCCACACAGTAAGCCCATAGGCTTCTCCAGGCTTAGGGCGAACACAAATAACCATAACTAGTATTAAGGGAATGCAGATAAACAAGAACTCTCATGGACAGAATTGCTCCCAAACTTCAGAGAGACAAGCAAGACTAGGATAACCAGGCACTCTAATTTGTTGGTGCTGTTCAGTGCAGTTGCCCATCCCTCTATGTTTGGCACCACCATATGTGGTTTCTCTTCTACCCATGCCTCCCGCCTTTCTTCTGCCCAACAGCTCAATGGGGGCATCGAACAAGTGGTTCCAATGGTCAGAAACCCAGTGGTCTGAGCTCTGTGCCAGGCACTATGCTGGGACAAGTGATCCTGACTAGGCACATCTCCACTTTGCCCTCAGTGATTCCCTAAATAAAAACCTGGTCCTTTCTTTTATGTAGGTTGTGAGGAAGAAACTATCAGAATTTTATCTGCCCTAGTCTTCACCTCCATACCCTAGAAAAATAGAGGATAGGAACACAAAAGGCTTCACTGATCATTCTCTTTTAAGGAAGTATGAAAATCCTGGGGAAATGAATGAACTCTGTACAGGTGCAGGGAGAATAATGCTGAGAGAACTTGACTGTTTGATTCTAATCTTAGTACTGCCATAAGGATGAAGAGGAGGCAATAGAGGAAAAAACAGAGGGGAAGAAACAAATGAGACTACAAAGAAGACTAAGATAACATAGAAGACAGAGAATTTTATTTTTGGAAAAATATACAGAATTGATATAAGAAAAAAAAAGAAGTACATTAAAAAAAGATAGAAATAAATTTATCTCACTAAAAATAAAACAGAAACACTTTGAAAACATGGAATAAAAGATCTATATCAACTATTCTATGGAAAGAAAGTAAAGTTAAGCAGGGCAGGAAAACACTTCAATACAACATAGTGCATGCCATAAAAATAAAAAGGTTTCACTGCTGGTATTTGACTCATTCACTCTGCAAATTTCACTTGGAAGATACCACTGTATTGAACATTCATAGAGCAAACCAAACCCTTCCCTACAGCAAGCAAGGCAGATAGTACACACAAACCTATCTGAGGTCTGTATGCTCTCTCCAAAGTGAATGTTGTGCTCTACTGACTCTGAGCTAAATTCAGTTAGGTGATAACTGGTGATAACTCACTCAGGTAGTAACTGCTGTCAGGACTCTGGCTTCAGAAATTACACTTAAAACATATTCTAAGGACATTTGAGTTTTAAAATTATATTTCCTAAACTTAACATTTGATTGCTGTTTACATTAAGAGCATACTGATCTCTGAAGACACAAAATTAAAATGTTATAGTACTGCAAAGCAGTATTAATAGAAATTGAAAAACAAGTCCTGCAAGTGTAAAAGCAAAAGTTCATAAGGATACAGATCAGTAGCACAATATTTTGTTTCCTACAAATAGTAGCAGTAGACTGTTAGTATGATGGTAGCTGGTTGGTAACTTTTTTGATTCTGTAACCGAGCTCCAATTCTTTGTTTTGAAGCCAGTAAATTGTGAACAAGTAAAGGTTTATGGCTCAGTGAAAAATCTGATAATCTTCAACTGCAGTGAATCTAGACAATGAGCACAAAGGTGAAGGCCAGGATACTAGCAGTCTGTAACCCTCCTCCTGAGTGACAGAAAGACTTGGATTCACTGGCTTAAAGATATTGAGAATAAAGTGATGGATCCAGACTTACGTCCAATACTGCCTTAATACCCCAAGTGGAGTAGGAAAGTTGCATTTGTCACTTGAGGAATCTACTGTCTTCGTGGGACACTGTTGCCTTGTGAGGAAGACCTATACCATAAAATAGCAGATGAAGAAGGAGGTAGAAGCCAGGGAAAGATTAGTTGAAAAGACAGTGGCATGTGAAAAAAAGATCAGACAGTCCTTTCAATGTTTCCCATATGGAAAGGAAAGAGAGTTAATTATTGTAATTATGCTGTTAACATGAAGCACAAACCACTAACAGATCCATGTGCTTAGGTCCTGCCTAATTGCATATGAGCTCCTCAATCCCAAAATGATCAGGTCGGAGTGTTTAACAGTCTGCTTTCTGAAGTCCATTTCCACGCTACATTTTTCTTGTCTGGGCTAGTCCAGTTCTCCGGGCTAGTTCAGTGGCACACCAATCTTGACACAAGGACTAGATCTAAGAGGGATGGCACATACATAGCATTGAGTTACCAAATTTACACTCCTGGCAACTTTCTGTTGCTCATGATGCTAGAATTTCCTGAGCACTAGAAAGTCCTGTTGTTGAGCATGCACAGAAACATCCCGGTCTGGGACACCTGAGACTGCCCAGGTCCAGAGAGTAGTCAACATTTGGTTTCAGGCAGTTTCAGGTGGCACCTGCAGACCTGGGATCCTCACAAAATCCAGGTTCTTCAAACAGTTTCATTTTTTACTTTTTGGGTGAGTACTCTAACCACTAGTTGACATTATATTTTCTAAGTTACCTTTCTCACACCTGGAAGGAAAGGCTGCAGGCACCAGTAAATGAGGAGAGAGAACTTTACTGCAGGAAATGCTGTGTGATGCCTTACATGAGGGATCAGATTTCAGATATATATACAGGGTTTGCACTTTCTACCAGGTAGTGGGCTCATTATGCTGGTTGCAACATCTAAAAATACAGCAAGACAGTGTCTAACTTGTGACTGTCCATGTTCTTTTTTCTCTTCTGGCTGCATATCCCTTAAGCTGTTCCTCTGGGCCATTAATGATAGTGAAAATTGTGAAACTATGAAGATAATGCATTAAGCCCCTAATTGCTGAGTGAATAAGAAGGGCAAAGATTGCCATACTAGAGGAAGGCTGAAATCCAACTAGTCCTTCTTCCATGACAGCAGCATATTCCTTTATAACCAGATCATGTCTTGGGAGTTACATTCAACAGTTGTGCTATTCTCCTCTCTGGAGATGACCCCAATGCTAGTTACTTCACAACAGCTCATAGCCAGACATGACATCTCATGCAACTGTAAATCACCTTTAGTGTTTGGTACTCAACAGAGGACTGAATATCAGAAGAAATCACTGTTGGCCTATCTTACTTTGAGCCTGCTATAAGGTATAAGACACAGGTCCTAAATCCCAAATACACATTAGAGAAATCCCTTTCCATCATGCTTGCTCTAGTAAACAGCAATGACTTTATTTTAATGAAAGTGAAAATTTCCTGATTTTTAATGTCTGTTTTTAAATTCTGTAAAAATGTCTCCTAAGTTTATTCTGGGGAGAAGAATTAATTTTTGTTCTTTCATTTTTAGCCAATGCCAGTTTTAGGGTAAGAAAAGCAAAATTATCTGGGAATCTGGGGCTTTCTTCAAAGTTACATAATAACCATGAGGTTTATCATTCTGTCACTTAGTTTCCAGACAAAGATGTCATCAGATTTATAAAATTTGTATGGGGAAGGATTTGAGACTAAGCAGCTGTGCTCACCAGGACAGAGCACTGACCTGTCAGAAACTGGGCTCTCACAAATGTGTTTATGTAACTGACATAAATGGGGTTCCTGGCAAGCACCCGTCCTGTTATTCACTCCCTGCCCATGGGATTCACACCTTGAGACTACATAATCATGCAAAAGAATTAGTTGAGATTGATGAGTTCAGTCATGAAAAAAAAAGAAGCTGATTTCTTGTGCTATTCAAAAGAGTGACTGAATTACCAGCAGGTTTTCCCACCAACATTATCCATACAAGGCTTTCACCATGTGTTTTCTTTTAAACCATATCAAGTACATCATAACTCCTCTGTGGTTTCAGTGGACTTCATGTGTTTGCATCACCATGAAAGAAGGAAGAAAAGACTGAATACACACAGGTGTGTAAACACTCAGCTATCACCATGAGTGTGACGTACTTCTCAATCACATACCTATTTTGAACAAAGTGGAACAGGGGAGGGGATTATGACAGACCACTTTTTTCACAGTCTGAAATTCAGAAGGGATGATTGTCTACCCATCCTACATGGGCTCAGTCACAGACATCATTTTCAGAGTCTGAAGACGCAACAGTTCATGAAAGCCAGGCTGTGCTTGATCACTGCAGACACCACTCCAAAATTACCCATGTGGTCCTGATCATTTAGAAAAAGGAAGACTGTAGGGGTTAGCCCCCTCAGACCCTTTGCAACTCCAAAACCTTCATCCCAATAAAGAGGTAGTTATGGCCTATATGGATTTAGCCAATTTAAATGTTTATATCAGTGTCCAAAATTGAGCTATAATAAGACATGCACCAGAGGAAACAGTTTCATGTAGAGGCATGCATACAGGGTCACAAGCAAATCATCCAGAATACTTTTATCCATTGTTGATACAAATAGTTATTTAGTTTAGCCAGAACAAAAGATAATATATGGTTTAGCAAAATGATATTCGCATCTCAAGAAAGACAAAATATTTTTATTCTGCTTCAGAGGAAACTCTAGATCATCACTAGGTAAGTAGGAAATAAAATTTACTCCTGGAAGAAAGATGAAATCTATCCAGAACTGAGAAAGGACTTCAAGGAGGATATTAGCTAACAAGTTCAACTAGTATGGATTCCTCACTAGTTAATGTAATTTGAAACACAAGGCAAGAGCAAAAGAAAGAACTGCTAATGGCCATCTTACCAGAGACAGCTTACAACAATTCAGCTGGATAAGAAAGAAAGAGAGAGAGAAGCACCTTTCTGATTTAGTCTTGCTGTAAGTAAATTAAGTTAGGTTTTCCTTCCATTTCTTCATCTTTTTCAAACATTCATGACTGTTATGTATTTTCAGTGGTGCAAAATATTAACAAAGAAAAAACAAACCTTGGCTTGAGCAAAGAACAATTTTGAGGTAGCTGGATAATGGCAAGGCACATAGCCACTAGGAATATTGCTGGTTCTGCTAATCTATAAAGCTGCTTCCAGGATTCCCTACCAAGTGCCTCAACTTTTCATCATCATTTTCAGCTGAGGAGCATCCATGAAAGCTGGCTAAGCCAAATATAGAGCTAATATGATTATAGAAGGAGAATTATTTTCCTTTCCCTGGAATGGCTCAAGATATGAAGGAGGCATCATACTTGAACCTCAGGGGTGAAAATTTGTATGAAAACACTAAATGAGGCCAAGGTAGAGACACAAGCACTGGCATGCAATGACCCAACCAGCTGACACTAATTCTGGCACCGCCTGAGCCCAGGTCAAGCCTCCAGGCAAAGTCTGGCCATTGTCGAGGGGGAGCCCGAGGCCAGAATACTGTGCGACGTGTTTAGGGGTATTGATGTAGCCTGATGCAGCAGGTTTAAACTCCTGCTGCAAAATCAGCTGGATGAGCCTTTCATTCTAGAGATGACTTTTTTCTGCCCCTTTGAGAATTTGGAAACAGCTACTCTGAGCAGAAACAAATGAGCGTTGTCCTGAAATGCAAGACATATGAACTGTTTTCTATTCATCTGCCAGGTTTAACTAGTGGATTCCTGAGAACACTCCAAATATGTAAATCTAGTAAAATATTTTAGAACTACTTACAGCATCACAATTTTAACAAGAATCTCAGATGTATTTTAGGTTTTCTCTTAGGAGGATTATAAAAACTGGTTTTTTTTTTTTAATATCACTATCTAAGCTTGAATTGCTTTCACAAATCCAAACCTGAATTATTCTGGACAACCAGCAGTTGTGTGCCTGGAGTCTTTTCAAACTACAGTCCACATGGGCCCCATTATCTCTGCACACTGGAGAGAGCAAAGCTTCCCTTACATTTTCACAACATACAGTTTTGCTTCAGACAAACCAAAACTCTTCATACTTTTTTTGTGTATTGTTTAAATATGTTTTCTGTAATGCCACTGTACAACTGCCAAATTGGTAGTGTCAGGCAACCTGCTGAGCTGTATGGATTTGGATCCACAAAACTGTTTCTATGGATCAAACGAAATCTCATGGATAGGGTTAGTCGTCCTCTCTGTTTAAGAAAAAATGTGTAATTTTGGGTTGATTACTGTAATTTAATTCAATGGGCAATGGAGGATGAGGTTATTACGGATTATCTCAGCTCTTTCATAGCAGCTACAGCACAAATGCTTTTGTTCCCTTTTGTTGAAATGCTATTTTGCTGACCCCAAAGACAGGCTTATTTAACATTTGCTGGTATCTGTAACAACTGTAATTTGTGTTTGATGCACAAGGATGGCGTTCACAGTTGTTTTGAAGCAGTGGTGCAGAATCATTCTCTATTACTGGCTGTCAAGAAAATATATGTTATTGTTTTCCTGTACCAGGCTCATTCTTAGTGTCATCTCTAAGTGGCCAAACTGGGCACTGGCTGCAGCCCACAGAGAGTTAATGTAAAAGTATGCTGAAGCTTCTGCAACTTTCAGAATTTTTCTTGCTCTTCCTATTATAATATCACTTCCCTTTTTAAAGGCTCTCATGTCAGCTTTTAGTTCAGCAGATAAGAACTGAACTGCTGATTTCTTCAGGAGAAGTGAACATTAATTTTGACTTCATAGGAAGCAGCTCTTTGGCTACTTTAAAAAATGTTGTGCAAGTAGCAGAGGATCTTCATCTACAGTCTCAAACATCCATCAGCCAAACATCTATCAGGTATTTTCTCATGTGATTATCAGGAAAATTCTCTGGCTGCTCCCAGTATTGCCTGAATAAGGAAAATACTAAAGAGAAAACAGCTGAAAATGATAGGAAGCCAGGAAGAGGTGAAATGAAACAGAAATGCCATTATGCCAGCTTATTTTTCTTAATGTCTAATAAATGTTGGCTTTACCAAGAGCTAATAATGGCTCTCATCTATTTTCTTCATGTGTACATTGGAGCAGTAGAGCAGATCTAAAAAGGTGCTGTATCCAAACAGCATATGTCCATAAAGGTGGAATTGCTCAGTATCTTCTGTTTGTCCAACAACTGCCTAATGTAAATAATCTGTTTGCTGCTGACAGAGCACTAAGACTGGCACTGGCTGGCAGGACAGGGCAAAAGCAATACAATGTGATTAAAATGAGGGTGAGTTGTCCAAATCTTCACATGACAGGAAAAAGCTTTTAGAAGTCAATTTTTAGGATAGACGATTACAGAGACCCATTTGTGGGTTTCTACTCATGAGTTATGCAAAACCATAATTTTGGGAAACAGTAGTGCTAGTGGCCATACTGGCTTGATAAATTTCTCATTCTGTTCCTGGCCACTAATTCTTGGGTTTTCACAAGAATTCTTCAGTTTTCACCAGAGTATTTCTTGGGTGCTAGGCAGTTACTTTTTTCAGCCAGCTCAATGATCTGTTTTAGCCTAATCCTAAAAACAGTGGTGCTTGGTGGGGATATCATGCTGCTAGATCTCCAAATGTTTCTCACTGGCCATGTGAAGAGATGGGCAGAAGTCCTGAAACTGACATTGCTGCCAAAGCTCCCTTAGCAGGAAAATACATCTAAATTTGGGAAATTAAGAAGATATTTCACCTCAAATTCTTTTTTTTTTTTTTTTTTTTTTTTGTTAGCAAGCCTGAGGACAAGACTTGTCAATGACTGTATTTCAGCTCTGGTGAACTGCAAAAAATGCCCTGGCAGGTAGTTTATACTCAGTCTGCTATCTGCAAGTAACCTAGAAGCAAAAATGCAACAATCTGGTTTTAAATGTAGTCATATATTCATGGTGTGTTTCCCTGTTCCTTTAAGGTCGGGTAAGAGTTAAGAGGGATTTCAGAAAACCATCAGAAGGGAAGCACATGAGTTTCCAGGGAGCAGTGACCCAGAGAAGAGCAACAATGCTGCTTCATGTGCCCAGGACCCCGGCATAAGCCACTCTTCCCTCAAATTGTACAAATACTTTTTCCATGCTGTTCTTCCTATGTCAGTGGGATGGGAGTTCCCTGGGTGGATTATGCCAGGAGAGGCTCCTTCACATGTATCAGGTTATGGGAGATGCCAGAAAGATCCTCAAAATAGTAACAGATGATTATCATGCAAATAAACAGTGATATGTGAATGTCATTGTACTGACCTGAATACTCCATCCTGCTACTCTAAATACATCTAATAAGGATTTCTCTCCTTACCCACAGACAGATGATGTGCATCCTGTGTCTGTAAGACATACATATTCTAACATTAATTCTGTGGTAAAGTACCAATTAGCATCAAATATTTAATAACTTTGTCTTTTACAGCTGGCCAATTCAACAATGAAAAGGATGGTAGAAAAATGGGCTTTGTAAGCCAGCCACAATTATTCTGCATAAGAGACCTTTGTGTGGAAACAGGCACATAGTGACTGGCTCATCTTATGCTCAAAACAACCATCTTTTTCCAAAGATATGGGTACTTAACATACAGGCACTACATTCACTTTGTTTTATTGAGACCCCCACTACAGTGTGAACCAAATCCTAAACGACTGGCCCCCAACCTTCTGAGAAATAACAGGAACAAACTCAGAAGCAGTGGCAGAGCCCCTGCTGAAAGTAGCAATGGTGCTGGCAAAGGAGTTGGCTGTATTTAATATTTACTGTAGGTAAACTGAGCAGTGCTCAATTGAAGCCTGTAAAAGAGCAGTGTGCAATGGGGGGGGTGAAATTCTAACATACTTTCTTTCTAAATGTTTGAAATGTAAAGGAGGCACAAGACAAAGCAAAGGATTAAATGCAAGTCAAAAATCTAAAAAGACCCAGCATAAACTTGGCTGTTTAGACCAAACATGAATAGTGTCTGTCTAATCCTGCAAATACCTAAACCCTTGAGTACGCTCTTTCCCTCTAAATATGCTCCAGATTTCTGCTTTTTGGACCTCCCACTCTGAGTATTTACTCCACATCTGTAACTGGCAGGGCTACAGATACAAGGAAAGGAGGGTTTTGGGTCAAGCTCTTGCAACTCATATGAGACCATTTGTTTTGAAAACTAGGATGTTTCAGGAGTTACTTGGACTCACCCATAAAACTAGAGGTCTGAGTTAAATGGCCTCTGAAGCTTAAGGGAATTAAAGTCTCATATCCAGATGTAACCTAACCTTGCTCTGAGATGAACTGCCTCTGTTACTTGTTTTTTTTTCTATCCAGTGACCAAGGCTCACATCTGAAAGCAAGCTATACATCTAGTCCATTATCAAGGATGAGAAGTATTTCTCCCAGTTCCAGCTTCACTGTAAAAGGCAATGATGAGTCTTGTTTACCTCTGTCAGAGAGGTACTTCAGGCACTTGCCCTGATCAGGGACTCTGAACTCTGACCTGAACTCTGCATCTCAGGTGCATGGAGGTAGCTGCCTAATGACCTGGTTCATGCTTTTGCTTTTGCACGTGTACCTCCTGTCCTGCAGGTGATTTCCTCATCAGAGTGTTTCCGTGGCTGAGAGCAGAGTCAGAGAGGGATAGTCAATCCTGTATTTCAGTATGAAGAGCTAAGAACAAGTTTCAGCTTAACTCTCAGAAGAGGTACAGTGTTTCACAGATGATTTAGGGAATGACATATTTCAAGGCTGTTACATACTGAGAGCAGAGAGAGGAGACTGAATATGCAGTGGAAATACAAACACAGACAACATAATGAAGCCCTAGAGTGGGACTGTTTTCCTGCAAAATAATTATAGGGGACACAAGACGGATATGTCATTTAAAATGGGATTTATTATCTTAATCTAACAGCACATTAACTTTGTCAGGCTTCCATATCACGCCTACCTTGTGTCTTGTCAGCCCAGATTGTGGGCAGGACCAGTTTGTGACAGCATTGTTCTGTATTCATCCCTCTTTATACTTGTTTTGGTTTTATTCATTTCTGTCATACCGCTTTCATTCAGTGCCTTTTTTTTTCAAGCTCAAGAATCCCAAACCTAACTAATCTTTTCTTACACAGGAGCAATCTCACGTGTCTGTCCTTCGTATGCTTGTCCTTCTCTGCAGATTTTCTAATTCTAAAACTTCCTTTAAAAGAAAGATGACAGATGCATGTGATATTCAAGTAATGGCAAGACTTATCGGTTTGTACTTTGGCCACTACTGCAATGACACTGCAATTAGACTTTTTTGTTTCTTTCTCCAATCTGATTCTGTAGTTGCATTTGTCTTTTGACTGCTGTTGGGTAATAAGCTCATCCATACAGTTTTCATAATACTGTCCATAGTGGTGACTTCCTGAGTGGTAATAATTCCCTTAGGGCTCATTGCTGTGTGTTTGGTATAGCAGGGGCTATTTTTATCACTCCTTTGCATTTGTCAACTCTGAATTGCATCAGATCTCAGCTCACCCCAGCAGCCTGTGGTGAATTCCTGAAGCACCTTTTGATAACTCTGGTTTTGACTATTCTAGTTCTGTAAGATCAGAAAACATCCCTGTACACTCAGCTCCCAGACCACTAATGAATGTGCTGAACAGCAAAGTCATCCTACCCCCATTGCAAAAAGTCTTATGATTCCTATCTTTTCTTCTCTATCTTTTCACTGATATTAATCCATGCATGAAACTTTGTTCTTATACTATGACAGCTTGTTTTCTGTAAGTCTTTTGTAACAGGCGCTCTCAATCGCTTCCGGAAATTCTGTGTACAATGTATCAAACAGCTCAGTGTTACCAGCATGTTCTCTGACTCTTCTAAAGAGCAAAACAGAGCTGAGGTGTGACAATCTGCTGCAACAAAAAGCTCTTTTTCCCCATTGTATCATTTTTCACCCATATTCCCTAATTCTCCTGAATCTGTTCTTTATCATAGTTTGCATCAGTTTCCTCGATGTAGTCAAGCTTACTGTTGCTCTCTTGACCTCGACACAGTTTGAGTTTTTTTAATGGATGTCATATTTACCAATTGACATTTTTCTGGTACCTTGGATGACCTGAACTATTAGCAAGTCATGGTTAATTGGCAGTTGCATACATGGGATCCCTCAGAACTCCTGGGTGAACACCCTCAGGTCTCATAAATCAGTTCATATTCTTTTCAAAGGCCACTGATAGCTGAACTATTTATGTAACTACAAAAATTCTTAATGCCACTTAGGAGTGTCATAGTATTTGAACAAGGAACACAAGATTTTATTTGTGGAGTAATGGCTGCTACTAAAGCTGCTTTGGCAGAGTGACTGCGTTTATCAGGAGCACTAAAGGACTGACAAGAAATCAGGTGGTATTCCATGGCAGTATACCAGGGAGTGATACAGGTGGGGTACATGCATTGAACACCAAAGGAGAGAAAATCCTGTGGTTTCCTAAAGCACACAGCCACTCACAGCACTTAAAGTCCTATGAGAGATTAACTTCTGAGGAGTTATTTTTAGAATCTAGTAAGAAGGTGCTTAGATTGAGAAGCCTGATATCCTGTTTTTGTTATCTAGCAATAAACCAAGTTTCATTCATCTCCCTCTTATTAGACTTTCATACAAGTGTCTGATAGACTCCCCAGACTGCTCAAACCAATAAGCATTTTACCTACTTAAAATATAATATGTGAACATAGACTGGTGTCCTGGGTTCAGCTGGACACCTGGACTGCTGCAGTTCTGATGCACTCCAGTGTCAAGCATAAATTTAGCCTACAGCTTTATCCAAATAATCGCTGAGAGTTGTCACTGTTGTCCTGCAGCTTTCACTTGGAGGATCCATCAAAGTAAACCTCAAAACCTGTTTTTGCCTGGGCAGGAGAGTCGCCAGAGTCACAGCAGTATTATCACAATTAAAGGAAACAAGGTTACATCTCAGCAGGTTTAAATCTGTGTAAGAAGGGAGAGGATACAAATATCTTAGTTTCTTCTGGACTTTTACAAAAATACCCACAATACATTTTCCTTTTTAATTGATGATGTCTTCTTACACAAATTTTGTCATTTTGTGTGCCCTAGTAAAATGCCACATTCTTATATCATTGTATCTTTTATATTACAGTGAATGAGAGCGACTTTAACTTCTGAAAACTAAAGGACTGTAAATCTCATTTTTACCTTTTTGCCTCTTTGTCAGTGATAAAGGGACTGTTGGTATTTGTACACTAGAAATTCATTAAAAAATGAATTGTTCAGTGAGTCTGTAAGAGTAATACAAATAAATCTGAAAGAGCTACAGATGTGGAGGCAGGTTATTAGACTGACTAATGGAAGCACTCTGCTCTGACAACCATGTAATGGCCTTTCTGCTTCATTTTTCTCTGTTCACAACAGTGACTCTAGATTGATTAAATGTTTTTGCTTAGTGTAAAATTGTTTTTACAAATTCATAGTATCCGAAATAAGGGAAGGTGTGATTTCCAAAGAGCCCTCAGTGTTGGCCACACCCTAGTCTGTGGAAATCGGCCAGATGCCTTGGGGAGGGACATGCTGGCAAACAGGAGCTTACCAAAATGGAGATGTAGGCTGCATACCTCTGGGGAGCCACTAGGGTGTAGGACAAACGGCTGGACCTTTCTCCAGGAACTTGAGTCTACGAGTTGCATTTATTTTCCATATTATGCCTGAATTGTTTCATGCCATGCATAGTAATTTTACGTGATGAACCACAGATGGACAGGTTTCAAATAGCTCAAATAATGCCAGTCTCCAGTGTCTCTCCTAAGGAAACATGAACTGCTCTAGATCTGGCAGTTTTGCAGTCTCTTTAGAAGCAAACTGCAGCCAGGTTATGCGACAGAATCATGAGACTCTCCAGTTAAAGAGGAGGAGGAGATAAAAAGCTCCTGCAAATTACTTTTCTCAGATCTCATTTCTTGTGAAATGGAAGCAGCAGTGGCTGCTGTTTCCATACCAAGTGATTCCAGCCAGGAGCAGGAAGCACATCTCAGCAGCATCCCCGTTCAAGATCACAGAAGAAAAAGGGTTTGCATATAAATACTCCAGAACTCAGTTTTCCTTTCTGGCTCCTGAGTGTTTCCTGACTCTCAGACTCAAACTCATGGAAATTAAAGCAGTCACATGATGGTGATATACTGGTATGTCATAAGTAGAGGAAGACTGAGAGGGCAAGAAAGCCCTTACTCTTTCTAGCAGAGCAAGAAAATGTGAGGTGCAACACGGGTTTTGAAGGACTATATGGCTGTAAAGAGATAGGTATGTAAATTATTCTGTCACTGTGAACCGTAAACAAAGGGGTATTGGGTTGCAAGTTCAGAGATTTCAACATGACTTGTCTAATTGTGAAAACTATTAAAATATTTACAGGGCTTTTTTTAATAAAAAGAAAACAGCATAGTTAAAACATTTAAAGTTAAAGGTATAAAATAGTTTCTTTTAAATGCATTTTTAATACCTTTTCACTTTCTACTTAACAACAGAAACCCATTGAGTGACAATCTCTTGTACCCTGAAATGATCTTTAGCTACCCTCTGTCCAGGAAAACTTTATTAATTTGATTGTGCTGTGGAAATTGTTTCTACTTTAGGAATCAAGTCTGTTTCCTGTAAGACGAAACAAACAGACAAAAAGTGAGAAAGGAGAAAGAAGGGAGAGAACAGAGAACAGAGGGAAAGGAGAAGAGAAAGGAGGAAACAACATCACAGCAAAATCTGCAGTTCTGAGATGGTGCAGACCTGCTCATTTCTGCAGAGAAGGCCAGTGGCATCATCATCTAATCAGCAGCCTCAGAACCCGACATATTTGTACACAGGTCAGGTTAGGCCAGAGTTTTTTAGTGTCTCTGGTCCCAGGTTCAGAGATGTGTTGAAAAAGATGCAGCTTTGAGCAGCCAAACCAAGCTTGCTACACAGAAGGAAAAAAAAAAAAAAAAAGGGAGAGATAAGAAAAAAGGAAATTATATAGGGAAACAAAAGGACACAGCAGGGAGAAAGGGATAACAGGAATCCAAGTCTCATATCTAGAATTTCACTGAAGCCAGGATGGATGGTGACGGACTCAGCTTGCTCTTTCTCTGGATTGAGTTTGCCAAGGCATTTCTGATCAGATAAAGTCAAATAATGTCAAATATTTTACTTCTTTCCAGGGTTGTGGGATATGTGAGGATCCGTAGTAGTGAAATTAGCTTCTTTCAGGCAAAGTTATATTTGTAACTTTTCCCTTTTCCTCTTCCCCTTTCCCTTCATTCAGCTTTACAGAATGAAGCTTTGCCCAGTTTGATTTACCAAACAAAGGACAAGATTTACCATCCAGACTGTTCTTGCTGGACATGACTACATGGGCTGCAAGACTAACAAATAAGCCATGCAGAGCTCTTGCTCTCTGGAGGTGCAACAAGCATTACCCAGTGCAGTAAACCAGTAATTCAATAGAACAGTCAAACACAGAGTGCTGTGATGTCAAAATAACCCTATTTGTTAAGCTAATACATGATAAAGCGAAACTACCACTGTTACCACTTTTTTCAGTTAATGCTAGGCAAGGTCCTCAATTCAAATATTTAGAGCTCTCTCCCCACACTATTGAGGTCCATTTGGCAACTCTGAGCACCAGAGTTATTAAACCTCTCTTCAGACTTGAACAAACAACAGCTGAAGGGGTTTTCAAGATACAACCACTAGTAAAAGACCTGTTTCTACCTGGGATCTAACAGAATTTGCTGTGATTTTACCTATCTACTAAAACTGCCTTCTCAGGAGTCAAAATTTTATCTGTGTAAGTGAGTGACTTCTGCTGCCACAGGAGACTTTTCATCATGTTTCACAATGCTTCATCATGTTTCACACTACAACCAAATGTGAAAAAAAGAAACATTTCATCCTTTGTGTCATAAACACAGGAACTAATCAGAAAGTTCGTACTCTAGAGAGAGGGAAAGTAACATACACACTATCTACAAAGGTTTCTTTAATTGCACAGATCACCAAGCTCTGCGTACTGTCCCATTCTCACACAGACAATACTAAGTATTGTGATAACTCTTCCAGACAGTGCAAAGAGGAAAGAGGTGACCAGTCTAATCTGCCTCAACTGGAGTACCCTATGAAAGTCCATCCACAAAATCCATCAGGATCCATAATTTAGAGACTACCTGTAATACCTCAGTACAGATAAACAGCCACCATTTAGCTGCATGACATCATTTTAAAGATGAAAGAACAGGCAAGAAGAAAACAGTCATATTTACCTTCCTCACCCTTCTGTCAACATCAAGTTTTGTCAATGCCATGGTTGAAGATGAACAAGATCTATGGTACCACTTATTCTGTCTGGTCCACAAGATACTCTGTCCCAGGAGACCAGAGTAGATAGATGCTGGCTGCTGGGTGCTGAAAGTTGAAAATACTGTCAGAGTGAATGCAGCACATGCCCTGGCTATATTTAAGTCTATGTTGTGAAGGTGAATTCCGACACTGCATGAACTCATGCTCTTATGAGTAGGCTTCAGTATGGCATTGATGGACTGGAGAAATTAAGATGAAGACCTGCACCACTTTACTATGTGCTATAAATGAGGCTTTTCATCTCTTACCTCAAGAACACATCTCTGTAAAGTAGGCTGCTTTGCATAAATGCAGTCACTACCATAAAACATTGTCAAAGAAGGGAGCATAAATATATCACAGCACTTTTACTTGCAGCCAGCTGAAGTGATTTGGTAAGGTGAACAAAAAGAAGCAAATGAGGTTTTAATGAGTGATACATCTCCTGCTTTTGAGAGGAAATTTTTGCCTGGGAAAAGTAAAACTAATACCACCACAGAGGGAAGAAAACCACAGCCCTCAGCTCTCTTGAGTGAAATCTCTGCTGACTCAATAAATGAGCAGATGATACTGTCATGCAGACAGCTTAAGAGTGGAAGAGAAGTACAAAACTTATCCTGCTCCAAACTCATGTTAAAAAAGCAGGCAACAGTCAGGCGGAGAAACTGAAATTGACCTGACTCAAATGATGCAAGACTTTGAAAAACAATCCTTGTCTTATTTGAGCAGTTTCACAATACAGTGCCTGAAATAAATTGCCTAGTTAAGAGAAGAAACAGAGAAGAGCTGAAAGAGGGGAACTGCTTTAATGGAGAATTAAATCTCTGAGCTAGATTTGCGATGGATTAATTTCTTTGTTTAAAACAGGGGAGTCTCTGTAAAGTCAAATGTGACAGCTTACAAAACAAGGTAGCTCAGAAAACAGGGTAACTTAGAAAATGGAGGGGTTTCCATCCACAAGCTTCAAGAAAATAATAAAAAGAAGATAGTTTTTGTACTTCATTTACACAAAAACTTTTTTAAATGTATAAAATAACCATACTATATAGAAAATCTTTGGAGCAAGAACACCAGAAACAAAAGTTCCAACAGACACAAACAAAATTACCACGTTAAATAAAGAGCATTGCAGAATTATTGAAGAAACGGCCTTATTATGTGACAACTGTTAGGCTAAATATCCCAGCTGGTCCATGTGCTTTGGGAATGTAAGGCAGCACCCTTATCTTCATCAAATAAGAACGGATTAGCCATTGCCAAGTACTTGCAGAGTAGTTTGTGGAGGAAGATCTTGGTTTCCTAAACATCTTGTTTCCTTGTCCTTCATGGAGATATCATCAAGGGACAATGTTACAATAAATTTCAGGCTCCTTCTAACTCTGGTTTGTTTTTCCTTGGGGAGAAATTAGGAAGCAAGAAGTTCAGTTTCTGTATAAAACATAATCTAAGTGTTGCAAATTGCATTTTCCAGCAAGAAGACAGTGGATAAATTGAAATGTCTTTTGGGTATGTGTCATTATGAGCATCAAGAATTTGAAAGCCTGAACTGTAAAATATAAAGTTGATAATACTACAGTTGTAAGAAAATGGTCAAGTATATTTTGTTTGACAGTGTCTGGCTGATCAAAACCAAATCACTGCATTTGGTGAGTTATCTTCATATTTACGGTTTTTTCACCTGAAGTGCACTAGTGGCCCCTCCAGTATTTGAGAACAGTTCCTAGCTTAAGTGGACAACTGAAAGCACTTATTAATGAATGGGTTGTATCTCCTGGAGTTGTTATGGCAAATCTGCAGCTTCAAGACCTCTGCATGCTTGAACTTGATACAAATTTTACCTACAAATTTCTGTTAGCCTGCACGAGGATTCCTGTTGCTTTCTGGCACTAACTTTTAGCATTAAGAACTTATTCCCAAGGTCCACTGGGTCAGAAAAACAGGTTGCTCTCACTTGACTTTCTAACCAGTTCTTAAATTCCGATTGGTGTTTTATGGTCTTGTTTTTCAGAAGTCATTTTGATTTTTCCTTTTCTCCTGGCTCTTCAACCCAGAAATTCCACTGTTTTAAACCATTACAAATGCGTTTATATCTTTCTACAGCACAGGACTTCACCTGTTTGATTGAGTAAACAGACACAAGGATTTCATTATCGGGTCTTAGTGCTTTACTTTCTCCACAGTAGCTCTGTTTACTGCTGATATTCAAATCTCAGGAGATGGATTATATGAAAATGTCTCACACCAGCAAGGCTGAACATTGTCCAGGACAGCTGGACGCCAAGTGACCAGATCAGAGCAGTACCTCCAACTGCCTTCAGGACACTCAGGAGTCCTGAACAAATGTTCATTGTTTTTACATAAGTTTCTGCAAAGAGGAGAAAGGGGGTAGGGGATAATAATATTTTTTATAGCTTTTTACTTACTCTTTAGTGATTAATTAACAAAAAAAAAAAACCAACAAAGACTCAGGGGCATTTCCATGAATTTATGACACCCAGCATTTCCCTTGCAGCATGAGGCATGTCTTCTAAGATCATCTGGACATGTTAGCTCCTGCCATTTTAGAGTTTCAAGGCTCTGTTCTCTCTTTGTCTCTGGTTCACACTGTAGTCAGATGAATACTGAAATGCCTTACTTTAATTCTAGCTGATGAAGCTGACATAGAGTAAATTTAATGTGAAATTTAATTGCCTGTGAAATACAGGAGGTCAGTTTAGACGATCTAATGGTCCCTTCTGGCCTTAAACACAATATCAGTTAAACAAGCCATTAAAATGTTGCTGTGTCTAATAATCATGAAGATAGAGCTTTTATAAATGCCCCCTTTATAGTCTGCGTACAAGCTCTAATTAGATATTTTAATAATAGTCCTAAATGTAAGTGGTTTGTATAACAGAGTTTAACAGTTACTTGCTAATAAGGCATAGTGTACTCCTGGTGTCAGAGCTGCACTGAAAGCATAGTAATGTTTCTGTGTGATACTGTTTAAAAACTTTCCTAACAAAATATAGTTAGAAGATAAGTGTAAATCACAAGAGATGGTCTTTTACCTGACATGTTTTTATTCAGAGCAATACAGTCTGGCAGTGAGCAATTCACAGTCCCGTTCACCTAGTACAAAAGTGTGACTAGTGTGAAGGCACTGCATTGTCAGGTTGAGCTACAGAGAGTCAAAAACAGGGCAATTCAAGTGAGGAAATCCACTTTGTTTTTTTGCAGTAAAGCTCATCCTAACCATGCTAAACCCTGGCATATAGAAGAACAGATCCTATGTACTCAGCTTGGATGTCAGGCTGCCCAGCTAAGTGGATGCTCCCTGTGGCTTTGTGCTAAGCACAGCAGCTCTCCAGCCTTGAGGCTAGCTGATGTAGAAGGGCTCAGATCCATAAAACTAAACTCTTCCACACTCCAAAGCCAAGAGGCCACAGCCCTCAGAGCAGCATAATGCTTCCCAGTGCACACAAAATTAAATATTCTACCCAGGCATTATCTTGGTGAGCAGCAGCTGTTCCCCACCAAATCTGAACTGAGAACTGTATTAAGAAACTAATTGTAGGGATGATTGCACAGACCCATGTCCCCTGCTCTATTTAGTTTTAAAAATACATATTTTTTAAACTTTAATGTAATTTACATTAATGTATTTGTAGCTTAACAAGTGCCTGGAGGAAGAAGGATAAAGGAGGAAGAATAGCTTACAATGTCAGCAGAGAATAACAATTTCTTGATGCATTGCCTTATCTGTTGGCCTTTTTATCACAAGTTTATGATCTTTGCATTTACAACCTTAGATTAAACCTGGGGAATGCAGCTTCATTTGAAAGAAGTTTTGTTCGACCCAGGTAAGGATGACACTCAGCACTCCCTTGTGGGCTCTGAAGAAGCCGTATCTACTGGGGTTCTCAGCAGGGTAAGATGAGTGCATGAGTAAGATGGATATGTTTTTTAACTGCAGTATGTTAAACTTGTTTCTGCAGAATACTTTTGCATCAGCTGCTAAATGAAGTAATTTTGATTAGTGTGGGACTTTGGACAGAGGTTTCTGTAGAGAGAAAACACAAATACCTGAACTTGGCCACTCTACAGGTTCACTTGTGTGCCAAGGAGGGTGCAGCTACAGCTCAGGGTTCTTCTCTGGCAAGCTAGTGCCTGCTTTGGATAATGCTGACATACTCATAACTGGAATAAGGCAGTCTTTGCCTTTTGCAGTGTCTGCCTCGTGTGTGTCTTGTGGAACAGAAATGATGCTCATTCATTTCTGACGCAGTCAGGCAGCAATATTTAGCTAATGAGATATTTCCCTCACTGAAGTAAACCTAGAAGTAAATTAAGTAGTACATAAGTGTAGACCCAGGCATTTTGACTCCCAGTTGCCTGCACTTTTAGATCATTAGAAGTCCCTAATACCTACTGTCGTGCAATAACCAGAGTCAACCAATTTGTTCCTAACAGCTTACTGGATCTATTTTTCCTGTTCACAAAATATCTGCAAAAACATGCAATACATAATAATTTATGACCAGTCTAGATGGCAACTCTACGCTGGCAGTTTCCTTTTCAAATAGCTTAAGTTAGGTAAGATGAATAATCCATTCCCACCCTGAATTATTTCTGTGAGCTATTTCTAGCCTCTGTAAGATACCATATGATTATTTATCATATAGGACCCTATGCATGGGGTGGGCTGCCCTGTATCCTAAAGAAGTACTCTGGGGGGGGATGGGGATGGGGACACAGGCCTCGACTGCTTCCAACCTGGCACCACTCACTGGGAGTGAGTGCATAAGCTGTCTGGCTGGGTTTAAACCATGACACACATATAAATATTCTGAAATATATTTCTGAAGTCCTTTTTTTTTGTATCTGTAGTAATAATGGCACCAGCTCATTAAATGGAAAGAATGCATTACCCATATTCTCCTTAGTATTCATAAAAAGATTTACACCTATCACCATTAGAAGGTACTTTTCAAATGATACAAAAAACATTTTTAATATTAATTTTTATGATTAATTTTTTCCATGAAGAACAGTCCTTGAAAAACAAATTCCTCTCCGTTTAAAGTAGTAGTTAATTCACTGACTTTTTCCACAGGTTAACTAAATTAATTGTTCTCCCTATAGCAATGCTTTGTATTTATTTTGTCCAGTATTTTAATCCAGTTTTCATTATATATGAACCTGTAGCTACAGTCCTGTGGGAAAATAAGCTATTCCTACCACTGTGTCTGCATATCTTATAAAGAAGAAATTTTAATATTCTGTTCTAATGCCCCTGTTAGTAAATTTTCATATTTCAGCTTCAAATTTTTCTGTTAAAAGGGGAGGCTTAAACCAAATGAAATTAAAGGAAAACATAAAACAGCAAGGTATATCTAGCTCAGCGATGAATTATAATACAGTATTTTAAAAGCCTATATTCATTTCTGAGGAACTGAGAATTTGTGGTTTTTCAAACAGATTATGGTAATATAGGGCTACATAGAATCATAGAATAGTTATGGTTGGAAAGGACCTTAAGATCATGAAGTTCCAACCCCCCTGTCATGAACAGGGACACCTCACACTAAACCATATCACCCAAGGCCTTGTCCAACCTGGCCTTGAACACTGCCAGGGATGGAGCATTCACAACCTCCCTGGGCAACCCATTCCAGTGCCTCACCACCCTAACAGGAAAGAATTTCTTCCTCATATCCAATCTAAACATCCCCTGTTTAAGTCTGAATCCGTTACCCCTTGTCCTATCACTACAGTCCCTGATGAAGAGTCCTTCCCCAGCATCCCTGTAGCCCCCTACATAACGAAAATAAGCACTATTTTCCTTTCAAAAGTTTTTTTTTAATTTATCTTTGCAGCTCAAAAGCCCTTTTTTTTTTTTTTTTTTACTTTGGAAATAATTTATTATAGAAATCCCGCAGGCAATAACAGAAATTGGCAACTGGTACCTTTTAGCTAAAACACGCACCATGAAATGTGGGTTCCTGCAACTGCTTGTATCCATACATCTGACACAAGGTTTGTGATGCTGTATTAGTGCTAGTGCTGAGAAGCATAAGGGTTTCTTGACATTTAATAAACACAGAAATAGGTTTTAAAGTCATGAGGCATAAGTTGCAAACATTTTCTCACTGCAAGTGTGGAACTTGCTTTAAATTCCAGATGTGATTTTACATTAATGTCTCTTGAGAAAGCAACCTTTCAAAATCATCCTTGAAAATGTAGTTATGGTTGTCATACCCCAAGGTAAATAACAGATTTGCTGGCTGTATCATCTTGGAGAACAAATTTTATTTGTCTGTGCTATGAGAGGTCCCAGTCCTTACATTATTTAGAGAATTCTTTCAAATGAAGATAACTCCTATAATAACCGTATGGTTGCAAGGATGTGGATAGAGCATGAGGAGAAGTGGGAGCACTAAAACCTAACAGCACTGGAAAGTAACATGGAGAGGTGTCTTGTACTTTTCAGCTGGAAGGGAACAGATTTTCTCCTGTAAGGAAAAACATGGTATCCTCTTATCGCTTTGGAGTATCTTAATTATTCTCAGAGTGTGAGATGCCAGAGGTTTCCATCCCACAGCACTCACTGTTCTATAAGAACAATGTGGGAAACAGGTTTCTCACTGCCAGATTCTCCATTTGCTCAAATACCTTCCCTGGACATGCAAACTCTTTTCAAAGGAAAATACTTCTCAAATGCTACATTCTTAAAAAAAGAAAAAAAAAAATTTTTTTTATAAATACTGAAGTCAATTTCTGATAAAAAAATGTGACTACCCCGTGTCTCAGCCACTGATTGATCTTTTGTTGCTGGTGGGAATTAAGGGGTAAATACAAAGTACTCTGGAATAAACATCAGAAAGCTAAGGAAAAGCAACTGACATTACTCACTAGGCACTTGTCTGTGGCTTAAAAGTCAAGATTTAACATTTCCTCACCCTCAAGATCACGAAAGCCAGTTTGTGGTCCAGGAGCCAAATACAACCCATCTGTTCTTTTAACCAAACACTTTCAAAACCTCAGGTTATAAGTGGCATTGAAATTACTTGTTCTCTATGTTCTACAGAGGTGGTTGAGAGTTTACAACAAGCTTTTCTCCTACCATAAGGAAATATCTTCTTGGATCTCAGCCATTGCCTTTGAGCAGCTACCCCATAAGCCATAAAATCTAATCGAGTGAAAAGGTGGCCACTCATTTCAAACTAAGCTTTTCATGTGAAAAATAGACCTTTGAGCCAACAACTGATGAGTGGTAATGGTGCTGTAACTCAACATTTACCATGCTCCAAAGCTCTGTATGAATTTTGCTCCCAAAGGGCAGCAGACTTAGAAACCCTCTTTTAGCAAATTGGACTTTCAGAGCAGGCAGGCATAATTTTTTAAGTCACTTCTACCATTCACTGACATTCCACTCAAACCAATAGGTGGCCCTTTACCTAAAGTCACCATTTTATGTGTATTTTAGATTGTAGTGACTGTGTGATTGATTGGCTTCTACAAGCATACTGATGGCTTTGCCATTAGGTGAGGTAGGACACTAACCTTCTCAAACCCATGTGAAAATAAGCTCAGAGGAGGGTATGTTAACCCTCCTTTAACCCACAAGCAGTTAAAGTGTATATTACAAAGTAATTCTTCCCTGAAGCTTTTATGAAAGAGCAGCTGCCACAGGGCAGCTTTGCACGTCCAGAGAAAGATGTAATGTATTGGAGAGAAAAGATCAGGGCTCACTGGAGAGCAAACAGCCCCTCAGTTAGACAGCAGAGTTGCTGCTAAGGTGAATTATTGCAAAAAATCCCATTGTAAGCATTGTCCTAATGTTGTAGGTTCAATGACTCTTTTCCAGGAATCAATTATGTCAAGCCAATCTGTTACGCTAAAGATTGTCCTCCAAGTTGCAGAACACACATTGGGACAGCAAAAGGCAATATTCCTGCTCTTTGATGGAGGCTATTTGTGTCCAGTTTTCTCCAAGATCATAGATATCATGATTTGGTTTCATAAAACAATATTCTATAGTAAAATTGGAATGGTAGCTGAAAATTAAGAGACAAGCAGTTTCCTCCCAAACCTCCCAGAAATAAGGTGCAGGTGGTAAGGAACAATAAAACCCGCAGGTTCTTCCCTTAGAAGTCTGCAAGTTAAAAGGTGATACTTAAGAAAATATAACAAGGGACAAAAGAAAGAGAAGCAGAAGAAGGAGGGAAATCATAATAAAACCAAACAGGTGCTCAGAATAAGTGAATGTTGTGCATAGCGCTGTGTAGTTTACTGTACTTTGCTTTCATGCAAACAACTGGTGGTGTGAAGGATATGACAATAGTCAATGCTGTCAGCTGCCTTGCACAAATAAGCTGAGTGAAGTTCAGCTTGCTTGCATGACAGATTTCTTATCAGTGAGTTGCACCAAACTTCAGTCTTGCTTTTTTGTCACTTATTAACACCATTAAATACCAGTTCAGCATGGCTATGTCATCTGCTTGGTTAGTTACCTGAACCTATCATTCTCATGATAAAGGATCTGCCAAAGACAGAAGAAAGGGCTCATTTTGCTCCTATTCTAATTTTAAGCACAACAACAAAACCTTGGTAAACAAGCTCATTAGGAACCTGACTGCCCACAGGGGAAAGTCTCCACCTGAATTTAATAAAAATAGACAATGCAGTTCAGATTGTTATGTTTCAAATTTTAATGTAAAGTTTAAAGCAATGGGTGTTTTTCTTTTCCCTTTGAAGGACGCACTCCAATTTATTACAATAAAACAGAGGCAGCTGTACAAATGTGAACAATTTTAGAGTCACAGCATGTCATTTTGTTGTTTAAAGTGTTCTGGCCAACATGAATAAAGGTGGGTGGTGATGTTAGGAAAAAAAGAGTAAGGCTCAAATTGCACAGATCTCAAATATGGACTTTATAAAATAAAAACATTTCATTTGAGTGACTGTGAATTAGATTTCTAAATAATAGCATTCTCCAGGGTAATCGCGTTACTATAATGTAGTGTGTTCTTTCAAAAATAGCAGCAATGGTCACTCATAATAGACAACTATTTTATTGAGCTGTGTCAAACACTAACAGAGGAAATAAAAATGGAAAGCCTTCACTTTCACATCATGTGTTTTGAGATTTCAGATGCCTTTTTCAGCCATCTTAACTTTCTTGCAGAATCTACTGTTAGCAAAGCTTTCATATTTAAAACCTGCTTAATATAAGGAATGCACAGGAGCTCAAAACTCCCTGTGTCATGCTGATGTGAGGAATAGCAATGGACTAAGGAAAAGGGTCAAGAGTTTTCATCAAACTATGTACTGATTGTCTTAACTTAGTATAGGGAACAAGTATGCTCTTGTTCTTGCTAGTCTTGTAGTTAAACTATAACCCAGAATAGAATAGGCAGCTGAAACACGTTGTTTAAAATCAGGGACCCTTTTCCCTCAACAGGATGAATGCCTGACAAGAACCTGTTTCAGCGAGTCTCTAAAAGACTTGCAATCACCAGCTGGGGAAACTGTGCCAAGGGTGAAAAGTGCATAGTGAGGAAGACCTCTTACTTCATCCAGAAGACCCTGGCCTGAGCCCACCAGATGGCAGTGTGCAGGAATAGAGGGGAGGGGAATGGTATTAATGAGTTCTTGGAATTAATTGTAATAATCTCCTCCTATGTTTGTGAAATCTAATGAATATGTGTGTTTGTGTGTAATAAATATCTAGCTTGTTGAGCTCTCTGTGTGCGAGTTAGGAGGAGCGATCCCCCTCGCAGCCGGCACAGCAATAAACATACCTGCTTTATAACTCTGTGACTTATGAAGTTCTGTTCCATAAATCAATGCTACCAGTCTTGCAAACAGTGCTCACATTCAGAAAATCTCCAATATTTGAATATTTTCCTAAGGAAATTAAAACTGAATAATGTGCTTCCAACTCTTACGTGCAGCAATGTAACAGATTTCTTAGAATCTCAGATTCTCATTCTTTACAGCATCCTAAACGTTCACATGCACATTTCAAAGCAATATAAATACTTAAAGAAATTACTGGTTTGGGGTGTTTTTTTTCCTTTTTCTTTTTTTTTAAAAAAGAAAACAAATAACTGATCAGCAGGGTTTTCGAGTTTCCTCTCTATACCATGATAATTAAACATTTTAAATAATTTCTGTGTTTCTGAAGATTAAGGTCAGAGATTATTGGGTCACAAAGTCTAGCCTTCTATTATCTTGAAAGACATTACATTTCACTCACATTCCCACAAATCAAACCCTGGAACATTTAGCCATTTAAACCCTATACTCCAATTTCTTTGAGCCTGTGGAGATGTACAGATACCCAACAACTCAGTGCTTCTCATCTGGGGAGTTAGCTCCCACTGTCAGCTCTCATTAAAGCTCTTCCTTACTTCTCATTCAATTCTGTCTGACTTTCACTTCCAACCACTGGTTGCCACTAAGCCTTTCATCAGACAGCTAAAGAAGCCATTAATGTCCAGATGTTCTTCTTCAGTGATGTTGCTCCTTAATCGCTTCTTCAATAACAGGAAAAGAATGAGGGAAAGCTCTTCTTCAGTGTATGGATTACATATGTGGCTCTTTTCCAGATGATGTCCAGTTCTGCAATTGTCAGTACATCTCACCAGTACACTCATCTATTCACAGAAAAATCCCAATGGGTTGCTGTGGAACTAAAACTGTCTGTGAAGAGTCTGTTTCTCCCTCTTGAGCATTAAGGGAGCTCTGAGTGGTTAGATGAGATGTCTAACGTCAAAAGTAGGTGTCTGTGAAATGGTTCCCATCCGTCTAACTGCTAAAATGTGCAGAGAAACCCCTGACTTCTGCAGCACCATGTCAAAGAACAGCAGAAATGTTGGGTTTGGGTCAGATGATTTAAGCAAGTTGATTAAAATATTGCTTCCTTTTGTATTGTGGACATTTTTAACTTAGTTAAATATGTCACTAAAATATGTTGATATGGATTTTACAATGCCACCTATTTTTTCTGTCAAATTTTAGGTTTACTTATTTCAGTTTCAGATTGCTTCTGAAAGGTCATATCAGAAGATAGTTTCATCTAGCAATAGTTAAAGGATGATTAGATGTTTGCACTGGAAAATCAACAGATACATTGCATGGTAATGCAGTTACAAATACGGACACCTAGAGGACTGAATTTTGGAATTTACTTCCCATGACAGTGTTAAGTGGAGCAACTTGAGTTTTAGAGCAATTTTTATCCAGCTATTTTACAAACATAACAAGGCAACTCTGCTTTGGCAATCTCTGGAGTCCATGTTAGTTCTGTAATGCACTGTGAAAGGAGAGTAATGTAATTTTTATTTTTTTAAATGAAAATATAGAATTGACAGCACCATTTTGCTTGAGGGTGTAAATTTGACAGCAAATCCCCTGGCTGTGAGGCCTTGCTTGTAATAAGTCACCTCCTGACAACCTCTAAATCACAGACTGACATGAATATGAATAAATTACATTGAATGTTTCTGTCCTGAAGGTGTGTGCATTTTGCCTTTACTTCTTTCAGTATCCCTTCCATCTTTTACTTCCTTTCTCTTCTGTCATCTTCAACTTTTTTTAAGTCTTTTTCTTTGTTTCTTTGCAGAAAAACCTGCAGTTCTCAGAAAGGAAGAGCAGTTTAGCAGTTGCTTTTTTTTTTTTATTATATGTTTATATTATATGCTTTTGGGTCTCCAGAAAGATTTAAGACATGACTAACTACTTTGCCTAATTAAGTTCTAACTTATTTTGTTTTGTTTCCCCTCTGGTCACTCCCTTCTGTTTCTTTTTTATCACACTCTTTCTAATGCTTCTGGTTATAATTATGTCTCCTACCATTTCTTTCCCAGAATAAGTCTTTACTTTTATTATTATGAGCTATCTGCTCTTCTTTTCTACTGTGTCTTTTAATTTACTCTCCCTTTTCAGGCTTTTTTTTTTTTTCTGTTGCCTTAGAGGTTCTGCATTCTGCCTCAGCTGTAATGGCAAGACTTGAATCCTGGTCTTAGATGTTTGGCTCTGAAATCCTCTGGGATGGGAATGCCTCCTGTCTAGAAGCTAGTTTAAGCAGTCCCAAAACTCTGTTCAGCTTAACTCACACAGAAAATCAGTGTGAATGATAAAGTCATGGCCAAGGAATTCTTGCCTAGGCTTTGGGACTCTGAAGGCACACACACCACCACCACTGCCCCAGCACCCCTTTCCTTCTCAACCCCCTCCCTGTTCCAAAAATTGCTAGTCAATTTTCTGTAACGCAGGCAGAGAATTCTGTACTGCTCTACTTCCTAACTTCCATAAATACTTCATTATTCCTCAATCTTACCAATTTAACATTTTCAATGGGAAAAAAATATTGTTGATCAGTTACAAAAGTTTTGTGCCAAAAGATATGTTGTATTTTCTCACTTCCCTTTTTCTTATGAGAGAGCAGCAGCCTAATTCATCAGGCTGGTAAACTGAAACAGTAGCATAAGGTGCAATTGTAGATGTTTCTCAGTACTTTTAAACCCATGTCTCTTTGCTTTTAGCAGTTTTCAGTAGTTCTGGTCAAGATTTTTTCAGAGATTTGGGTTTTTTTGCCAGTGGAGGACACATAATTTAAATAAATTTATGGTTTCACAAAAGGATTCTGTCACTTTTAATCATACTAATTCATGCAGTTTAGCTGTAAAGTCTCTCTTGATACAAAAGAACTTCCTTCTGACATTAATTTAAAGCAATAGAAAATAAAAATTAAATATTGAAACTATTCCTATTGAAATTATTTGAAAAAAAACCTAGATAATTTCCATTGAACTGCTCAGACTTTATTTTTATTGTGATTTGTGGCAGGAAAATTTACAAAATATTGAAAATGCCATAAGTGGCAGATTCATCTTCTGCTCTTTTAATGAGTTTGTTATATATTGTATTACAGAGAAAATTTTGGTTTTGTAACTGTACAGATGCATTTGGTACCATTTGATTCTACACCATGGTAATGCATACTAATTCACTTTCCCCATTTGTCATCCTCATAATCATTGGCTTTACATTTATCCTGTTTTTTCGCACAAAAGTAATTTAATACTTTAATAATGGAATAAATTATACACTCGAGCTCCAGTTCTAAATGCTATTTCATTACTAATTTATAATTTTGTTTTCCACATAAGAGCCACCATATAACCCTCTTACTACAGTAAATCATTTTGCAACTTTACTCAGTATTTGATGATTGATTCTAGAGCTCATATGCAACTCATAATGAATATACCTCAGCCAGGTGTTTCAGGTTTCATTTGCTGAGCCAGTAAAAGCTCACAAATTAACTTATATTTTAAAAGATAATTTCTGAAATAGATTTATTAATATTTTGTGTTTATAACTAAAACAACCTGCCACAAATTGAAAAGAGAGTAGATGGATAAGTGGTATCAGCATTCCTATTCCTTATACACAAATTGTGTTATCAACTACTTAAAATATAGAAGGGTTTTCACAATGACAGTATATCTGATTTATTTAACCACATACTGTGTTTAAGATGTTTCTAATTGCACCATATTCTATATGGGGACTATCTATACATTTTCCTTTTCCAGCTGTTTCTATTCTTATATCCCAGTCAACATCTCTGAAGCCAGTGAAATTCCCTCCTGAAACATCTAGCTTTTCCTTTTTGAACAGCACCTCTTACATGACTTGTTTTTGGCTGTCTCTAGGAGCAACAACGCATTCAAGGCCAGTGCACAGGCATCTATAGGGAATGTAGGTATCTGGATTCTATCATGATTACACACAAAACTCCTGGAGACTGCTTTGGTACCCACACAGCTGGACATCCTGGCCAGGCCAAGGTAATGGATCTGCCTGAGAACTGTCACATTAACACAGCTGGGATTGCTGACTCTCATCAGTGGAGCAGAAGGACTATGGCTAATGGAGATCAGTAAAGCAGCTCAGCTAGACAATACAGTCAAGGACTCTTTCCAAGAACTTGTTTCTGCTCCACCCTGGACTGTAGCCAGGCTATACTTTGCTTCTGGCATCCCTCTCACAAGCCCTATGAATCTTGCATGTTGCCTGGCTTCAGAGAGTCACCTCATCAGAAAGGTCTTCCCTAGCAAAGATGGTGTGGAAGGGGTGACCCTTCCAGATGTGCAGCTGGTGGAAAGGGTATGCTTACTTCTGGAGGTACTGCATCACCAAATGTCCCCTTAATCCTTTCAACACCACAGTAGAGATCAGGTTCCCAACCTCCCTTGGCATACCTCTGCAGGCACTAACACCTCTTCTGGGGATCTGAGAAAAACTGCAGGACAAAGTGGAGTATCCACATGATCATATAATTGTAGAACGGTTTGGGTTGGAAGTGACCTTTAAAGATCACCTAGTCCAAGCCCCCTTCCATGGGCAGAGATACCTTCTACTAGACCAGGTTGCTCAAAGCTCCATCCAACCTGACCTTGCACACTTCCAGGGATGTGGGAAACAACTTCTCTGACCTGCTCCAGTGTCTCGCCACTTTCATCATAAAAAAATTCTTCCCTATATGCAATCTAAATGTACCTTCCCTGAGTTTAAAACCATTGCCCCTTTCTTATCACTACAGGCTTTGGTAAAATGCCTCTCTGTCTTTCTTATAAGCCTCCTTTAGATACTGAAAGGCCACAAGTTATCTTAAATGCCTCAGAGATTACCAGAGCAGGACAGAACTGTTCTCTAATATTTAGGTACCAAGACAGGATTTATCTACCTAATGTAGATGTTTTCCACATAAACATTGCTGTCCGTTGATAGCCAACAAAAAAAAATAGCACCTTCCAGAGAACAGCTGTGCCCTGTCTCCCAGCCTGTCACATTTTCAACTCTCACCATTGCTGTTTCTTTTTCCTACTTTTGTCATGTCCATTTGACAGATCTGGGGTAGGCCAATTTTCTACTGGCTCTCAAGAGAAGGCAGTAGTTGTATATCCTTTTGTGCTCCATCATACATTTATAACAGCACGGTGAAGAGTTTAATAAATGAAAAAAAAATCTGGGGCCTCTTTCTGAAGAATAAAATGCTTCAAGGACTGGCCTAGCAAGGTATTCCTGGAAAAGGGATGGAGAAGGAAGAAAGGTGGGACTGCTCTGTGTCTCTCTCCCCTCTGTGCAGACCCATTGCTTACCCTTTAGGCAACTGCATTGAACCAAACCTTCTCTCATCAAACCAGGTGAAGAAAATTCATGGATGAAGTTTCTGAAATGAGGGATTGTCATCAGGGTTCCTGTGCCTCTATCCCTAAGTTCAAGTGGATATTTAGTGTTAATATTTTTGGTCATAGAACCATACAGAAAAAGGACAAGAGCATCTACAGTTCTGGAGAAGTACCACTTTTATAAGTGCATTTATACCCAAATAATCTACAATTTTAAAAATACTATTAATCTTCACCAGTAAACCCCACAACTTAGAATAATAGAATCATAGAATGGTTAGGGTTGGAAAGGACCTTAAGATCATCTAGTTTCAACCCCACTGACATTGGCAGGGACACCTCATATTAGGCCATGTCACCCAAGTCTCTGTCCAGCCTGGCCTTGAACACTGCCAGGGATGGAGCATATGCCGCTTTGGGCAATCTGTTCCAGTGCCTCACCAGCCTCACTTGCACAATCCACAATCAGAAATTATGGCTCCTTTCAGCCTGTTATTTTGCTACTGTTATTTCTCATTTCCTGCTTAACAACCTGGACATGACATCCTTCCTGTTGTGATTTTAAATTACAGAACCATGTGCCTTTTTGTTTCAAAATCGACAGGGAGAAAGGGGGGAAGTGGATTACCTCTTTTACCTCCTGCTCAAATTTCTTATTACCCACCACCTTACCTCATTAAAATTTTACCCCATTGTCTCTTTTCTCTAATATATAACTCAATTGTGCACATTCATTTAATGCTGTTATAACCAAAGCAATATGGCAGTGTTTGCACAGTGTTTGTTTTGATTGCTAGCAGCCATATTTAGGGTTAGGTTTTTTTCCATCCTATAAATGCAGTCCTGATTTCTATCATTTCTGCTCCTGCAAATATAAAAATTATTAACTTCAAGAAAAAAATACTTATCTGTCAATGCGGATGGCAGCAGCCCTATGCCAGCAATTCTGAGTACAGTTATGAATATGTATTGCTGTTGTCCTCTGTTAGTGAAAGCATGAGCACTGGGCTCTGCAGAATGAATATTTCCTAAACAGTGCTATACTCTATGCACCCAGTAATAGTATTGTGATTTGCACATTTACTTTTTTTCCTTAGAATGAAAACGTATCACTTTCTTATAGGCATGAAGTTGGCAATGGACCATTTGTACATTACTTGAAGTTATTACCTGTATTTCTTAGGGCATAAAAAATATTTCATGATAAAGAAGATGTCTATCTATTAAATGGGAGACACTATGCCTGAGAAGTACAAATTCCTCAGCCTCTTCTGGGATTTTATTTCGTATATGCTTGAAAAGACCAAAAGTAATAAGAAGAACTAGAAATAGAGATACGAAGCAGAGAAGAAAAATATTTTAGCCATATATACAAGAGTATTCAGTACCAATTTACATGTATCATGTTCTATATTCTTACAATGAGAGATTAAATGAGTAATTTTTGAGTAAGAAATGGCTTTTCTAGGTGAAACATACTGTAATTAACAGAAGCCTAAAAATGTATGTATCACATAAACCAATCAGCAACACTGGTTTATTTACACCAGCAGAACATTTTTCCTTCGTTATTCCAGTTCACCATTTCTGATTATACATTTTCTTTTCTGTTTTTCAAAGTACCTATTGAAGTTTGAAGGTCAGAGAACGCTGGACTAATGTACAGTGACTTCAGTATACTTTCTTCTGACCTTTGGCTAACTGATGAGTATTTTAAGTAGCTACACTTTTTAAGTCGTTCACATGCCATTTATTCAGGAAAGAATTGCTCCCAATGTTCAGCATTTCTGTATTTCAGGCTGTCAGTACTTCAGCTGTCATTATGGCTCTAGTTCACTGATCAAACAAACAGACTTGGATGAGATCTGGGGCATCAGCTGCTCTTGACTGGTTCAGCTTATAAATTCTCATGATCATAGGCTTTAACCTTAGTTCAGCAATGTCCTCAATTTCCTAGCGTCTGTTCTGTAACTTCAGGCTTGCTGACCTGCCTCAGTGACAAATGTCTCCATTACAACAGATTCATTTTATTTTCTCAGTCTCACTCCACATGTTTAGAAAGGTCTTAGAGATTTAGGAACTAATAGAGCTAGGCAAATACAGAGAGAAATGTCAGTGAATTATTGGTTCAGTATTTTTTAATGAACTCTCTTCATCTGTGTCCAACAATAGTCCAATGCATGGGTTTCAGAGCTGGCACAGCTAAAGAATCAGCAACTTTTAAATGAGCATTGGAGTCTAACATCAAGATTCACTTTACATAAAATACTTGCACCAGAAATCAGATTTTAAGAGCTCTAAGAATTTAATAGGAAATTGGAGCACTCCTGCTAGTGTGAATAAGTTAAGGAAACATTGCAGCTGTATTTTAGTCAGGTGTTAGTCACCACTTTCAATATAAGAATAACTGCCTAAAACTTGGCAATATATGCTGAGCTAATGGCCTGTTCTGGCCTTACAAATGCTGCGATCACTCTGGCACTGCCCATGGCAGGTTTTATTTCTTTTCCTGTCAGTCCCCTGCGAACAGCAGGCTCAGCCAGATCAGAAGACCCAGTGCTGACTGGTACCATGCCCTCTGCATGCCAACAGCACAATGGCCAGTGTGGTGGTATCCTACTTCACTCCAAAGCTGCTTGCAAAAGATGCTTTGCAGACTGAGCGTGAAACTGTATGAAAATGGTGAATGGGTCCCTCCTTCACCCTTCAGTGATGGCAGAAACATGCTGGCTCTGCATGTCAGTTGGCTACACAAACACACCTACTTCTCATTTCCATTTCTGCTTAAGCCACAGCAAGCAGCAGTACAGGATGCATGTTTTCACAGCAAACATTTCACTTGGTTTAAAATCTGCAGGCTACTCAAAAGCCATGTGGCAGCTTTAGAGGTCTGTCAGTTTTCTGCAAAAAGATTTATTTATATCCAAATCAGAATCAGCTGTGTTTCAAGTAAGCACTGTAGTCATATGATCTGTAAAGGCATCTTGTTTAAAGATTTTGTAAGTAGTTCATTATCTATGAATGGGCTATGGGCTATTTTCCAATTAATCTATCCAGTTTATTCAGGCCTGCATACTAACAATAATAGATCAAAAGAACGTGTATTATTCTTGCTTCAAGTGTTTCTGGGTTGCGCTGGTAATTTCCTCTCCTCTAGAGCTGCTTATTTCTTTCCTCTTTTTTCACTTCTGGCTTGCCCCAAAACAGTAGTTCGATTAGGGTGTCTGAGGACCTGAGTTCCCCCGCAAACCATTTGCAGTGCTACACTGAAAAGGTTTTTCTTCTCCAAACCAGAAACATTCTCTGTGGCTATAGAAAGATTAAAGGAAATCTGAGAAGTAATGGAACATGGTGAGAATCTCAAATTCTAAAAGCAATTAAATAAAGCACCTCTTTATGGGCAACCTTGATCAATATCAGAAAGAAAAAGAAATCAACATTTGTAGCTTTTGCAAATAGCTTTTCACTAGTAGCCCAGTAACCCTTTTCTTCTCAAAAAGTAGTGTATCAGATGTAAATCCAAACCTCAAGAAAATATGCACTTAAGATGCCAAAACCTGCCACTGTGTAAATAAAATATAAGCAACAGTGTGATTAATTTGTAGTTAATAAAACATACATTAAAAAAATAAAATTGCATACAGCAAACAAATAACATAAGTATCTGCTTTAAAAATCACCAAGTTTACACAGAAGGAATTCTGCACTGGTTTACTAATGCCCAGCATAAAAATGTCACCCTCTCTTATCTACTTATGGCTAGACATCCAGTGTTTCATCATGTTTTAAATGCATTTCCTCTAGTCCATCTCAATCATTTACAGGAATAAGTCACAGTGCTTTGACATAAATACCTTCCTAGGGCTACACCTGTAAAAAACGGTTTTGAATTATTCTGCTGGTAAGTAGTGGCAAACAAAGTAAGTGAAATAAATGGCAGTGGTATGCTGTTTTCTTCAAATCGAGAAAATTTCCTCAGAACACTTATTTTTGTTTCATTTTTTGCCCAGTTAGCTGTCAGACAGGCAATCTGCGTTGTGTTAGAAACACAGGAGGTTTTTCAGCTACTCTTACAAAGCATGGAAAAATGGTTTTCACACCAAAAATTGTATAATCAAACTTCAGATAATTTTACTATGTCTGAGTGATAGGCTGAAACATTAAAATAGGCACTCAAATACAATATCCTGCATTTGCAATGTGCTGTCTGAATGGATTGAGGAAGCTTTTCTCTTCCACTTTTCTCCTCATCATTTTCCATATAGGCAAAGAGGTTTTAGTCAGAAAGATCTTTGGAGGAATATTGTAGTAAGACCACAGGCATTCCTGTGAGCATGAATATTTACTAGTTTTGACCATTTATCATTAATTAATCATTTCAGATACTTGCACAAAATAAGAGCTGAGTCTCACATAGCGCTCTGTGTAATTGCCAAATACTGAGATGTCAGTATTTAAGACTACAGACACACAGAGCTACTGCCAAATCTGTGCATTCCTAGAATTGCCACAACAGGACGATTTCTCGGTTTATTGGCAGAACTACTGTATATTTAAAAAGGATTCACATTCAACCACATTTGATTTTTTTCTTAAAAATAAGCAACTATTTGTTTGATTCAATAAATAGAATGGGATTCAAACTGAGAGTAAGACATCTAAACCTGTATGCCTACATGTAGGGATCCAAGTATATCCATATGAGCTCCTGCTAAAGTCTGTGAACTTCAAGTCATTGCCATCAACCATGTATAGAGATTGTAAAGTTATTTAACTAACTAGCTGCTATGTAAGAGTCAGTAGCTAAATATAGGTGTTTATTGTACTTTCAGACCCTGTGAATTACCTTTCTTGTCTTCAGTTGCTGCCATTAAAGGGTGGAGGTCTACTGTGCCTGCCGTATCTGCCTACCCTGGTCAGATCTCCAGGGCATCTCAAGCACCAAAAGCAGCCTGTGTTCAGGAAACCAAATCCCACCCTTAGTGACTGCTCTTGGGTGAGAATAACAGCTCTCCAAGGACTGACTGTATTGACTGTGACACGAAATGCCTCTTGTAGAAACTGTATTTGGATATGTTCTTTCTGAACTGAATCCCACTCGCAGTCTTCCCTTTGTTCTGAAACAAAATGCTTCATTTCAAGAAAGACTAAGGAAATGAAAGGCAGTATCCTCAGCAGTGACAAAAAAAAAAGCTCTTTTTTACAGTGTTTTTGGACTTACAGTATTACAGATTTGTTTTCTTCTGCTGCTTTTGAGGACTGGAATGCATATTTCTCATTTGCAGATGTAATGTATTTCGAAAAACTCTCCCTCTTTTCAACTACCAGTTCCAGTAGTTGTAAATCAAACCTGGAAATCCATCATCATCCAGGAGTGTCTAAAACAATAGACAAGAGTGTCATTTAATGTGCTTTTATATTCTTTGTGAATCTGTAAGCAGTTTATGCCCATAAGAGTAAATTTAATATGAAAGATTTATGCTGAGGTCTCACAAAATGAAGCTTCCAAGGTGTTTTAATATATTCACACCCTACAGCTCTCTTCTACCTGGTGCTCTGTGCCATTGCTCTTCTATGGGGTCAGAATAGCTGCTTGTGTGGCTGCACTGAGAAATGACTCAGGGAACTACCCATCTCAAAAATAAGCCAGTCATTAAAGAAACTCATTAAAGAAAAGACGGTTATTTCAAATCCAGATCAATGGATCCAGTTTGCAATATAGCCATCAGAAGCAGAGCTAAAAGAGGGTGCATAGGGATAAAGATGGGGAGAAGTTCTGAGAGGATGATGACAGATGGCAGAATAGTGCAAGGATACTGCAAAGGGGTGTTGCAAGGCTCAGCTTTGTTATGCGAAACCACAGTCTGAAGTAAATTCTTTTCTAAATAGGCTGCAGTCTGGTGACTAGTACATGCACCTGACAGCTAAGATACTCTCACTGAGCTCTACTCTCCAATTTCAATCACGAAAGGTTCTGCCCTCTCAGGCAAACCCTTTAATGGAGTGAAATTACATGGGGAGCATGCTGCATTTGCAGAGATTTCTGGGTCTGAGGCATCTCAAAGATTGCTGGAATTACTGAGCTCCTCTTCTAAGGCAGTCAATAGCTTGCTTCTCTGCAGGAGATAAAAAGCCAAAATGTGCACAGCTTGGGTACACAGAGTAATTTTAAAACCCTGGAGGAAGGCCAGGCTGGGCAGGCCCACACCTCAGTGTGTCAGCCTGGACTTGTGCCTTGATGACTCAGCTCTGGGGCAAATGTGATGGTGCTAGGTGAGATGGAGGGGGACCCTTCCTTACACAAGATCTCTCTTGTCTCTGTTGAGGACTGCACCCAGGCTGAATGCTGGTCTGCATGCACAGTGATAGCTTCTGAGACCAGTCACCTAACTACCCAGACACTCAGCGAAGCCCTGCTCTCTCAACCTGAAGAACACCTCCAGGAAGTATAAATGGATTTAAAAATATATATATACAGTATACATTTCATTCCTAGCCACCCAATAACTCCACACCTGCTTGCTCAAACAAGAAGCCACAAGGATCCCAGCTTTAGGGTTTGCTTGGTCTTGGTGGGGCTCAGGGCATCACTGATGAGCAACGTGGCCACACCTCAAGCTGCAGACTTTGCTCATACATGCTCTCCTCTGCTAAGCTGATGCTGTTACATGAGGTATATTTGACAGTTCCAGGAAAAAAAGGCAGATTTGCCTTCAAAATCATCATCTGTTCCTAATTTCCTCATCGATTAAAGAACAGCTCACAGGCTCAGAAGGGAACAATAGACTCTCTCTGAGGCAATAACTTTATGACATGCTGTACCCATTCAACTACTTGCTTTGCTATCATGGTGTGCATTTTATCTTGCCATGAGCTGGAAGCCTTAATTACGATCTTGTGTCTTCCATTGTTTGAGGCAAATGACTAAGTGACTTATAAAGACAATTAGATTTGGATCTGTTTTAACTAATCTCTTTCCAAGCACGATATCTTATTAAGCACACCATGTCTTTTTCAAGAGGGATAAAAGGGGTGGGGAGGGGACAGTTACTTTTGAGATGGTATTTCAGGGATTGAAAAGCTGGGAAATTAATTGTGATTGCTCAATTTCTGTGGTTGTCACTAGCTACATTGTCTGTTCCTCCCAAACTAAAATACTTCCAGTTAAAGCTAGAGTTTCAAGAATCACAGAAAATAGACGAGAAGGGTAACTCCAAGACACTGTTTTGTGAAACTACATTTAGCAGCTGCTTTGCAGGAGCTGGACAAGATCAAGTTCTGTGGTGGTTTGCTCTGATAAGGAAGTTCTTGTATTTGGGAGAAAGGAGGGTGCCTGGTCATTTTCATTTTGAGTTTGCCTTATTGGCTTTAAGATCTCATGACCCATCTATCTGACCTATCTATCTGTATAAGTGGGACACTTATATGCTTCCACATCAGAACACCTTTCAATTGAAGAGATCATTAACCAATCCACTGAAATGGAATAATACCCTTAAAACCAAGAAAAAACATCTGATTTTAATTCCTCATTCTTTTGAATACTTGTTCATTTTTCTTAACTCACATCTCAGTACTGCATTTCTTGACCCCTTCATGGTCTTTGTGGACAATTATTTTTTTGTCATAGCCCAGGAGACTAACCTTAGCTGCATGACCAATGATAACAATTAAGGTCATTCATAATAGTTAAGCATAGCAGTTAAGTCTGTATGCAACGTAAAGCATACATGTCCATCAACACATTCTAAATCAGTTTTGTGGTCTAACAAAGCAAAAAATCATTACAAAAAAATAAGATTTGTGTATAGCAATGGGACCAGCTCTTTTGTCTTGTCCTTTCAATCTGTGTTCACACCTAGCATGAAGAGCATTTTAGATATGATCAGAAGTTTGTATAAGAGAGTCTGGAGCTACGTTTTGCAAATAAATAATTTAGCATAAATAAATTGTATAAACAGACAATGAAGAAAAACCTTTGTTTGCTTTGTGCATGATGATAGTTAGATACTAATACATTACTTAGCGCTGAGACTTCTAAGAATGAGCCATACACAACACAGCTACGAGGGCATTTGTCAGAGCACAATATGATGTGCTAAATCAGAATTAACTGCTACCCTGAAATAAATGGAGCGCTCTTGCCTCAATTAGAGAAAACCAAAGGGAAACACAACAACAATCTTCAAAACATTTCAAAGCTTCCTACTAGAAGGAAGAGAATAAAATATTCTTCAGATCAACTGGTGAAAGGATTAAGCACAATAGCAGGTTTACACTGGAAATTCAGGAGATGGGACAAGAGTAATTTCTTAGCAGCACAGGTGGCTCATCCCTGGAATAGGTCACGTGGGGAGATGACAAGCAGGTTTTGACTGTTGTTTTATTAGTTTGGACAAATTTCTGCCAGAACTGGTTCAGACACGATAGTTTCTGCTGGAAGTTACAGGGGATAACTGGGGAGACATCCCAGGTGGGAAGAACTCAGCCAAGCCCTGCACCAGGGTCAAACTGATGTGAAAATTATTGCCATCCTCCTCCTCCTCCCAGCAGTGCTGAGGCAATTCCCATGTCCCAGGCAGGAGTAGCAAGCGATGCATAAGCAAAGGTGTCCCCTGTCTGTAAACCACTCTGAAGGACTCTGTTGTCCATCAAGTGGGCTTGACAAATGTTGCTCAGATAGATTCAGGTGCTGAAATTTGAAATAACTCCCTCCCTCCCTTCCCAAAACTAACATATACTTAATGAATTATGAAAAGAAGCAAAAATCAATTTTCCTTGCTAGCTACACTGATGCACTAAATTATTTCTTTTTTTTTTTAAATTGTTTATAATTAGTCTTCCTTATTTATGCCCGTCTACTCTGCTCCCATGAGACCTCACTTGTAGTATTGTGCACAGTGCTGGTGTCCTCAACACAGAAAGGACATGGAACTGTTGGAACAAGTCCAGAGGAGAGCAATGAGGACGATCAGAGGACTGGAGCAACTCGTGCTTGAAGATAGGCTGAGAAAGTTGAGGCTGTTCAGCCTGGAGAAGCGAAGGCTGCGTGGAGACCTCATAGCAGCCTTCCAGTATCTGAAGGGGGCCTATAGGGATGCTGGGGAGGGACTCTCCATTGGAGACTGTAGTGACAGGACAAGGGGTAATGGGTTAAAACTTAAACAGGGAAAGTTTAGATTGGATATAAGGAGGAAATTCTTTCCTGTTAGGGTGGTGAGGCACTGCAACGGGTTGCCCAGGGAGGTTGTGAATGCTCCATCCCTGGCAGTGTTCAAGGCCAGGTTGGACAGAGGCTTGGGTGACATGGTTAGTGTGAGGTGTCCCTGCCCATGGCAGGGGCGTTGGAACCTGATGATCTTAAGGCCTTTTCCAACCCTAACTATTCTATGATTGTATGATTAATCTAAAGATGGCATGTCTGGTTATCTTAGTGTTATTAAGTTACAATAACAAGAGCTGAAACCCTGACAGCATATCTTTTTTCAAGTACCATCTCCAAGATGGAGGTACATATAATCATCTAAAAGTCAGAAGAAATTTCCATGTCAGATTAGAACTGGGTTACCATGTGTTAGCTAACTTAGTTCTTCACACAGCAAAACATCAAAGTATTATTGGTAAATGTCTCTAGGAGTGCAGTTTTCAAAATACCTTATAGCCAGTGACTTTTATATAACACAAAATAATAGTTTGGATGCTTCTCTGAATCTCACTAAACACCAGCCTGGATCTTAGACTATCTTTGCAGATTTTGCCTACATTCTGAGGGCCCACAGCATCCATTTCCCGCACTCAAATAATTTATGAAAATTGTATTTTTTTATCTTTACTTATACCTCCAATGCTTGGAGATGTGTAAATGTTTTCTAACTTTAAAAGGCATGTTTGCAACTGAAATTTATAGAAAACTTAGGTTATTTTAAATGTATATATAACATACCGTGACATGACATCACCTCATGACGTGCCATGTCATCTCATGACATAACATGACATCTCATGACATGACATGACATGACATAACGTAATGTAACATAACACAGTCTGGAAATTTATGTCCTACAAAAACTTGTGGTATGAAACTGTGTATTAAAGAAAATGTTTAATAGAGCCAATTTTCATTTCCAGTTAAGTAACCAATAATGCACTTTAATCTTAGGAAAATCAGCATTTGCTTTATACCACTTTGATCACATATTTTTATCAATTCCTTTTATAGATGCAGGTGAACAGCTTCAGAATGAGAACCCTTGTGAATTTTAAAATGATTTCATGAAAGACCTTTCCTTGTAACAAAAAGTGTTTAAGATTCTAGGCTGGATCTCTTGCTTTGCCAAATTTTCCAGCAACTTAGAAAGACATTTCAAACACTCAAAAAAAGGAAAAATGTTCTCATAAATACAGGTTTTGAGTGATTCTATAAAACAAGGAGTTTGGATACTCTTCCTACCTGCAACTGCCTGAGGACATCTCACCCGCCAAGTTATGCTTTGCAGCACTTTAAGCTGAAATTAAAAATATTTTGCAGTTTTCTGTGGTGGGTTGACCTCGGCTGGCCACCAGATACCCAGCCATCAGGTACGCAGCCGTCAGGTACCCAGCCATCAGGTACAAGCCACTCTATCACTTCCCATTCTCAGTGGGACAGGGGCAAAAAATAAGATGAAAAACTCACAGGTCAAGGTAGAGGCAATTTAATAAAAGAAAATCAAAGACCACATGTGGAAGCAAAGGAAAACAAAAATATTTATTCTGTACTTCCCATTAGCAGGAGATGCCTAGACACTTCCCAGGAAGTAGAACCCAGTATCACAGTGGTTGTGTCAGATGACAAATATCTTAATAATGAATGTCCCCCTCCTCCTATCTCTTACCTTTTCCTGCTGAGCACATGACACAGTATGGAGTATCTATCTCTTTAGCCATTCTGGGTCAGCTGTCCTGGCTGTGACCCCTCTCAACTGCTTGCCCACCCTCAGACCACCAGCCCTTGGGGTGGGCTTGGGGAAACATCCTTGATGCTGTGGGAGAATTGCTCAGCAGAGGCCAAAGCATTGCTGTTTTATCAACTCCTTTATAGCTACAAATACAAAGCTATGAAGGCTGCTCAGGGAAAGGTTAATTCCACCCCAGCCAGACCAAATACATACATTCAAAATATTCACAGGAATTCCCTCTTAAAAAATGTCTAGAATTTCATGTATGGCTAAAGCACACGACTACTGAAACATTATTTACTTAGTCCCTCAAATACAGCAAGTGGCTACTCCAAATTAGGAACTTAATATTTTCTTCATTCTTCTGTTGTTGTTATTTTAATTCAGTATTTATATAAATACCTTATTATAATTTAGTCTTTTTCTCCTCAACTTTATAGAGAGAGACCAGACTTCAGCCTTGGTATATCTAGAAGGGATTGTACATGCCCACTGTTATCTATACCCTTCTGCTCCAGAGCAGTGCATTTAGAAATTTCCCAAATGAACAGCTAATCCTAGGTAGAAATAAGATCATCCAAGAGTTCAGTGGGCTCAAGTTCTACAGGGGCTATCTAATGAAATAAAAAATGCCCAACAACACAGAGCACCAGCATCCTTACCTAGATGCTAAGAATGTGAAGTAAAATGCTATGAAGCTGTATATTAACAGAACCATGAGGTAAATTTCCCTTTCTGCACTGGTCAATACTAGTCAGAAGGAAAACTTGTCTCAACAACAGTAAACTTTTCCCACAGGATGAAAAAAAAAAAAAGCCTTGGAGCAGCTTTAGAAGGAGGTTACTTCAGGTCTTTGCTTTTTGACTGGAATGTGGGCTGGTGTAAATTTGTCTCTTTTCTTTGCAAAAAGAATGTTCTAGGGCTGGCAGAGATATGAGCAGATCTTTCTTGTTTAAGGATCTTTAACCCTCAGAGAATAAAATTGTTATAATTCACCTGCTTTACTTCAGTCATTTTTAGCTGATCTGAGGTGTATAGTCCTTTTCTGCCTATCAAGCTTTTCTGTTCAATGAAAGCAGCAAAGCATACTTTTTGCAGCCTGCTTTCTCGGTGTGAACTTGAATGAGGTGCTGGCATCAGAACTGCCTAAACACGGTGAATAGGTTGCATTTTATATGTATCTAATTACCCAAACCCATTAACTCCACAGAATGAGTTCCTTGCCAGTTTGTCAGCCCCCAAAGTGATGCACTTGCCATGAAGCAAAATCAAGGCTCCTGGACCTGAGCTTGCCCCTATCTCAGTCCAGAAATGCCAAATGCTCTGCTTTCTGAGCAACTGTAGGCATTCAATATATTGAAAGACTATAGAAATGAACGCTATGAGGAGCTACTCCTGCATCTCTGACAACCTCTGCTACTGATGTGTCAGCAGCAGCTAAAGAGGAAGACTAAGAGGATTGCAGTTTCAAGTGAATTGCTCTAAGGAGTCTGAAAAATGCAAAAGACTTTAATTCCCCAGTTTCTTCTGAAAAACTTTCCTTTTTTGTGTGAAAACATCAGGTGATATTATAAATGGTGCTGTTCAACAGACCATTTCTGCAAGCTGAAGCATGCCACCAGGGCTTTATATGAAAATAGGCTGAGTGCAGTTTTGCCCTTGCAGTTTATGGAAAATGTAAATGGCCCTTTTCTTAAAAAAAAAAAAAAGGAAGAAAAAGAAAAAAAAAAAAAAAAGACCCCTTCAGATGCTATTACAGACAGAAACAAGTTCCTAGATACAAGCCTTGTCATTTTTCTTTCCAATGAAATATGTCAGGGCACAGTGCAGGTCAGGTGTTTGTTGCTCTGTTTAAAAGTGTCTCCTTCCCCCTGGAAACAGGGCTGGCCCTGGCTAAGGCATCCCTACAGCACCTTCTGGGAACCTTGGTTTCAAGGTCTTCAAAGAAAGGGGCTGCCTTTGGTCACACTGCCTCCAAGCTGGTATCTGAACCTCCAGGAGTGGGGATGCTCTTGGGTCCGTGATGCTGTGCTTCAAATGCACCACCAAGAAGGAGGTCTTTCCTACTCGCAGAACATATAAGCCAAAACTCAACTTCTGCTGGCCACCCCTTTCTTAGCTGTTCACTGTTGCATTTCATAGCTACTCATCTGTTAATCTAAATACTATATTTCTTCTACACTTTGTCTTGGCAACTGTCATCCCAGTGAACAGTGTCTACCTTTCAGGAGCAGATAAGTTTTTTCATCATTCTAATTGCTGTCTTAGGTCCTGCTCCTGAAAGGAACCTTAAGCAGGCCCAGGCTCTTAATTTTCTGGGAGGACAGGCACTGCGTTGGAAATACCTCAACAGAGGGCTTATTATACAAGTCACAAATGCAGCCATCATTCTCCCGGAGGATGTGAAGTACAAGACAGCTCTCCAGATCAAGGCAAACTGCTCCAAGCACATTAAGGATAGTGGGCAGCATTTTCAAAAATGCCTGTAGAAGTCTTCACTAATGAGGAGTAAGGAAAGAAGCCATAGCAGGACTCTGAACTGCAGCAGTTCCTTCACACCAGCTTCTCACGTGCAAGTTTTACTTCATGCTCAGAATGCTGTGGTCTGGTTTAAGCCACTTCCAAAATAGCTTTTAAAAAACAAGTATTCAGGAGGATACTGTCTTCAGCCTCGAGATGAAAATATGTATGAAAATTTTGTCAGCATGTGACTGAGGACAATATTGTGCTCAGAGAACAGTGAGTGTTCAGCAAAGCATTGAGGTTTGACACAAAGCGACTTCAGTCACAGAGCAACTGCTCAGTTTGATTCAATTGCAAATGTCCTGGCAAATAGCAGGATGCTAAATGTGGACCTATGAACCGTTCAGTTCTTTGTAAATGGTCCATTTACTGCAATAAAGAAATGAGGGTCAACAGGGGACGGCTGGTATTTATTTATTTCATTTTTAATAAAGTCAATTCATTCAGGTGACATATCCAACCAACCACAGAATCATATCAACTTCTTAGGTTGTCCTCCATTTTTCCTATTAACATCTTTTTATATTTTGTTTTACATATAACTATAAAACCCTCACAAGGGAATATTTTTCTCTAAGTCTAGATATTATCTATAGTAATAAAGTTCCAGTCCTGTCTCAGGAGCTAGGATAATACAACTAACTATAATAATAACAGGCCAAATTCTTGCTTCTTTAGCTTCATTGATTTAGAAGTGTTGAGCTGCAGATAATCTGGGATAATAATTCCTTTCAAGTGTTAACAGATAAAAACACTAGACAAAAAGCTGCTACAGTAGCAGCAGATTCATTATCACCACATACAGGACTAAAACTCCTATTTATGTCAGCACAGAGTGATCCACCTTGAATCCTCATTAGGCTAGCTGTTTTTTGGAAACCAGCCATAAATTTTTGATAACGTGGTACATTTTGAGATAACCCAAGCAGAAGAAGCTCAGTAGAGCTCCATGAAAAGTAATCAGAACATATGGGAGAAAGGTCACTGATCTTTACCTCAGGCATATTTATGTTGGGAGTAGGGTTGGTTTTATTTGGGCTTTAGGAACTGGTGTAGTAAACCGCAGGAATTGAGGTAATATGTGATTTAGGTCTGATCAAATTCTGTCTTTGCATGCAATCTATCCAGTTCAATTTTCCACTGTTTTTATGGCGGAATTTATCCAAAAATACATCACATGATCAGCCTCACCACATGTCATTTCATATTACACTTAAGTTGAATTTGGCATATGATTTTGTCAGTGTTGCCTTTGTCTTCTGCTTACTTTCCTCGTGTAATGAGGAAACGTATGCTCTGATACCAGATGTGGGTTGTCCTTTCTAACCCTCTGCACAAAATTCCAGGCTGAGGAGCATTTAGTGGATGTGCTTCACTTTGCAGGTGATGACTCAATGTGAAGACGCAGGCTGCTTCTGGAGGAGCTGTCAAAAATGCTTTTGCTATCATAGATGCCTATAAAATGAGAGTTCACGTCACATTGTTTCATCTGACCCAAAATCATTACACCTGGATATATTTTCCAGGCAAACTTGAAGAGATTTTTTACACAGCTAAGCACAGCTACAGTTATGTACATTTCTGTACCAGTATTGAGAGTATTTACACAAATATTTTGTATGGGAAACCTGAGTTGTAAAAAGGTCTTTTTGCAGGGCTAATTTCACCCTGCCACAAACCCACTGACTAAAGCGTGTTTGTGCCAAAGATAATTATGTATGGGTTTTTTACTTTAAATTAAATACAGATGATAATTACAATGAATCAGTGCAAAATGGCTGCATAATTTGAAAATGTAATTAAGTGAAAAGTGTATCAGCTTTCAAAAAAACCCAAACTGTTTAGATAGCTCTAAATGTGCTACTGTGGCTTAGATTATTGCATTCCTGTGACCACGACTGATACTAAGGGCCATATTTTAATCACATTCTAATGATTCATCACTGAGGATATTCTGGTGACTTGATATTCTGGCAGATGTAGTGGATTTACAGAAAAATGTCATTTGGGGGAAAAGCCTTCAATAAATATGAATAAAACTGCAAAAAAGCTTCAGAAAGATAGATGTCTGTTATCATTCTTATGTGTGCTTTGCTATGCAATTGCTTTTTCACCAGCATCACAAGTTTAAACCTGAAAATATAGGATTCTGTTTCACATAGGGAATCAAAGCTTAGGAAGTGAAATGCCTTGTATTGAAACATGCAGAGTTCATTATATTCTATGGCTTCTGAAGGGGGATTTCAGAAAGGCTTGCCCATGTCCTTTCTCAAACCACGTATCCCTGGCATTCATCTATCCCAAGCAGAGGGCTGAGAAGCTCCTTGAAAGTGAGGGGGCCATGAGGACAGGAGAAGCAGAAGTGTCCCCAGGCAGGAGGAGAAGGAGCAGAGCTCTCCGCGGAGTGGCATTAAAACCTGGTGGCACTGGGGCAAGGATTTTGTGTAGCTGCCAGTGGGCACCTGCATTGTCCAGCTCCTGCTTTGTCCCCCACCTGCCATTTGTGTGGGGTTTAATGCCTGACAATGTGCAATCAGAAACCAACTGGGAATTGGAGAGCCCAGTTTTGAGAGCAACAGGAACCCCAAGAAGGTGACCAGGAAAAGAGACATCATTTCTCATAACCCCCAGTTTCAGACAGATGTGTGCAGGAATTAAATGCACTGCTTAGAGTCACGACCCAGAGTTCTTCTCAGACTAAATAAGGAAAATACCAAAGAAAAGGTAGACATCTTTAGTGACAGAGAATATTGTCATCTAAATACCTTCACTAAAATAATCACAAAATCATAGAATTGTTTAGGTTGGAAAAGACCTTTAAGATCGTCAAGTACAACCCTTAATCTAGCACTGCCAAGTCCACTATAAACCATGTCTCTCAGTGCCTCATCTACACATCTTTTAAACTCCTCCAGGGATGGTGAACCTACCACTTACCCCAGCAGCCTGTTCCAATTCCTGACTACCCTTTTGGTGAAGAAATTATTCCTAAAAACCAATCAAAACTTCCACTGGCACAACTTGAGGCCATTTCCTCCTGTCCTATCACTTGTTACTTGGCATAAGAGACCCACACCCACCCTGATACAACCTCCTTTCAAGCAGTTGTAGAGAGTGATAAGGTTCCCCCCTGAGCCTCCTATTCTCCAGGCTAAACAACCCCAGTTCCCTCGGCCACTCCTCATCAGACTTGTGCTCCAGACCCCTCACCAGCTACGCTGCCTTTCTCTGGACCTGCCCCAGCACCGCACTATTTTTCTCGCACCAAGGGGCCCAAAAGCAAACACAGTATTCTATGTGCAGCCTCACCAGTGCCACAGGGGGCTATGCAGTAGGTATTTTAGTCGTGCCATAGAGTAATGGACCATATTAAATGGACTATTAAATAGAATGGGCCACATTAAATACAGTTAATGCTGCTACTGCTTGCTGTACTCCTACATACAATAATGCAAAACAGTGTCTTATATATGCACTGAGAAATGCATGCCCCAAAGCTCACTACATTATCTATAGATGTCCCTTGCTTTGCCCATGCCTCCTTGCTGTTGTAAAGGTGATAAGGGCAACTCATCCCTTCCCTGGGGTTCAGCTGCCAGGGCTCAGGGCCAGCTCCCTGCCAGAATAGCCAGAGGCAGCCCCATCCCTCAGGGAAGGTGGGGGGCTCCCAGGAAGCCTGGAGGGTGGCTGTGGATGCAGCCCCCACCATGGTTCCAATCCTTTTCAATAGATGTGACCTCCCAGTCCCACCATGGAAGGACCAGCCTAGGGGCCACAGATGTAGGATGACCCCATTACAACATTTATCCAGCAACCCTCAGCCCCTGTAAGGCAGACAGACCGCTGATGACTGCATAACAATAGCCTGCAGAATTTGCTTTGTTACTTCATTTTTCTATTATTTTACTACAGATTAAAAATAAAAAATAAACTGCGGAGAATGTTAGTATCAAACTCAATAACTTCCCTTGAAATGGGTAGTAAATCTTTTTATCTTTTAACTCAATGTAGTAGGCATAACATTAAATAAACCTAATATTGCTACTGCTTGCTCTACTCATACATTCAGTAATGCAAAACTGCACTTTATTTGAGGTTATGTATAAATTTAATATACATACTATTAAAACAAGATCACTTTGGAGTAATCTCTTTGATTGATTCCAGGGAGGTGGCATGTGGAGGGAAAAAGTAATCTTGTATGGAAAACGCAATATCAGCCTACATGGAAATGGCACAACAGCCTGTTTTCAAGTCACAATACATAAATGGCAACTATTATAGCTTTACTACTACTGCACTGCCAAGCATGGTTGCAGCTTTGCCAGTTGTTTTCCATAATAAAACAAATTCTTCTGTATTCTCATCAGTGCCAGAATTCTTGCTGTGTTTGTCACTCTAGTATTGGAGTACTTTACACACACAAAATAACCTTTCATTTTCTTCTTCAGATGAATTCTCTCTACCAGCTCCTCCACTTTGTACTATCAAAATAATAAGCTATCAGTCAGGATGAGAATGTCTTATAAAAACAAGAACAAAAGTAATATCCTCTAGAACATTTCTCTTCAGCACAATATTGCAGCCAAACACTGTGAGGCAACTGATGGCACAGGAAGATGAGTTGATTTACAGTAAGCGCATGAACAGGAAAGACCCAAGCAGGAAGCATAAGCTCCTTTGCTCTGGGCACAGCGCAATGTCCATATCTGGTTGGTGCTGGTCATCAACACTGGGCAACTGTGTCAGTGGCCAGGTTAGGCTGATATTTAAATATTAATATATTTAACATCTGGCAAACAAAGGTCACCGCGTGCTGGCTCAAACCCAGCAGCTGTAGAGCATCTCTTCAGGTTTCAAAAACATTCCAAAGCAAAAGGAAGTTGTTGCAACCTCTCACAAATTTCTCCAGCAGATATTTGACCTGACTACGAAAAACCTAAAAAACAAACCCCAAAATAAACAGCTGCTCGTTGGCCTGACTTTTAATTTTGTCAGCTGTCAGTTAGTGGATGTTAGTGTTCCACTGTCCTGCTGGTTTGAGGGCTCCCTGTTACAGCAGCTGTTTCCCACGTAGGTATTCATGGACAAATAATTCTTCAGTCACTCCTTTCTAATGCACAACAGACTCATCTTGGGCTGCTTTCAGACTTGCACACACATCTACTTGCAAGTTCCCAAGTTGAATACCTCTGTGAGCAGCTCTCACTTTACTGCCATTGGTTTGCACGACAATACTTTTGATGAATAAGAGAAACCTTTCCCTTTGTCTTTGTTACATGCACAAAATATAAAATAAGTGGTTTTCTTCCGTCCATCCCAAATCTCTCTTTTCTTCACTACTTGATACATCAGATTCAAAATGCCAGTTTGTTCAGGGATGAGCTTTCCATCAACTTTTGCCACACTATTGATCCTTCTGTACAAGCTATAATGTGTAGAGGCTCTGTAGATGAGTGATGCTATCATAATGTTTTCTTATACCGTTGGTATCAAAATTTTTAAACTGATGTCACTTGGTTTTCCATGTCACTGCTTTGCTAACAGCAATTCTCCATCTATAACAAAGTTTTCCTGAAGAGTCCTGATTCAGCTTTTCTAGTATGAACATTTTTTTACTCCTTTAAAAAGCTTTTAGACTCTTCAGGAAAGCCAAAAAGCACTCAATATAACTGCCCTCTTCCTTTTAGAAAGCATTTGTGGTGGACTAATATATTGCCTCAAACATGCTAATTACATCTGATAATGTATGGGTATTGCATTACAGGACAGGTGCAGCAAATCCAACAGCAGCACTCTACTTGTTGTGTTTCATCATGTTAATGAAAGCAATATATCAATGACATGTTCCAAACCTTGACTTGCCCCAGAAAACAGAAACACTAACAAAATTTAGCACATCCAGCTTAGAATTTCTCACACATGGATAGCTCTCTTTTCACCCTGGAGAGATTTAAATTCTTTCAGCATAAGGGCAGTCTCCAAGATGTTAAGCATGCAATGGATCTGAGTGTACCCTTTCTGGGGGAACTGTATTAACTTTGAAAGAGGTATATTATTCAGATTAATGATATGAAGAGCAGAGGTCTGAGATGAATTATGTGAGGAGCAGAGGGCTATAGAAGATGATTTTACAGAGATAACAGAAAACAAATAAACTTCAATTCATGAAGCCAGGTAACTCTGTTTTCCCTTCTATGGTACAAACATGCAGAAAAATTCAGTCTCCACAGCCAAAAAAAAAAAAAAAAAGTAATATAAAAGGACTTTAAAACATTGCCAGTTCATAGTCTGGAGAATGAAGGTAATGTTAAGACTAGGTTTGAAAGATCAAAAACTTAAATGACTTCCTTTGGAGCTGTCCTTCATTTGTCTAAAGGGTGAATTTTCAATATGGTACAGTTAAAGCCATTGATGACACCTATCCCTTTTATCTACGGGGTCTATACACGTCAGTCTGTGTATACTGAACAGATGTTTCTCCTCTCAAGTTTTGGTATTCTTCCTTAAGTGCTGTTGCATATATGGACATTCATTTTGTAAAGCAGAAGGTAATCAGAAATATCTACTAGTAATACCCAAACATCACTAAAAGCTGAATTTGACACTCAGAGAAGGGAACCTATGACCAACCTAGATTTTTAGCATCAAATCTGGTCAGTATGCTGGATGTTAATACTTTCAAGGCAAGGACACATAGATACTAAAGGGCTGCAGGTATTAGCCTACCGCAGGCTGGCATGAAAAGCAGTGGGAGTAACCAAAGATCCATATTTTATTTGTGCAAGGATCTGAGCATCTCTTGCTCTTAGCACAGAAGAACAGAACATGGTCCAATTCTCTGGTCAGGGTTGCTTTCGTTTTGATGGGCTCTCTGCATCCACCTGCAAGGAGCCTGTTTCTGCAGAATGTATGGAAATGAGTGGATTCCTTGCTAAGGGCTAAAAAAAGGTAATGCATCACATCACAGAAAAGCCTTCAGTTGCCTGACAAACTTTTCCACTATCTGTTAATGGTATCCCTAACTATTTAATAGAGATAGTGTTTGAACATTATGGCAGCTGGCTCCTACACATCTTTAACTCTGACGCAGAAGAATTTTGAAGGAGGCCAGCTCACAGCATCAAAGGTCAATGTCTGAAGTAAGATCATTCAGACTGTAAGGTCTTGGATTAATCTGCACAATTTATAGGTATGGCAGATGCTGGCAGTTACAATACCCAGATTTCAGTTCCTGTTACAGCAACATTGAAGTGCTTTATAGTATTTACGACAACTCTTTATTTCTCTTTTTTTGTTATTTAGGTGCTAACGATGTGCAGGATCTAAAAACCAAGAAGCAAAGACAGAATTTGCCTGCCAAACTTGGTGTGACTGCATTGTAATTTTTCTTCACAGCTCACACAGATAAGTGAGTATGACATGTTTTTCCCCTGGATTTTTATTTTAATAATATCTTATATGTGACATCCTTTGAACTTGGGGAAATCTGTCTAAGCATTTATTGAAGTATCATTCTATCCACCCTTCCTTGTACAAAGTTATTCCATAAACATCTCACTTTGATGAACGTGTGCTGAGTATGGAGTAGCTCAACCAGAAATGGATTGGCTGACTCTTACCAAAAGAGTGAGTTTCAGCAAAGTGTAAAACAGACTCTTTGGTCTAGAAGAGTTAAATAAAATTTCATGCATTCTCCATACAAAACTATATTTATATTAATCACTGTGTTCAGCACCTGAATATACAAGCTGAAAGCAACAGAGAGTAAAGAAAACTCCCCTTGTGTACTGTGACAGCAATAGCAATTTCCAGGTACTGCAATCCAGTCCTCACTACTTTGAAATGACAGGTGACTGAAAGTTTTGGTTTTCCATTTGGGTTTTTCTTAACTTATTCCTAAAATGCAGAGATAAAGACTGTAATCTATGGTGTTATTATGCAGCTTAGATATGTAAATATGTGTGTGTTTTTTTTACTAGACCTTACCCAACACAAACGCATCATCACTGAGGACTCCTATGAACAAGTATATTAACATTTTTATGAATTGTGTGACCTTTTCAGAACATGCTGGCAAGATTTTGAAAAGGAGAAATGCTTATCAGGATAGCCTGCAGATATTACTGTAACCTGATACTGCTTTCTTGAAAATAAACAAGTGAAGTATATTCAATAGAGGAAAAGAAACCACAACAGAAACAGAAAGCATAACTTTGGTTTCTGAGTTGTACCTGTAGTCTCATTGCTAGAGAAATTCAGGCACAACACTTGCCTCTGTCAGCCACCTCAAAACCTGCCAATCTGACACCAGTGCTAATCTGTGTAATATACTGCTTTTAGCTGCCCTTTTGGAGGTGTTCAAAAGACTCGGCCTCAGCTAGCTAAACCTCAATCAGAGAGCAAAATTAAAGACAGGGATGGTAAGAAACGGGGTAGGAAAGGATGGTAAAAAAAAAAAAAAAAAGAAAAAGTGGAAAAGGACAGCTATTGAACTTGTACCTTTCAAAGGGTACCTGGCAGCCAGCTAAAGCTGACAGGGATCCTGGTATCACCTACTCTCTCCCTTTAGGACTGTCTCGCCACAGCATCTCTCAGACTCAGGATGATAATGGCACAGTGGTGTTAACACAGTGGGCTCTGGAGTCCCAGGCAGAACAGTAAAACTCATTTGTCTTACTTTCATATCTTACTAATATCCAGATCAATTTGTGATCATTCAGAATAGCTATTTGATCATTGTTTTTTCGAAACTAATTTGGTCTAATTTTAAGTGGAACAATTTGGGGCAAAGAAGGTTGTTAGTTTCTGTGCTCCTACTTCCAAGTACGATCTCAGCATTGCCACACTTGTGACATACCCAAAAAGCTTTGATTTATTAGATTAATTCAATTTTTCTGTCTGTGGCAAATTTTTATAAACATTGTCCTGTAAGGGAATGAACTGGATTTCTGCTACTTTCAACAGCTCCTCTGAGCTGTGTGCTAAACGCCTCTGCTCATCTTTGCTGTTTGATATGCAAGAGAATTGATCTGTCTGAGACACAACTCCAGGACGTCTGTGCCTGTGAAGCCGAAGAGTGATTAGATGCTTTCTTCTGAGGAACAGAGTTTACACTTCACATTCACCTTAGCTTTTCTTCATGAGTAACTTCAGCGGGGCATCAAGACAATTGAGATTCACTGTCCAAGACACCACCCTCCTTGGGATGAGAGGGTTCTCATCACCTTGACTGGGAAAGTGACTTCACTGATTTGCAGGACAATGCAGGGGCATTTCCACACTTTTCCCCTCTTTTCCCCTCTCTTTTCCCCACATCTGCAAACGTAACTCCAGCCTGATTTATAGGTTCTGACACATACCAGTAAAGTCAAATTGGTGAAGATAACTTGACTTGTAAACTGGAGCACCCAACGCTTACTTTATTGTAATTGCCAGTGCATTACCATCTTATAATTTATTATGACATTCACATTCCAAGTAATAATATACAGATTCACAATAGCTTCTTTAGAAACATGTGTGGCAATTTTAACACATTTGCAATAATGAACTTCACTGCTCAAAATGTTTCCTTACCTAGGAGGAAGCAGCAGAGACATTCAAAACCAGAAAGGCAACCATTTTCAGAGATGACAGCTGTGCTGCATCCAGATAAATACAGATAATCCTGGAGTCCAAGCATCAGATGATCTCAAGGACAAGGATTTACTCTGCATCAGGTAGATGCAGAGCCAATGTGTTTTCCGGTCACTGCAGTGGTTCAGACTGTTGACCACCTACCGCAGGCATGGGGAGGGGTTAGTGTTGCACAGCAGCCATCCAGCCTAGCTGCTATGCTCATAGGAGACCTAACAGGGTTTGGGATCTCATCTTCAGAGTAGTTTCTCTAGAAACAGCAGCAGTACAGTAAGTTTCCATCAGTCTTTCTGCTTCAGTTCACTTTCAGATTATTTGAACCTGATTTTGTACCAGCCAACCCATATCCAATGCCAGCATTCCCATCATGTTCCCTGGACACAGAATGGCTTTCCTCCCTTTGAGCTGCTTACCAATTTCTTTCCATACTCTTTCTCGTGTTTGTTTAAATATGTACTTATATCTCCTGGCTTCTAAGATAATGAGAGGAGAGATTCTGTTCGTGATCTTGTTCTCAGTGCTGTCTTTGAGAATCTTGTGAATTTTGCAAATTATATCAGGTTAAGCACTGAAACATGCCTCTGATTTCCTGCTGAGCTGCTTTTGTCACTCACCCTGGGCATCTGATCTCTAGGTGCCCAAGCATGTGGCTCCACTTAATGTTTTAAGAAATTACAAAGGTCAATGACAGTATTATTAATGTTTATAGGGCATATCGGCTGTGAGACTGAGCACTGTGCATCATTGTAGGAGTATGTGGCCTTCAGAAAGACTTAGTGACTTGGAGATCATAAGAAGGAGACAGTCCAACAGTCAGAAAGTTGTTGAGGGTGTTTTGGAAATGATGGAAATTCACAAAGGGCATCAATGATAGAGGGAAGGAGAAGGGGGTGCAATGAAGGAAGGGAGAAAGGGAAGAAGGAGAGAAGAGAGGGAGAAAGGGAAGAAGTATCCTCCTTTTCTTGAAATAAGAGTTTTGTGATTGCCCTAAGAAGTGACAGGAGAAAAACAATTTGTACACTCACCTTCAGGTAATAATATCCCTCTCCTCAAAAGTAAAATAGAATAAAATAAAAAGCAGCCCAGATATCTCCCAGGTGTCAGTAATCAGGGAATTTTTCCCTATGCAAATAAGGCTTCCTCAATCACTACCTATCTCTCATCTCCTGTCTGTAGCAGAAAGCAGTGTGTAGACTACAGAGCCATTAATTCACACTGAGACTGATAACCACAGATTATCCCCTCAAGGTGTTCCATGCACCATGCCAGGTTTCACATGTTTCTAAAGCATGTTACCATAACCTTACTTTGGGTCCATGCTCTTGCCTGGTGGCCTGGAGGGGTGGTGCCAGGACCAAGGAAGAAGCAAAGTGCCTGACGCACTGAAAGGTGGGCCACTGACCAGAACACTGCAGTAGAAAAGGACTTATAAGATGGCATGCTTCACAGCATGCCACAGCCTCTTGTTTTGCCCATTCTCTTCCACATGGCCCAATGCTCCAGGCACCTGCCTGCATACGTCTCCTCTCAGGAGGACAGTTTGCATAGCTACATTTTGGCATCACGACATACTTGTCACTTTGTTAGCTAAGCTAAATAAATGTATGTGCTCCTTTTCATTCCATCCAGCTTTTTTTTCTTATTAGAGCTGTTACACGGTAGGCAAAGACAAAAACTTGAATATTGTACCCCAGGAGTTCAGCTGCAGCAGTCTCAGCAACAAAACTAAGAGTGTCTTCAGAATCACCCAAGGAATTAGCACTCCAACTTGTCTCACTTCAGATGTACTTTAGATACCAAATATTTCCAGCTGCATGTAAGGTCACTGTAATTTATTTATTTTAGTCTGAATACTGCAGCACGCTCTTTTTTTTTTTGCTGTATGTCACACTACTGCTCCCTGCTGCCCAAGTCTACTTTGCATCCACAGATACATTTTATACCACCTATGCATGAGACACATCGTACGCTGACTGTGAATAACTGGCTCCTCAGAAGCAGAGTGGCTGCTTGCTGTCAATGAGATGTTTGTCTCACCATGATTAATTACTGTGAAATTCCCACAGAGATTTAAAAATCATGATTAATTACTACAAAATGCACAGAGATCTTAAAGACTGAATTTTACAGATAGCTAAGTTTACCCAAGAGTTCCTGTACATCCTGCATCTGGGGACACTTCTGCAACATGCAATCAGCAGATAAGACTCCCATAGAACATATGGTTAATTGTCAGACAAAAAGCTAAATAAAAATAACTAGTAGCAAGTTCTGTGACAGCATTTGTAGAAAGTCAATGACTGAGGTGTTAGCAGTCTATTCTTTAACTGCTCCCTTGTTTTACCTAGAAGATACTGTCTCATTTACAAAGGAAAATACCTTTTAAAGAAGCAATTATATTGTTGTCGTGCTTTTTTTTTATTTGCCATGCTCAAAGACATAACAGTTCCAAAAAGGTTAATATCCCTTCAGAGTACAAAAATCTACATCCCATCTGTGGAATGCATTTCTTTCCTATTTTATTCAGCACAGAGGCTGAGAAGATTAATAAGCTCCAGTATTTTAAATTAAGCTTATTACAGATCAAACTTTTAATAGGTTTGACCCATCTTCTGAAATCCCACATTAAAAGAACAGCTATGAGCAACTTACTTGCTTTTCTAGGAACTTTCCCAAAGACCTTTATCATTCACATAAAAAACAAGAGTCCAGATAACTGTATCATGTGGCAGGGAGGGAAGGGACAGTCAGTCCACCCAGACTGCTGCCATATTTAGTGCTTATTGGATTCATGACAGCATCCTCCCTTCTGGTGGATGAATGCTTATAAACATACCCATGCTTCACCAGGTAGAAGCAATCTGACATTATGCTGGGAGAGATAAGAAGGGACAGAGTACTTAGCAGTGAGGGTTTCTGTTTCCTGCACAAACAAGTAACTGCAGAGCACCGCTGACTGTGTTGGCTCCTCCAATTGGTAAAACCCTATCAAAACACAGGTTCTTTGAATGAGAATAATGTCTTATGCTAATAGCTTCAATCCTTCTTCAGTTATCCATGGAAAGCTTCACTGCATTATTCAATATTTTTCAGTCTAATGCACTGAATTAAGTCCTTTTAAAAAGTTTTGCTCTTGTAACACTTGGAATTTTTACTGAATTTTATCTTAGGGCTTCCTGGGAAAGTATTTCTTTCACCATTTCTCTCTGCCAGTCGTAATCCATTTAGCGGAGTTTTGCAATGTCCAACATGTTGCAGTTAAAACCACAGGGGAAAAAAAAAGGTGCTCTGAGTAGTGGGATTCCTTGTCAAGATAATTTACCCCAACTCACCAACTTATATAAAACCAAGAACTGCAGAGACCTTTAAATAAACACACCCTACAGATAAGCTGTAGGTGCAGAGTAATGGTGCCCATTGGTAATAGGTACTTTATGCAGGGGGATTTCATTCTACACAGAGGTTTGGTAAACACAGTAGGGCTTTTTTTTTCTTTTAGCAGGCTTATAAAAGAAAGATCAAACAATCAGACCTGCTAAAGCCAAAACAAACTCCTTTCTCTTGCCTCCTCAGAGCTATCCATTTCCTCCAGTTTTACAAGCCTAAGTGAAGAGAAGCTGCTGCAAAAACACCATGAGCTATCAAATCCATATTCTTTTGGTAGTATTATTATTTTAATAAAGCAAAAAAGAGAGGTAGATTCAAGTGTAAAGAAAAAAAACATTAAAATTTGACCTGGAAACATCTTTCCTTGTGCTGGTTAGACATTTTCACCTATGCAATGCTCTTTCAGGATCAGTTATTGAAAAGGCTCCTAAGTATCCTTAGGCTAACACTCAGAAGAGGGCCAACTGTGTGTGCAAATACTGTGTAAAGAATTTGTGTGTGTAAATAATGTTGGAGAACATTAACCTCATCTAAAAATTGTGTCAAAAACCAGTCATCTTCTCTCAAAAATGCAGCTATAAGCTGACCACACAGAACTGAGAGTAGAGTCAGCATTAATGAGGATACTGAAATTTTCTAAGACAAACAGAAAAAAACAGGAAATCATTAAAATCTATAAATGCAAAGATATGACCCACTGACACATGAATTGAGTAGGAGTAAGATACCCTTCTGACAAAGAGCTCCAAACTGTGCCAGCCTGGGAAACTCAGTCTGTGTATGAGTACCTTAGCACACCTGCAAAGCTGGTCTTGCTCCTCTACTTCTAATAAAAGCCAGTTGTGGCTGTGGAAAGAAAAATAATTAAAACCAACCATGGACTGGCATAATGAAGTGCAGCTATGAGGAACAGCTTCTTAATGGAGAAGCACAGATGTTCTATGCACAATGGCTATAGTTTAAATCGAAAAGTGCCATTGTTTGTCCATCATTTAAATTCATAATACCCCAAAGGAGAGATTTCAGGACATGCACACTTGAGGAGCATATAGCTAAGGTAAAGCTAAATTGTTATCTCTGTTCTGCTCTGACTGTGTGAAAAGAAAATGTTTTTCATGTGCATGGAAAGCAAAAGACAGAAAATTGTATTTAGAGTAGAAGGGGAGACCAGGAGTGAAAGGCAAAGAACACAGACAGAAGCAGCCTCCCATCAGCAACTGAAAACTGAATTATTTTCCCCAAACTCTGGGAGTACTGCAGTGGGTGGGAAGGCAGTATCACTGCCCGGGAGCCCACAGGCTGGCAGTATGCTGGTACTGGAACAGGAGGAAGAGGGAATGGTATATGAAGTCCAAGAAGTTGTTCCACCCAGCAGTGGTGCCCACGTCAGCCATGCCTTACTGCTGCACAGACCCCTCTACCTAGTTCTCCTTTGCTACAATATCGCAGGCATCTTGAGCAACATTTAGGCTGCTGCCACAAGACAGCAGAGCCTGCCTTGTTGGCAGCAAGGTCATCAGCATCCACTCATGGTGAGTACTCGCACTCCCTTTATTTGTTCTGCACTTCAGAGCAACCACTGCACATGATCTTAGTTAGATCTGATGCTAGATTGGACCTCTCAGGTGCGGTGGCAATGGAGGTAATAACTTATATTTTATCCGTCAGTAAATAAAAGATACCAGCTGGGTGCTCACAGTTCTTCTCCCAGTACCTACCTTAACTTGGGCATTTCAGATCAGCTGTAGGTGGCAGCCTTTCCCCCCCCTTGGAGAAACAATGACACCCTTTGCATAGTGCACTTACAGTGAAGGGCAACTGCCAGTTAGCCTTGTTACTGTTTAAAGTAGAAGACTTTGAAGGGCTCTATAAAATAATGTTTCTGAGGATTTTACTTTCCAAGTCAGCACTGGACACTAATTCTGATTATACAGGTAAATTGCACAGCACCTAATTATGTCCAAAACTGGAAACAGCCCTATATGCTCCCCAAATCTGTTTCACCAGCACTTCTCCCCACTAACTATACCACAGAATCAGGGGGATTCTATTTAATGAGCAATAAATCTGACATTTCTATACACTTTACCACTGTAGAAAAAAACTGTGACAGAAAAAGCTGAAGAATCAGATTAAGACAATAAGATAATTACAGAGAAAATAAATCCATGCAAATTCTTATTGCTTAAAAACTGTCAGATTTATCCCATGGCAAATCATGAGGAAAGAATTGCCACTCAGAGCCACTTTTTTCTTAAGATAGGAGAGAAAAGGGGGACAATGGGTAGAACAAGTAAGAGTTTTCATCGTAGTTCATACGCTTCAGAAGAATGCAGGACTCCATTTTTCCTTCTCTTTTGCCTATTCCTCTCTCTGCTCCCTCCTTTTTTGCAACCTTACACAGCTGCCAATTTGGGAGTAAAAGAGTCGAGGTGCTCTTCAGAAGAGCCACTCCCACAGAAGGTGTGGGGAGTGGTCAAAAAGCTTTGGCTAAAGAAGAAAATCCATGACTCCCACTCCATAATTTCACCACTAGACATCATGGAAAATATATGTTGCTGGAAACAGCAATATTCTTCAGGAAAATTAATTCTTCAGGAAAAATAAAAAAAAATTCTTCAGGAAAATTAATCCTCAAAGCCTAGCATAAAATACAGTCACAGATATTTGTTGGTTTGCAAAGTTAGCTCATAAACTTGTGTGGAATTATTTTATAACATGTATTAAATGCAGACAAAATGAAGAATGGATTCTTTTGGCAAAAAGAACGCTATCATCTGCTATCACGTATTTCTGTGACTGTAATAGAAATCTGCCTCTATCTCTGCTTTATTCATACAGATATGTTGCTGGGAAGGCAATTCTCCTTGCCAAGCAGTAGCTAGAGGCTGGGAGAAAAGCAACATAATGAGATTCATTACCTGAGAGTGACTGGGCAGGACACCATTTAATATTAGTTTTGTTTTGTATTGTGCCTACATCATTGCATGTGTCCAGCTAAATTGTTCTTAGAAGCAAACAGAGGTGACACAATAAATACTACCATTTCGTTCTGTCCAAAATGATCTATACCTAAATGCCTTGAGAAGCATAAGCAACGGGTACAGGCTGACTAACTTCTGACATTAAAGTCAATGTGCCACAGTCATCAGTACTTCAAACATTTCAGTTTTGTTAACTGTGGTAGGGTTGCCTAAATTATATAGCCATGCAGAATTTTGCATTTCTCTTAATAATCTCCTGTCAGGCAGAGATCTCATTCAGGTTCATTAGTCTTTGTTTATGTCCTTAAAACCTTGTAGCTGCAGTAAATACCAATAGTTTATAGTCAGCTGTGAGAAGTACTATTGACCTCCAATCTGCATACACCGCTCTCCACCTTCTCTACCTCTTTGCCTTGCACACAACTTACATCTTCTGAATGCTGTGAATTTGTAATTACACACAGGACTCACAGCTTAGGTAGGCACACAAAATCAGGGGTAGAACGGACTAAGATAAAGAATAATGAAGACTGGAATAAGATATATAAGCAAATGAGAGGGAAGAAGGACAATAAGGCAGAGACCAGCTTCGGAGTGGGGCTAAGGGAGAAGAGAGAATTGCTTCAGTCAATTCCCTTTGTGTTACCCACACTCATTTATAACTTGAATGGATGAATAAAAGTGTATTTTTTCTCCCAGCTATCCTGCTAGCTATAAGTGTGAAAATATGTTAAGTATCCTCTCTGAAATCCATTCCCTGCTTCTCATCTCCCACTGTGTGCAGAAACCAAAGTTACAGTAATTTGAAAATACTTTTTGACTGAGTTGTTTAGCCTCCTTAGGTATGGGAGCAGAGTTAATCACTGTTTATCTTCGAAGCTCTTTTGTCACTTGGTTTAAACACTAACTCTCAGAAAGCCTAGTCACGTAAAATCCAAATCTGTGAGACACTGAGCACTGTCCTTGATGCTTAATGCCCTCAGCTGCCTTTATCTTCTGGAGGGGGGCTTAGGATGAGGTCATTAAAAGCAATCACCAAGAAGTCATGCCTGATTACTCTTTCAATTAGGGCTTGATCCCGCAGGCAGTTATGTGCTGTAAGTGCAGAATCCAAAGGCTGGTGCTGAATACTCAGTGTTTGCTTACTGCCTAGTCAGTGAAGCTCAACAACTGAGCAAATGAAGGCAGAGAGGAAAAAAAAATGTAGTTGGTGATATGGCCAAATTTCTGCAGCCTCCATGCTGAGTCCTGAAGAGGAGGGCAAGATGGGCATGCCCAGCAGGAGCTGCTTAGGATGAGAGACCGTCACATCCTTGAATGGGAACGAGGAATTTCAGGTGCTGCCTGCATGACAGAACTCGCAGGTGATTCAAAGGTGATGGTCTTGGAGATAAATCCAGAATAATGTGAGACTAGAAGTAAGCGAAGGGCCATTACTTGTCAATATTTGTCACTCAGTTGGCCAGGTCCATGCGTAAGGCAGCTTTTTTACTGCTCCAGGAGACTGTAGTCTGTTCCAGGTGGCAGCACCAAAGTCTACCTGGCACTCCTGCAGCAGCTCAGTGCTGCTCTCTCATCATTCCAGATCCCGTCTTGATTCCTCATGGATTGGCCTGGAAAGGCAAAACAAATGCAAATGCCATCAGAGAAAATAGTTTTTCTCCTTTGCTGTTGTTTTCACACTCATTTTGTCTTCATATTCTGTGTCTGTCTGGCCAGCAGGTTTATGTAGGAGCGTTTGCTGAAACAGCAAAAGCTCAGACAAGCTATAGACTAAGAACTTGTAGAAATTATTCAATGAATAATGAATAGATTAAAAGAAATCAGATAATTAGTAAACAGAAAACAGAATCCAATGACTCATTAGTTATCAGCTCTCCCTAGCAGTTCTGACCTCGGAGCAGCTGGTGTCTGTTTCACACACATTAACAGAGTGTCCCCCAGACCTTGCCACATGCTACTGTTATGTCCCTGAGGAGCTCTTCAACAGCCTTCAGACCCCAACAGTCACTGTGGGTTAGCAATGCAGGCCAGCCGCCCCACAGGGAATGCTGGCAACAGTGGAACCATCAGGGCTTCACTGGGAAGGCTCATGCCCAGAACCCCCATGAGGCCACCAGGGCCAGGCTGGTGTGGTAATGGGGTTAGCCCAAACCCCATGGCCATCATATCAGTCAACCCTCATGGGATATAAGTTCTCAATTTGTAGACTTCTCATTAACTCATTAAGAAGCACAGCTAAAATTCATCTGCCTACTTGGCTCAGCTGCAGACTTGACTGATGTGATTTTGCTCTTCCCAGGTGAATCAGACTTTGGGCGCTACTAACCATCCTCCTTGGATTCACATAAGAGCTATCTTTGGTCAGAATACACTGAATGACGCAAAGTATCTCTGCCTACTTTGTCCTCAAAGTCAGCTGTCAGTTAACATCTTTCAGTGTGCCTAATAAAGTGATTACATCTATACCACTTTATGCTGCTGAAAAGGGAGTTCAGTTTCCCTTCAAACTCCACCACCTCCTCTAGGAGTTAATGACTAATAGGCCAGTCACACTAATAGGCCGATCACTCTCTCATCTGCATAATTACACTCTTTTTTCCATGCTTCACATCTCCTCTGCTTTGGGAAACAATTTCTGTCTCTCATTGCTGCCCTTGGTGGAACTTGCCATATGCCTTCAGACCCCTGTTCTGTCAGCTGCTGCCCTGCCCTTCTCTGCCTCTGAGATTTTCTATTGGGGATTTACTTTGCAAAACATAAGGAGAGGGAAAAGCTGCCACTATGGTGCCGTAGAGATGCTTGGTGGACTACAGGACTTCAGTACCTGAGGATAAGCTCCAGAGAGGATCTGTGTACTTAACATGAGTTTTCAAACACCATATATGTGGTTTCAACTGGGTTTTAATTACTTTTTTCTCAGAGGATTGCTCTAATCCATCCAAACAGCTACTGGTACTATCAAGCACAAACAACAGTGGGCATCTCCTGGTGGATATTTTTATCCCCCATTGACTTCTAACACTTTCACCTTGCATGTCACAGCATAAGGAAGCAACAATTACCCTCTGATAAGGCTTACATCTCCACTCTAGCTCCCTTAGCGATCTCTTCAGCCCACTGAAAATAGAAGGGAAAATGAAATTGTGTCATTCAGCAAGATGGAGAATACCCATCCAAAAATACTTACTACTCTGGTGGCTACCAGTATCATCTAGAAGATCCTAAGCAGAGCCTTCAGGGTAGATGTCTAGAGTTTCTCTGGAAAGGAAATTGGAGAAAGAACCACCAGTTTTCCGAAAGCTGTCATTCAGGTCACCAGCTTTGGCAGGAGTTTCAGGCTGCAAACCACAGTGAGATGCAGATATTCCCCAACCACTCTGATTAGGGCTTCTTATTGACTAATCAAGGAGGCTCTTAACTCAGCACACTCACTTTTCTGAATCCCACTTTCAAGGATCTAGCTTTACCATGGCAAGGTGCCCAAGCACCTCATGCGGGGAAGGAAAGGTATCCCAGTAGGTGTCAACACATCCGAAAATCCGACGTTGCCCTGCACTGCCCATGCTGGGGACCTGCTGCTGATCCCAGCCTCTGCAGGCCCCACTGCACCCTGGCACACAGCCTCAAAGTGCCAGCATTGAAGAGCTGCTGTTGAGCTGCAGTTTTGCTGGACTTAAGCAGCACATGTATGCTGGAGCTGCATTAGCCTGCACCTCTCTGGATGCTGATAAAAAAATCATGATGAATTATCCAGTCCATTTTGGCTCTGTGCAGAGCTATCAAAACTCTTAATATGCAAATGGATCTTATTTATCATATGATAGGTACTGTGTAACACAGCATCTAAATTACACTGAGTTTGCAATACCATCTGGTTTCATCTTTCATTACATTAGGGGATCACTTCGTCATACTTGACCTGAAAATTGGTGCAGGAATAAAGCAGGGACATGGATTCTATTTGCAGTGAAAAAAAAGCCCTGCTAACTCATGTTAGATGAGTGGGTCTCAGACCACTCTTCTTATCTTCAGGTCTGGAAAATAACAAGTGCCAATAAGGCTGCTATCAAAATTTAGCATTATCAGATTTTCTCATGTGATAGAAAAAGGCTGATATATGGTGGCTTGAGGAAGAGGGAACCACCAGTGAAGGCTCAGAGGAATGGTCCACAGGTATAAAGTTCCTGCTGGATTGATGGGATCTTAAGACAGAAAAAAGAAAATACTCCCATTAAATTTTACCAAGCTCCAAGTCTTCCTGTGACTTCAAAGAAATGATGGGCTAGTGCATTTATTTTACTGGTGATGCAAAGAGGCTCAAGGAAGTTGACTGTTTCTCGTTGTTCGCATTTCACTCAATTAGCCAAAACACTTTCTTGAGCTCCTTTTGCAGACCAGCTCTCTGATTGTCTGATTAAGCCACAGTATAATGATTCATCATTGTCTGTCCATTCCCACTTTACTGACTGTCTAATTAAAATTATTTTTATGCCCAAAGGTAATTGCTTTCTTCTATTATTACTCTGAAATGTTAATATAATCTAGCTCACCAGTCTCTGTGTCTACCACTAGAGACAATAAATAAATTAAACACAGAAAAATGATTCTTAAATAACATTAGGATGGAGTCATAAAACTACAACAGCACTGAAATTCCAGTTAAGGACACACAGTATTGCCAAAGACATTTGCTATACATATGGCTCATTGTTTCTCACAGTTCCAGAAAAGGGGGTGCTAGGCACCCTGGCTGCTCCATTAGCAGCACATTACTGGCCTTATAGAATCAAGTGAAACAGAAAATCATTTTAGAGCGGTCATTACTTTTATGTCAGTACTTACTGACAGTTCTCATCCTGCCACATCTGAGTATATGGAACAGAAGATGTTGGCAAATGTTGGCTCAGTGGAAACCTCTTGACTTAACTATCTCATTAGTTATAAATTGCTTAAAAATGCTTTCTTTTGTGGTCTTTGCCTGGTGACCCTTTGGTAAAGGTAGTTACACCAAATTACTGCCCTGGGAAGATAGACACAGCGACCAAACCGCATATGAGTTACCTTTGTAAAGAGGCAATTAATATAAATGTTGGATATTTTGGTTTAAAATACCCACAATATTTTTTTAGTTCCTTACTGGTTCTTAACTACAACCAAACCATATTCAATCTGTCACTATTTCCTATTTTTCAGCATGTTTCCTTCATTCATATTGCTTATTCTTGCCATTCATCAATCCCAAATACATTTGTAAGTAAGTGCACATACATATATGGGCATAAGCAATGCCTGTTTGATTGTAACTGACATTTGGGGTTGGTCAGATCCATCTCAACCAGCCTCAGAAAGCTACAGCTTGCAGATAATCAGGCCCAGAAGAACAGAAAACTTCAGATTTATCCATACGCTTTCTGTCTCTTCCTAACCTGAAATTTTACCCTGTGCTTTTAGTGATAATTATATTAGCTGCCTGATCTCAGCTGGCCTTTTTAGTGAAGCCTGGAGAAAAAAGGGCAACAAACACATTGGCCTTTCCAGAAACATCTGCTGATAGCTTTCCATCCCTGCCGGCCTGAAATTCAGAACCTCATAATAATCAATATCATTATCACCTAAATTCCTCACCTCCTTCTAACTCTGATCCATGTTTTTGGGGCTTGTTGTAAATTTCCATAACATCAAAGAACTTCAGACTTTGCTTTACTTCTCATCCAAGCTGATCCCACAAGCAGAAACTTTATTTCATGTAGAGAATGCTGGACTTAGTCTCTTGAGATATCAGATGAAAAAATGAAAAGTTTTAGGTTTCGAAGTTACTTGAGGATATTTCTAGAGATTTTTATGCTATATTTTTGACACCTTATTGTTAGATTCATACCAACTATAAGCAACTTGATTTCAAAAGATAAGGGCAGTGAAAAGTAATGGCAGATTCACAAGGTAGATGAAGGGTTATTTGTTGAGAACTTTCAGGCTCAGACAATTCAAAACTGTTTGACAGATTTGCCAAAACAATTTTCAGAGGGTCCTTAGCCATCATCAAGCTCCAGTGAAAATATAGGAAACATCAATTGTAACCTGCCTTTTACAACACAGCAGAATTTTTATCTAACTAGGGCAATACACAGCTTGCGTGAGAGAAAAGAAGCTGTACTATATGCCTGTTTTATCCCAGCATTATCAGCCTCTAAAATTTAAATGCTCAGGGAAAAGGCTGCTGACTCTAAAAAAAAAAAAAAAAAAAAGAGGAAAAAGGAAAAACTGTCCCCTTAGAACCTTCCTGACCTTTTTTCCTCACATGGATGTACATGCATACTTGCTGGGGACTCCAACTCATTCCTCGCTCCTGGGACGATCCATGTGGATGTACTTTTAACCCAGCTATTCCTAGAATTAAGACTGTGCTGCTTCATTAATACATTATTTATAGTAATCTTTAATTAGCATAAATTGCATTTTGCTATTACTCATGTCCATTCTATATGGACTGATTCAAACTCTCTCTTAGAACTAAGTTTAACTTAGTTAAACTAAGAGTTTAGCAGTGATGTTTTCACTGCTAAAAATCTTCACAGAAAAAGAACAAACAACAAAACAAGCAATACAGGAAAAAATAATCAAAACATAAAACTGAGACAAAGCAATTGTGAGATTTCAAACTCAGGTTTTAAATTCCCAGCTGAAGACCTCTAGTAGCTATAACTGAAGACAGAAAAGTTAGAGCCCATAGATATTATATCCTGTCTTAAACAATAAAAGGGTAGGAAGCCAAAGCCTTATTCTCACACAAAAAAAAAGAAAGATGTTGGAAGAGCTGTACCTCAACAGCAGTTTGCTGTCCATAGTCAGAAAAAGTCTAATTTTCATAGTAGACCAGCTGTTAGCTGTGAGAGAGTTATTATGCAATTTCATCCATACAATATTTATCATGTAACAGATGCTTACAGTGTCTGTCTATCTATTAAATCTTTATCAGCACACTAAACAAGACAGGGAGTCATTCAAATGGTAATTGAGACACCAAGAAAACAAGTGGCTTGCAAAGCTTATATGGAAAGTATATCAGATTAGTTTCCTTGGACTACAACCTAAACCACAGTTCCATCCTCACCATCCTGATTTGCTTAAATACCTGCTTAATACACCTTGGAAACTGCCTTGACAAATCATGTCAAATGTGAAACCTAAGTTTGAAGCAGAAGAAAATTCAGCTGTATTACTCCCAGTCAGCCTGTGGAATTCCTTTCAGCCTCAGTCTGTAAAATACTGCTACTTTGAGGATATAGCAGCTATTTTGTGTATTACCCAAAAAATGTCAGTAAGATTTCGTTAACAGAAGCAGGATCATAAGCATGCTCAAAAGTAAACTTAAGAGTTTAATTTAACATTGCAGTGTCTCTGCTGAATCCTACATGAGTTGACTGAAGAAAGCAGAAGAAAACCAATCAATTTAACTTGACTGCTTGCCTTTTTTAAGCTATTTTTAATTCCCTCCTCTAAAAACATCAATTTTCTCCTAAACTGGACATGTTAAGATGAAATGCAGTAAATGGGGTTTTCTGAGTTTCCTATGTTAGTACAGCATTCTGCTGTTGTCTTTAATCAACAAAAACTGGTCTACATGGAGTGTAGAACTACCTTCTGCAGAGCATAGCCTCACTATGTGAATAGTTTGGATTGCACTGAATTGGGCTGGATTACAGGCTTCACAAACAGATGAATGTTTTTACGTTTTCTGAATATTTGCTTTTCATTGTTTTTATTTGTTTTCATTTTTATTCTTTTATTCAGTTTCATTACATGTCCACATTACGTGTGCATTACATGTTTTTTTTATTGGTTTTACTTGCTTTTCAGTTTTATTCTTTTATTCAGCATTGCACAGATAATGCATACATTATCTTGACTAACAGTAGCAATTAATAGCACCATCTGAATACTGAATGAATTAGCTGAAAAAACTGAATTAATTTGTTTTGGTCATGATCTGAACTATTTTCTTTTAGTTTGTCAAAAACATTTGCTTTATTCCCTTGGGAAGCAAGACAGAAATGTTGGACACCTCTCCTTCATGCAGGATTGGGCAGAACTTGTGATTTCATTCCAGCAGGACATGGCAATCCAAAACAAGCTTGCACACAGCCACCCAGCAACTGAGCTGCATGAGTTGGGCCCTGTCAGAGATGTGTGCATCTGCAACCAGAAACAGCAGCAGGAAAGCTTTCAAAAACACCACCCAAAGAACACGAAAAGGAAACGTGACCCAAAACAAAAGAATCATTTTGACACAGTGTTGCTTCTAAAGAAGCTTAAAATTGGGAACCAATGAATTATTTAGCTTTTATTTCTCCCCTGTTCAGGTGAGCCTTTGTGAATGATTTCTTAAGACAGAGGGCTAAGCCAAGAGGGCCAAGCTAACCCAGCTTCCAAGGGGAGCTGCCCATAGGACCTGGACACTGCAGGAGTCACAGGGAGTAAGTACCAGTATAACAGAGCTTAAAACACACAGATGTGCCTAACAGTGCAATCCAAAGCAATACATTGCACAATAAGTCAAGTAAACAAGGATATAGATTGGCAATTGTGAGTATGGATCTCATGAGAAGCAGAGAAAGCTCCATCAGTTCACTGACCAGGTAAGTCATTAGCACATCCCCAGCAACAGCATCACTCCTAGGCCTCCCAGATCTAGGCATAGATTCCAAGCAGATCAACAGAACTAAATCTATGGTTGAACTGTTTGGAATAACAAATCAAGACAAAGAAATTATATATATATATAAATATATATATATATTTATGCTCAAATTTATATATATATATGCTCAAAATTATATATATATAAAGGGAGGGCATGTGCTGCATATGTTATTTTTTGCAGATAAGTCATTCTATCCCAGCTGTTAATTTAATCATGCTTCACCAGGACGAATGTGTTGATTTTGGCTGGAGTGGTGTTTTCTTTATAGTAGCTAGTATGGACTATGTTTTGGATTTGTGCTGGAAACAGTGTCTATAATACAGGGATATTTCAGTTACTCCTGAGCAGTGCTTACACAGAGTCAGGGCCTTTTCTGCTCCTCATCCCACCAGCAAGTAGTCTGGAGCTGCACAAAAAGTTGAAAGGAGACAGAGCTGGGATAGCTGACCCTGACTGAACAAAGGGATATTCCAGACCATATGACATCATGCTCAGCATATAAAACAGGCAGAGGAAGAAGGAAGCATGGTGGGGCATTCAGAGTGATGGCATTTGTCTCCCCAATTCCTGGAGATGGCTGAACACCTGCCTGCCCATGGGAAGTGGTGAATGAATTCTTTGTTTTTCTTTGTTTGTGTGCATGGCTTTTTCTTTACTGATTAAACTGTCTTTATCTCAACCCATGAGTTTTCTCACTTTTAGTCTTCCAGTTCTCTCCCCTGTCTCACCCTCCCATGGATGGGAGTGTGCACAAGGCTGTGTCTTAGCTGCCACAAAAGCCGGGTTAAATTGCAAGAATACTTTTGCATATCAATAAAGTGCTGCATTGCTTAGGAATTGATGTATTTCGGAAGAAAGTGTAAATGTGTAGCATGTACATCTCCACACCAGAATAGGCTCTTAGAGTTTTATAAAGAAAGATTAAATTTATAACTGCAAGTTGCAATCATTGTCCTGAAAAGCATGTTGAGCTGGAAGCCTACCTGCCCTGTAATATTGCAGGAAGGATTTCATAGCCTGGAGCTGAAATGATCGATCTGTCATTTAAATGCCAGGGAGAGATTTTCGGGCTGGAGAGAGAAGAGTAATAATGCGGGCTGGTGTTTCACTGAAATGGGGTTGCTCAACAGAGTTAATGCAAAATGCTCATCCTTTTGCAACTTTAGTTAAGTCTCAATCAGGGTTTTTTTCTGTTACAGTAAAGCCTCAAAAAAACCAAAGAGGTCACACCAGAGTAGCCCACAGTAGGAGGGTCAGTGAGCTGAAACACCACCATATTAGCTCACCTTAAATCAAGCCTTCCTATACAGCCAGAGTTAAAACTGTAGGCTGCCATGAAAAGTTACTGCAAATCGGGGAAGACCACCAGCTAGCCTGCCTCATGGAGGAAAGAGTGTAAAAGTATGTTAATATAACACCATAATACTTGCTGTTGCCCTGATTATCTGTTAATCAAAGTTTTCCATCTAATAATAAAAATATTGGTTGTTAAGCCACTGTATTTGCAGGTGAATACAATTAGTTCACCCATCACCTCAGTATTAGAGTAATCTTCTCTCACTTCTAGTGAGCACTGAGATTATATTTCTGTGGTGAAATCCTTCAACCTGAGTTTATCCCTTGTTTCTGCCAAGCAAGTCCTGGGGAAAAGCCTGCACATGCACACTCTGCTCCATCAGGGTGTCAGGCAGAGCATCAGTAATTTCCAGCCAGAACATGGGGTTTCCTGGCCCACAGGCTGATGCAAATGTGCATCACTTTTGCAATGGCAGGTCAAAGAACATAAGCATGTTCTCTGGAGAGTCACTAGTCACAAACAGCTAGCTCTCCCGGACAAGCAGCCAAGAGCAGTCAGTGAGGAGTGGGGAAATCTGTGACACTGTAGTGAGAACATGGAAGAACCAGCAACTGGAGGTGAGGAGTGTGAAGGATCACAGGATAGGCTAGGTTATTGCAGGGTGAACGAGAAATGATAGGGAAAACTACAGCAATTTTACTAGAAGACATTAAAAGAGGGATTGGATGAACTGTGAGAAAGAACTTCACTGATAAATTTAGAGGCACGATAGTAAAGGCTGCTTGGGACATGGCAGCATTTAAGTATAGCAGCAGTGACAGTCTATACGGAGGAACAGGAAGTACAGAGGCAGAAAATCACTGAGGGACAAAGCTTACTCTGAAGAGGAACATGGGGAACTGAAGGTATTTCTACTGGCAGAGGGAAGGTAGGAGGTAGACTCATTTCACGACATTCCCTTGCTTTCATTTTCATTTGATATCCAAAAACCTCTTTAAGTTAAGACATAATCAGTAAAATATAAACACTGGTCTCAATTAAAAGTGAGCAGCATTGCTGGCCCCAGTGACATTCTTCACACTAACTACGGATAATTTTTTTTCCAAACTAGTAAATTCACTTCAGAAGAGAAGCTGTTTGTTTATGCCTGCAGCATTGGCTGCTTTTGTGAACCAAGGAAAGAAATGCCTAATTAATTATGTTTGTTACCTATCCCCTGGAAAAGGAAATGGATAGAGGAGAAATTGTGCCGACCCTGAATGAACAAATTCTGTGTTAGCTCAGCAAGACAAGTTTCTTTGTGCTTAACCAGCTCAATCTTCTGTTCTAAATGAGTTGCCCTGTAGCCATGTGGGCTAAGCAAGGATCTCATGTGAGACTCCATGTACAAGATTAGGCTCAATCCTCCATGAGGCAGGGGATGGAGGAAGAAGGTCTAGCCTAAAACCAGCTTGCAATACCTCACAAATAAGAAGGAGTTCACCAAAAGTTGCCTTCAAAGTTAAGCATTTAAGGGACATACCACCAATAATCCAGAAAAGAAGCACGTAAAATTAAAAAAGACTTGCTTCTGGTGCTGTCTAATAACAAATTAATACACAAATGCCCCTAGAAAATTAATGGTGAGAGATCAAATTTAAATCTCAGTCAAATCTGACCAGAATTTGAAAATCGGTGTCAAAAGCTATTCTTGCCAAAAGGAAGGAGTCAAGCAAGACTTTTACACATATAACAGATAAAATTTGGGCTTGTTATAAGAGATAGGCTGGATAATTTTCACAGCACTCTTCTATCTCCCTTTCTCTGTGATTGTTCTTTCACTTTAAATAAAGCTGCTGAACTTTCTGTAAGCCTTATTTGTCTAATCAGTCCCAAATTAAAGTTAATATTCAGCTCTTTTTAGGTAACATGACATTTTCCCTAATAATGCCAAATAATATTTTGTTGCCATTATATTTACAGAAAAGCAGTGTACATTTGTTCATTTAACAATCAGAAACTAAAGTCCCCTGTGAACCAGGCACATCTAAATTAGTGTTTTCCTGTGCAGTGTCCCCCACAATAAAAGTATTCATTAAAGCTGGAACTGAAGAAACAAACAAAAAAAGAGGTAATTTAGCACTCAGATTACAGAAATGGTACTCAACATTTCAAGGCTAGAGAGCATAGTTAAAACTTTGCAAAAGAGGAAAGCAACATTGCATCTAGATAAGAATGTTCGGATGTTTATTAGCAGCCTGTGCAGGTTTCTTCGATATGCATTCAGATTACAAAGCCTTCGAGAATAGGTGTGAAATAACCTAGCCCTTCGTGCTTCCAATTCAGAGTGCCACAGTAATAAACAGCGATCTCATTATATTTTTTCAGTGCCCTCTACTGGAACAAACATCAGCATCCTGCATCAAGTCTTTCCCACGGGCAGCTTACTAATTTTCTACTGACACTGTATAAGGTATGCAATCATTTTTCCTTAACCATTTAAAGAAATCTTAAAGAATTTTGCTTTCCCATCAGTAAAAACATAATCAAGAAATGGCGCTGGCACAAATCAAGTTTGTCAAGGTTGAAAATTCAGAGCTTTTTGTCTTTTCCTCTTTTTCTTCCTTTTTGTTGTAGTGCAAATACTGCACTGTTTCACTTCTACAGAGAGGATACTTTAACAGATTGAGTCTGTAATCGTTCTTTTCTTCATTATTAAAACCAAAGCAAAAAAGCTACTGGTGCCAAAGAGTTAAGTTTGGAGATAGTAATAAGAAAGAGAAGGGCAAGTAGTTAATAACATATCATTAAACACTGTCTCCTGAGAAGATAATTGATCAATTTGCTTTTCAGTGTAAAAAAAAGCATAGGGGTAGGGGTTTGAAGGTAACTTCACCTTCTTCCCTTGTCTCAAACAGAATACATGAGATTCACTATGAGTTGTTGATCTTCTGCCTAAAATTTATTTTAAAGACTAAACAATACTACAAAGGACAACATGTACATTTATCTACTTAGCGCATTTAAGGCTTATATAATTTTGCCCCCCTAAACAGAGGGGTTTTGGAGCCATCAAAGGGCTGCAACGAAGGTAAGCCCTGCCTCCAGCATTTATTCTGACACTCCTTGCAGTCTAGCCTGACAGAGATTGGTTTTTGCATTCAAAATTCTCTTTTTAGTCATGAATTCAGATTCTAGGTGTTATTGTTCATTCCCTGGCTGGCTTCCTGTCTGCAGTACCATTACTGCTAAGTACAAAGCAAAGTGGTGCCATGGCGACAGTCAAATTGTAAATTATTAAAGAAAATGAATAACTGGATTGGACACAAAAAAAATAGCTATTAATGCTATTTGCCATTAGTGGAGCTAATATAATTACCTTTGCAATAATTTCAGAGCCACTGAAGCTCACTTCTTTGCTTGTTTGGGAAAATAGTCTATTATTACTAATGAAAGAGTCCAGAAACATTTTAAGAACATTTGGTGTTGAATAACAGCATTTAACAGCCATGTAGAGATGGAAAATAATTACAGAACAACCCTGGCTTTCAAAAGCCCAGTGGTACTAATGGCCTTAGAAGGTGTGACACGTAGTTCACCCAATATCAGTAGACCTGCAGGTCTCAGTGGGTAAAGCTAGAAAAACCTGTCCAAGCCAGCAACTGCAAACAACAAACCTACCCTTCTGGAGCTGGTAGTTTCACTGCTTGTTTAGAACCCTGAAAGACAGAGATGCAAAATATTAATGATGAACATATACATTTCTTCTCTTAAATCTGCCAGTTTTCTGACTTCCCAAAATGTTCCTGGAACAAGTCCACCCTCCCAGAAAAAAAGAAAAATTACAAACCCCAAAACTCTGAATAGAATTCAGTGAAACCCCTAAATGCCTTCCAGTTTTCCTATCGTCCCTACAGCTGTCACAGATATCAGTGGTCACCAGCTCCTTTCCAGCCCGTGTGGATTTGCCCATGGTCCCAGTAACCTTCATTTCTCCCTGGATCCACCTGCAGCAGTCCCAGCTTGGAGTGTGCATGGAGCATCTCCATCCTGCTCTCCTTCCATTTACCTGCCCTCAGTGGCCATATCCTATTCATTTTATTCCTCCAGCTCCTGCCCTAGGCCAGGGGACACCCCAGAGCCTGTGGGCTCTGCAGCTGCCTGTGGGTTGGGGCACGAGCAGCACTTAATCCCAAATGGGGTAGCTTCTACCAGCTCCCCTCTGTCCATCACTGGGCATTTGCCAGTTCCTAATAGCTCAGCTACCAGGTAAAGAGAGTACTGGGCAGAGCATCAGCTCCACCTTTGCTGTAACTGGCTAATTTCAGCAGAGGATTTGAGGGGACAAACAGAGGAGCATTGCCTTGCAGTCCTCAGTGACAATCACAGGAATGCATGGTTAAAACACAGCCTGCCCTATTTCTCACAGGTGAGACAACATGTCTCTTCTAGAGCTTGCTCTAACAAAAATTCAATAACAGAAAAGCACTGCACCAGCTACTAAGAAGGAAAAAAAAATGACTGCTACTGCTGAACCCAGAACAGGAGGGAAACTTTTAATCCTCTGTTTCAAATTCCTAAAAAGAAGCTACTGACTGTGGGATGGTGAGTAACCCATAGCAGGACTGGTGTCACTGAGTGGCAAAGGATAAGCTTGTGAAGATGTGACCTTGTAGGCTGTGAGCCCAGGGGAAGGGCTGGCAACACTCAGATCTCTTACATAGCAGGACTTGCCAGGGATGGGCTGCTCCCTGGTGGGACAACAGGTAAAATACAGTGGTCATCTACTAACAGACATCACTGAAATCAGGTGAAAATATTGAGACAAGCATTGGTGGTGCACATACCCAACCATGGCAGCATCACTGCAGGGAAAGGCCATATTCTTCCCAGGAAGTACAATAGAAGAGGCACTGGAAGTGTAAGACAAAAATCCACTGAGTGGGAAACAACTCTGCAAAGCAAAAATCTCACCTCTGCTCACTTCCAAGAGCAACCAAACTCTTGTCCCTGGGGTTTTTCCCACCTTTCTTTTGAGCTTTGAGCATCCATCATTTCTAGGAACCAGCGCGCCCAGCAAGTAACAGCTCCTGAGCTGAGGCCAGGCAGAGTGCTAAAGATTTCCCACAACACAAAGAGTCCCGTCCAGAGGCAGAATTATGCTCACAGCAGAGTATGAACTGTACAGTGATAAGGGAAAGGATGCAGAAAATAGGGGCTGGAACAGCTACTGTTTCAGTTTTCCCAGCTTAGACCAAACTAATATTTCAATGTGATTTTTTAATGTATGAATAAATACTGCTTTAATAAAAGGAGTAATATGTCTGTAACCATAGATTTTGCTTGTTTGTTTATACAGCTCTCATGCAATATTTATAAGCCCGGTCCCATTCCTTTTCTGCTAATTTCACTAGCACATTGAAAGACTGCCTGGCAAGTCATAAAATGCAATCGCTGTTTTCACAGTGTATTTGTGCACTTCTAACAGAAACTTCTAGCCTCAGATGAATGCTACTCATTGTTTTGTAGCAAACTGCAACGTGCTGGGGGCACACTGGGAAATCAAATGTCACTCTCCAAAGTATCACTCTTCCATTTAAAGGTCACATCTCATCTTAATAGGATAAGTAGAATGTCTGCTCTGATTTCATACCCCTAAAACCTCTCTTCTTTGCTCCTGCAAACGTTGCCTTCTGACAGTCCCTTTCCAGTAATAGGTCACATAAATGCACATAGACACAAATGCACATGGTGGTGTGGGGCAAGTAGATGAGGCAGCTTCATTGATTTGAAGATATCAACTGCTTTTTCCTGTCATTTCATTTTAGGGTGAAAATGCTACTATAATATAAGAAAGACGACCTTATCTGTGATCGTTTGGGGCACAATATTGTAGTATTGTATTGTATTGTATGATGGCTACGGTATAAAATCTATATTGACATAGTGTAAACTCAGATAATTTCCCCAAGCCTTTGTACATGTTTCAATATTTTAAAAATACAGCAAAACACATTAGATGAATGTATAGCTCTACCTTTGCAGGTTATGCAGTGAAAACAGTCATTATTTGGTTTTCTTCTACTTGAAGACATGGAGTTTCTCCCACCCTGCCCATTACTGTCCAATCAATATAGTCAATATGTTTTGAAATATGATTTACTGTTTGGCTATTTACTTACTGTTTGGGGGTTTTATTATTAATAATTGTGGTAGCATGTCTTTTGATCTGATTTTTCAATTGAATTTATAGTCACATAATAAATTTATTTCATATTTGTATATAACAGTAAAAACAGGAATTCCTAAGGTCTCACTCCCCTATCAGTAAATAGCCAGCAGTTTTATTACTATCTTAATGGCAGTAGAACATATGTCCAGATATTCAGTGCATGCTGTGTACAAGTTTCTGCCCCACTGCCTCTGTATATGGGATCTCTGTTGTGAAGTGGGACACAGAATAAGCCTGCAGCAGAGCTTGGATCCAGCCTTCAGAGATTTTAATTCATATTAGCACTATCACTAGTATGTAAAATCTCAAGAGGAAGAATATATTCTGCTGCACTGGAGTTTTGCTAGCTGCTATCCTGACGTAGTCTTACATGTCAAATTCACCACTAGTTTCAGTAGTAAGTTTGCCATTGTCATTACTTTAAGGTATAAATAAGGGGTATGGATAATTAAGAAATAGTTTTGGTTTCATCATAGATCAGTCATTAGGTATTTTCCAAAGGAATATTTCTTCAGTTTTCAAGAACTCGTGGTAGATTTTGACTTCAGTATTTCACCTACGGCCTTGGGCAAAGATGTGGATGTTTGCTCTGTTGCACTCTGACAACTCTAAAAAGAAGCACTTTTCAATGGAAAAATATATATTGACAGCAGAAGCCAGGCCAAGGTAAGCAAGATCATATTCAAGATTGACAGCTCAATAGATAGAACAAGTTCAGTGCAACCTTTGTCAAAAACTGGCAGATAGATTTATTGTATTATGGAAACAGGTTTGCCTCTGTGTGTGTTTGTGTGTGTGCACTGCACAGGAGTTGTGTGCCAACACTCAATATCAAAGCTCTTTCTGAAGAAAGAATAAGCAATGTGGTCTGGTTGGTAATCAATCCCCAAAAATCCCCCAGGTCATCTTCAGACGACTAAGCTCTAATTCTTACACAGAGATTAAGCTAAATGCTGAATTGCTCTTCCCCAAACCAATATTTCCCGAACCTGGGTTTTAATTCTTATTTTCAGATTTAATGCAATTTAATTGCTGATTACCTATTCCAAAATTGGCAGAATTCTTAGGAGGACTCTTTCCTTCAAATAGCATTCACAGGAACCCCAGGGTCCTGACGCCTTCCTGACTGTACACATCCCCATGCCCAACATCAGCAGTAAATAAACAGGACACATTGTAAGTGTCCTTTTTCATTTCTTCAGGTTTCTATTATTAATGAAGACTGAGAAGAAACATGCAGTGTTACAAACTTTTAGTGCAGAGGAGGAGCTCCACGTACTTTTGACAGCTCTTTCTCAAATGCCATACCAGAGCGAGCCCAGTGCTGGAGTTCACAGAAACTGAAGGCAGCATTTTTGCAGCTAACTTTTTACAGCCCCACTTCCCTTCTTGACTTTTTCAAACATAGCTCTAGATTAATTACTAGCAAAGCTAGAACAGTCCTGTACTGAGGGGGATGAAGAGCAGAAGCTTAGCCATTAGCACACTGCAGAAACACTCCCGAAATTTTCAGTTTCTTACTGATGCTGTAAACTGGAAAAAAATCAGTGTCTGAGCTAACATACAGACGAGCACAGCAAGCAATTTATTTTTCTATAGTGTTTTGTAATCAGAGAGAGAAGATTCACAGAAGCAAAATAGTTTTAAACTGGAGAAGAGATTAAAAAGATCAAGCAGATGATCATTCACCAGGGATAGGGTAGCTGGGGGACAGGAATAAGTACCCTACACCTGACCTGGCCATAGCATGCAAACAACACTGCCTAAAAAAGTCTCAATATGTTTAGCTTGCAGCCATTACATTCAGGTGTTTCTGGGTGAAGACCAGCATAAAATTTAACATCACTGATTTTTGTCTTTCAGCTGCTCACTTGGAGAAATTGTTCTTTTTCTTGTTGCATTGCAGCCTAAGAATCCACTATTGGAAAATGACTTAATCATGAAAGAACACAGAACAGACCCATAAGGTTTGCTTGATTTCAGCAGCTGAGAGTATTGATTTGTATTCACTCTCTGAACTGGCTGGTAACAGGGGAAGAGAGAGAAACTATCTCTTCCGTCACCTCAAACGAGCTCCAGTTACTCGACTCTCTGGGCTGATGCTGTGACTAACTCGGGAAAAGCAAGGCAGGAGGTGGGGAAAAATGTTGTTCAGAGGCAGCATCAGTCACACAGATGGGACTGTAACTCAGCCTGGGGAGATAAATGAAGAAGCATGAATGATAAATGCTGCTTCTTCAGGATTCTCTTAAAGATTCATTTCTTCTTTGCAAGTGATTCATTGTTTTTCCTCCTTGATTCTCAGGTTATCTTAATAAGCATTTGAGAAACTTTTATTTGGTAATAAAAGGAAATAAGGCTTGAAATCTCATTTCATAAATCATATCTGACATTCAAAATATGCTGAAATATCAGCCTTGATTTTGCAGTAGCTTTTGGAAGAAAGCGTGTCCTGCGAATCATGCAAACTCTGATTGCATGCTCTTGGAGCACATCTCAACAAAATTTATGAGGGTCTTAGAAAGGAGTGTGATGGCTTTCACAGAACTTACAGCCATTGTCAGTACCTTGTTCCCTTCCTTCTGTTGTTCTGTGTATATCCCTGCCTTGTGACAGGCAGAGAAAATGGATTCACTCTTCAGCATTACTTCTTTGGCCAAGTCTTAATGTCACAGACCATATGCGGACTAAATGTACCTCATCTACCCTCTATGCAAATTAAATTTAAATTTAATAACAAAAATAATTTAAATTCTGTAGAATTTAAACTCATTTCTTAGTAAACCTAGGCCAGAGCTACAACATGGCTCCACACAGGCAAATGGAGAGGGAGCTGCTCTGATCTATGCATTTTCCAGCCTGGCTCAGCATATCCTCTCCTTTTGGAGGACATGCTTTCAAAAATGACTATACAATCTGACAGGATAGCATAGTAGGAACATCTTGTACCAAACCCCACTATTGCTGCCCCGCTGAGCATCAGAAGGTCTCGGAGAAAAATAAAGTACCTTAGTAGCTGTTGTTTTTCCAGTCGATCCTGTCACCCAACCCAGCAGCAGCTTCAGAGATTCACTTGCTTTGATGAAAGTTTCCAAGGCAGAAGGGAAACTTTAAAGGACTAGAAAGATAGTTCTCATTATTCATCTGCATGAATATTGTTTGTTTGTTAAGAGTGAGCTGCCTACATAGAAGCTACTGTTTATGCCAAAAGTAGCGAGAACATTTCCAGCTGGGAAGGATCTTACACAGCCTCTGCTTGCCCAAAATATTCTGTACCTCAGAAAACTCACTTGTAATACATTTTTATTGGCAATAATTTCCATAAGGCAGGTTTTGGGGGTTCTTCCACCCACATCCTGTGTCCTTCCCCAGCCACTTCAGTACCTTGAGGTATTCCTGCACGAATTTCTCCTCCTGAACTACATAGTCAGAAAAATTCTGCTATCTAAGATTAAGCACATGAACTCAAAAATGCTCAGTGGCAAGATGGGGGGGGATGGGGGGGGGTGGTGGTAAGGGGTGTGGATAAGGGTGTGTTCTTTGATTAATTTAGTTACCCAGGGGGAGTTGCTGTAGTCATAACCAAGGTCAGGAGATATTACAAGTATTTTCTGCCAGTGTTTTTTCATGGCTTTTTTTGTTGGTTGGTTTGTTTGGGGTTCTTTTTAAATTCTGTTAGCAGATATTTAAAAAAAGAAAAAAGTTGCTAATGAAATAAGAATTTATAAATGTTTCCTTTCTTGAAATGAAAACAGTTACCTATAGAAGACAAATATTTGCTCTTTTCCCCTCAAGAGTCAGACCTTTATTGATAATGTAGCAATATCTGTCCCATCTAGGCCAAAATAAATGATTAGCAATAGCATCTCAGTTATACAAAAAGGTCCAAATGCAGTCCCAGGCAATCTTAGGGATTACTCTTCCACTATGATAACTCAGTAGTGTTGCTAAACTCAGGGACCATGAGGGAGATCAAAATCTTGAGGTTGCAAACACCATACTAGCACTGCCTGAGGGTGCAATGCTGATGACAATGCAATGACAGTAGGTCCATGATCAGTCCAGCACCCACACTTGATCCTTTCAGGGACAACACCAGGGTTAAAAAGTGTCAAATAATCGTCCACAAAGCAAAATACTGCTTATTCATTGCATCTGCGGCAATACCCATCTTCTGCACAGGGACTGGGGCACACACAGACCTGTGCACCTCTCATTCTCTGCTCTGTACTATAGGCCAGTCCAGCTATTTTGCATAAGTTTAGGTTTTATTACTCCATTTTTGGACCAGATAAAGTTAATCTGTACTGGAACTTGTTACCTACATTATTTCAAGGTTGAGCTATGTATTAAGCAATTAAAAATGTTATTAAATCCATTTCCTTGAGAGTATGGCCACACCAAACCTGTAAAAATATATATAGCAATTATAATACTAATTCAACGATGTCTTTAAGTTCTGTCATTTCACAGATGCTTCTGCCAATGGGCAAATTCAGAAAATGGTTCCATGGTGGTAATCAGCAGTGCGAAATTAACCCATGGAACATATGAAGTTTCATATCTCTTAAACTCTCTGGACTGTACAACTTTACATATTTCTTCAGAGATTCCAAATCGCTGTGTTTTTGTCGTATAAATATGTGGATGCCCCCATCCTTTTCTAAAGTATTTTTGAAAACATCCAGACCCAGAAAACCCTTTGCAAATTTATGTTTTGAGATTTAGTTCCAGCTGAACACCAAGGTGGCACAAACTCAGCAAACTCTGTGGAAGCTGTCCTATTACTATAAAAAGCCCTCAAAATCAAACTGATTTATCATATCAAAAACCTGAACAACCTTAAAAATACGCACTGGTGCTTAGTTGCGCAGTGATGCTTCTTTAAATGTTAGATGATTTGAAGAGTACTATGAACACAATATTAAACACCAAAACTCCCTGTGATGCTGCTTGACCTCTTTAAAAAGTAGAGGTTTGAAATTTAGTTGTTTTAGAAGAATTGCATGGTTTGTCTGTTGGGTTGCTTTTTTTTTAATAAATATCTGAAATTATTACCTACCATAGGCACCATAAATATTTTTCTTTATGGATTTGTGGTAGGAATTTAAAATATATCCTGTACTGCAGGAGCCAGAAAAACAGCTATGAAGCCATAGATATGAATAACTCTTCACCAGCATAGCTAGCATCCACAATGACTTTGAAAATCCACAGGATTTTATCTTCTTTCTGTTAGGTCATATTTGCATCACATTAATGCTACGGATGAAAGTCAAGGAAAATACAGTCTTTAATAGCTTGTTAATACAGTGTGGTGGTGGGTTGTATTTTCTTTCTCCTGTTCTTAATATTTCTGTCATCCTGCTCTCAGATGCCTGAGATGTATGCACATCCTGAAAGCAATTCCAGGCTCCTCTCTTCACAGACTCAGGATGAACCTCATAGCAGACCTCATAGGAGCCTTCCAGTATCTGAAGGGGGGCTACAGGAATGCTGGGGAGGGACTCTTCATTAGGGACTGTGGTGACAGGACAAGGGGTAACGGGTTAAAATTTAAACAGGGAAAGTTTAGATTGGATATAAGGAGGAAATTCTTTACTGTAAGGGTGGTGAGGCCCTGGAATGGGTTGCCCAGGGAGGCTGTGAATGCTTCATCCCTGGCAGTGTTCAAGGCCAGGTTGGGCAGAGCCTTGGGTCCATGGTTTAGTGTAAGGTGTCCCTGCCCATGGCAGGGGGTTGGAACTTAAGGTCCTTTCCAACCCTAACTATTCTATGGTTCTATGATTCTATAAACAGGCTTGAGCTCTTAATGATGAGGTATTTTTATTTAAGGTCAAAACAAATAACAAGGAATATAGTCAGATGATCCTGTTATTTCTCAAAGCTGGCCCATGGCTTCTCAGGACAAAATTAATTGGGATAGAGCAGCCCAAGGGCAGAGCACGGCTCAGTGCACTTTTGGGGTAAGATACATAGACAGCAGGAAACTCTTTCCTCTCATCAACTAAAAAAATCCTGTCTAAGGAGTACAGACTCCTCTTTCCTAGCAGGAACCCTTGCTTCCTTAGCCCAAGTGTTTCCTTTAAGCCTGGTTCTCCAAGGCTCCAGCCCTTGCAAAGTCAGCAGCAGGGTGCTGCCTTTGCTTTGCCATTGCCATTTTAGCACCACTTACAGCCTATTATCACAGACAGCTGTTTCTCTGCCTATGCTTAAATTTGTCCCCTGTGTTTATTTACTGTGTGTATTGAGACTGTCAAACAACAGAGTGGTAATGCGTGGCCAGGGAATAAAAAGTGAAAATAACAAATATCTTATTGTTTGCATGAGTGAGAGGGAAAAATAATTCAGTGTGTTTTTATCTGTGTTTATAAAAAGAAAATCCAGCCCCAAAGGTATGCACCTGTGTGTGAATATAAGCCAAGTTTGGCAACTAGTCAGTTTTCTAATTAGGAATTAATTTCTCTGCAGTAATTATGCTGAAATAAAAAGAGGCACTTAAATGCAGGCTGCCAGGTAGTACAGAGGCTACAGAGGTTGCTTCAGATGTGAGCAAGCCTGGTTTCAGCAACACAGAACTCTGTGGGAGTCAGTTCACCCTTGCAAGAAGAAGGTGACCATGGTGACATCCATGGTGGCACCATCTAGCTTCTTCAAGTATTCAGGTCCCTCTGGGCAAGCTCTACAGGCTAACTCTGCACCAGGCTGCAGATTGCTGCAGTGGCATACATAGAGGCCACTCACAGAAAAACAGCAGTGGCCACCTACTACCCCCTCAATCTGATAGCAAAAGCACCAGGTTGTGATGAATTCAGCTTCTACCTGCTACTCCACCTAGTTCATATTGGGGTACAACTCTGCCTCTCTTCCCAGAAATGGTCTTACCAAGCAGTGGGCATCTCTTCCCCTCTCTGTACTACTGTCTATGAAGTGATGTATAAAGTGTGTGTAAGCACTAATTTGAGCAGGCCTGTACTCTCAGCCCAGACTTCACCACCAGGTTACGAGTTTTGGCCTGATCTCTGTCTAACATAACAAAATGGGCATTTTGTTTCTCCATCCTAGCAGTGAGCCACAGGAAGGTAGCTTGCACTAAACCAGAGCAGGTCAACGAGGACACAAGCCATCACTCATCTCTGGGACTTATGTTTTAACCTACCCCTTTTTTCTCCTTATTACACACAAGCAGAGAGAATATGAAAGAAGCAGGGTTCCTTTTCTCTTTCTGCTCTCCATGAGGCTTCTGTACTTACCCCTCAGCAGGGGTAAGCGCACAGCTTTTATCACATCTTGAGTCACCTGGACAAAACCAGTCAGGCAACATCCTCCAGCAATCTTGCAATGCAGTGTCGAGAGATCTGAACAGATCTCTGTGCTGCTGGTGCTAAAGTAACAGCTGCCAGATCTTAATCCCTTTTTGGTGAAAGAACTCACAAACATGAAACAACTATTGCTTGAAAAGTTGCAGAAAAAGCTAAATTCATCTGTGGGCCTGCATCCAAAATCCCAGGACACAAAATGGCAATGTTAGTACATAAAATCTGCAGAGGAAAACCATGAGCTCTGTCCATCTGAAACAAGCTCTGTGTGAAGCCAACCAAGCTCAAGTGCTTGCTAGCACCTCCAAATAGTTCAGATCTCTTGGCTGCCCCTTCTGGAATTAGTTAGGGGTGTCTGAATTCCAAACACTGGCTCGACTGTCACTGCTAGCTTGGCCATTTTCCGTTGAGACAATAGTGCCAAGTTCATTGTATGCTTTGGAGCTGAGTGTTTGAGTTTGGAGCTGAGTCTCAATCATACAAATACTCTCTGCATTGCTGTTGTTTACCCATTTTCAGACGAAAAATCTTTCACATAGGTCATATTCAGTCTCCTCCCATTCTATTATGCCACGAGACTTGCCAGTAAGCTCTGTTTGTTAAACAAAGCTGACTGACATTTCTGAAAACCCTTATTAATAGACCAGTCTCATCATCATAACCTCAGCAGCTGGATGCACAAAGCTCAGAGGGATTTGGGAGCAGACATCAGTCACTCATTCTCTACTGCAGAAATCCTTGTAGCTTTCTCGTTCCCAGAATGTCAATGTCCCTTCTGCTACTGCATTAAGCAACACACTGCTTGGTGTTTGTTCACCCTCACTCCAGGCAGAAGGCAAAACTGTGTGCCTAATTCAACAATCAGCTGTGCACATGGGGCACATAATAGACCATACTTGAGGGCATGGAAAAAGCTAGCAAAGGAGCTGCTTCCTCCACAGAGACCGAAATGCAAAAAGAGTTGTGTTCCGAACCCCATTTCATCTTTTGTGTTCACAGTCTTTTAGATCAGCTTAAGTCCAAATTTCTGAAGGATATTTTAAAGATAAAGCCCAAGATTTTGACCAAGATTCGGTGCACAGAAGTCACAGTAAAGATATTGAATGCTCCCCACCATGTTTGTGCAAAGCCAGTATGTTTGTTAAATCACTACAGCAAGATGGCTTGAGTCTGCAGTCTGCAGGAAAGAAAAAAATGCTTATTTATGTCAATAGAAATGTTTTTCTGCTATGAAATCGTGTTCAAATTCAGCTCCTCAAATGGGACAGACACAAGTATAATTTAGACTAAGAGTAGGCACTAAGGATATATTTCAGTCACTATCTAACCTTACTGTAACTCCTTCCAATTCTACTCTGGCAGATAAATAATGCATGTTTTGCTTGTTTTGAAAACTCTGTGGTACAGCCTTTTATGTTCCTCCAGGGCCTGAATCTACTGCCATGGATGCGCATTAGCACCAGGCACCTGAGACTAATGTCACCACACTGACAGTTAACCCCAAAGCACTGATTACTGAAATACCTAGGAGTTTCAGTATTGCATTTAATGGGGAAGTTTTAGATCTCTTAACACAGAGAATTCTTACCAGAATCAATATAAAGAGGTTATTTTCAAACCTCAGTAAACAAATGTCAAGTGAGGCCAACAAACAATCCTTGGAAGAAGAAAAAAATGCAGATCAACCATTAAGAGACAATAGTTTAAAATTAGGGGGAGGGGGAAGTTATTATATATATTTTTAATTAATCATTCATTATGTGAAAGATCAAGAAGTAAATAGCATGCTAGCTAAACTACTTCAACACTGCTTCTTAAACAGCCTCAGGTCATGGACTTCATCTTTGAACCACCTATTGAAATAACTGATGTGCCAAGTATGGGGACTTGTCAGTCCAAACTCAGAATTATGCCTCACTTAGCATTTAAATGGTTTATCTTTTTGGTTTTGGGGTGTCTGATTTTACTTCATGCTTCACTTTGAACAGATGCTACTGAATTTGCCTAGAGGAGCTGTATTCAAAGATGTGAAAGATGGCATTGCACAGATACGTCTCTTTATTATCATGCTTTGGAAACATATAAAAAAATTAAGCACATGATTGAGTAGAATGCCACTAGGAAATGAACTATAGAGCCCTGCTGACTTAAGTTTGATTGTACTTAATACTTCAGTGGCAACTTTGCCAGAGACAACAGCCTGCACATTGCTGTGTCAGCTTCTGTCTCTACAGAACTAAGGCAGCCTCAGATCAGGGCTGCAGAGCAGAAAGACCTCTTTCCCCAGGGTCTCTTCCCCAAGGCATTCAGCCTTCCACTGTCCAACAGCCTCAGAGCCAAACCGATGGCACTTCTGGAGCACTAAGCCATGCTGGTGCCAAATTCTCACTTTGTCCTAGCTGTGGAGCAAAGTAATTAAATGGGCAGAGTGCTGGGGCGGAGGGGAGGAAGAAAGAAATGTCAGAGGATTAAGAGTGATTCTGCTGTCCTGAAAAAAAAAAGAGGTCCCAGAAAACTCCCAGGCGACTTGGAAGTTTTAAATACTTCAGGGAAAAAGGGAAGCTGAGCTGAGGTTACAGGTGATTCTTACCGGGGGGTGGTTCTGTGCAGAAGGCATAGGTGTGGAACAACTGGTGCGATGTTTGCACTTATTTCATGTCAAGTGAAAGGCTGCAGGAGCTCATTCAGCACATACCTTGTGAGCTTCAAGGGAAGGAACAATCAGCCAGAAAAGTTTCTATTAATTCTCTATGGTTCTCAGATCTTTTATCCTTCAGTCTTTGGCAGGATGGGTGTGAGGCTGTGGATGATACACTCTTTGTGATATTCAACCTAATGACTCAAACTTAAGCCTAGAAGAAAGCGCTTGCTCATCCTATACAGAGATAGCTCTATCACAGTTACCAGCTGGCTCGGTAAGTGACAGAACTTTGTTTTTAGCTTAATCAGCTTCTGATCTTACGTAATGTTTGGATTTAGAGCAATTAACAACAAAGGTTTGCTTGCCACTATCCAGTAAGTGAGAACTCACCTTCTGGTTTGGAATATTTACCACATTTTGCTAAAGCTATGAAAAAGTACCTGCTTTGTTAGGAATATACAGGTCACATCTGATGTCCACAGATAATATTACTCATTTCACAACCCAGGACAGCAAGGCAGGCAGCTGCCATCAGATGCTGTACCTTTGAAAGATTTATGTACCAAATAAAATGCCTGCACATTCACTGCAGCTATGTTCCTAACCAGTATCTTGTTTTGGGCAATCAATCAACCTTCCTTTCCATCTATTAGCAACACTTTATTCCAAGAAAAAGAAAATATATATATATATATATGAGTAAGGTTGTTTTGAATGATTCACTGTGAATAGATCTGACACATTTTGCCATTATCCTCTTTGCAAACAATCCTGTCTTGTATGAAAGTGTCAGTTATTCTTGAAAATCAGAGGAGAAGCTTAATATATGAAGAAATATCCCTTTCAGGTAACCCAGGAATAGGTAGCTAATCTCTGTTCGCATGTGACTGGCTACATTTCAGATGATACTGTTTCTTCTCCCCAGAGAGATCTTCTTAGAGATTCAAGCATAACAACAGCGGACAAATAGCAATCATCTAAAACCAGACAGCAATTCTTGTTCCTCTGCAGCTATGACTTTTTTGACATGAACATAAATATTTAGACATAGAAAAGACACTGTTTTGCAAATACCCTTTCACTGAAATTCTTAGTAAAGAAGTACTTTGTATGAGCAACCGTTCAAAATGCTAAGATATGTTCACAGAATTTTCCCTATATATCTAGTATTGAACATTTTAAATTGCTATCATTATCCTGTACATTTGCATCTCTGATCCTGTATAAGATAGGGAAGGATGTCAGATATCTTTACTGTTTGGTCTACTACAGATTAACAGGATGCTAGTGCTGAGAAGTAACAAGTGTGCAAATATGTGCAGAGTCTGAAGGAAGTGCTGCACTCCCCAGACTCCTACACTCTTATGCCAAGAACCTATAGAAACACATACTTTAGGTGCACAAAACACTTACATGCGGACTTGTCTTTGCTAAGCCTTCCTAGTGCATCCAGGTTCCAAAACACTACAGAAAACATACCTTGACCTCAAGAATTTAAGAGATTATTTAGTTATTCCAGTGCATTTTTTTCCTATGCTAAAACACGATCATCTGAAAATTTTGCATGTTTAATTTAGGATGGTATGACAAACACACTGAAGTAAATACTGTCAGCCACTTACCACTTTGAGTAATGTTGAATTGCCTTTATTAAGTCCTGCTGTCCTCTACTTTCAAGCATCATCTTCTTTTATAGCCCTCCTATTACTCTATAAAGAGGGGGAAGACAGTGTATTTTCAGAACTTTTTCAGAACACAGAAGTCAGGTGTTTTTAACACACTCATACTTTTTCTAAACCTACTTATTTTAAAAAGGATGAGTGATTCTCCATTTTCTTTCTAGGGTGATTGACACGTTCATTTTTACTCACACGCACATGAACTTTGATAATTGTTATGATATAAGAATACTTTCCCACATTACAGCAGTACTTTCTTATGGGATTAAATGCAGTGCTTTGCCTAACGTACCAATAATTACACTGTAGGTAAAAAGCAATCAGCGTTAGCACCTGATATAGCATTGCTGCTGCATGTTATTGAACAGCCAATTAATCACCGTTCTGTTTGACAACTGTAGAGTATAATTATATGTGACTTAAAAATGTTTCTTTTGCAAAGTGCCACTACAAAAAACTTTTTTATTTTAAAAAGACTAGAATACTAAAAAAAAACAACCAAACCAAACCAAACCTGCCAAACTGAATGCTGCATTACAATCACAAGCAAAAGTCAATCTTTCAATTAATTGTATTAATTAATATACAGAGATTGAACTCAGAGAGGTGACCTGATATCCAATTTTCACCATTCTCCCAAGTGGATGTGGTGGGACAAAGGAAACAGGAAACAGAGGGAAGCAGCACACTGCAGGGCTAAGCTCAGGGCTGGAGGCAGAATAGAAAGGTTGTAATAAAAAGCCTCCCACTTACCCCTATGTGCCTTTGGAGAAAGTGTAACCTCACTGCTCTGGCTTCACCAGTTCTAAAATGGGAATAAAAGTTTCTTCTTCAGAAGGGTGCTAGGAGCAAGAGCTGCCTGTGCCTGCACAAACACCTTCTTTCCCCAGTTTCAGCCCCAAATGGTAAGTTGTGAACCATTTGAGGCAGGACTGCCTGCAGAATTTACCCATAGCTCTGAGCGCCAGGCTGTTTGCATGACCTTTTGCCCACGGCCAAGCTTGCTCTGCCTCCCTCCCCTATGACAGTGATGCACACCAGCTGTGCCCAAAGTCACTCTGCTCCCAATCCTCTTAGCCTGCACCCTAGAGACACAGCTCGTCTGCATCCATCATTTGGTAATGGTGAACATGAACAAAAATAGAGGAGACTTCTGAATGCAATGTAAACCCATTGGTAAAAGTCAGAATAACAAGGTCTAAATATGGTTATTGTGAATTTCCCTGATCTCTAGCTCCAGAGCCCTTGCTGCAGCACTAGTTACAGATTTTTTTCTTCACCATCTGGTACCAAACGTTATGTCCACTGGTTACCAGAATCTCAGGCCCCCTTTGATGCTGAGCCCAGCCAGGGCCTTCAACAAAACATTGGACTAAACATCCTCGTCTGATCCAGAAAGAGAATTCTTGTGATATCTCTTAGGAGTAAAATGATAGCAGTATCTTAAGTGAAGCACCTTGCTTACAGACGTATGTAGCCTGGAGTCCATGAACTAGACTACCCACGAAGAAAGACTGTAACAGAGTCTCATGTTTATTTAATTGGAAAGCTGTCAGCAAGAATTCTAGACAATAAACTTCAGGTCTTAGAAATCAGGTTATTATGTGACAGCACCCCCTCTTACAGTACATCCTAATTGAATTTAACATCACACTACATCTCTATAAAGACAATGACAAATTTTATTTTGCTACAGAATACTCACAAAATATCTGCTAGATCACAACTAGATTACCCTCTTGACAGCAGTGATAAATGATTGTCATTTTTATCCTTTAAAGAACTTTAAAAGTAATAAACTAGTGATCCTAGTGCTCCAGTAAATAAGTGCACATTTTGTTACCCTCTGTCAAAGCCAACAAAATGGCCACACTGTGTTTGCATTTACCAGAGACAGCCAGGCAGGAAACATCTGCACTGGCTGCCACTTTACATTCCTTGGCAGGACACATCTATCCTAGTAAATTTGATTAGTTTTATGTTTTCTGAACACTTAAACACTGAGGCTAACAGAATGCTTCATTACCATGCTGTAAAATTCTCTTTCCATTATAAACATGGTGGCACCATCCAAACTGCATATTGGGAATGACTTAGGCTAATTCCCAAGTGGTGCATGGGGAGGTTCAGGAAACTGATACTTGCCTTACGCCAAACCCCTTTGAAGGACCATTCTGACAATTTCAGAACATAGGCAGTCACAAAACCATATAAATATTGTTTGAAGATTTCTTAATTCAACTTCCTGTTTGATACTGAACCATCTCCATCACTAGCTCAGGTCTGGAATGTCTTCATCCAGCAACATCTTGAAAAGATCCAAGGTTGGAGATCTGGCAGCCTGTATGAACCACTTCTCTATGCTTCTGGTGAAGTCATTTTTCTCACACGCCAGCCTGAACCTCCGAACCACAGTCTGCTGTGCTGCAAGTTAGTACTACACATCAGTCAGTTGGGCATCAAAATAATGCCATGCGATTAGCAGAATTAAACACAATAGTACATTTCATTTTGACAGCACCTTACAAGCACTCTTCAAACATTTCAGGCCCAGTGGAGACTCACAAATAATCTGTGACAAATATAGTGGAAAGATTCATAGGGGTTTTTTCCAGCCCTTTGGGAATATGATGAAGAGACAGCCTTCAGCTGTTAACCCCATTCTGCCTGGTCACATCAATGAGCTGCTTAATTTCGACGCTCTGCTAGTATAAATGATAGGAGTCTCATATCTTGGAATAATGTTCTCTTATAGAAAACTTAGTTCAGATGACAAAATACAGTCATGCCTTAATTCAATATAGTTAAGATTTAAAAAAAAAATAAAGATAGAAGCTATTAGTTTGGTTTCTTTTCCTCTTATTTTTGGGAAATCCAGCCATCAAGTTTCAGCTGCTGCTCAGTGTTGTCTTCACCATGAGATGAGCAGCATGACATGGGACCGTTTGTCTTTCATTTCCAGACTCTGTTACAGATGATGTCTGATTACAGGAGATCAAGTGGGTGAAATTCTGCTTCATTTCCCTTGAGGCTGCAGATCATCTTTATATAAGTAAGTTGTCACGGCTTGTAAGTGCTTCTCCTGCTCCTGGCTTTCATCCTGTGCTGTAAATGGGCATCCTTTTCCCCAGAATGAAGCTGCCTGGGGTATCCTATGCAAGGATGCTGTGCTGGCACGTGTTTTGTTCTCCCCATTCAGATTTTAAACATCTTGCAGAGTGCTTCCAATATTGCACAAATTCAGTGAGATCCTGGCACTCTGCAGTTGTCAGCAAGCCTTTATTAAACCTATTCAAAAAACACCTGTGAGCATAACAAATCTGAGCCAAGGGAAAACAACAGACAAACAGAAAAACTGTTTCTCCCTTCATAGAATTTCATGGGGATGAGCAGTTTCAGGTGTTCCTAAAGTCACCCCACTAGAAAGACAGAGAAAACAAGCTCTGGAAACTAGTCCAGCTTATCACCTGGAATCTAGATACGTCCAGTGCCTACAGCCTCCTGCTCAGCTCCTGGCCCTGCTCCCTCAGCGTTCTTCTTCCAGTTGTGTAGTGAAAGCAAATGAGCAGCTTAAGCCAGGATCTCCCCACAACACACTCACACATGTCTGAACCTGGTAAAACTAACCTGTCCCACAGCAAGCAGCAAGTATATGTAGCCCTACTCTGGGACAGTTATCACATTGCTGTACCTGTCCTGAGTCTGATCAGCCCTGGAAGCAGGTCACCAGGACCCTTTGGGTCACTCCATTTGTGTATAAGTCACAGCTATCTAATGAAATCTGCCCATCTTAAACTGAGGACAACTACACCTGTGCAAAACCAGAACCAAGGAAAGAAATCACAGCCTTTCCACAAAACAGTAAATTTGAACTCGACCAAAGAGCCACTTGTATGAAATAATTTCCATAAGAGTTATCTGAACTTTGGTCTGAAAAAACAGTAGGACCATCCTGCCAGACACACACTTATGAAGGATGACTCCTTCAATTTTAACCACTACCTCCAATGATTATTAAAACCCAAGCCATATGCCCCAAAGCCTCCCCAAACTGAACTCCCAAGCTAGTGTGCAGTTCCATCATCCCCTTCCCCATGTTAATGACCTTCCCTGTACTTTTTTTTTTAAGTCCACTCTGTCCTTTTTGAGATGCAAAGTTGAAAACTGCCCACAGTATGAAAGTTACTCTAGGGTTCTGCATAGCTGCAAAATGATGCTTTTCCTTTTGTAGTCAATATCTGATGACACCCCGTACTTTAGGCTAAGACGGGAATGATCTTTATCCTGTCATTGGACGTGGAAGGGAAAGCTTGTAAAGAGCTCTGTAAATCTTAATTACTCATTCCACAATATTTTGTTTGTTTGTTTCATGACCTGGAAGCACACAGGGTGCAGTGTCTTTTAGCAGTATCAGTTTCTTGCCACTTATAGGACTCTATCCTGCTTACAAGTTTCTGAGGAGTTTCTGAACCCCTGTGGTCCTGAATCAAACAGTAAGCTGAAGCTCGGAAATGAAGCCTACTTTCTTGTCCTGTGTTTTCACCATGTTTGTCATGCTAATATGATTAACTTTGCAAATTAAATGAGCTAAGAGACATGCTCAGCAGACAGGTGGTAGCTCAGCATACCTTGATAAGCCAGTCCCTCTAGCTCCAAACCTGTCCAGTTTCGGGGGTTTTGCCAGTGACAGAAAGAATTAGCCTCTTGCTATGCTTTACACACAGCCCATTGCTTACAAAAGCAACCACCTTTTGTGCTTTTGGCTCTAAAATATTCAGATTCCTTTGATCTAAACCTAAGACCTAGTGAATAAGTATTTCTAGCCAATGTCTTTACAGTGTTTGTTGCAAAGGAAGAAAACATTCAGGAAGAAAAATAAAAGCATGTAAAAAAGGATTTAGGGGTTTGCATGAATACATTTATGCATCCAAGTGCAAATTCAACGGGGTGCAAAACTTTGAAAATGTGGATTTTATGACCCTGGTTTTCTTGGCAGCAGAAATATTTGTATTTACCAGTTTGAAGGACACACACCGCTGAAAACCAAGGTGCTAATAAGAAGCCTAGGAATAAAGGATCAGCCTTGAAGGAAAATAAAGTTAGTCTCAAGCAAAAGAAACAGTTAAGCTAGCATTTGATGTACAAATCTTTGAAGGTGTTTGGGTTTTTTTTCCTTCAGGTTTCACCATAATTGGAGAATTAGGCATTAAAACTCACAATACATATTTCTATCTAATTTTTTAAGAAATTAGTTAAGCAATGATGGCTTTTCACTTGAGACTTTGTAGTACTACACTAATTATTAAATATACATAGCATTGAGCATTCCCGCCCCAACAATATTGATGTTGAATGAAGGTTAAAAAAATTGCCAGTTTGTGCCTTGTTTTTCATAAGCAAATGCACTGACACTTGCTTCAGGATTCTTGTTTTGCACTCTGTGGCTGAGGCCATGTATAAATAAATTAATTATTAACTTGGCCACACTACGAATTACAACTCTGCACATTGCTAGCAAAACATCTGAAACTTGCCCTTCTGACCTGCAGAATGGCTAGAGAATTGGCACAGAAACTCAGAGGCATGGGTACACTTTCCAAGAGCTTTGAAAGTCATCCAGCTCAGCAGCTCAAAGCACATGCCTGAATCCAGTCAAGTCAAAATATTTTGTCAGAAGGCCATCAGCAAAAGCCTTCGCCCCTTCCTCTGACCTTTATCCCTTAGCTGGGAACTGTCTCCAATCACTGATCCCTCCAATCCATAAGAAGAAGCATAACTGACCATGACTACAATCACATAAATAATCGAAGTATCACCTGGTGTGTCAGATGCTTTTGATGAAAGCAAAGTTAAGAAGGGATATTTGGGGCAATTATGCATTGTCAAAACATACTGAATATGTTTGAAAAGCACAGCTGAAAATAAGCCACTCAAAACAAGCCTGCCAAAAGTCAAAGGCTTAGTATGAATTAATAATATTTGGCATCCCAGCAACAAGACCAGTACATGGATTCACTCAACCTGTTGCTATGAGCTTGATAGTAGCACCCAATCAAAACCTGGAAGAGGATGGAGTCTGTGCTGGAAGTGACCCTCTGTCATCACTAGAGATAATGCAACAAGCAGGCTGAACAATACATCAAAATGGCTGTGATAAAACACCACCCATTCATCAGGCATACATAATATGGAGAAGGCATGGGAAGTGCAGAGCATTTCTTCTTGACAACAGAGCATTTCTTTTTGGCATGTGGTCATTGGCCAACATGCAAGGAGGCTTAGCCATGGTGTCTTCTGCATCCCCTATCCTCTTTCCCTGCTGCAGAGTGAGTGTGCCAGGAAGCAGTAACGGCACAGCAGGTGCTCAGAGCAGAGCTTATTATTTCCTTTGCCAGCAAGAAAGGGAAATTACTGTCTGGTCCATACTATGGAAGTATTTATTTGCAAAGAGGGGCAGAAGCTAAAACTGGAGTCTAGAAGCATCTCATGGAGTCTAGGGACCATTAAAGTGTAAGGATAATAGAACATTATTACAGAACTCTTCTGCTTATTTTTGCTTTCCTTTCTGTGTGTAAGTTATAAAGGACTTCACATTCCATACTAGTCAAAATCTTAGGACCTTAAAAGTCTGATTTACTAAGGAGCCAAAACATAAGTTCAGTAGTTTTAAATGATCATTTTCAATTAGTCTGAAACTGCAGTAGATTAGACTCCAGCTTTAAACAGTTTGTCATATACACACAAAAATATGTGATTTACTGTGTATTGCTTTCTGGATATAGTGCAATATTTCTGCACAGCATTTTGATATATTAAGTAAATAGCTCCTACCTTATAATTCCATGGTGTAAAATGAAGTATGTGTTTATATAAATAGATATATGTATGCATATACTTTTAAACACATACAGATTCCAGTGCTGGCAGCACAGAAGTAATGAAGTTAGTTTCCCACCTGCTTAAAACAGATGTCAGTTTTGGCTGATCTGAAACAATCAAGAAGAATGCTGAAAAAAACAGAGGCAAATTGATGGCAAACTCTGATCTATATTGGGGGAAGCAATTATGCCAGCTGAAAAAAAAAATGTTTCAGAATTCTTATGAATGAGTTGCTAAATACAACCTTCGTCAGTTAACAAGCCATTCTTCAGCTTCACAACAGATAGCTCACAAGCTGGTACAGCAGAGGAGAGGTCAAACTCTTGGAGCTTTTCAACACCTCCAAGCTATGCTGCAGTTCAACAGAAGTGCTCGAAAGGCTTGTATGAATGTAAAATCTGATGGTGATGAACACTTTTGAGCATTCAGCTATCTATCCTTAGATCACTTGATCACATTCTTATCTCAGAGAGGTACATGTTAGGTTTCACAATAAACAAACTGATATCTGTTAGGAACATTTAAAATGAAGAACTCCCAAGTAAAGAAGGACGTGGCATAAATAATTTAGTAGCAACAAAAGAGAAAAGAGAATAAAAATTAAAACTCTGTTCAAGATTCCTCTCATCCTTCTCCTTGAGGCCTGTACAAAAATAAGCAAAAAGTAACTTGAATTAAAATTCATTTCAGACCTGTTGAAGGGCAGTACCTGGGCGGTCCTTGGAAGTTGCCACTTAGAGGAAAATGTAACTCTAAGGAAGATTTAGGCTCCTCAAAGACTTCACCGTCACCTAGCCTACCATTAATTGGACTTCCTTAACAAGATCCTGCCCAACAGTCTGTAACCTTCCACCTTCAATATAGTTTAAATGAACATTTGTATTTCAGTTCTGGCAGTGCAACAGAAACTCCTGGGAGTCTCTTTGAACCCAAACTTGTGAACACTGTTACAGTACAATAATACCCAAATGTCATTCAGAACATGGTGGTAAAACTTTTGAAACAAAATATGGAGTGTGTACGACTTTGACATGCATAATATATGGCAATGCAAGGAAAAATATACAAGTTCCAAATTTGTTTACCGGATTTTGAAAAGATATGGAGAGGAAGCGGAGGAAAATGAAAGCAAACAGATTTGTATTTTAGACTTTAAAAAGACTCAAATACGTAGACACATCAGGGGGGAGTTATGCATTGCAGAATGGAAAAGAAATTTTAGTTCTGCAAGATTCTCTATATATGAGTAAGAATAAAATATCTTTTTAGAGGCTAGAGGACTCCTCTGTCCTTTGAATGCCTAACTAAAAAAAGAGTTTGGTTAATCAGTTATTTTCTTTCTGAGTAAAAAAATCACTTTTTTACTCAGCTGCATAATGATTCCTATACTTAGTACAAATGGAATATCTGTACTGCTTGCAACAGCATAAGCAGCAGCCTCAGAAGCAGACAGGACTGATCCTGACTTCCACGGCCCTGCCATTATGTAAGAAAAAGATACAGGAGAGACCCCGCACACTGAGCTTACTGCTTGGACGTCATTTCTTATTCAGCAGTTCTTGGAAGGTACGTGAAATTAGTTCCAGAATCCCACTCCCTCTGATTCCTGAGTTTTAAAAAAACAGCCTTTTCAACAGGTTTTTCTCAGCAGCAAATATGGATAAGTTTCTTCTACATGCACTTCTAGATGGTAGGTTCCAGCTTTGAATTACCTTCAGAGGACACTCATTTCTCCATCAGCCACAGCCGGAGTTTTGGGAGACTATCCTCCTAAATCTTGCACCTAGATGTGATTCCCAGATTTGGTAGTTGTAAACATCTCCAGTAGTCTCAGTCAGCCTTCAACAAGTGGTTTCCTTGAGTCTGTGGCCAGACAGTACTCCTTCCCCTGAAATGGGGAAGGAAAGTACTCTGGTTCAGTAATTTGCACCAATTTACTTCAATGCTCTTCATCATCTTTCCTGTCACCCAGGAAAAAACGGAATTCCAAAGAAATTTAACTTAATTAATTAAGCCAGAATATGGGTTTTTTTTCAGAACTATTGCTGGAGTGCATGCAATAGGAATTGCAAATCATCTGTTACATGTCAGGAGATCTTGCAAAAATATTACCAAAACCAGTCATTTCAGGGTGCCTGATTAAGTAACACACTTTGATCATCCCTTCCCAAACACGCTGTGCCTTTTTAGACATATGTTTTTCAGCCGATTAACTGTTTCTCTGTCACAAGCTCCTCAGCTCTTCTAAGAAACTTCTCTACATAAAATTATACAACCTTTCTTCATTAGGCACACGAGCTTATTTGGCATACATTAACTCTACCAATACACCTGCATGACACACTGCAGTGCTGCACAAAGAAACCCAAACCAGTTCCAAAGAAATCAGAGATATATCTGGAGCTGCATTAGCATGTTCTTTACTCAAGACTTACATCCAGCCTTGCAAGCATCCTCACTGCTCTGCACTAGGGCTGTGACTCTGGCTCTGGTTCCCAAAATAGATCATTCATGAGATCATGCTACTTCCATACCCTCTCCCTCTAGATTTCAAAGCAATGTTTTTTTCTTGTATAGAGACAAAATAGGTGGGATTTACCAGAATTCTGCAACAAATATTAGAACAATATTACTTTAGAGTGGATATACAACGGAAACAGCCCCCAGTCACACATGGCATCTGGTGTCTCTATGCCCTAGGGTGATGAAGGCTTCTTCGTTTTCCACAGTTAGAGGCTCAGATGAGGGAGACAGGCAGTGACAGAATACTTGGAGGTGTGCTGCAAGAAGGAAATGTGACAGTGTAGCACAAATTCAGATTGGAGGGAATAACATTAAATTGTATTGAGAAATACTAACTTTAGCAGGCTAAAAGTTTAAGGCTGACATTTAGTCTGCTCTAGGAAGCTCCCTCTTCCATGGGGACAGTTTGGTTCCTTACAGCCTAGTACTTATTCTAAAGTAAGTTTCTAAAGTAAATGAAATGAATCACTGCACATCTCTGCATCAGCTAGAGAAAGATCCTGGAAACTACTGAAGCTGGTAGCATATGTCTAAGAGGCTGGACTTACACAAGATGGACATGAGGAGGGAGGCAGGCTCCATAGATCAACTATTCACTTATTCTTCCACGGTAAGGACTGCCACATCTTTCAGATCCCCCTAATGTGAGATCTGAAAAGACAGAAAAAAGTCTGCCTACAGTTTCCTTTCCACACTGGAAAGCATCACACACGAAGTGACTTATTCAAAAGCCTTTCACTGAAGGCCTCCTTCTGTCTTTTCTCAGGATGTGAACTGAACAAAGATTATTTGTTTTATCGCTATTTGCTTCCACCTGATTTCTATTCCACTCTGATAAAGTTTTACAACAAGGCCATTAATCAAATCTAAATTTAAATAAAAAGCTATTGTATTATATTTTATTGTTGGTACTATTGCTCACATAATGCAGAATAATGTTAATGATGTGCTTGTGTGCCTCCAAAGGATAAATTAAAAAAAAAACTCACAGTGGAAATTCTTGTTTCACATTGAGCCTAGGACAAATATAGCTGTATTAAGTATGGTCTGGTATATTTTATTGTAAAATACTTCAAATTTTATTTTTTTTATTTGCTAGAAAGGCTACTGATAAACAATTATTTTATGCAGAATACCAAACAACTATAGCCATGTATATATTTATATAAACCAGTTATTAATACATGCATGAGGTGGGTAGAACACTTATACATATCAATCCTTTTGCAAGTAATTAATACATTTTGAAGAGTGGTGTTGCACTTTTCAATTAAAGGTCTAACTCTTAGGTCTGCCATCCCCTTGTATCAGTGCAGTCAGCATTTTGCTACTCCAGGCCTTTTACCTCTGTGCTTTCATCCTTTTCCACATGCCTTTTGTCTTTGAGTTTGATCCTATTAGCACTGAGATCAACTACAAAATTCCTTCTGGGAGCAGAAGGGGATGTTATCTTTGTGATGTCTAAATCCAGTATTTGCCACCATTCTTCCCTACACACCAGGTGCAAACATGTGTCTTCTAACTCATTACTTCTATATCTTTCACTGTTTAGGTCTTCTCACCATTCAAAACAAGATAAGAAAGCTTTTAAAATAATGCTACTTTTTATTAATATCCTAGAATCTTTCTACTACCAATTCATACATACACAATTGCATTATTGGTTTAGCTACACAAACCCAAAGGACAGAAGGTTGAGTTCACCACGGTTCTCACAAGAGCTGAGCAAGCAAAGTTCATGTTCACTGAATGCTTGTGAGTTTTCAGAGTGTATAAAATACATCCACTTATAAACATGCATCAATATAAGTACAAAGAGCTATCTGAATTCAGCCCCTCAGATGAGAAAAAACAACTTGAAGATTTGCGGATTGTAAATAGGTCTATCTTGAGACTCTTTTTGCCAAACAGCAATTTGTTACAATACTGTGATGATTCCTCTTGAGAAATTGCCTTATAGAGGCTTTCACACAGGGAAGAAAAAAATTACATTTTTTCCCTTTAATAACAGCTCACTAGTAAAAGGAAAGTAATTAACAATCATGTGTATTCTTGTATCATTTTTACTGACATAGAAGGCATGGTACACATACAATTGCTCATCTCACTAAACATACTTAGAAAATCATCTTAATAATAAATACTTGCCACTGGATATTGGGTTTAATCCAGTTAAGATTGATAGTGGATGAAAGAGCAGCAAGATAAATACCATTTTAATCAAAACGTCTGTTACAACTGATATCTGCTATTTCACTACTGCCATCACCCTCATCAATACGGGAAATGGAAACTGTTTCTCTGGTATTCTCACACCTATATTTCAAGACCATCACTTTTATAAAATAAAACAGAAATCTTTTAATTTGCTGTTTTGTGAATCAGCATTAACTCTTGTTATAAAACAGATGCCATACAAAATTTTAAGCTACCTTTTCTGTTGGACATTAGCACATAGTCCACTGAAGTTTTGAGTTCCTATGCTACCATAGGAGTTTAAGATAGTTCTGAACATGACAGTCCATTTGCATGCATACAAACAGCCCAGTCCTCCAGGTATGCAGTCTGGTCTTTCCAGAGTTAAACCCAGGATTTCATTAGGTTTACTTAGACCAGGACTGTTGCCTCCAAAGAAATATTAGAGAACCAGCCATGAAGCTAGTCTGTGGATATGAATTCGATGTAATTTGGTTCGCTGGATGACTTTCCAGAACATTGGAAAATCACTACTTGCACACAGTTATCCTAAAGGGCAACCAGAAATACAGGAATAATGTGATGCTCAGCAAAAAGATGGGATCCTATAGGGATGGGATCAGAAGCAGAAGTAATGCCCATCAAGATGGTTTTATGGAAAACAGCTCATTATCTAAACCAGTTTTACTCCTTTAATGACTTACACAATTAGTAGATAAAAGTAATTACATAGACAAAATGTATTTAAATTTTATTATTGTCTGTGATTTAATATTATCTGAGAGGGGGGAAAAAAACAGCAGTTTCAGAGGGTCACTCACAATCCACTCACAAAATCCAAGAGCATAAAATAAAGAGACAATTTAAAAAGATTTTAAGAAGTCATTTAGTCCATCTTCTACCGAAATGCTTCATTGCCCCAACATCTTTCTTGAAAGGGGGTTTTCAAACTTGTTCTTCAAATGTTTAATGATGGCGATTCCTTCAGATTTTTCATGTAATTTCTGTACAGGTTTTCTCCATCTTTTCTGCAAGAGCAGATATCACCATTCTGTGCCTCAGGAATCTTTTCAGTCTGTACGGTTTTTATTCTTTAATATAGAGCTTCAGCAATGTGAAATGAAACTACAGTGTTACACCATACACAGTGTGCTTCCCTAGTAGGAGATATCAATGAGGAGGTTAAAACTAAGACCACAATCCACAGGGTCTTGTGGTCCACAATCCATGTGGAATGTGTGGCTCTGTGTAGCACTGTCCTATCAACATCAGCTTTACTAATTACAAATGTTTAAAGATTGTAAGACAGCAAAAAAGACCTTTTCTGTCTTTCTTTCTTTCTTTCTTTTTTTTTTAGGTTGTGCTAGAATTTGGCCTTAAAAAAAAAAAAAAAAGCTGGATTATTTGTACCTACATTCTAATTTGCCTTTGGAGTAAATCTGAGTCATGACTGAGTTTTCCACTGCAGCCACTAAAACTAATAACTGCTTGAGGGTCGTTTTTTTCTTTCTAAAATAAGCGAGTCATCTCCTGTAATGACTTGTTTCCAAGAACAAAGGCTCTGACTGAAAAACAAATCACTGCCTAATTTGAAAACTATTGTTCCTCATAAAAAAGCTAGCAACTTTGAAATGCAGTGCAGCTTTCCAGAAATAAGTGGGGAGCTGGAACTACACAGACATTTTATCAGATGACATGAAAGAAAACAAAAGCCATCTCACACTTCTTAGCAAGTGCAGAGGAGAGCAGGTGTCACTTGGCAGCTGAGGGATTCAAACAGCTTCCTGCGTTTCAGGGATGTCCGCTGCCCAGAGCGGCTTCAAGTGTCATGGTTATTCACCAGCAGTACTGGACCTCAGAAGTTTGGGAGCAAAGATGTGGGTAGAGAGAGCCAACATCTGAGAAATATGTGTGTATATTAATCTCTGACCTCTATACCTAAGGATCTCAGAAAGGGTTGTGTTAAAAACAAATGGGAAGGTTCCATGAGGTCCTGTTGGGACACACAAGATTTCAAAGCTAATCAAAGAAGGCATTTAGTTGGCTCTTTGTATTACTAGGTACATGTTCAAAGAAGAAGGTCAAAACCTAACCTAATGGTCTTTTTAGCATACATAGTTTCTGAAAAGTTTTACTACTGTCTTTCTTATACAACCTAAATGAAAAATGGATTTTAACCAAAGCTACTGGATGGAGAGTGCTGCATGAGAGTTGGGGGCATTGTGCAATTGCCACATCCCAGCAGCTCTGTAGCACTGAGTTTTATGCAAAGTCACCACCTGGGATGACTATGAAGAGCACAGTCACTGAGCCATTACATTGTGTCTCTGCACAGTTTAATTCAGTTTGACTGTCACATCCAAAATGCAGCTCGTGCGAGATGATAATGACAGGTGTCTGAATTCAATGCTTTCAACAACAATTTGTTAGCTTGGATAGAATCTAGTAGGAAATAAGGCATTTTATTCATGAGAATATATTGAAATCAAGGAGAAATACCATCAAAACGCAACCATGCTGCTTTCATGACCAATCCATGGGGGCTTCCATCTATTTAAAATTTTAATGCCTTTTTAGAGCTTACTGCAGCACTAGTGACTAAAACCTTGGAAAACAGCCCTTAGGACATAAATAGGGAAAGATGAACTGGTTTATATGTTATTCCAGTGCTGTGGACATTTAAGAGCCTCCTGGAGTAATTAATTATAATGGGGAACTACTTCAGTGCTTCTGTGCCTCAAGACTTACGTACAAAATATTAAACACGTAAATGATTAACCAGGTCTTGTCAGCTCTCCATGGAGTGCCAGGCTTCCCCCAGGTTTTCCTATGGAGTCCCACCTCCCAGGACGCAAATACACACACACTGTTAGCGAAACATGGTTGCCACAGAACTGATTTTTAAAAGCACCATGCAACACAGCCCATCAGAAACCAGGAAAAAAAAAAAACAGGGAAAATTAAACCTGGTTCAAGCCACTAATGTTACTGAGTTCTTGATGCAACACATTTAGGGGAAGCATACACAATCAATTACTGAGACAGAAATAGGAGTGTGGAAAGCAACTGCCTTTAAATAACAGACTGCTGATGCACTTAAAACTGTTCCATGAGACAAAGCTTCTTCAACTGGTTTATATACAGTTAACCCCACATTTCCTATGGAGTCCTGGGGGCTTCTTTAAGAACCAGAATACTTTCCATACTGTGGCAGAGTCCTGGTTAAACAAAAGGCCCTTAAGGTATAGAAGGATGGATATGAAATATGCCTAACATGTCCCCTTCATGAAAAATTTGTTTAACCAAGAACTGCTAGCGAAAGCAATGAGACTCACACAGATGATGCCAGATTGCTTAGGCATTAACTCATGTTTGCTGCGGTTCAAGCCTCGGGTGAAAGTCCTTAAGATTTAGGAGTGCTACTAAGTTTTTCGGAAATGCTACGTTAGCATTTCCTACCAGCATGTTTGCCGGAGTCTCACTTTCTATATATAAAGCAGGAGAGCTCATGAAAGAGCAGATCTATCCCAGCCATTCCTGAAGCTACCTGCCACCCAGTTCTGCCTTTATGCAGGGGGTGGCACTGGACCAGTCCCACATTTCAGCTACTCACCAGAACATTGCCTTGGAACTACTGAACACTGCACAAACTAGATTTGCACAGCTCATTTTTCTTCCCATCACCACTGTGCAAAACAAAGACCAACTGTTATGTAAAGGAAAGAACATCATTTTAAGGCTTAAATTTAAATCCTTAAACAATTACTAAGAAATCAGACTGAGTGTACAGGTTGAATAACCTTAGAAGTAGGATGCCTCTGTTCACTTCGAGTTACATCTTGTTACAATAACCTGCTAAGCCAAAAAGTGAAACAAATACTGGCAAATTAACAGGTTATTTAATATTAACTGGTAATGAATATAACTGCTTGATTTCAGACACTATTTCTTTTTATAAGCTATTTTTTTTAGTTTTCAGAATATGTGATATTTCCAACCCTAAGCAGTTCTCTTTCATCATTTAATAAGAGAGGCAAAGTGCCTTGAAGCACAAGAGCAAGAAACCAGTACTACAGAATTCCCTCTCAGAAGACATTTAAATTTTGTGTAATAAGGAAGGCTTATGACAAAAGTACATGTAATGTAATTGCATAATTTCTTAAAGTTTTGCATAATGACTTTCTGTTTCTAAATAATGTTTCATTCTTGGGAGCCAAAGAATGTAATTGTTCTCTGGGCACTGCTGTTAGCTCCTAAGGGCACGATCAATCCTGCCGAGACATATAATTCATGCACTGTTTTTTCTGATACAGCTACATTTATGAAAGCAATTCAGAGATTAGATTCCTCCAGAATAAATGTGTCCATAAATCCTGTGCTACAAATATTCTTAACAGCTATATCCAGTAAAGGACTTGGGCCACTGGCATGAGGCTGAGGCAGAACTAACAGACCTCCAATGAAACCGTAACATAAAGGAAAAAAATCCCCTCCCAAATTTTGCTTAACCTGGGACACATTTACAATCACAAGGCACTCTCCTATCTAACTCTAGTCCTAACTAACCTCTAGCACCTGAGGTCCTGCTTCGGCTCCTGCGCAGCAGGAGCTGTCCCAGATTCTCGAACCCTTTTCCCATATGAGCGAAACTAGCATCACGACATTAAGCATCCTTCTGTCACGTTTTTGGGGAGATTGAATCTGATAGACATTTAACACAGCATGATCAGAATTAGATGCCTTCACAACAAGTGATCAACGACACTCATAAAAAACACTGGCTATTTTAGCAGTCAGCAGGTGCTCATGAAGGGAGATCACTCTCTGCAGCACCTCAAGCCACAGGAGAATAGTGCCCTCAGCTGCGTCAGGCTAAATATGATCCTAAGTAATAATAGTACACACCGAGATTACACAAACTGAACAAAGGGTAAGATTCATCTCTCCAAATTAAGACAACTGCATTGGAGCTAGCTGGAGAACGATTAGTGTATTAGGGCATAATTCTTATCAATTAAGGAATATATCTAAAACTCATGATATTCATCACTCCTTGGGAATGTTTTTCCCCACACTGCCAATAAAGAGAGCCCTAAAAAGCTAAATCAAATCTAAATGTCTGCACTGCAGACTGCTAAAATTAGCTGAAAACAGTCTTGCCCCAAATGTTTATTAATAATTTAACTAACCAGAAACATAGAAGTCAGTGCATTGTTTCAATATTATTTGTTACCATTGGACTGCAGAGAGCAGAAAGATGAAACAGAGACTGAAAAAGGCATAAATCTTTCCTAACCATGGAGAAAGTCATAACTATGCATGTCCTTGTACACAATAATACTGTATTGATTTCTGTCAATTCCACATAGGCCATTAATATACAGAAACTAATGTCTGAATAATAGTCAATAATTTAAACAAAGGCAGAGAGAGAGAGAGTGCTGTGATAAACGTATAGGACTCTGACGGTCCAAAAAGATTTGCACACGCAGATTTGTAACCAGCACAATTTTAATTGGGTTCCATGGACATTCTCAGGGAATCTTCCTAAGACACAAATATAAGCAGTTTGTTTCAGTACATTTCCAGAGCAGTCTTGAAGAAGACTGGTATTACCTACCTTACAACACAGAAAGGCTGATTTTCAGAGATTGTTTCCCATTTGCAACCAAGATGTATAGTGCTTGTGGGCAAAAGTTTGACACCCTGCAAAAAGCAGGAACAACTGACTGACTGTCAAAGCAGGAGGTGGTGATAAGCTGACAAGAGATAGGCATAGAGAGAGAAGGCATCTTGCTTATCCACCATCAGACAAGACCTTCTCTTTTTGCTTTCTCTCCCTTTGCCTTTCCAGCCTCCTGAGCCTGCAGCTCCAGCCAAACCTCTCCATTAGGATCACCAAGATCATTACTTGTTCTCTCATCACAAGTCCAGTGCCAAACTGAGCTGGGATAGGTAGCATATAGAAGGAAGTATATAGGACTACCTTAGGACTAACAAGGCACGAGGCATCTGAGGAGCCAGCACAGCCATCTCAGCTGGCTACTTCACAGGAGGGTGGGATGCTCCTATGCAGCACTCAATGCTACTATGACCGCAAGGCACATCAAGACTTTCCCCCTTCTCTTTCTGACGTCTCACAGCTGCTTTAGCCCTAAATCAAACTCCTCCACAGCCAGCTGTAACTTATCCCATCTCCAAACATTATAAGTGACACGTTCTCAAACAAATACCCAGGGAAGAGGAGGGCTTAATACACTTGATTCCCAGTTTGTAAGATTGGGCTCACTCAAAGCTCTGAGCAGACAGCAGTACTTATGTTGACAGCAACCACCCAGGAGCATAAATCTAAACAAACACCCGCACAGCACTTGGTAATCAAATAGAAATAATGATTTACTTCACTCAGCAGACAAAACAATTAAAAACCTTGGGGGAGGACTTGTGATCACTCAAGCCATATTCAGCGGCATTCCCTCAGCCCCCTCACAGACCCAGCCACAGAAAGGTTAATTGCACAGTGCTTGTTCAGATTAATGCGTTGCAACCCCAGGTAGCACTCTGAAGATTTAGCCTCTGAGCTCTCAGGCAGAATATTGTCACTCCCCTGAAGGAAAGGAAAAAGTCACGCTGCTTTCTGCAGTCCTTCCATTATCAGCAATATACAGCAGCTCCAGTATCACACCAGATTCAGTCAGGGTCTTTAATGTAAATATGAACTGCAAAGAGACACAAAAATTTGGCACCCTTCTCTATCTCTGTTTTGTGGGACTGCAGCCTGAAGGAAGCTGAGGGGTGAAATAGTTTGGCTAGAGCTAGCCTTGCCTTGAAGGTTACTTCCTAAGGTCCCTTCCACCCCTGTTTCCTGTGACTGCTGACTGCTCAAAGTAGAGCAACTCCTAAACACATTCCTAACTGCACACTCTAACCTCTTAAAAAAAAAATAAATTCAAATATGTAAGAAAATAGTTTTAGCCTTCCCTCTAACTGGAGGATGCCCCCCACTTGAAAAAGAATAAAAGATCTATTCACTTAGCACTTAGATGACGTTCCTAAGCTAAGTTCAGACACTACACAAATTGCACTGTTTCCTTAAATAACGTATAACAACTGGTGCTTTTCACTAACATTTGATATTACTTTTCATTTTCATAGGGATTTTTTTATTCCTGGACCTTAAGTCCCTTGAAAAGGTAAATAAGTGCAAAATAAACTTTTGAAGGAGCTCAGTTCTAGCAGCCAGCTATGTGTTGTACAAGAAATTGGTTATGAATGTATAATTTAGGGCTTCAAGGAAAATTTTAAAGCCACGTATAAAATAAAGACTTAATAGTACTCTCACTGAATTCCTTTGGAACATGACTGGATTCTAAATGACCACTGGAGGTTACCGTTTCCCCACAGAAATTTAATGAGTCAAGCATTATGCTAGTTCTTTTCAATTATTAAAGACAGGCATCCTTAATATCAGTGTCTGCAAATTGCTCCCACATATGGCGAGCTGGGTTGAGTGTGTTTCAGCGTGACAGAAAGCTGGGAGCAAGAGGAGAGTATTTGTGTGCAAGCATAGGGATGCAGTTGGAAAAAGATTTCTTGTTGCTTATTATTATTTTTTATTAATATATATATTACCCTAGGACCTAGAAACCCAACATTTACTGAGTCCCTGCTGTGTGAAGTGCTCTACAGATTGAAAACACTGCCCTAGCCACCTACAGCCTCAGTGAAGAGGCAACAGACCAGTAGAGGCAAATAAGAACCCGTCAGACAGTATTGACTGGCACAATAGACAAAAGCACTCACATGCCAGTGGCCTCATCATTGCCATGTCCTAGCAGAAATTACAGACACAGACAGCTATTTTAAGGGGACATCCAAAGGAGGACTGGGGACATAGCCCAGCATCTTTAGTATGAATGAGAGATGCCAGGCTGGCTAATATGACTGATTAACTCTATTTTCAGGTGTTAGCCACTATGAGTAGCTTGTATTACTGCTTTAACATGCCACTACCTTAGAGGTTGTGAGAAGGTAGTTATTTTAGGATAGATATAGTATCATTCTCCTTCACCCATACTACTTCTATTCAGAGCTTGCTCAGATTTTTCTGTGCAGCCCTGGAGAGCTTTAGGTAGCTGCTGAAAACTGAGGATAATAATTGCCTTTTTTCTGTCTCACTTGTTCGCAGGCAGGCTCTGGGATGTAGGTGCTGTTTTAATATCATTTGTGTAACACCTGTTTGACAGATCTGGACAAGGGCCCCTAGAAATTCCTTCAGTACGAGTAGTAAAAACACTAATAAAGCGATTCTAACTCTCAAAGAGTAGACATGGACCATAATAGTATAAGTCATGTCAGGAAGAGCCTAATGGCAGTTTACCCACAAGAACCTGATCTTCTCCCTCACTATTGGCAGCCAGAGGTGCCTAATGGCATGTTAGAGGCAGCGCAACAAGAGAAGATCAATGTGACACGAAAACAAAAACAACCCAGTGGTGTGCAGAGAAAGCATTCAGCCAAGCACAAGGGAAGCAGCTGCTTTGTCATCTGTAAGGCTCTGTAAAATACCACAATCTGAAAAGAAGAAAAGAATCTTTCAAATAGCACTTCATTTTGTCTTTAAAGATTTGTCACCCCCATCATTTTCTCCTCACCATTAAAGCCTTTTAATTTTAATAGTAAAATGAAATATCTTTTTTTTCCCTCTTTCATTTAGGGGAGTGGAGGAGGATTTGAATATTTTCTTTCATTGATGAGTTTATTTTCGTCGGTCTAAAACTGATTTTGAAGTCCTAAGCAGGTTTAGAAGCTCTGGTAGAAATTCAACAACCTTCTATTTATTTAATTTAAAAAATATTTACATCTCTGCCATACTATGCAAGGGCATTAACATACTCTTTGCAACTGTTTCATTCATTGAAAACCCTTCTGCAGGTAAAGCAGGACTAAGCATAAGAAGAAGCTCACCTTCCAAGGTGTTGGGTCTGGTTGCCTCTCAAACACCTTCCCCCAGAACTGATTGGTATCCTGAGTTTGGTAGGACAAAGAGCCTTTCTCCTTTCAGTCGTCACTTTGAATCTGGCAGAGTGAGTTTGGCAGATAGCAGCCATCTCCTCTTAAACAGGTACTGGATAACCACTGGAGGTCAAGCTGTGGTTGGTATGAGACATTTTGTACCCTTCTACCAGGACCTGAAGTGAAAAGAGCAATAGGCGGGTTCACATCTAAGGGTAGATTACACTAAAGTACAGTTCAAGTCCTCTCCCAGGCAACAAGGAAAATCATCTTGAAGCAATGAGCAGTGTAAATGACTCAGTAAGCAAACTGTCCTCAAGGGCAAATAGGAAACAAATGGTTTAACAAGGAATATTTTTATTAACAGCAGAAAAACAAAATGCCTCTAAACAGGCAGATAAACAGGGTAACAACAAGTCATTCTCAAAGCACAACTGCAATTTACAGTCTTTTCTTCTAGGGAGAGAACAGCCATGCCAGCTGGATGCCTTTCCCCTTCTTCGCCAGTGTAAGATTTTACAGCCTTTCAACGCCCCAGCTGAGCTGAGCAGGGTGGTTGTGGGTGGCCCTCGGCTCTACTCAAGCTGCTCCATTGTCCACCACCTCCCACCAGTCCTTTCTCCACCACAGCCATGCATGCGTGTTACCTACACAGCATGGGAACATCTCTGCTCCTGCCCTTCTGGGTGGTACAAGGCTGGAAGATGCCAGTTCTGCCTGCTGCTTTCTGACCAGCCCATGAAGGAAAGCAGATGTCACCCACCTCTGAGAGCAAAGACAGCTGGCAAATGGCCCTCAGAGCAGCAGGACATGCTGATGGCTTTCTCAAGAAAAGTGACTTCTGGGAGGGAGGCGAAGAGGAAGCAGGCGGGGGCGAAGGGAGGAATGGCATGTGGGAGACGGTCCCCTGGCAGGAGTGAGAACAATCACATCCAGATGCCCAAGCACAGTCACGATGATGAAACTTGAAAGGAAACAAGAAAACTCGATTAGTGTCATACTTTTCCTTTTTTTTCACTCCCAGGAGGTGAAAATGTAGTTTACACAAACCCTAGACAATACTGTGTTTTATCAAGGGCAGAATAAAAAAGAATATAAGAATTCCTTGTTCCCAGTGAGAAAATCATCCCTGTCTTGTACTGCAAGTACATTTTGACAAAGAATGCTGATAAAAGCTCATGCAAAATTTTTAAGGAATGATCCCCAAGATCCTTAAATATTAAATTTATAGGACTCAATTGATGTCTTTGCTCAGAGAAATTTAAGAATAATGGAGACAGGACCAGCAAGTCTAGAACCAGATCCTGTAACAGTAGTGTTCTCTAGAGCAAATAGCATCGTTATCAATAAAAGTGACATTTCATTTACTGCAGTTTTTGTAAGAATGCCTATTCTATTCATAGACATCTGCTGTTGATTGGAAAAGTCAGCAGTTTTCCAAGTACCGATAGAAATTACCTGCCCTTTTCTGTATCTAGCATTTACTTTACACTAAATCAGTAATGAACTGATTTAACTAAATTACTGCAGCAGACTCAGACAGATACAGTTATATCAATAGAAAGGCATTAATATATTTATAGGTGGTATCAATTAATACTCATATCAACATAATAGTTATACAGATTTAAATACATTTTTATGCTACCCCCACAATCACTGAGTAGAGGCAAGCCTTCTGAATACCCAGTAGGTGTAGTAAGCCTGCACAACAGTAGGTAAACTTTTGTATCAGCTTCATTTGATTGCTAAAGTTGAGAGGAAAAATTTCCTCCAGGCTACTAAAAGCCAGAAAATTTTAAAGGCAAAAAATTGGTATCTTATTGGTGCATTTATTTTAACTGCAGAGCTAGACTGATTTCAGACTGCACACAGTGACAAAATGACACAATCAGTTGTTCCACTTTGACAGTGACCATTACATATTGCTCGGTCCTGTTCTCTTCTACAGGTATTTTTTATTTCCAACAAAACAAAAGAAGACTGTCTGCCTTTTTGTTCCAACTTTGGGCAGCACTAGGGTAGCAGGGGAACAGCTCATAATGAAGTGAAATAACCAATAAATAAATGGATATATCACAGCAGAGCTGACAGTGAAACTGTTAAGGGTTATCTAAAGAGGAAACATGCCAACCATGCAGAGTTCCGAGTAATTCATACCTTTTGATTACCCTCTCACCAAATAGTTTAACATGTATTTAATATCACATTAAACTTTGCTCATAATGAAGAGGCCATAAGTCAAAGTGTTCTTCAAAAATTTTGCATTGAAATTTTTATAACATCTCGATAAATTATGCAGGCAATTTGGTTGTATTTTCTTAAAACGGACATCAGTGGCTGCTTGAAGCTCTGAGCATGCACTACCACTTCTGGTCAAGATGATAAGAAGAAGCAGAGAGCACAACTCATCCATTTCAGAGAATGCTCTTCCTCATTGCAGTCAAAGCCATCTCAGACATCTCTGTAGAGCAGGTGAGACATTTTGCAACTAGTGGCTCCCACCTACCTACTGGCAAATCTTGACTTGCTAAAAATTTCTGTAGAAAAGACAGCCCTGACAGAATTCTTCAAAAAGGGAAATGCAAGTTTTCAAATTCTTCTATGGTTTCATTTGAGGAAAAAAGTTACAATTTGTGTATTCAAAGTATTTTGGTTTTAAATTTAAGCTAAACCACCAAGACTTTTGAGATTTTAATTCTGCATTGTAACCAAAAGGAAAATTTTTGAAACCTGAAAATACTCCCACTTGCCTCTTCTCCTCTGACAAGCAACTTTTGAATAGCTCTGTTCAGTAGAACAGGTGGAGACAGTGTTCAATAGGATGTCTCAACATGGTCTCTCAACATCTTTTCCTCCAAAATGGGTTTTCAGAAAAATAAATAAAATTTCAAAAGACTATTTCATCTGTTTTTTCTTATCAACTTTGACCATATTATTCACCTTTTCTTCCACTAACATACTGCCTGTTTCCTATCTGTATTTTGATCTGAGTTTGCTTATAAGCTTAGCTACATAAATACTACCTAAGAGAAGTCAAATTCTGAATAAAAGATAAACTCAGCTCATTAGTAAATTGCTTTGCAACAGGAGTCACCATGCTCCTCTTGCTGAATCATTTCTACGAGCAATGTGTTGCAAACTTACCATGAATACATTGAGACAGGAGAAAGTGATTACTGTAGCACTTTAAAGCCAAAAAACTTTATGAAAATTTTAGATATTAAATGTTATTGATGCTAATAAATCTGAGATTATGCAGACTGGAAGTTTGTCTAGTGAGAACCAGAGAGATATGCTCCCATAACTCTGAAACAGTACAGCTTTACTGCCACCATTTTCCAAAACCACAAGCTAGGGACCTTATTAAACAAAGCACATAAATTCACAGCCTCCTTCACTTACTTATAAAAGAATCAACCAGGTTGTACTCTTTAACACATTCTGTCATCTGGAAGGACACTGGCAGCCAGTAGATTTTAATCTGAGTTTTTCAGAAAGAAGATATCTACTTAATCTCTTGATATAGCTCTCATTGGAAATAGATGTGATGTGAACAAAATCACCTCTTTTTATCTTTGAATGATGTCTTGAGAAAGATGTGATGTTAGAGGTTTATTTCTTAGCTGACAGAAGAGAAAAATAAAAAAGAATGGGACTATTATTCCATAGCAAATCTGAGTCTATCTAACCATTACATTCCTCTCTGGGTTGTGACTTTCAGTTCTACCACCAATAAATTTCAGGTTTACTGTGGTTAGTTCTGGGAACATCAGCCTCGTTACACAATCCATTTGATACAACCTAATCCATTAGTAGTTCTTTTCCCACTTAGGACCACAGCCGTTATTTCGCTTCTGACATATGGACATAAAAATAGGCAGTGAAGAAAACTCAGGTGACAGACTCCATATCATAGAGGTCACAGAAGTCTTCAATGCAATAAGCAGCATCAACAAAAAACTAAATAAATCATAACTGACAGTGCAATAAATAAATAAATAAATGGTTCAAACACAGTGACACATGGGAGTAAAGAAGAACAGTTAAATGTTTCTGAAGAGAGAGAGAGGAATTAAATGCCTAGCTGTATGAGCAGCAGAGGTGACAAAACCTGGTTTCCTGCTGATCTGTATCTCAACACTGTGCTCTCCTCTGACTCTCTTATGTCTAAGCAACATGACTCCACATCACCTTCTCCCCTGATGGGGCATGAATCTTCTTCCTCCTCTACATGACCAACTATTTTCACAAAGCTTGTAGAGGTTTATTATTTTTCTTGTATCTTTGCCTTTCCAACAAGCTTAGATGAAATTATCTCCTACATCCAAAAGTTTGGGGCCAGTGTTGTCAGGATTGTGAACCACCGATCAACAGACAGACAGACAAGTGCAGTGCGTTTTTATGATTCTTGGTTGCTCAGAACAAAAAGGCTAAAATAAAAACCTGTCATTGAATCAAAAGTTGGGCAAACCTGTTATTTGCAGGAATAAGTGAAGGAGGGTGGGGTGAGGGAAGACACAGTTAAGTGGGACTGCACATGAAATCATTATGAAAGGACTCGGAGACAGAAAGAGAGAGATTAGGTATGGAAGAGGGGAACTAAATTTTGAGAAGAAAAAGGTTGTAGTAGGAAAGGGAGAGGGCAACGGGGAAGGTAAGCTGGCTGATGAGAATAAAGGTGCTCAGGACCCTGTCAAGACATCATTGTCACAGCCTCTGGTTCACCTCGCTTTTCTTCTGATCTGACTTCAGTGCTACAAAAAGGCTGCAAACCTGTAATACATTCAGAAGACACAGTTCACAGTTGTCACTATATGGAACCCAGTGTGAGTCAGAAAACTACTCAAGGACAGGACTAAGCTCAAAATCTGAGATCTGGGAGGGGGTTTAGGGGTTATTTATTTGTTTTTCTTGTCATTCGCACCTGACATCTTCCAACTCATGCTGCTTTTGATTTATTTGGTGGGATGGGGAATTACTTACATGTCAGAGAAAGAAGTGAAGGAGGAAAATCATCCACTTAGCTAAAAATTACAGAGCTGAAATAGCATGCCTGTGGAGGCAGGGCAGAAGAGTTGCTTAGTTGCCATGTCACGGTGTGCCATAGGAGGATACTGAGATGGGAAGCCAGAAAACAGCAAGGAACCTCTTACTCCACACCTGAGAGCTAGAAAAGAAGAAAAACCCTACACCTAATGAAAATAAAACCCACTGCCATGAGAAAACCAGTTCCTTGGAAAAAACAGCAGGAGTCTGCTTTCCAGTAGCCTGAAAGCAAAACTACCGCATCCACCCCAGAAATGGTCTGAATCACATTTACTGAGAGCAAAGAAAGGAGTTGCAGGCACAACAGGTGCTGCTTGTCCCCAAGCTCTTCTGTGACTCATCTTTTGGTACAGTTTTTATCTGAGTGATCCTCAGAAAACTTCTGAAGGTCACTAAGCTAAAAAAAAAAAAACCAACAAAAGAGGCAATGGCATTTGCCGTTTAAGTAATATCTTTCTTTCTTTGAGCTATTCCATACAAGAGAAGACAGAGAGCTGCCTGCTTCATTTACCAATAAACTATTAAGAGTAAAGAAAGTAACAGTTTTTATGAACTGAACATTCATTTCTGATAATGGACTTTCCATACAGGATATAAATATGATATTTCAATATCTTTTCAATAATCTTATTATCTCTCTAAACTCAATCTCATCAAACTGGGTGTTCTAATAACATTTAGATCAGTTAGACATCGGCCAAACTAGCAACCAATACTGTATCACGTTCAGTTTTTAGCAGGTTGAATCTAGAACGGCCTCACTGATGTTTTGCAGCAGATGAGTAATTCTCTTCTGCAGTGAGTCATGGTAAACCACGTCCAAACATAGAAGTCCCATTTCCACTCAGACAGAAATGTTGGATTCAGCCTTCATGGAGGAAGAGTGTAAGAAAAAGCCCCACTTTCACTGTGTGATTGCTGCAGTGATAAAAAAGGTGTCCATAAATGCTTCCTTCAGCAGCCTGAATCAGACATAGGTGAAGGTATAAAAGGCTAGATGCTAGCCCAAGTGGATCTCCTGTCTTTGTCTAGAGAAGAATGAATGCGGTACTTATACCTGTGTCCTCAGTGTACCTCAATGTAGGTACCTGCCTTGAACTAGACTCAGCAGAAGCTAGAGATACCTATTTCTGAGACTCTAATCCCTAAATCTGTACAGGTGAGATCTTGTAAATGAGATAAAACCACAAACTCTATTTAAACAAACAAACAAATCCACTCTTACCTGTTCCATCCATATCTAACTGAAATTTACCATCTTAACCTTAAATTCAAGGCTTAAACAGCAATTTGAATACTGAACTAAATTAACTATTCTTCTTGAGATATAATCCAGTAAGAAGTGTCATTTGGTTCTGTGCAGCATGTGCACACTCGGAAAGAGTTTTCAACAGAGCCATCAGGCTTAGCAATACAGTTTTACCCCCTTTAAAGTATTTGATTGAAGCTTGTTCGATTCGCAAGGCTTGCACCTCCCTCAGTTCTCTGCTTGCCAGGACTGGCAGCACAGACCTCCTCAGGTCATTCTGACCACAGCCTGCCCCACATAATCCTTAAAAACATTCCCAGGACATGCTGAGCAGGGAATTTATATCGCACAGCCATGTCTCATTTACACACAACAGTCCTCCAGAAAACATGAGACAACTTCAGGGTGAGCCCTTGTGCGGTTGAGTGTATGGCAAGTCTCTCAAGCTTTGCTTTCATCCTGCTCCCGGTGCTGTGGGGCTCTGAACTTCATCAGAAAAGGTTGCTATTCATGATTCAGCTCAGGAAACTCCAACTGATTTAAAGGAGAAAATGTACCCTTTGAAAAAGATCTGATGGGAATCTTCTCTTTCAGATCTCTCAAGACCTGCTTCTGCTGCGATATCGATCAGCCAAATAATGATGTTTACATGTTAACAGCAGTCAGTGACAACCCACATTACTTATTAAAGGTGTTTTCTAATGATTCAGAACCACCATGCCGGGCCCACAGATAATTTATATCATCTTCACCTTCCTTCCTGTCGCGGTTTAAACCCAGCCAGCCAGCTCGTTCACTCACTCCCCCCCCCCCCCCCCCCCCCTTTTTGCCTTCCCCCTGCTCCCGGAGGGATGGGAAGGAGAATCAGAAAGAATGTAACTCCCACGGGTTGAGAAGAGAACAGTTTAGTAACTAAGGTATAACACAAATCACTACTGCTGCCACCAATAATAATAATGATAAAGGAGGTAACAAGGGAAGAGAATACAACACCTCATCACCTGCCGACCGACAACTCACCCCCCCAGCCCAACCAAGCACCAACTGATACCTAATCCAACCTCGCAGTCCTCTAGCCCTTCTGGGTAACTCTCAGTTACATCCCGGGCATGATGTGCTGTGGTATGGAATACCTCTTTGGTCAGTTTGGGTCAGGTGTCCTGTCTCTGCTTCCTCCCGGCTTCCCCTCCTCCCTGACAGAGCATGAGACTCACAAAGTCCTTGTTCAGGGTAAACATTACTTAGCAACAACTAAAAACATCAGTGTCATCAGCTCTTTTCCCAGGCTGAAAGTCAAAACACAACGCTGCACCAGCTACCAAGGAGGAGAAAAACTGACTCTATTGCTAAACCCAGGACACTTTCTTTCTTCCTCCCTCCTTCCTCTTTAAACCTATTTGCTATATTTTTTACAAGACCCTGTCCTCCTCTGGTGCTGGGGCAGCATAAGGTGCTAGTCAGATGGCACTAATCCTGCAAATGAAGTTCTGCACTGCTATCTGTGGGGGTGTCTATGAATACACACTTATATGCATGTCAAATGCTCCCAGGCAAGTGTGCATACATATATATTAATATAAGTATATACACACACCTCCACACATACCTTCTCCATTCTCAAAAATTACATGAAGCTTCCTACAGCCCAGTTTCCAAACACAAAATGAGTGACACTTATTTATATTTTAAAATCTTAAAAATTGAAAGCAAACACCAAAATTCTTTTAAGTATTTTTTGTATCTATCTGATGGAAAGAATATTTTGGTTGTAAGGGATAAGAATTACTTCTATTAAATACATGTAATTACATTACTTGAGAGATGAAATACACTTAGCCAGATCAAATAAGATACTACACACGGCAGAACTCTCTTTAAGGAAAATGTTCAAACACAAAACTTTTAATACTTTTTTCCCTTGGAAGTCAGACAAGGTAAAATGAAATGTGTCATCATTCTAAGTGAATTTTAAGAGTTACAGAATCACTGCTTGTTTTACTACCTCTATATACGTTGTAGAATTGCTTACAATATGAAAGATGTTTACCAATAAAGTGGTAGGTAAAGCATGACAAGCTAAGTCAAAAATGGTTTTAGTGCTAGGGACGGGGGGGTTTATCGCTCTGGATGACAGACAGCCCTCTTTGAAATCAGTTAGAGCTTTGCCACCATGACTTCATCAAGGCCACTGTGCTGAAACACAGACCAGGATCTCAGTTTGATTATCTGGCTTGAGTACTTCAACAGTAACACTAGTGGGAAAATTAAACCTAAGAAATAATGAAATGCCACCTCCTTATCATGTTTGCCACATAAATCTTTTTGTATCCTGGCAAGTTTGCATGAGCAGATACATATTATGGATGGATTCTAGTCACGTCTATACAGGTGACTCCAGTAAAGCCGCTGGTGTATGAGACCAGCTTTATTGATCACACAGCAAGCTCATGGTTCACTCATGAGTACAATACACTGCTCCATAGGCTGCTCCCTACATAGAGCCTATTGCAGTCAAGACTACAAACTTCTCCATTTGGATGCCCAAATTCAGTGCTTCTTTAAGAGGTTGTCGGTGACTTTTCTCCAGTGCTGATTAACATCAGTTGAGATGCATGCTTTGGCCATGAACATAAAGGACAGCAGCATGGCCATTAAGACTGCAGGTGGCTCCTTGACAGACTCCATCTTTGAACACAGTATCGCTTTCCCTCCCCACCTGAAAGCCCCTTAAAGGTTTCACATCCAGATGAATGTTACACTCGTGGCAGATTATTTAATAAAAGCAGCGGCATGGAACTGAAAAAAAAGTACAGTCTGGGGGTTACAACAGAGATTTTAAAAGCCTTTGGAACTGCCTGCTCACAACCCCACACATGTTAGAGCAGCCTTCCTGTTCAATGCTTCCAAAGGCATCCTGGCACCCGTAGACTTTGCCCACCCATAGGACTCTCAGCCACATAACAACAACCAGAGGGAAGCAAAAGTGATGCAGTGGTTTGATACTATATTTAAGTTTCCTCAACAAAGCTGAATTCCCTGATGCCTGGAAAAAAAAAAAACCACTAGTGAGCTTCACACTGTCCAAACATCAGGAAGTTGTCTCCTCGAGGAAATACCTCTGTTCTGTGCTGCCCTTCAGATTCCCAAATAATGCTATTAATCCTTTATCAGGTAACAAGGAGCATCCTCAAAAGTCACTGTTATCACAGTCCATATGAGAGAATATACAGGTCAGAGACAAACAATGTGTCAAGCTGAGTTATTCTAAACAGACTGCTATACTATAAATTAGTATATTATACTAAAACCTTTGCTGCTAGAAAGCCTCCAGACATCTTACTATGCCTCAGAACTGATCTGAAGGTGAGGATTACTCATTACCTTCTGCAAGTCAGGCTAACAAATCAGGTGTATGCAGTACAATGGCTTTTTTATTAGAAGACTTCACCTGTCACATAGATTAAGCTGCTGCTCAGAGGACAGTAGTAGACACTGTGGCTGAGACACTCATTCTTAGCTCCTGTTTCAAGCCATTTGTGGAATTCTGGGAAACAGTATCAAAAGTCCATGGCAGGAATCATTGCGATATAATCAAAGATAAATAAAAACTGGAACAGCTGCACAAAGTTGATATTTTAATATATATATTTTAAAGCTATAGAAATCAGACATTAGGGAGTTAAAGTCTGGGAAGAAGCTTGCAAAAGCTGCTTAGAGAAAGGTCAAAGCTCACCTCTTTCCATCTGCTTTTTTTCTAGTTGTCTGCTTGCCTCTTGGACCATGCAGTGTGTTCGCCACCAAATCTCCTGGCTAAAACCTCAGCTGGCACCTTGGACCAATATAGTAGAAAACCTCCTAACCAGAACTTATACAAGCTTCTTAAACCAGACTTGACATGCCTCCAGAATGACATGAACCAAGCGATACTCCAAAATATGTCCTGAAAACTCACTATGACCAACAGAAGTTACTTCAAAATTACATTATATGTGCATCTAGATTTGTAACTTGATTCAGATTGAATTAGGTCCCACTGAATATAGCTGAATAGGTTCACCATTATTTGCTTCATAAAGGACCTTCATCCTTTATTTGCTAACTCCTTGAGTTTGGGGAGCTTTTTTAACAAGCTACAGAAAGGGACAGATGACCTTGTAAGTAGCAGGCTTTCCATATATTCCATGTCCATAACTCAGCTTCAGCACAGCTGAAGTATTTTCTTTACTGTCAAAAATTCCCCCAGTAAACTATCCTAAGAACAGATTCATCTATTCTTAGAGACTGTGCCAGCTTATACCTCTTTAAACCATCAGAAGGAGGAAGAACCATCTCCTGGTCGCTTAGTAAGAAAGCCAGCTCCACAGATTCTCTGTTGCTAGATGGGAATTTGAGGGTGTTAGACTTTCATTTGGGAATCTGAGGGTGTTACGGAGTCACACAGACCCCCACAAAATTCCCTTTGTATTATCTTGCAGTAAAGTCTATGTCCCCAGAGTTCATCTGCCTGCCAAAGGAGTAAGCCATAGGAAAAGGATTTATTTTATCCCCATTTAAACACTCATGTACAACTAAGTCTGTGCCACCATCTGCTGCAACCAAGTACATGGGAAGAGCTGTGCAGTGCTCCCCTTGAGCACATATTGCCACAGGGGTGGTGAATGGCAAGCCAGGGCTAGGTTCACCAAACGTTCTTAAAGCGGAAGAGGGATGAACCCAAAGTGCCACAAGCAAGTCCCTGGGGTTCACCAGTCACCACTCTGGCTATCCTTTGTGTAGCTTATTTCACAAAGTATTCAAAGAGGAAAAAAAGAGACCTACCCACTTGCAAAAACTGATAAAGAAACCTAAAGGATACTAAAGTTTCCATGCAGTTCTCAAAGCTATGAAGGAAACTAAAGTTTTTATGTAGCCTCCCTAAGAAAAAGAAAACCATAATAAATGCCTACTATTTGGTGCAATGCAGTGTACTCCAAGGGCAAGAACTTTTGTTCTTCAGAATTATTTTTATAATGTTACCTCTGCCAGGAATGATTTAAGAGCTTACAGATAAAGCAATGAATTTCATCAGAAGCAGAGAGATCACCTCAAGTCTCCCTTTAGCTTCTCAATGAATAAAACACCCTCCCCAGCCCTCTTCAGCATCTCACTGGAATTGAATCGCACTCAGAAGTGGGACTTCAAAGGAAATTATTTGTGCCTCAGTCTAAAGGCCTTCTTTTAAAACTTAAGAGAGTAAACGTAAGAGCATTAAGCAGAAATGAGTTTGTTGACTAAATTTTAGACAGTTTTAAAAGTGAAAATATCTACTCCTCTGACCAGCTATTACTACACCGCACCACCATGCCTGCTGCACAGTAGAACAAATAGTACCTCACATTTCCAGAAAGTGAAGGTTGTCATAGCATTTAAGGTGCCTTGCATGTCAGAATTGCTTCTTGCCATTGCCAGGGGTTAACTGCTATTCCTACCTGCATGTAGGAATCCTTTCTCCAAAACTGATACTTCTTGCAGTGCTAGATACAAGACAGTATCATCTAAATCTTCGATCAAGCCAATTCCAAAGGGACTTCAGTACAAATTTCCCTCTCTGGGTAGGGGAGATTCCTACTGAGTCTTATCCACCAGACACTACTTTCTCCAGTATCTATCAGCTCTTCTTAGTAAATTCAAATAAATAAGCAAAGGAAAACTGAAGTTAGGAAATAATTTGCAATTCACTCCTTCAGTCAACAGAAAGCAGCTGCTAAAAGACTATGTGAATGGGATTCTTCCTCATTATAATCCTTCTGCATAGCTCCAGTAAGGAAAAGGAATCCTAAATATTGCACACATCCAGCCATGAGTCACACAGAAGAGCACTATGCTGGGTGGCCAGGGGCTGGGCTTGCAAAAGTCCTTTTGTCAGGTGCAAGGGTTCTACCCAAGTCTCTGGTATTCCTCGGATACCACTCCAGCTATTCCTCATGTAGCTTATTTTGAATGGTTTTTTTCTATTCCACCAGGATCTTTTCACTTGGAGATGCCTGATCTGGAAAGATATATTGTACAAGTGTCCATAATCTCCCCACTCTCCATAGTCATCTTTATCTTACCTACAGAAAGCAGAGGAGTAGCATTGGTGGCTCTGATAGGGAAGGCCTCAGCTCACACAACACTTACATCTCCTAAGAGATATGTTAAAGAAAGAGAAACTCAGACTGGCACATGTTCAGGGGATACTGGTTAGAAGTGAAGAAATGGAGAGGCATCTTCTAAGGGGACACTATTACAAAATTACTTATTCAGCTTTAAAAAAGCAAAGATGCCACATCTTGAGACAGGGCAAAATTGTGCTACAAACACTTCAGGGAGAAAACCCAAAAGAACTTTCCAAGCTCACAAACAGTGTGGATATGAAGAAAACGGTCAGTAAGAAATGAGATTTCCAGCTATCTGGAGACCAAAGTCTTGGAACACATTTCCAGGAAAAAATACCAGGAACAAAACACAGCTGCACATTAAGTTTCCAAGATAGGGCTGGATGTGTTTGCAAAAGGTAATTATTTGCATATCTTCTCACAAGGAAATCTGCCTTAGTATTCTACCCACTCTTCCCAAGCCAGGACTAACATACAAACATTTCTAGGCAATGAGCACCCAAAGGCTGTTCAAACAAATGTTCTTTTAGGAGAGCTATCTACACAGGGCATATTGACAGGCAAGGGATTAAATTAGTGCTCACTGCTGTATTTCAGGAGTCCTTGATCATTTCTTCTTAGCATGTAATTCACATATTAATACTGGAAATGCCATTTGTTTGTCCATTGCATTATCATTCTTTGATAAGCATGTGTCATTAATGCATAGAAATAAGGAGCTTCCACCTGTCTGCTAGTAAACATAGCCAGAAGTTATTTACGAAGGAGTCATACTCAGTCTGGTTCATACCATAATGAATCACCTGCTTTATTAGTGGACACCTTTCCTTCTACCATGCGAAGCAGGCAGAGAAAGATCCTACTGCAGAGCTTGTACTGCTTACTGCATGCTGGGTAGTAACACAAGAAGACTTCCTGCTATAAGACTAACATTCAGATGTGGTGGAATTGTGCTTATGTGCTTCCTCCAAGCACCACCCTCTACTTACAAAGAACAGAGTTAAAACCCAACTCTTTGGAAAATCAAGGCTTGGGAGGCAAAAAGAAAGTCTAAGACAGTGACAAAAACACTACTGAAGCCTGAAAGCAGGGCTAGTGTACAGCTTGACAGAGCCACAGCCTTCCACTGGCAAAAGGTCTGAGTCACAGCAAGCACCTGAGTCCTCTGGCACAGGCCAGCCTTTGGTCACCCAGTCAACGGCAAAGAACAGGGTTAATTCCATACAACCAACAGAATGGATATAAACATAAATATTTTAAGACACTTCAGTCAGACTAAAGGTCCATTTGTTCCTGTAGCCAGTCTCTGGCAATGGCTATCAGCAGATGCACACAGAGAGCCCTGTTGACCACAGCTCATCTTCCCAGCAAGCAGGTGTTTGAAGCTGCTCCATTCCAGGGGACAGTTATGGCCTTTCTGCTCCAAACCCATCCAGTTTCCTCAATGTATTTCTACTTTTACATCCGATACATCATATGGCAATGAGTTCCTGAGCTGCATCACAGGCTGTGTGAAAAAGTACTTTCTCTTGACTTTAAGCCAGATGTCTAATAGCACCATTACGCTGCCCACACTGCACAGGCTGTGAGACAGAGAATAGTCATCCCCAAATGAACTGCACCACAAACATCTCAGTAGTCTCTTTTCCAGGCTAAAAGCCATAACTCATTTAATCTCTCCCTGTGCAGAAGCCATTTCAGATTTCTGGTTAACGTTATTGTCCTTCTCTGTACCTTTTCTAATTCCAGTATACCTTTTTGAGATAAAGGGATCACAAATGAGCTCCCTATTCAACACCCCATATAAGTAACCATGACAAAATGATATTTTTATCCTCATTCCTTTCCTTACAACTTCTAACATTACATTTGCCTTTCAATTTTCATTGTTCATTATAACAATTCTTTTTTTCTTTTCAGAAAATTCTGTATAACAACTTCAATTTGTTATAGCTAGTAAGAAAATTAGCAGTTTGTACATATATTTGGTGTTGTTTTTCCCAGGTGCATTCCATAAAGTATATGGGCCTCAGATTTCATTTGCCATTTTTTATTTTACAGTCAATTAATATCAAGTAATCCTTCTAATGCTCTTTGCAGTCGATCTGAGTTTTAGCTGTTCTGAAATTTGTCTCATCAAGCAGCAGTTGTGACCACATCATTCACCCCCCTTCTCAGATCATTTATGAATACACTAAACAGCACAGAATCTGGAGCTGTGGACACTCCTCTCTATTGTGAGACAGCCATCATTTACTCCTACCCTGTGGCTTCTTTCATTTAAGCAGTTATGAATCTGTGACATCCTAATCTCATCAAGAGCCTTTTGTAAAAACTATTGTTGAAAGCTTTTTGTAAATTTATTAATTGCATCACTATTATTCACATATGCTTCAAAGAGCTAGAAGAGATTTGTGACTTCAGTCTACGAAATCTGCCTTGACTCTTCTCCCTTGTGTTGTATTTCACCTGCTTACTCTTTTCCATCATTTGTTACAGCTTCTACTGAATTGTCCAGCACAAAAGTCAGAGGTACTGTTCCATAGTTTCTCTGCAACCCTTTGAAAAAAAGACTGGTGTTTCATTTGCCACTTCCCAACCATTCAAAATAAAAATAAAATAAAATTAAATTAAAAAAAAAAAGAAAAACACATATTTTAAACAATAGGTTGGAAGCTACAATTAATTGTTGAGCTAACTCTGCCCTGAATTCAGTGGTACATACTTGGATCATGTTGCCTGATGTCATCAGTTTGATTCTTCTCTTTCCACTGACTTCTCTAAACCCTCTTCTGTTATCACTTCATACTGAGAGAGTGCTTCAGACACACATCCTGTAAAGGAAGATTTTACATTAGGACAGCTACCTCAATTAATGGAAATAATTAATTTTAAGATTAATTCTCCACTTTCACTGTGCTTGCTGTAAATCCCTTCTGTTGAGGTTGAAATATTGGTATCTTCATTTAAAATCAGTTACTCTAGCTCACATCTCTTCATTTTTGGACTTCCCCTACCCTTAGAAAAATACTCATATTCATATGAACTTTTCCGGTACATGTGCACTTGATCAAGCTGCCTATTTCTGTGTCTCATGCTTAAATAGACTTTTTTTTTTTTTTATAATTAGTAATGAAAACAGGCAGCTCATTTGTCCACACATGATCAGTTATACTGTCTCATGTTTTGCAGCATCCTGTACATAAGTGTAGGAAATACTCCACCTCAGAAGATCTAAAACCTCAATGATGAAAGATAAAATCACAAAGAATAAATTCAAGACAGCTAACGCTTTTACTCTTCTGTAAATTAGTCACTCCCCTCCAAAATAAATTGTATTTAAATTAGAAGGCCAGGCTCTATTATTTAGGCACAGTCTTAAATAAGGAAGGTTTATGTTTCTGATCTTGAGTTTATCAGAGGTCTCTGAAGACACAGCAAATGTTCAGTACAATATTTATACTGCCACACGCTGTGATTTTTCCTGTCTGAGAGATCCCAGGGAATATGTCCTCTGCTTATCTGTAGTTATGAAAGTATTTAGGCTGCCATTTGTACAACAAACAAGTAGAAAGGAATGAAAGCACTAAACCATCCTTCTAAAACCACACAAAATACCCTGGCTGAAATTAACACCACCATTTCAGTGCTCACTTGCAGAAAGGAAATACAACATTACCTTCTCCAATGATACCTTTCACAAGGTATCAACATTGGATATTGCTTTAATGATGAAGCTGACACTTATTTCTATTTGCAATTCAGTACCCCCAAATATTTGTCATCAGTATTTGCTTCTTGTTACTTCGAAGTAAATATTTTCTAGTAGCATTATGTCTAGACATAATGGCAGTCTTACCCAGGCCTTTTAAAAAAATATGGTGGTGAGCTTCTCAGACATATTTACGAGTATCTATTGAGAAGCTTCTGACTCTAAGGCTTACATTGATATTTTATTTTATATACTGTTGCATAATATAAAGCATTTTTAATTAGGGTCACCCCACAAGAAGTCCATGTGGGAATGAGTTGATTTGAAGCTGCCTGACTGCTCCTAGGCTCCCTGCCTCAGGCACACGATCATCAAGCTACATAACCACCTGGGCCACTACCCAGGTATTAACAACTCAAAACTACTGCTCTACTCACACCCAAGTATCTGACAATAGCAGTGAAAAAAAACCCTCATGTACAGACACACATATATTAACACATATCACTCTTACAACCCAACAACCAACATGTTGCTTACAGGTTTGGCTTGAGCTAAAGCCCTGCAGATTTTCTCCATTATTACAGAGAAAAGCTATCTCAAAAGCAAGTAGAGTCTGGTCACCAATAGTTAGTGCATGCCTGCATGCTTCTCGGGCAGCTCCCAGGAAAACCACCAGACAGAAATATGACATCAAAGTGAATGTCAGCAAACTTATCCAGAAAGAGAGCATGCACTTGGCATCACTGGGACACAAGTTGAAGTGCTCACTTTGCCTAACTCACTACTATTACTACTGGAACTACGTATGCAATTAAGGTCTAATTGCAAGAGAAGGGATTTTTTGATGAGGTTCTTAGACTTGTATGCTTCTGGTCAAGTCATCAACTGATGTAAATTAGCACAGCTTCAAATTAATTAGTTAAGTGATGCTGAAGGACTGGCTCCTGCTATTTGTGTGTTTTAGAGGGAAGGTAATAGAGACAAAGAGATTTTGTATGAGAAAGTTGTCTCTCTACATATTAGAATTCTTGTCAGCAGACTAATAGGTAAAGTAGGCTGGTAAGTTGTAAATTATTTTTATTTTCACTAAGTTATTTTTATGGCTATTAAGGAAACTAATTAACTATGGGTCAAATGTCAAACTTTTATCCTGGCATTCGAAACTGATTAAAAGATAAAAAGGTAGAGAATTAGGCATGCAAACGGTGAGAATTTAAAAGTCATTGTAGGAGGACATTTAATGTATTTCAGTTGTTAGTAAACTATCAAGAGATGATTTTCTGGGAATCTATTTGGACAAAAATGTTGAGGTGCATCAAGTCTGAAGATGGCTTGAGGAATTAAAAAGGATGCATGTACATAAGCAGATAGTTAATTTCTAAGACAAAGGAGCACTGGAACACCCTGCTTTTAGTAAAAGGAAGCGCTGCCACCAGCTGTCCTTAACATACCTGAGGAGCAGCTTGAGCACTTTAAAATGCGCCTCAGCTGAAAAACAGGAGAAGCTCGTTGCCTTTCATGGAAAACGTCAGTTTTAGTAGTCATTGCTAAAATCACAAGTCAACACTAGAGCACCTCTGCTATGAAGACAGGCTGAGAGAGTTCGTTTGTTCAGCTTGAAGAAGAGAAGGTTCAGGGGACATCTTAAAGCAGGTTCCGGTACCTAAAGGGGGCCTAGAAGAAATCTGGAGAGGGACTTTCTACAAGGGCATGTAGTGACAGGACAAGGGGGAATGGCTTTAAACTGAAGGAGGGTAGATTTAGATTAGATATTAGGAAGAAATTCTTTATGGTGTGGCACTGGAACAGGTTGCCCAGAGAAGTTCTGCATGCCCCATGCCTGGAAGTGTTCAAGGCCAGATTGAACAACCTTGGCTTTGAGCAACCTGGTCTAGTGGAAGTGTCACTGTCCATGGCAAAGGGGGATTGGAACTATATGATATTTAAGGTCCCTTCAACCCCGAATTGTTCCATGATGCTATGAACACTGTCATCTGGGCTTCGCTTATTTTTTAATACAAAATGGCTACCCAAGTAGCTTATTATATTTATGCTGTAACAGTATTTTCAACTGTCACCACTTTGCTTTGTCTTTTCCCTTCTTCCAAAAACTGATATCCCCCTCTCTTATGAGACATAGAATACTACAGAAAAAGTTTTGTTTGGCTCCAAAAAGACAAATATAACAAAATTGACTGCCACATCCCAAGTACATCATTAGAGCTAATGCAAGCCCACTGCCAGGACACCCACGACTCTTATCTGATACTATCAAGTCTTGCCAGTGTTCTTCAGCTGAGGACTTTCAGCATTGTCACTGAGGTAATGGTTGGACTTGATGATCTTAAAGGTCTTTTCCAACCCAGTCGATTCTATGATTCCACAAGTTCTTCATATGGCCTGAGCTACAAAACAGAAGTAAAGCCATAAGTCAAGTGCTTGTTTCAAAGTACCTTGTGTAGGAGCTGCCGGAAGGGGAAATGCGTCACAGCATATGACAGTCCTGAAGTGCAGTGGAGAGAATATTTCTTCTTTCAGCCTTCTCAGCACATGAGGACACTCAAGGTTTTCCATTTTTATTTTCTTCCTCCCTTTCTTCCTCTACTTCTCTCTGCTGTAAAACCTCTGTGGGCTGGACCACAGATATTGTATATCTATTCAGAGAAATCCTTTGCAGCTGAAAGTGTTGATCTGGGAGAAGCAGCTGAGTGTGAAGACAAGCAATAGTTCTTTTAGTAAATTTTCTCATCCTATTTGACGCTTCTTCAGGCACAACAGCTTCAGAAGATGAAGGAGTCTTCAATACTAGCATTTATACAAAACATTTTGTTCCCCACTCACCTTAAGTCTTGTATGTCTGTGGAAGATGTATGGTATATAATAACAGCAGTGCTCGGGGAAGTTCAATCCAGCCAGTCACAGTTTATATGCAGGTAAATGCATTTTATTAACTGTAAGCTTTCATTTTCTCTCGTGGGTTCACAGATGCCTCACATAACATTTTTCTAAGGAGAAAATGGAACTGAATGATCTTTCAAGAAAAGAATCCCATAAAGCTCACAATTAATTCAACACCATAGCATGCAGAACCCAGGCCTGAAAGACAACTTAAAATCTTCAACATAAGATCAAAAACTACTACAAAAGGCTGCATTTTTAAAAAGAAACATTCTCTTCAGGAGTCAAACTGTTTCACAAGTTGACAATTTTCTGTGTTTATATCCAGTAGCTTCCCTTTGAAGCAACTTTTCACACAGAGATCTGATGGAATAACTCAACATTAAAAACCAGGAAAACTATTAATTATACTTCTTATTTTGAGGGTTACAAAAATACAGTCACAGATAAATATCTCAAGTTGTGCACTAGAGAAATTAATAGTCCCTGTCTTACAGCTGATATATGAGAGAGCAAGTGAACAAAAATACACAGGAAAGCAGTGCAATAATAAGGAAAAAAAAATCCATTAATTAGCATCCTGTTTCATGAGTCACATATAAAGAAAGAGCAAGTCAACCAAGTATTTCTAAAAGTTCCCTCTTAAACTGAAGTGTGGTTACATTTAGGCAGGGACATTTGAAATAGGATGCACACATGCTGTCAGCACCTGCCAAATGCAGCCTCCATCATCTGGGAACAGCAGAAGATGGAGAAGGAAGTAAAATTACAAATTTAATCGATGTTGCCTACAAAACAAAAAGCACTGGTAAGTAAATCAGTGAGATGACTGAACCACATGAGTATAAACATACAGTCAGACAGTGAGGGATATCAGCAGAAGAAAATTCTTGGCTTTTTAGCATTACCGTCATATTGCATGCAGCAGCTGTATTACTTAGCTAAACTTAAAATTGCAAACACATAGCAAACTCAAAGCCCAAGTTCTCAGAATCAGACAAGAAGTGCTGTTTAGACTTTTCATTAGGCTGCTACACAGAAGTGAATTTCATATAAAATTTATATCATATCTATATATCCATTTCTACTGTATGTTTTTACCCAATGCAGAGCATTTTGTGAACGATAGAGCTTCCCAAGCACACAGGTGCTCTGCAGCTAACTCACAACAGACATTCCTGTGTGGAATGTGTGATGAGATCATGGAGTTATTTCTTCAACATCAGTTAACAGCTCTCTGGTGCAAAACACACACTTGTGGTAGGTTGCTCATAGTATCTATCATACTGCTATGCCCTGCTCTGTGGATAAGCCACAGTCATCAAGAGATCCATAGCAGCTATTTAAATGTTAAATAAGAAAAATTTCATATTCATCAGTTAAAAATACAAAGATTAAAGTGTAAAGGAAGAGTCACTTTTTTGACAGATGAAAGAATTTGAAAACAATTCCCGAGCCCCTTGCTTTTGTCTCTAGCACCTCTGCCTTTAGTTCAGCATTAGACTCACAAAATTTTACCTTTGTTTTTAAGGGTGATAGTGCTTCAGAAAAAATAAATTATCTGGGGCTATTTCCATGACTCCTGTCATGGTTGGAACTTACCTTATTGGGATTAGCTGCCCAGAAAAGACATTGGAAATATGGATGCTACAAAATAGAGTATACCTTTATTCAGGTCCAGTGGCATGACATATTTGCTGCTTGAAAGAAAGGGTTTGTTCAGTGACACCGCTGCAGTCTGATTATGTGACATCATGTGGTACCAGGAATAAACAGATATCAAAGACAGCACCCTGAATGGCCAAACAGCCAAAAGCTTCAGCAGAGATTCTCTGAAAAAAAAGGTGGAGAAAGGATATGTAAGAAACCTAAACAGCATGTATCTCCAAGTAATGTGTGCCACAAAAATGAGGATTGTCAAAGAAGAGGTTTAGCTCTGGCAGTCTCTAGCTGTGAAGCAGATGTGTTTCACAAGTTTCCAGTTAATTTGGGCAGATGAAACTACAGTGGGAAGGAACTCTGCCTTCTGTGCAAAAATAATACCCCTGGCTGGCCCCAGACTGGACATTCCAGTGGTGGACAAGATGTTCTGCTCTTTCCCAGGACCCCTGCTCTACAGAAACACCTTAATGATTAAGTAAGACACATTCAATTTTAGGCAACCTTTAAAAGAGACATAAATATCAGCCTTTTTTTCCATCTGCCCCTCTTCCTTCTCTTCCCTTTCACATGTGCCAGAGCATTTATTCTTGTTGTCTGGGACACTCAGCTAGCTGGTGGGAGGTGGTTTGAATTCCTTCAGGTGGAGAAAGGAAGGGAATGGAATTGCATCCCCTCCTGCCCACTCAGAATTACACAATAAAGATCACAGAGAAAGAGGATATTGCTGCTTTCTCTGATTATGTCTTCTAGGACATGAGTGTTGCTCCACTTCTGAAGAAAATGTCTGGGGCAAACAACTTAGTCCAGCCTGTCTGAAGGGAAGGCTGGAGTCACAGGTTGAATGTCCATGAGCTCAGGCAAGGATGAGGATGTGAGATGGAAGTTTATTTCCAGTTGCTCCTCACTGTGATTCATGACAATTTTCCCCTCCAGTGCTGACTGTGGATGCCTCATGAGGCATCCACTCCTTTGGGGCAGAGAACAGGTGCTGTCAGGCCCTCCACTGTGGATTCCTGTATGGCAGTAAGAGTCTTAAAGCTAGACTATATACACAGAGAATCTCATCTCTTCAGCTCCACGTGTTTTGGTGGACCTAGGTTCATGTCAGTGCATTGTGTTTCCTTGACATTGACAAACAATATAGCACACAGAAACCTATGACTGCTGCTGGTGACAAGTGGGGACTGAAAGGATTTCAATCACCACTGGGGCCAGGCAGTTTAACATTGTTTGAGCTCTGTGTTTTCTTTCTTGAAAAATATTAGGATACTGACATTGAATTATCCCTGATTTGCATATGAATAAACTCTATAGTATGGTAATTTTTGCTTTGTTTTCTTACATACTATTGTTGCTATAGTCTTTTGAGGTTTACCATCTGTGCCCAGAGCATTAAAGAACTCACGGGGAATGCCACTTATCTTAATATTTTTTTGACATTTTTCATATACAAAGTTCCCTGCATATTGACAGGTTCAGTATTGTTAAAAAACGGCAGGAGAAAAACCCAATTAAACTTGCAATTTTCCATAGAGCAAGGCACATATGCAATATACCTGCCAGATAACTTGCTCTGTCCTTGCCTGTACAGAACGTATCTACAGGAAGATTTTTCCCTGTGGCCACAGCATGTCCCATTTCCTAAAATTCTGCTACCTTTCTGCAGAAGAGGAATATTCAAACTAAAACACAGGAAGTTCAGGTTAGATCTAAGGAAGAAGTTCTTTACCGTAAGGGTGGTGAGACACTGGAAGAGGTTGCCCAGAGAAGTGGTAAATGCTCCATCCCTGTCAGTGTTCAAGGCCAGGCTGGACGGAGTCTTGGGTGATATGGTTTAGTGTGAGGTGTCCCTGCCCATGGCAGGGGGGTTTGAACTTGATGATCTTAAGGTCCTTTCCAACCCAAACCATTCTATGATTCTATGATAATGGCTTTCTTCACCTTAAATATATATACTGAATTTATATGAAGGGCTAGCATTTCCAAAGGCTCTCCAGATGTGTGAAAGCCACCTGTACTTTCAGTTGCAACTTCCTGGTACATGCAAGAAGAGTTACCGCTTACCACATTGTTCAGGCTATGTAACTGCCCCTGTATATATGTAATCATTTAATTTTCTCACATGCAGGAGGAAGACTGGACAGACATTTATGTTCTCAGAACTGGGATCCTCCTTTGAGATCCCATCTGCACTTCAAAATCAATCACATTAAGGAACTCCCAGTGTGATTCACAGTGAACCCAAACACTGATTCATAGCAGACCTAGAGTGTAATTTGCCTCCTGCCACTTCAGCTGTCCACAAGCTCAAAATTTTGGATAAGCAAGTCTTCTCCTATTTCCTCCATACTCAAAGGAGTACTTTAAGATACAGGATCTGTCTGCTCAGTGATTCATCAGCACCTCCTGTTTCAGGATAGGCTGAGTCATTTTGTCTCCCTCTCTCTCTGTCCATTGATTAAGAGCCTAGATCACTTTCTTACCGAAAAGCTAACTTCAAAGCAATTAACATTAGGACAGATGAATCCTACACCCAGTTAAATCGCTGTTCTTCAGTTCCAGTACTGGTTTTATGTCAAGAATGACACTATGACATAAATCCGAGGGAACTTGCGTAAAGTAACACTTCTCCGAGAGTAAAGAGTCCAACAATAATCTCGAGTCCAACAATATTTATGCACTTATAACTAGAAAGTAATTAGATAAAATGCATGACCAGTGATATGAGTGACACCTTTCTCCTAAACTGTGGCTCTTACCACTACTCAGCTTACTTACCACTACTCTTTCCCTGTGTCCTTGGAAGCTTCCACTCCTGGATACGCAATGGTCCAGATGCAACATGACAACTGCAGACAGCATTTGCTTAGAGTGGTTACTGGCCCATCAGAAAGGCACTTTCCATTTTGCCTGGCTGAGAGAGCTGAATTGCTACAAAAAGGAAAAGCATCTCAATTACTCCCCAATAAGAACATTAGCTTCCTATCCAAAGGCTCATCACCTAAGTCTGTGAAATAGATTTAGGCTTCAAATCCCACTGCCATCTAAGCATCTAAACAACTAAGCAACTGAGACAGTTCTATTTCCACAGGCTCTTTCAATATATCACCATGGGCTGTTTACTGCTAAAACCAATCCTAGGTGCCCAAGGGTCCCTATTAAATTCAGAAGGAAATTAAGTATTTACCATAAGCTTACAAGTTATACTTCCAGAACAGGTGCTTGTGCTTGACACTGGGTCCAGTGTAAAACACGGTACAGAATTTGGGTGTCTGGCCTGTTCCTGAGTTGCTGAATATCACTTCCCTAGGAGTCTGGAGACACCTTGTGTGGAGACCACAGATAGGTACTGATGATCCCTTTTACAGATAGTAAGCGCACAATCCATTAAAGAAGCCATAGCAACCATATTTTCAATGGACTGCCTTTTGTAGTTAGACAGAACATTTCTTTGGCTGTGTAATTGTATAGGCAACCTACTAATCTTTAGATTTATAAATAGGAACTTCCTTCAGTCGTGCTAAAGTATAAGCATCCAAACTGAGATTGATTTGTTCACTGCCCTACTATAGACATACCATGTAAGTGAATTTCTTTGCTTTCTAACTTAGCATCACTATTAGAAAAGGAATTCAGAGGGTCTGTTGACTGAAGATCTATTGGCAGAGGGAGGGAAAAGAATTTTCCAGACAGCCTAAAGGCAAAGATTCATGACAGCAACCTACAAAACTGTTGTAATAAACCCTCTCAACAACCAGGTGCTACACGGCTCATTGCAGTACAATCTAAGGGAGATTAAGGCATAAAATACCTTTTAACATGGGTAATGCTTTAGAGGATCCTACTGCATCAAACACAAGTTTTCCTCTGTTGTGCCCAGTGGGTATGTCTACCGCAAAATTCAGCACAGGACAGAATCAGACAGGATTGCTCACTGTAAATCACACAGTCCGTTACCAAGACCTCCTTACATGAGCTTTTTCTCACTCCTGGAAACTTGATATAACATCACCAGGGCACAGATCAAGAGTGATCAATAAAATAGTCCAGCACATAAATCTTTATTCAGACTTCTGAATCTGAAAATCTACAAACAAATAGTGTAAAGTAGCTGAAATCAGGCACCCACATTGGCATTGAGAATTCCCTGCAGAGCAGCATTCCTCAGCCTACAGTCTGGAGAAGGTAAAATATACATCACCAAAGAAAAAGGGATGCTTTTGATATTATGCAGAGAATTGTATTTCAAGGGCCTTCTAGCACAAGGGAACACAGCTCCTCTAACCTTCAGAAAGTGAAGCATTCATTTATGCTGAAATATCTGTGAAGCCACTGCTGGAGTTATACCAGGCATTTGTATAAGGACACAAAAGCACATAAACCGCCCATTCAGTATTTGGGTGACTCTTGCAGATTGTATCCAGCAAACTCATTTTTAGCTTTTGTACACATCAAGACAATTGGTGTGTTATGGGAGAGTTCATAACTTTAATATTCAGATACTTGTTTTGCAACTTTTAATCCCAGCTATTAACCCTTATATACCAGGGTTGTTCGTGTTAGTCTGAACCCAAAACTGAGCCAGCAGATTTGGTATTACATCCACCTCACCAGAACATTGCACCTGCGTTAAAATAATGACCTATCATAAAAGAGGGCCTAAAATTCTGAACAGATCAAAATTATATGTACAATATATTTTTTAACTTACATATTCATAGAATCATAAAACCACAGAATAGTTAGGGTTGGAAAGGACCTTAAGATCACCTAGTTCCAACCCTCCTGCCATGGGCAGGGACACCTCGCTCTAAACCATATCACCCAAGGACTCCTCCAACCTGGCCTTGAACACCACCAGGGATGGAGCATTCACAACTTCCCTCGGCAACCTATTCCAGTGCCTCACCACCCTCACGGTAAGGAACTTCCTCCTTATATCCAATCTAAACTTCCCCTGTTTAAGTTTTAACCCATTACCCCTTGTCCTGTCACTACAGTCCCTAATGAAGAGTCCATCCCCAGCATCCCTGTAGCCCCCCTTCAGATACTGGAAGGCTGCTATGAGGTCTCCATACAGCCTTCTCTTCTCCAGCTTTCTCAGCCTGTCTTCATACGGGAGGTGCTCCAGTCCCCTGACCATCCTTGTGTTTAATAACTTAGTCCATCTAATGAGACTAATGAACAGCACACTAACATGTTTTTAACATGTTTGCTGAGTTATTTGAGTTTACAAAAAACATCTGGGATCAGTTCTACTTCATATAAACAATTCAATTGCACTTCCCTTTGTGCAGGAGATACGTGCCAGATCTCTGCTTGAATCACGTTTATATTTGTGGCAATAGATATAACCGGTTTACATAAAAGTATTTCTAGATTCCTGTTTAAACCTAAGGAGGAAAATGTGTATGCAATATGCAAAGTTCAATTTCTGAAAAATTGTTCTTCTTTCCCCTGTATTTTCAGTCTCAGAAATCACAGGGATTACACGGAAGAGCCTGCTCACCAAGACTAGTTAGTGCATTCTCTAGTGTTAGCCTCAAAACCAACCTAAGAGAGAAGGGAAAAGATTATTTCTTCTTGATAACACATGACATAAATAGGGTTTTAATTTTCCTCTGGCATTCTTGCTTTTGGTTGAATCACTGCTGTAGACAGATACGTTTATAAGCAATGAAAAACAGTGTTAAGTTTATTCAAAAGTAAATCCTACAGATTTGGAGGAATTAGTGCACTGTTTTGATGAGTGCCATCAAAATATTTCTGAAGACCAGAAATCTAGGCATTTTCTTAAGACAACAAAACAGATAAGAAAAAATTTACCTTCATCTATTTTGACACTAAAGCATTCCTACAGGTGCTTAAAATTCTGGCTAACCTAATGGAGAATTGCGCTGAAAAGAAACTAACTTTTTTTCATATTTGGCAAATATTTTCCTGAGAAGCATTTTAATTAATTAATAATAATATTTTAAAATATTTTACAGTACACAATAGACTATTTTGTTATTTTACGTATTTTGCTTTCTGATTTTGCTGACAGCTCATATTAACTTCAGTAAGAAGCATGTCTGTAAAACCATACGAAAGGGCTTATGGTATTTTTGTAAATACCCTTAAGTGCAGAATCAAACATTAAACGTGTAACTAAAAAGTAATATTTCTATTTGTTACAGAGCTGACCTTTTCTTAATAGGTAGTGTAGGTAGGATTCAACTCAATTTGCTACAACAAAAATGACTTTAATGTACATATCTGATTCTAGTAAAGAATCTGGCCCCATATATATTTAAAGAGCTGTCAACTTCAACCTACATTATATCCCACCATAATGTTCACAGTATTTCATGAGCAGATCTATTTTATTTGCCGTTATTTCTTCTCTTTTCTTGCCTTGCAGTAACAAACACTTCATTTTCTCTCAGTGAAAAAAAGGAAAAAAGTAGAGAAACCAAAGTCTGTATCTGAAGTTATGCTCATTTCCAAAAAGACCATGTGTCTTATTACAGATGACTCCCCTCACACTACTAACTTCCTGAGACTATTTTTTTTTTGCAATGAACCAAAATGTAGCACTTGAATGAAGAGATACACTCCACTAAAAATAATAGTTTCGATACTAATAAACTTTTATTTCAAAACTGCAGTATTATGGAGAAACCCACTCTGTGCCCACACATACTTTTAGGAGGGAAATAAATTTAAGAATCCATCTACTAGTAAAACAAAACCTCATTTGAAAAGGCAAGAAAAATGAACTCAGACCAACTCAGTAACCAAGCTGTCTGAACAAATTAGGTGCCAGTTTTTCTCTATGGCAGTACATAGATAGAACCTTTTGTTCTGAAGTACTATCCTTCTGTGTGAAGGACACAACTATACTCTGTTCTTTATAATAAAAGGGATTAAATTATTTCTGTATATATTCTCCTGAATAAATGTTGGGCCAGATTGCTAAAAATACATAGTAAATACAAGTCAACTTTGCTTGTCTTTGATTTCAACAAGAATGCATTACCTGGACACCACCATTAATCCAGTCTTAAGAGCAGCAGCTGACATACAAGAAAACCATATCTGAATTAATATTCATGCTAACTTATTAGAAGGACTGGAAGGAATAATAGGAGATATTTAAACTATTCAGGAGGAAAATAAGAGCTGCAGTTGAACTCTGAGCTGTATTCTCACTGCAGGTAATCTGACTAAGAAGCTTATTCAACTGGAATTATTATTCCTGAATCAGAAAATCCTGATTTTTCAGAGATATGGGAACTTACTTACAGTAAATGATTAGATATTAGTTTCTTATCTTAGATTTTCTGGAGGAAAGCACAGTCAAGATGTACCAGAGCATCAGAAGGGTGCCTTTTCAAGCCAGCAGACCTACCTGCAATACAGTCTTAATGGTGAGGAGAAAGAAAGAGGAGAGAGCCAGAAAGAGCAGTAACAACAGCTACATCTACAGATTCCCTTGAGAGGGACTTTTAAACTTTATCATCTAAAAGTCAGATGCTTAAATGTCAGCTAGTCCCCTGGGGTCCTTCATAGTTGAAGGAGAGAAAGAGGCACCTCTAGGAGGCAATTCATCTCATCCTAAAGTAGATATGTAAGACATATTAAATAAATTACTATTTCATTTCTTTCTTATCCCATGACAAGTACCTTTTAGATGCCTGAGTTTGGTAAGATGAATCCCACCTTGTTGCCATTTTTCACCCCATTCTGAAACTCCACTTCGGGAATTTCTTCACCTTTGTAGTCTTTGGTCTTGGTTGCCTTTCCTGTTGCTGCTGCCAAGCTTCAGGATCCCTGACCTGACCTCACTCACTGATCCAAACCCACTGGAAGATCTTTGCTGTGGACAATCTTTGGATAAGACTTTAAGGGGAAACAGGACAAGAGCAAGGGCACTCATCAAGACTATTACTGAACAAGAAGTCAATTTACTTCAGGCTCTGCAGGAAAAGTACTTCCTTGAATCTTTAAGATAGAACCAATGTATTGATTAGCCCACTTCAGTCCAGAAAGTCAGCAGCTTTTTTGACCTGCTGTCATACATAATTTAATAAACTGCATCAAAATTGCACCATATGGTTGTCATTCACTTCTGGCCAGCAGAAAGTCCAATGAGAGGCGCAAGACTCTCAGAAACCCCTATTGCAAGAGTGTGTCTGCAACACTCTGACGAAAAACGGACTTTTAGCCTGATTTCTAGAATACCCCCTGTTCTGAAACTAATCAGAATTTTATTAGATTTGGCCAACACATAAGAATGTTGTTTAAACCTATATCCATGCCTGTTGTTGAGGCAAAATCATATGACTTAGTCATTTTATTTTCCCCTCTCCTGACAAGAGGACCACGGACAGTCAAGTATTTCTAGTATGATACAGCAGTATCATAAAAAAGCAATTATACCAGAAGTTGCTTTCAGTGCTTTTCAGTGTATGAAAATTTTCTCAGATTTTCTACCTTATGATTAATGGCAAAAATTTGTTACTGAAAACAAAAATAGTTTGTGCTGTGCATCAAAATAGCTTGCATCATTCAGAATTATGGGGAAGAAGAGCCAGAAGATAAAACAATCTGGAAAACATTCTGTCACCAAACATGAGCTGTCAATCACTGTACTGCACTGAACATTACAAAAATGGCAAAAAAATGGACCTGATTTGAGAACATCCATTCTCTGTGTGTATATGAGGACATGTATACGTATAACAAACTGGCTATACAGGTAATTACTATTTCCTTCTGCTAACAGAATTCTTGTTGGAAGGCAGCTTTTGTCAGAACACGAATCTGAGACTTGGAAACTTGTTTGTAAGTTGTGGTCAAAAGCAGCCCACACCTGAAATGAATGCACAAAGATGGGTAAACAATGAAGTCCTCAAAACCCATGGAAGCCTACCTGAGAGCTTCCAACTCTGCAGATTCAAAAGGCTAAGAATAGGAATAAAAAGCACCATTGCGTTTGAATTTGCAAGAATTTACCTTATCAAAATAGTACTGGTAATAATAATAATAATAATAGACAACCCACCCACAATTCAAAATAATTTCTAAACAGACTGAAGGAAAACAATTCACACTTTTAGTTCATTTATCTACCAATACATATGCTCCTATCCATCTATCTATATGAAAGTATGTGAGTTAAACACACCAAGGTGAAGTTCATTAAATCAAACTTTGATGTTCTTTACATAATTGAATCAAACCCCAGGGATCTTCATCAATTTCTCATCAGAATTAACAAGATGCAGACACAGTAAAATGTACCATTATTATAATGTCATTATTATGCAGTGCCATGTGTTTACAATTACAATGTAAAACACCATAAATATTCTGATCTCTCAGTCCAATGTGGAATTTAACACCACGCAAAAATCTTACCAAAAGGAACAGAAAGTAGTAACTTCATTCTAAAGCTACTGTCTATAAAACTAAACTGCTATGCTATTCGGTTGCATTTTTAATATGAAGGCTAGTTATGTCAGTGCAATATTGTATCACTCCATGCCATCTAGTCGAGTTTGCATCATGGAGTGGTCTCTCGTCACATTAACTGGATTCCTTTTGGATAAAAATTAATGGGAAGATGCCCTTCAGGGTTTCAAATCCCATCCTGAAGCAAGTGTTCAATCTACAGGACCACACCAGAGTTTGTCTGAAGTACCTGTGCATAGTTATGGGGAGTGGGTTCTCAGCAGCAACTGCTTCTGCTCCACAAATACAGCTAGTGGCTCCCACTACTTGCCTATGAAGATGTAGCCTGAAAAACTCTCCAGTGGAGCAGAGGTGGCATAACCAATCCCCAAAAGAGAGACCAGAAAGGACTTTACAGACTGTGCTACTAGCTGCTATGCCTCTCAGTTGATTGAACTGCCTTCAAACTGCATTGAGCAGGGTAAGATTTTTTCTTAAGGTATTTTTTTCTACTCTGTTTTAAGTAACCACTTCATTTAAATAAATAAATAAATAAATAAATCAGTTCTACTTTTATGCTCAAGAAACTGTTGGGAGTTTTTTGTCGTTTTTTGGGTTGGGTTTGTTTGTTTCATTTTTTCATTTGGGTTGGGTTGGGTTTTTTTAGTTTAAAAGCCCTTTTGCCCTTCAGGGAAGCTCACTACACAGAAAAATCCCCAGCAGATTCATTCCAGAGCTCAGAGCTCTGGCCAGTTGCAGTTCCCATTACACAAAATTCTAAAGGGGCTTTCAACTAATGGATCATACGGTCAAATACTGATAGTATTTATGACTGCAATCCTAAGGATCTAGGAGCTGAAGCTCTCCTTTTTATCAGTGAAATGAGAGTATAATCCATGCTTACACTTTCTGGATTGTTGCTACTCTTGCCACAGGACACAGCGATGACGCCCACTTACAGCCATACATGATCGCCTCACTGATACAGAGCCCACAGCTAGTGCATCATGGTCTACAATGCAGAGAAGATGTTTATGCCCCACATGATCAAACACTGTACTGAAAAGGCACATGATAAAATGCCCACTTGACCTACCCAAAAATATAATTATTAAAATATGCTGAAGTTATATCAATTGGATTTTGCTTTTTCCTGAAATGTTAAAATTTTCACTGGAAAGAATCAGGTACTTATGAACTGCAGCAAAACAAGATCTTAACTTGCTAGTGATTACATTAACACAGATGCTGAAAATAAACATTTTGCTGAATGAAAGTCCTCATGAACTTAGGCAAACATAAAAATTTCTTCCACATCTACATTTCCCTTCTAAAAGACAGCTTAGGCAACATGCCAGTCACTTTAGAAAATGTTTGCTATTCATTGTAGTTTTATGTTAATTTTACTTTGTTTGTTCACATAAAGACCTTTTTGGTAAGTGATATGAGCATTTATAAGGCACTTTCAGATCCAAGGATGAAAAGCACTAACTAAAAATGCTATCATCTTTTCCACTGCAAAGGATTCAGAAAACATGAATCTTTTTGTTTGAGAGGAACATAAAGTATACACAGAGGCTACAGAACGTGGTTTTAAAGAGTAATGTAAAGCCATCACTGAAAATTTCAACACAGATCTAATGAAATAATTGACACTGAGAAATTACACACCTATTATTTTGCAAGGAACCCATATATTCTCATTTTTAGCAATGCTTAAATTGGAGAAATCCTGCTGGAATCAGTCTCCAGAAATTTAGTCCTCTCTTTTTCTCCAGCTTCTTTTCATATAGTTATCACAAACAGTAATTGCATTAATATTCAAACTCATTTCTTTGGCTAAGAAAAGGCAGCTGTGTGTCTCTCTAGGTCATAACCCTGGACTGAAAGATTACAAGAAGACCCTAGAGCCTAGGTGCCACTAGAACACCTGATGTTCCAGTGTCCCCAGGGCTCACCAGCTCTACCCTCCTCAGGCCAAGCACAGCTCCTGGGCTTTGGCTAGATCGTCAGCATGAGTCTAGGCCCACAAAAACCTGTCCTCCACACTGGAGTTTGACAGTGGATGATCTTAATAGCCTCTTGCTCACTAGGAAGGCTGTAAAGCTGACATTGCGAATGTAGTTGTTCCGACCTATTTTGCTCACTAGGAAGGCTGTAAAGCTGACATTGTGAATGTAGTTGTTCCGACCTACTTCGTTCCTACCAGCACATGATGCCATATTTAATATGACTCTAAATTTGGAGTCATTTTCATACAGCACAGATAAAAAAGTATGAGCAGTGAATTTCAAACGCTTTCACACAGATGGCAATGCAGTGCAAAATACTATTCCATTTTTCCACACTCAGATGAGAAAGTATAAATGTCAAATAAACTGAAGATTCCCTCTGAGGAAAAAAAGATGCAAAAAAGTTAGAAACCAGTGCCTAGATGGAGCTTAGCAACCCCCATTTTGTCACTTGTTATACAATCATGTTAGTTGCAAGCCAGTGGGTTGATTCCCTGGAATGTGTCACTCCACTATATTTTGCAATCTCTTACTGCCATCCTATGACATTTTTTGTCACTGCACAAGCCATGACATGCAAAAAAATTGCTGAAGAAATGCTTTCTCACAGCATTTCCTTTCCTAAATGTCTGTCATCCTCATTACCATCTGACCCTCATTTCTGCACCCCCAATTCTGCAAGAAAATATTGAATTCTGAATTCCCTTTGAAGTTGATGAGAACCAAGAACCCCCACCACCTTTGAGGATTGTGTTAGAAAAGCTAATAACAAGCTCTCCCCTTTAAAACTATTTCTTTAGTTGCTCATTGCTTTTTAAACATGTGCCTTGATTCTCATTTGCACTGATTGACTCCACATTTCCATTCCAGTACTGCTTAGGGACCATAAAGTAAATGAAGATAGCCCTGTACTTTTCCTACTATGAAAAAGATGCCTATAGCTGGTGAAAACAGACTCAGAGTATACATTATTCACTCAAGAATAATTAGAAAAATTGGCTGGTTTAAACAGCATTAAATGACAGAACACCAAAATGAGTGAGGCACAAGGAACAATAGTGGTCTCTATTAAACTTTAACTTTAAAACTTTTTCTTTCAAAAACTACTCTAAATGACTTTATGTACTTCTGTGGGTGTCTTCTCTGTCAAATGTTTAGGGTTTTGGTAAAGGAACACTGCTGGGAGCCTAACCTGCAAAGCATGAAAATGTAAGTGGGTCTTCTCCTTTTCTGGTCCCAACAGCTCTAACAAATGTTCCACTAGCCAAGATATTTCCCAGCACTACGTGTAAAAGCCACTCCATTTTAGTTCTGCTCTAGACCTTGATGATTAGAGTTTAGTACAGAAATTATCTTGTGGCTGATATATTAGAGCAAATAGATTTGTTTCTTTCCTTTTCCCTTCTCCCACTCGGTTGTGGTTTTGTTCTTGTTGCTGCACTGATTAAAATTAAAATAGAGCTTAGGTTCTCAGTACAGCCAATGTAAACAAACCTTCCAATACAAAGAAAACTCTGCAATCACATTTTGTACCACATAAACTCCATTTTCATAAAATGCACTGACTTCAACTGTTCCCAGCTATTGTAATCCCGAAGCACAATGTTGCAAGACAAATAACATTTTTATTGATCTTTTGGTATGTGCTACGGTAACTCCTTTTAAACACACTTCAGTGATCACTCTCCATGACAGTGCAATCAAATGAGAGCTGCAAACTATTTCATTGTTTGGCTTTCCCTAATCATAGATTCATAGAATCATAGAATCAGAGAATCACAGAATGATTTGGATTGGAAGGGACCTTAAAGACCATCCAGTTCCAAACCCCCTGCCATGGGCATGGACACCTTCCACTAGACCAGGTTGCTCAAAGCCCCATCCAACCTGGTCTTGAACACTGCCAGGGACAGGGCAGCCACAGCTGCTCTGGGGAACCTGTGCCAGTGTCTCACCACCCTCTAGTGAAGAATTTTTTATTAATATCTGATCTAAATTTACCCTCTTTCAGCTTAAAGCTATTAATGAACACATACTATCATAGAACCTCGGGGGAAAAGCACCATTTCAGGTGCAAAACAGGGTTCCTACCACAAAAAAAAGGGATATTAGAGTCATACTCAAGGTCATGAAAAATACTGGTGCTTCTCCCACACTCACACACAAATCTAAACCTAGTTAAATAAAGATTTTATTACTACAAAAAGAGGAAGAATAAATATAGGGAAAAGTGGTGTACATTAACAAGGCAAGCCTGTTTTTCACTGATAACACTGGTCTCCTGAAAACAGTAGGGAAATACAGCTAGCAGATATGAAGCTGAGCTAATATTAAAATAGCAAAAAATCTTTATTTTTTTAAACAAAAGGTAGTATCACAGAATCACATAATTGTTTGAGTTAAAAGGGAACTTTAGAGGTCATCTAGTCCAAGCCCCCTGCAATGAGCAAGGATATCTTCAACTAGATCAGGTTGCTCAGTCCTGTCCAACCTGACTTGGATGTTTCCAGGGGTGGGGCATCTACCACCTCTCAGGGCGATGTGCTCCAGTGCCTATCACCCTCATAAGAAAATTTCTTCCTTGTATCTAGTCTATATCTCTGCTCTTTTTGTCTAAAACTATTCTTCATTGCCCAATCACTACAGGCCCTACTGAGAAGTCTGTTCCCATCTTTCTTATAAGCCTTCAAGTACTGAAAGGCTGCAATAAGGTCTCCCCAGAGCTTCCGTTTCCAGGCTAAACAATCCCAGCTCTCTCTGCCTGATATGTTATATATAATGCATTTTTATGCACTCAGGGGACAGAGATTATTCAGAAGGGAATTCAGCTTCAAGCTAGATCCATAGACATTTAAGTACAGAGACCTGCAATAAAAATAATTTGCCAGCTTAACTTCAATACCAAGCAAACATATACACTTTAAACCACAGCTGATGATTTTGTAAGGCTGAAGAGTATTCTACGCATCCCTAGGTATTCATAAAGCGCCCACGGTAATTTTAGGCACAAAAAACCCCTTTCATTGCACAGAGAAAAATACAGAAGCCTCTCTATTGCACTTCATAAAATATAATCTATTGTTTGAAAGAAAACAACCCCAAGTATTTTTCTGTGTATCTTGCAAGGCTTTTGAACTGATCCCTATTATTTGTTATTTTACATAAGTGTTTAAAAATGCTAGTCCCTCAAGGTTACTAACTACAATGCCAGTCTGTTCCACTTCACAGCTACTTCACAACTGCTTAAAAGTTTCTTCACAAGTCACCTCTACTTCTGAATTAATTTTACACTTAATAGCAATATTGCAAATCTCCAGATTCATAGTCCAAGCATGCTCACATTCTCGAGATACAGCTTTCAGATAATAGACCCTTCTACCTTGCTAGAACTATTGCCCTGATACCATCTGCTTTGACAGCTCTTCTTCTGTCATCCCTTGCTCCGGCATTTGCACTGTCCTACTGTCTCTGCGGGTCTTAGCTATCCCATTTTCTCTCTCTGGCACTTAGCCAGTTTTTATCAGGGAGCCTCCAGAGCTCTTTAAAAACATTTTTATAGGCAATTTTTCTGTGAACATTTTCTATTGGCTGATCTTTGAACTGTGATTTGGCTTTTCTCCTGCAGTATCACATATATTTATACTAACCTATTGCTGTAGCCATTGCAGTGGCTATTCTAAAACTACCTGTATCTCAGACAGTCCTGCAAAATTACTGATATAATTTCTTTAAATCCCAGTTACTAAGTGGTGTATTTTTTGATGTGCGTTTACTTACTCATTCTCAAGTCATATAACACTATTCCTTCTATTTCAAACCCCAGAAAAATCCCCACAAAACCAAAGTTACACCATGCTATTGATTTTTTCTTTTAAAAAGATGGTCATCCAATGACCAGCCTAGATTCAGAGTTTTTAGCCTTTTCCTCACCAATTGTGTAATAGCAAGACGCCACTTGTATTGATAATTTGATAATGAAAGACTAAGGTCTGTGTACAGTCAAACTATAGATTTTTTTGATGTAGGAGATTCAAATTATAGGGTCATGCCTAATAATGACTGCCTGGGTCATTTTATGAAAGCTAACATTTGTTGCACTGCGTACCCAATTATTCTTTTGCTTCAAGATATTAAACTGTACCTTGAACTGATGAAAAATAAGCTGTTTTCTCTCCATGTCATAGTATTGTGACACTGGGATAGCTTCAGTATGGTTCAATAAATAACATGCAAGGTCCTACACCTGGGTCGGAGCAATCCCAGACACAGCTACAGGCCAGGCAGAGAAGAGATTCAGAGCAGCCCTGCAGAGAAGGACTTGGGGGTGTTGGTCAATGAGAAAATGAACATGAGCCGGCTTCAGTGTGCGCTTGCAGCCCAGAAAGCCAACCGTATCCTGGGCTGCATCAAAAGGAGCAGGACCAGCAGGTCGAAGGAGGTGATCCTACCCCTTTATTCTGCTCTCGTGAGACCTCACTTGGAGTATTGTGTGCAGTTCTGGTGTCCTCAACATAAAAAGGACATGGATCTGTTGGAACAAGCCCAGAGGAGGGCCACGAGGATGATCAGGGGACTGGAGCACCTCCCATATGAAGATAGGCTGAGAAAGTTGGGGCTGTTCAGCCTGGAGACGAGAAGGCTGTGTGGAGACCTCATAGCAGCCTTCCAGTATCTGAAGGGGGCATACAGGGATGCTGGGGATGGACTCTTCATTAGGGACTGTAGTGGTAGGACAAGGGGTAATGGGTTAAAACTTAAACAGGGGAAGTTTAGATTGGATATAAGGAGGAAATTCTTTCCTGTTAGGGTGGTGAGGCACTGGAATGGGTTGCCCAAGGAGGTTGTGAATGCTCCATCCCTGGCAGTGTTCAAGGCCAGGTTGGAGGAGGCCTTGGGTGCTATGGTTTAGAGCGAGGTGTCCCTGCCCATGGCAGGGGGGTTGGAACTTGACGATATTAAGGTCCTTTCCAACCCTAACTATTCTATGATTCTATGAAAAAGTACTTTTAATTTAAAAAAAAATGTAATTCAAGCTAAATAGACAATTTTTAAGTACTGGTCTTTAAAAGTCATCTATTTTCCATTGTGTAATTTCCATTTCATTAACAGAAATGTGAGCAAGCAGCAATAGGACAGATAAAAGCTGCCCTGAGCCCACACACTTATGAGATTAAGGCTTGTTGACACATCAGACCATACCCAGGAGCAAAAAACAGTCTAAGAACTGAGCCCCAGAACAAATGCACTTGGGATAAAAACTCCTTTCCTTTGCATTTTGAAGCTGTGACAAAGGTCTCTGCAATCAGTTGTGAGAGAGGGAAGACAAAGAGCTAGTGCACAAGGAACCTTGTCTGAAATTAAGTAACTGTGCTTGTGGAAAGAGGGAAACCAAAGTCTCTTACAGAAGTGTTTCTTCGTTGTTGCTGATTATAATTAAGTGCTGAATCAGTGCGTTCCTTGACCATTTGACAAAAGGGATATAAGCAAGTAAGAGACAGCTGAGAACAGATAAGGCACAAGGAAGTGAAAAAAAACTTTAATATCAGAAGTACTTTTTAGAAGTGGATAGCCTAAAATCCACCAAGGACTGCTTGAAAAAGAATAGACTTGTTAATTTCTAGCCTCTTCTAATCTGCATTTTCTGTTAATCTAGGTGGCATATAATTTCCCCTAGGGTTTCTTTAGGAAGTAGAATAATCAACAAGTATCTGCCCAGGAACAGTAAGAGGCTCTCAGTAATATTAAAGCTTTCCATCAAGATCACACAGTCTTCTAAAAGTTCAGTCAGCTCACTTCTAGACTTCTAAAAGTTGGATGGCCTCTTACAGAGGTCACAACAGAGGGATTTCTTTTGGTTTCAAAATCCAGCATTCTGTAATTCTCCCCAATTATAGGGTTGCCTCCACAAAGCTCATTTAAAGTGTTCCTGCTGAACATGTAATTTCTGTAACTGCCAGGTTCCCAGTGGTGAAATTACACCACTTTGCTAAAAAGGAATATTTCTGGGCAGTTAACATTAAGATGTTTAGCAGTGCTTATATATGAGGAGTATATGCGTATGTTCATTCACAATTGTTGTGAACTTCTATGAAAATATGAAATTTCAGACATGAGAAATTATGTATTATTTCCTTCCACAACTAAAGAAAGTTCAGATGACATTTTAAATAACATCAAATGAAGACTTAGTATTAAAATTGTTAGTCATGTAAATTTTAATTGAGCTACTTATAGTATCTTAAATTACACTTTTAATTATTAGATTCTGCAGGATTACTATCTTTAAGGTATGAATTTATTTATAATTTATTTTTTAAATATTGCTTTTGACACATACATTTTTTGCAAGATTTATAATATATATCTTATTATAAATAAGATTTATTGCTTACAAAGAATAACTCCAGGCCATTTCCTCACAAATGCCAACACTGAAGACTGCTTCAAGGAGTCATTTAGCCGATCATAGAATCATAGAATAGTTAGGGTTAGAAAGGACTTTAAGATTACCCAGTTCCAACCCCCCTGTCATGGGCAAGGACACCTCCCAGTAGACCAGGTTGCTCAAAGCTACATCCAGCCTGGCCTTGAACACGGCCAGAGATGGAGCATTCACAACTTCCTTGGGTAAACTGTTCCAGCACCTCACATTCTCACAGTAAGGAATTTCTTCCTCATATGTAATCTAAATCTCCCCTGTTTATGTTTGAACCCATTACCCATTGTCCTATCACTAATGTCCCTGATGAACTTCCATAATGTTAATACCCTTGAACAGCAACTGTTTCTTTTTTCACTTTTAGATACTACTGAGCACAGAATAGGAGACTTTTCAGTGACATCTACCACAGAGAACAGATGTAAATCATATTTATATTAGTCTTAACCTAACTTTCTATCTGACAGCATTATTAATATCAGTATGTTCCATGATCTAGGGCTTCATGCAGTTGCAACCAAAGACAATCACAGTGTCTTAACTGATTTCAGTAGCAACTCTATTAAGTTCCTTACAGTTTTACAGAAATCATCAATAATGCTGTTCTGTTTTTTTTTGTACTGTGGGCCTTGGACCAGCAGACTAAATTGACATCAAGGGCTAGCTACAGTCAGGGAACAATTTCATTGCTCACATTGCATGTTAAAGTTGACTTAGAAAAACACAGTAACTAAATCTCCACTTTTATTAACAGAACTAATTTCAAACTAGAAAAAATCAGATCACATCTAAGCACAGCCTGAGTCAGTTGTTTTGTATGGAGACACTTCTAAGATCACTTTGTCTTGTCAAATCACTATTAGGTAGGAAGTCTGGGAGGAAAGGAAATGACAGATGTCTTTTCTGAATCTGTGAGATGCTGAGCTGTTTAAAAGAAAGTAAAATGTGAAAATCCATTTATATTTTCTAGCAGCGCTGCCACGTCCTGTACTTGGGCTACAGATTCTACTCATAGAAGTGTGTCTTCCAGTAAGTGACATCTATAGCATAGACTCACTGAGAAACCTCCCGAGCTACAGAAATTGTTAACAACCCCTGGAAATTGTGTAGGCAAGGTCAGAGTGAGAAGACTGGAGACACTTTTCTTTCTCTATAGACCTCTGTATCTTGTTAAACGAAAAACCTTTGTTTGGCTTAAAAATTCACACCAGTCCCACCTCCTGTGAGCCCTACTATGTTCCGCTCAAGCCTCAGTAAGTCTCAGTTATTTTCATTAGTCCATGAAGGAACTGAGGACGCACATTTCTTTAAAATAGGAGATTTCACAGAAAGCACTTAAGTTCTGCATTGGATCGAGCTTATCCACTAAAAATTGATCTTGAAAATAAAACACCAGCAGGCGCAGGGCAAGAAATTTTGTTCTCTCTTTCTTCAACATGTGTTTCTTCTTAAAAGATAAATAATTCTGAAACAAAAGTTTGGAACTCTTTAGCGGTCATTATTTAGTTAAGAATTCAGTAATTTAGACCTCTAACAAATTAATTTCAAATTTTGAAGAAGAATTTTCTATTTGCTCAGAATTAATCTTCTCAGTTTTGACTCATATGGTTTTGAAAAGGTAACAAATCTGGCTTACAGAGTGATTGTCAATGCCATGTAAGAAGTGGGTGACTGACAAACCTTGCATAAAAACATTGTAAGGAATAACCAATTAAGACATAGATATAACTGACATAGGGCCTCCATTCATTAAATGCTTTACAGTACAGTAAGCCAGCATCTGAGACACATGACAGAAAGCAGTGAACATGGCTAGTGCAAACTGTCCTTTCACAAAAAAAAGGATTTGGCAGCAGCTTTAACAAGAGATTTCCTTGTCACAGGCATTCCAAACCTCAAAAATCTTACCTCATTAAATAAATTCAGCTCTGTTGCTAAAAGTCATAAGCAATGTAGCACTTCACTGCTACCATACAGAAATAGATCCAAACATGAAACCATCTGTTTCCTAAGGAAAAAAAACAAATCCCACACACAATTTAGCACCTCCTCCATCTCTTCAGAGCCTGTAGTTGAGTTCTCAATTTTTTAATTCAACCATAAGTTAGCAGAATGATATTCACAATTAAATTAGCTTTTCCAATTCTGAAACAACAGTTTAATCCATCATTTTCAAAAACTCCTCCTACTCAAACTCTAAGTCAGAAAAAGCTTATTATCCACAGATTTGGCTTTATATTCAAATTCTGAGTGACAGACTCAATATACTTAAACTGGATCTTGACAAAGTGCTCTTAAGGAGTGAAAACTAAAACTGTGGCTATATTTATTAACTTACCCTTAGTGCATGGGGGTTCTTATAGTGCATGCTAGCCACTCAATAATGTTTGAACCTGTTTCAAAGAAAAGTTTTTTTCTATAGATTAATTTGCATCTAAGGTCATTTTATAACTGGCCTTAGAGAAGGTCTTCTAGGATTTATCCAATTAAGCTCTTAATTATGATAAATGTTTGTAATAATTCTATAAGACACACTGCGTTCCCAGAAAGTTAAAGATCATACAGCATCGAATTACGAAGTGCATAACACATGAGATTTCACTGCATATCTACGTATATGCATGCATCTACTCCAACAGATCTTGTTTGTTACAAGCTGTCTTTCATAAAAACGAAAATCTCTTCTAATCATCAATTAAATCAGAATAGTCTTGACTACACAATAACCTGGAGAGTAGATAATTTGGCTTCATTACATTATCCAACACTTCTTTAAAAGCTTATTGATGAGTGCTTGATAAAGCAGCATTCAATTCTTAGAGTGTGTACAATGATATCATTACATATTAAAGTAAATCCTCTCCAAACATCTTGGCTAAACAAAAAAAGAAGTACTGCTGTGACAAACTACTTTCAAAAGTTTTAATTCCCTATTTAATGAAAGAATGTGTCTCTGAGGAATACACATTTATAATTTCCTCCGTACTCATTTTCCTTTTATATTTTATTTCTTAAAGTCATCAGTGCCTAGAATTTATTCATGTAAGCTCCTGAATTACGTTAAAGGACTAGGCACCAATATTTCTGGATTCGGTTACAAGCTTCTTCCTGTCTTGTCATATGACTTTGATCTAAGTCAGTTACACTAAAAATTTCAGGTGTCTCTACTTTTAGTTATTCATGCTAAGAAACACGGAGTGTCATCTCCAGGGGTAACAAATACTTAACAGGTTCAATCCATTCCATTTGAAGTTTTAAGTGTTCAGCAAATCTGAGAGAAAAACAGATTCAAAGGCAGAAGATTTAAAAAGTCAGAAGGCATACAAAAGTCGTTGATACCTCTTAAAGTAGATCTGATATTAATGACTGGAAAGGAAGTTTGTAGAGAAGTTCCCTAATGATGGGACATGAAACACACACTGCACCAAGCAGATTAATGACGGGTAAAAAACACAGAGATTCTATTCCATTAATATTTCTCTTTCCTGCCACCTCTGATGGTTCTGCATCTAACTTGTAAGATCAGGTCCTGATGTCTTTGCATGTCATGTTTTTACCTAGGAGAGTTTAGCAATATTTACCTGCATCATGTCATGCAGACTTTCTAACGTTTGCTATGTGAATTCTGAAGGCTGCAAGATCTTGTATAAACACACAGTACTGTCAGCTTCCAGACCCTGTACCAGATTCCAGATTTCAGGTAATCAAAACACCAGGTACCACAAATGTAAACAGGAATGACATTACGTGAATCTTTCCCAAAAACCCTTATGCAAACGAGACCAGGCATACAGACAGAGCTAGTCACTGAGCTAGTCATTTCATAGTCATTTGCACAGGCTGGACAACTGAGCCGAGAGGCGTCTCATGAAGTTCAGCAAAGGGAAATGACAAATCCTGCATCTGGGGAGCAATAGGCCCATGCACCAGTGCAAGCTGGGGCCTGAGTGGCTGGAAAGCTGAAAAGGACTTGGGGGTCTCAGTGTACAATAAGCAAACCATACACCCGCATGGCAAAGCAGGACAACAGCATCCTGGACTGATTAGAAGTGCTGCCAGCAGGTCAAGGGAGGTGTCAGCACTGGTGACACACACCTGGAGCGCTGTGTCCAGTTACAGGCTCCTCAGTGCAGGGGAGATAAGGAAATACTGGAGAGAGTCCGACAAGAGGCCATAGAGATGATTAAGAGATTGGAGCACTTCTCCGACGAGGAAGGGCTGAAAGAGCTGGGACTGTATAGCCTGGAGAAGAGATGGCTAAGGGAGATCTTATCAATGTATGCAAATGCCCGATGGGAGCCAGGCTCTTCTCAGTGGTGCCCAATGACAGAACAGGACGCGAATTAAAGCACATGAAACACGTTGTGAACATAAGAAAACACTTTATTTTTACCTTTATTTTTATTATTATTTTTATTTTTACCTTTATTTTAAAATACAATTTTATTATGTACGGTCAAACACTAGCACGGATTGGCCAGATTGGTTCTGGAGTGCCTGTGCTTTGAAATATTCAAAACCCAACTGGATATGGTCCTGGACAACCTGCTCTGGCTGACCCTGCTTGGGCCAGGGGCTGGACCCCCTCCCAAGAGGTCTCCTCCCAACCTCAATCATTCTGTAGCTCTCTGAAGAGCCAAACGGCACTTCTCTGCCTTTCCTAAGGGCAGAGGAGGGCAGCATTAGCAGGACCGGGACAGCAGATACTAGCAAAGCCAACACGTGTGCTGCTAGACCGCTCCACAACCAAGCAGCAGCACTGACACTAGTATGGTTTTTAGTCACCTCTGCCTAGGTCCTGCTACCAGCCAAGGATGTGCTGCAGCACATCCCACTCTTCCCTCCACAGATGGTGACTACGGCCCTTTCTCCACAAGTCCGTCTCACACTCAGGTTGCTCCAGACATTAATATGCTGGAAAAAAAAATATGGTAAAAGGGCCAAAATGGCAGGAACATGACAGCTTTTCCTCGGAGTATGCGCACCTACACGTCCCCTGGTATAGCTTTCCTACCGGCTGTAGCCCGGCCAGCGCCGCCCTCCCCCGGCCTCCGTCATAGCGAGCGGCCCGGCGCTTCCTTCTTGTGTACCCATCATGGCGGGTGAGAGGGAGCCTCGCTCTGGCGATGGCCGGGTGACATCGTGCCGCGGCCGCGTGGTGGCGGTAGTGAGCAGGCGTGAGGGTGTCACGTGGGTCTGCTCCCAGGGTACAGCGGGAGCGCTGGGGTTGGTTGCCATGGTGCCGCTGTGAGGGGAGGGGGCTCCGCCGTCATGGCGCTGCCCGCGCCGGTCCCCTCCCGCGTCTTCGCCGAACTCGTGCCGGCCCAAGCTCCGACTCCTCTAACTCCGGCCCAGGCGGGACGCGGCGGACCCCCGGCTCCGTCTGGGCGGGAGGTGCACGTAAGCGGCAGCTCGGAGCTGAGCGCCGGACCGGACCGGGCGCGGGTGTCGGTGCGTCTGAGCAGCCGGAAGGAGGCAGCCGGGGCGGCGCGGAGCAGCGTGACCCGCCGGCTGGAGTACATCGCCCAGGCCGCCCGCCAGCGCGGCGTCCCGGTGAGAGATGCCCCGCCCGGCCTCCGCCTCTTGCGGGCGCCGGCGGCGGAGCCGGGGCCCCTTCTGAGATGGCCGGCGGGCTCTGGAGGGCGGGCGGTTTCCCTGGGAGAGGCGAGGGGAGGGAGCGGGCAGGTTAGCTCTCCTCTGCTGGGGGTTCCACTCGCGGCCTCCCGGAGCCGCCCTTGCCACGCTCGGCAGCCTGTGGAGTAAGACAGCGGCGGGAGCAGGAGTAGCCCTGAGGTGGAAAGGCGCCGGCTGAGGGGCCCCGGGAGCGGTGCTTGCGTCGGCCTGACCGGCGGGAGGCGCAGTAGTAACGGGAGTAACGGGGTTTGAAGTTTTTTGCCCTCTGTCTCAGGAGTGCGCTGGGGGACTGCTGTGAAAGCCTGCCTGTGTTTGGGAGCTTGTAGCTTTGCCAGCCCCAGCAGAAAAGATGGAATGTCGCAGTCGGGCTCTCCCAACAGGCCGTTTGCTTGGCGTGGGAAAACTAGCCTCCTTCGATGGAGTTTTGAACAGCCTGGTCTAGTAGAAGGTGTCCCTGCACGTTGCAGGGGGTTTGAAATAGGTGATGTTTAAGGTCCTTTCCAATCCAAACCATTCAATGAATGCAGTCCTCATGTGCATACTCGTGAAACTGTTAAAGTGGTACACAGCAACATAACCCGTACACGTGTGTGTCAGTATAACTATGTGATGGCCATAGCTTACCAACAAATGCCTGCAGAGCTTTTTCCTCTCTCTTTTGTTCGTTCCACTTAAGTAGAGAGGTATGAAAAAACACAAAGTCAGAGCAGCCAAAGTGACACACCGCTTTGTAGACTAAAAAGCTTCATTTACCATAATAAGATTTTGGGCCTCAGGAAGTAATTTGTGACAATGAGAAAAGCATAGTCTTGCCATAAACCTTTTTGTCCATAAAGCTCTAAAGCTTTATAAATGCTCATAAGGGTGATATTTGTCCTAGCAATTATGTTGCTGATGGGTTTTGATTTTATAAAATGCTTTTGAATAGTGTCCCACACCTAGGACTCTTTAAAAACGGAACAAAGCTGATGTTTGATGGAATAAGTGGTTGCTTTTGCAAGTTACTTACTAGTGAATCTCCTCAGGAAGTTTGTGCCCTTTTAGTGTATTCACTAATGAGCTGGGGAAAAAGGAGATGACAGTTTGCCATCAACACCAAACTATTTAATGTAAAAAGCAGAGGACTGCAGAAGGGCATCATGGTGCTGTGTGGTGTTACAGTGCAGTACAGGATTAGTAAATGCAATGTAAGAGAGTAAGTTCCTTGGCCTAAACAGTGATGTGTTACAGTGAAAATGCTCACATTTCCAATGCTGTATGCATTTGAAGTGCAGAGCCCAAATAAAATAGGATTTACTGTTTTCTTATGAAACTGATAGTGATGCTATCAGTGATCATCTCTGTGTTTCTAAATAAAGCATTTGTTCAGGAATAAAGAAGGCAATAAAAAAGACCTGTGGTTTACAAAGAGGTCATATGGGAGCTATGGGACTAGAAGGTGAGATGGAGGCTTCTGTGGGCTAGAGACCTGATCCTGTTCCATACATTTTTCTGGAACGCATGGCTGGGTACATGTCTGTCACAAGAAGCACAGTTCTGTTACCATCGGAATGACTTTTCCAGTCAGAAATGGTGCATTTTTGTATGGGATTAGAGGCTGAATGCCTTCAGTTTCTATTACGTGAGTTAATAGGAGTTTAAAAGTCTGATTGGATGGAGCACCTCCTTTGAGGGAAGGCTGAGAGAGTTGTGGTTGTTCAGCCTGGAGAAGAGAAGGCTCCGGGGAGACCTTGGAGCAGCCTTTCAGTTCTTAAAGGGGGCCTATAAGGACAACGGTAGTTACAGACTTGGGTACATGCAGTCAGATTCAGAAATGTAATGGAAGCAAGTGAGCAGTGGTGGTGTAACATAGGTGGAGAGGTGACTGTTTTACACTGTCAGAGCATTCAGTGTCTTATTATAGTTACAGTATTTTCACAGTAATCTTTTTGTTGTTTCAGAGATACCAGGTTTTGGAGAATGAAAATGTTCTTTCTGATTACTTGAGGGACTGTGAAATGCTGCTTAAGTTGTAGGTTTCTGAGTGTTAGCAAAGTGCTAGCTCTAGGGAACTCCAAGAAAAACAACATGAAGTTGGGGGGTTTTTTTCAGAGTAGTTCCCTGCAGTATAATTTTTAGTGCTTTGTTCCATCCAATTTTAAATCACTCAACTGCTGGAGCTTTTATTTGCCTTGCAGCTTTTCTGCTAACAACTCTCACTACTGGCAATTTGTTCTTAACTGCATTTGCTAACATCACTTGTAGCTAATACCATTCTAGACCACTGTAAAATTAATATCTCTTCACAATCTCCATACTGTTCTAGTTGTTGCAAGCTTATCTAAGGCCTCTTTATAAATTGGATGGCTATTCTATATATTTATTTTAATTAATCCATAAAACAATTTCCTTAACCCTTGTTATTGCTATCGTAGTAAGCCTGTGAGGAACCAGATCAGAAGTGCACAACCTCTGCAGCAGCAGGAGCTTGCATTAGCAGCTTGTCAGGATGCCTAGGGGCAGCACCTAATTTCCATATATATTTACACAGGATTTTAATCAGAAATAGATGCACATAGTGGCATTTATTTATAGAGTGCTGTAAGTATATGCAACACTACAGAGCACAGAATCTGCTTTGAAGGCTGCAGGGAAAGCAAAATCAATGGGGAATCCAATCTCTCTTACTCAGCCCGGCTGCTCAAAAGCAGCATTTTTTTCCCTTTCTCTGGAAGTAAACTGATTTTATATTTACCACCTAGCATTTATCTGGGGACTAGAGATAACACTTGTGTTCTTTAATAGCTGTATCTAATAATTGGCATTGGCCATCTCGTTTAAAAAAAAAACAGTGGTGGTATTTGTTGTACCAGAGTGTTATTTTACAAAACAAACCAGCTCACAAACTATATCCAGTGGGCTCTGGCTTAGAGTTTGTCTGTACTAGGATATATTCTTGGATATATGTGCAATATCCTTCATATTTCAAAATCGTTATTTAGGAGTCACAGCTATGGATGTACATCCAGTCAGTCAGTTAAAAAGAGAGTTTGTAGTTTTGCTCAGTTACAAAATTTTCACATTTCAATATATCCTTGAATAAGAAAGGTATAAACCTTTGTAAGACATCACCTTTTTTAGACTACCATGTATTTTAAGAAATACCCCCAAAGTATCTTTACATTTGCTGAGTACAAATCTTTTTACCCCTCTTAAAATAATTGTTCCACATACTTCAATTATTTCTTGCATGGACATTAAGCAGCAGAAACTTCTTCACCATAGATTTTTAGGCTGTTGTTCTGACTAATGCCAAACAGAACAGAGGGAGTGAGGGGACGGGAGGCTGGAGCATGAGTACACAGTGCCTAACTGGGGTACATGCTGACTAGAGCTGCTTATCATCCTTACCTACCCAGGGACACTATGATGTTTTGATATACGAGCATGCATCAAGACTCTCAATAACCATTTCTTTATTACTAAGAGCAAAAGTACTTTAGATTGTTTAAATATGTTTATTTTTCATAATCTAAAGTCATATTAGATAGATCAGTGCAAATGTACAAGTAAATTATAAGAGGTATTTCCAGGTGTCTGCAGATTTTGTTTATAGCTACACCCAGCAGTGTCTTACCACAAGGGTGCCTTAGTGTATATTTCCAAACTATAAACACTTTCCCTTACTAAGGCTGGTCTTGTATTTAATGACAAGGTCTCACAGTTTTGTTTAACTCAGTAACAGGAGCAGAACACATAACTTAATCTGCAGATGGGCTTTCTCATACTCTATTGTTATACAGCTGTTTCCTTGCAACATGCTTTTGCAAACTTACCCATTAGGTTTTTCCCTGTTCTCTTCCTGGATAAAGGAGCAATTATTCCTGTAAAGAGCAGCGGTGTTGTCAGGATGGACACGATGGTCCTGTGGAGAAAATATTGTTCAGAAATAGGTAAATATGTAGCAGATACATAGGAGGAAGGACTACATAAGATATTGTTCTGTTGAAAAGGAAAACACAAGGTGGAACACAGGTCTAGACTAGATGTTAGAGGCTCAGTGGGATAATGTCTGTCTTTTTCATTTTTGTTTTTTAGAGTAAGTGCAGCAGTGATGGTTTATGCCACTGCTGACTTGGAAAATAGGCTGTATAACCAGAATACAAATGCTATTCTGTTAAGAATTGTTCAGTGGCTTTTGGGGTAATTGAGTTTTCACGTAACAATAATGTTACATTCATTTAATTTTCCTACTGTGATTTTTGGCCCACAGATTTAGAAAATTGAGAAAGTTATTGCAGAAGTCCTGCATACATGACACATCAAAAGTGTAGCTTTCCCTCAGTCACAGTGAAAACTTATTTTTCCTGTGGCTGTTGAAACCAAATGGATAGGCCCTCTGCCAAAATATGAGCAATAGACATAAGCAGTAGGGGAAAGTAAAAAAGCCTTTTGCTTTTGATGTAGTCGAAGTTTTGATTCCAGCTTAAAATTCAGCCATCACCTACCTGTCTTTTCCATATCGTAGTCCAACACAGGAACAAAGTATCTAAGAGAGGATGTATCACAGGAGGCGACCTTGTTATGACTTCAGTGATTATTTCGTCTATTTATCTTCATTAACACATATTTCACAGCTACTGTCAAATCTGGTGGGATAAAAATTAGCTGCGAGGGAAATTTTATAATAGATGGCACAAAATGATCTTTCAGTGATCTTGCAATAGCGCCTGGAGCCACAGGATGGCACTGTCCTTAAATACACAGGAACCTCGTGGAGGGCAAAACCAAACTGGAAGCTCGAACCTGTCCACCTCGAAAGAGGTCTTTTTAGAAAAGATGATTAAGGAGTGGGGACAAAGGAATGCAAATGCATTTTTTTTCTTTTCTAAACTTCTATTACAGCATAGTTATTTCTGTGAAATATGAGTTGTAGAAGAAAGCTTTTCTCTGTGGTTATTTATGTTAAGATATGTAAGGGCTCTAGAAAAAAATCTTTGTCAGTTGTAATTGGATTCTATCATAAATAGTAACATTTGCTTCATTTTGTAAGGTAAATGAGTTGTTGGTTCTGGACTCACTTGTTCACTCTTTAGCAAACAGCCGGCCACATAAAAGGGGAAATACAGTTTTTAGTGACTAACTGGCTCTGGTCCTTGCCCTTACTGGAAGAGATTATCCAAGAATAGGACTGTTCTTGGATTTGAGTACTGCCAGTCAATCAAAAAATTGACATTTCAAAATTTGTTTCTTGTAGGCTGCTGTGCAATGGTAATTATGGATCAGATTTCCATATGATATTTTAAAAGGAAAATGCTTCTTATGATTAATGTCATTATATAAACTTATGCATGCATGCTACAGGAGAAACTTGAAGATTTGAGCCTCTGTAGGAAATATTCAGACACAAAGCATCTTCTGAAATGTCAGTCAAAACTGAAAGCAAATATTGTTCTCCTGTGCAAACAAATTTAGTAAGTGAAACTTTTTCAGTAATTGGAAGGCTTAGTAGCTGCTTCCCTATGACTCCTGGCTGTTAAGTACGAAGTTATGTTTACAATTAAATTTCAAACTTTGCTTTTTGTTGTGTTATAGTAATTTCACAATAAAGTGTTCCTCCAAACTGTTTACTGAAAAAGCAAGTGTGTGAAAGAAATGTGATTGTTAGACCACTAGCAAGCTTGTCACATACTCAGCGACAACAAAATTATTCTGTACCGTAATTCAGTATCTTATTTATAAGTCACAGAGGATTTGCTAGTGCTCTGTGCAGCCATTATGTTGAATAATGTAGCTGCTGTGAATGCGAAAGTGTCACTGGTGGAACAGTTTTTAAAGGTTATCATTCTGCCAGAATAACCAGTGCTCAGTCATTGTTCTCACCGCCTTGTTACAAGCCACTGCTGTTAAAGTATCTTAAAATAGGGGCCTGAAATGCACTTTTCACACCTGAACGTTCTGAAAGCAGTTGAAGCTTCTAGATTTTTGAACCAGGTGAATTCACAGTTGCACTTTGATACACACCACTTCTAGCTAGCAGTCACTTTGGAGACCTAGTTGTTCTCTTCAAGTGAAAAGTGATAAAATTGTGTTATAGAGCTACTGTATAATTTAAATAACGTCAGGAAGTCTTTAGCATGCAGCTAGTTTTTAACTGAAGAGTTTTACATGAAAAATTCCGTATTTCTATTGCAAAGCCGTAAGTAATAAGCCAAAACAGTTCAACCTTTACAAGGCACAATGTACATACATTTCCAACAGGTGCTTTATTTCAGTCTTTTAAGATCCTGTTCTTGTACTTTGTTTTAGGAAGAAAATATGACTGTAACAGAGGATTTTAATAGAGTAGAAAATACTTACCAAATGGAAGCAGAGGTACGTATTCAACTTAACCAAAAATATTAACAGAAAAAGAAATATCTCAAGGATCAAGGACAGACTGCAAAGCCTGTCTTTCCTCATACTGAGGAGTAGGTGTTCTTTACAGTAAAGACAGCATAGCCCAAAGAAGCTATTGAGGATGGAAGTTTAAAGCAGATTTTAGCTGCTGTCTTCTGTCTTGTGTAGAGCTTGTTTTCTGCTACTATAATAGAGAAAAAAACTCCTTTCTTCTCAGATGAATGTGTGCTTTTAAAGTGTTTCGCAATGCTACGGAAAGGAATATTTGGTTCTGGAGCTCTACAGCTGTTGTTCTGTGGCAGTGTAAGCAAACCCACAATTCTGCACTCTCCTTCACCCACTGCCCTTCCTGCCCTCTACTTCCTGCAAGGAGTTATACTTAGGTAATCAGGTGATAGGTCAGTTCAGAAAGCATCTCCAGCTAATAACTCTTCTTTTTCCAGATTAGTTTTTATTTTTTCCTTTATTTTAGCTCCCTGAACTGGAAGCAATGCAAGGCAGAGGATAAGAGTGGATGGGGGATGACAGTGGCATGGCAGCCCTAATCTAGATCTGCTTAATCCACACTTGAACAGCACCTGGACTTTGGTCTATCTGACATGACTCTGCCATTAGCTTGATGCAAGTAAAGCAAAGCTAATTGTTTCCTAGGTAATTGACTTGGAATCCTGCAGGTAAAAAGTGCTGTGTGAAGCTAAATGTTATGGGAATAATCCTGTTTGCTTCAGAAGTGGCTTAAGAGAGTATAGTTTTGCATGTTTGTTCCATAGTAACAAACAAATACTGTGCTGGAGATATTTACTGAGGCAAATGATATGTTTTCAGCCAATAGATCTTTTTAGACCATGAAACTTTAATGACCACCCAGCAAATTTAGATTCTTATGAAGAAATCCTGGAAGCCAGCAATACAATGATAGCTTAGTTCTATAGAGCTGTTATTTACAACCTCCTAAACCAGAGTTCAGCCTCTTTAGTCTTCTTGCTTTCAGGTATATTCTCATCTAAATAACAGCAATAAATACAGAAATAATTGAGAATTTGGAGAACAAATTTGGGTTTTTAGAATGAGTCTTAAGGTACTTAAAAGGCAAGCATCAGTGTTGTGTTCTGAGTGACTTTAACTTCATAATGTAGACACCTACTATCATGAGAGCTTAAATCACCGTGTTTAACAACTTAATAAAACTATATTGAATTATGACAAGCTAAGGCTTACTTCAGTCTTCAGTGGTAACTTCACCAATCATCTCCCTTCTGCTATTCGTTTTTATACAACAAAGATTGTAGGTGGAAAGTTAATTACATGGATTGAGTGTTCATTTGTAGGCAGCTCAAACCAGGAGTAATTGCTGTTTAAGAGCTGCATGGTTGCCTAGGTCCTGAGTGTCAGAAGATGAAAAATCTAGCCACACTATTGATGTTTGGGCTGCCCTGTGCATTTAACTATCAGTATGGTTGCTCTTTATGCAGAGATTAGTTTCTCCTTGCTTCTCCCTTTATCTGTGTACTTGTTTCATTAGTGCAGCTTCATAAACCAATGAAGCTCCATTGACCAGTGTGTTTGCATACTTCAGCAATATAAATGAATTTAAAACTAACTTCTACTCGTTTCTTTACTAAAGAGTTTGCCATTGTCTTTGTGTTTTACACAAATGGAAGTTGTGCATTATTTCCTTCTACAAACTTTTCACCAGTTATCTACTGTAAGTCTTTAAAAGACTGAAACAACTCCCAGATAGCTCTTTCAAGGTATAATCAAGAATACAAGACACACTTTCAACTGTAAGGAGATAAATTGTAATTCATGGTATAACAAAGGAAAACATTCAGAAGAATGAAGTTGTGTATGAGATAACAAAGCTCTATAGTGTCTAAATCGTAATAGTTAATTTATTGCATGACACTGTCATGGAATGAATGCTATGGTGGGTTTTTACATTTATTGATCTGCTCACCTCCCTATAACTTATAGCTTCTTGTCCTTCACAGCATTATCCAAACCTTGCAATGTCCATAATGGTTTTGCATACCCTTGTATTGCTTTTTCACATTTTTTAACCTTAATCATAATTGAAGAAATGGAAATGCTGCTTTACGTTGTAATGCTTAAGTACCCCCTGCAAATGTAAGTGGAATTTATTTTCAGCTGATTTTTTTTTAAATGGGGAAAACCCAACAAAATTCACTGTTACTGCTCAGTTGTTTTCTGCCCCTGAGGGCACCTGGTTAAATGCTTCATTTTAACAATAAAGTTTCTGAGTGCCCAAACTGCCCCAGTCTGAGCAGCTTATCTCTTGATTAAGACTTGCAGTTCTTTTGCTTGATCATTCTTTTGTTTCATCCCCTTGAGGGAACTAATCTCATAAACACTGATAGCAATCTGGAAAACACTGTGACAAGTCCTCACAGTGAGACTTCCAACTTTTCACAAAATACAGCATGACAGTTTTCTGGCAAAACAGCAGCACAAGAGGATGCATGCTTTTTATATATGGCAAGAACTCCCACTGAAGAGAGAAATCTAGATTTGGTCTCATCTTCAGTCTTTGTTCAAATTGATACTGCGCCTTGCAGAAAGCAGTCCAGCCCCTGAGTTACAGATAGAGGCTGCGGAGCTGAGGTGAAGATGCAGACTTGGTGCAGTTATGGAGGACAGGCATGAGCTTTTGTCCAAGTGGAAGGTGGAATTGCACTGGCGCTTCATCTTGGTCAATTTTTAAGGCTCTAAGTTCAGCTTTGCCTTAGTTATGTGGAGAGCTATGGAGCCAGTGCTATGATTCAAGCCACGATGAGCTTACATGTACTGCACCATGGGCAGTAAGACACGTGCAGTAGTTACTTTGTGATAATTGTCAATATCAATTTTTTTACCTTGTCCTGTATGTGAAGTAACCCCGTCCTCTCTCACCAGTTCCACTGCCTTGAATTTTATCTCATTTTCCACAAGGTAAGTCTATGGTATACACAGGAAGTTACTGCAGTGCAACTGAAGTGCCATAACTTAGATTTCTGTACCATATAACTTCACTGGGATAGACGGCTACAGGCAGTGCAGCCATCACGGGGTTGACTGTATGTCACAGGGGTTGGCAGTAGGATTTTCTTTACCACCGCTTTTTTAATTCCTCTCCTGTTGAAGGTGTACAAAAAGAAAGGAATGAGTCAGGAATAAAAGGGAGGTTGAGTCCGACTTGGTGGTAAAAGCATTGTACTGGGAAGTGAACATGAGGAATATAGTTCTCCCAAAACCAGGATTTGGGAGCCAGGATTTCTGATTCTGGAATGCTGTAGCAGCTCAGCATCATTGCTTCACTCCTGGTGACTGTGCTGTGCTACAGGTAAAGGGTGGCTCCTGCCTGGAAAGTCAGCACCTGGATTGGCACTTCCCCACAAGAAAGGTGGTAGGGCTCTAAATCTGTCTAGGGCTGACAGTGATTCTTGCTTTGCAGCACTCAGGAAAGCACCTGAATTCCTGATGCATCTGTATTTAATGCTTCTTATTGCCAAAGCCACAGATAGCTAGATGTTTAAATTGGTTTTAATCAAAGTCTGAAGTACCCAGTTCTCTGTAGGCACTGAAGTGAGTTTTAAGCCAATGCAGGGTTTTGAGCTCTCTTGCAAGCTGGACTGGGCTACCTGTAGTTTATTCTCATAGTTTCAGTTTCTTGAACCTAATGCTTGGAATTAAAATGTAATTTTACTTCCTGAACCATGTTTTCCACATCATTTTGCTTGAAATTTTGCGTAATTAACGTCTAGTAATCTAAAAAAGGGAAGAACTGGGATGCACCTGGTCATGTGTCCCAAAGAGCACATTCATTCTTCAGATTGCCTACATACCAAGAATGCCGCACTTCCTCACAAAAGAGCACTTCTTAATCCTCAATTTTAAACCATTTTATGAACTACTTTCTGTTGAAAACCTAATTACAGTCTCTAGGGCTATATAAAAGTGTTCTAAGTAAATAAATTTGATGTTATACACAGGACTATGTTTACTCAGTTTTTACGTATCTGGCTTTATACAGATTTATATGCAAGTGTTAAGTCATAGGGAGAAAATGAAAAAACTTTGTGTGCTGTCTGTGTTCACTCCCAGGTCTGTATCATATTCAGTGACTTTGGAAAAATGCAGAATGTTTGCAATCTACTCATTGAAAAGTTAGGAACCTCTGTTACCATCAGTCCACCCCATTTCTACCATACACCAGAAGCTGTGGACACCCTTCGGTAAGTTCTCATGCCACAAATTGTACAGCCTTGTATAATAGTTACTAGGAATACATAGAATACATAATTTATCCTGTTTATAGTGGGAGTGAATTGTTTTCTTCATACTTATTAAAATTTATGTTCAAATATTTCAGTATTTGTTTCAAACATAACTTAGAAATTAATGGTTAGCCTAGAAGATACAGCTTGTTCTTTTGACAGTGCCTGTGTGCAAAAGGAGAATGTAGTAAATGGAAAGATAAGCTACTGTGAATACTGGGTCAACAGAATGTGACTTTTGTCACTACATCAGCACGTGTAGATTTAATTTGTGTTTATTTGTGAAGGTACAAGTGTGTTACCAGATGCTGGTAATTCAAAGTACCCTTGCTAATTCCAATTATTCTTAGCTGCTGACATGATCTGAAAAGAACCATGTGTGGCGCTTGCTCAGCATCGAAACACAATACTTTGAAGCTGAGAATCTTGGTATTTTAGGTTTTAACTATTCAAAGTGCTGCTTCTATTGATATTGCAGGGGCAGAGGGAATTTTAGTCTTGGTTTGGGTTTTGCCTCTTTAAACAAAAGAATTATGCCTAGTGCAAGAAGCAAGCTCAGCTGGCTGCTGCTCACAGTTCTGCAGGTGTCAGAGCGTATCTCAAAGGTACCTAGCCTGGAGCTCAGGCCAGCGTGGTTTAGGAGCATCTGGGATACTCCTAAGGTATCCCACAGAAGCTGATGGCAGGTGATGTGCTTACATCTATGCAGTTACAGAAGCTGAGGCTTTAAAAAGTAAAATACAATAAATGTTTGGCAGGAATACTTGGAATTCAGTTGGCCCTGATTATTATTGTGCTGCTGCTTCTTTCTCTCAGCCGTCAAGTCTGCATTGCTGCTGTTGAAAACACCCGACGGAAGGCCCAGGAAGTCTGCCGGCTCTTTGGCCAGTCACTGGGAAAACCTTTATTAATAAGAGAAGAAGAAACAAGAGAATGGGGAGGCCACACTGAGAGTCATCTGCCCAACTCCCCAGATTTACTGACTCTGCAGGAAAGAATCCAGAATGCTACAGCTTATGCTTCTTGTAGAGTGTTCACTGTGTTTGAGATAAAGGGAAAAGAAAACAGAAGAAACAAGTTACTCTAGAAATCTTCAAGCCCTACATATTAATAAATTTTTCATGCTTTTTTGAGTTTGTTGGGTTGGGGGTTTTTTTAACTTTATTCTTATGGTAGCAAGTAGGGTTAGAAGAGGATATTAAGAATGAGGTTTGTGTAGTGAGCCCAGGTAGAAGGTTTCCTAGCATATCTGTCCATGTGCAAAAAAGTAGATGAACTCTTCCTTTGCATGTCTCATTTGAAAGCAGCATAATGCAGGCTTTGATAGAGAGAGTAGCTGAAGTATTGCAGGACTTACGTTCTACAGCTCTCCCCAGAAATATTTCAGTTCCTGTTGGCATTTATTCAGCTCTAAGGTTACAATTAACTCTGAAAGTACAGTTCTTAACTATTTAGTTTCTTCCTCTGCCCTTGTAAAAGGGCCAGATACTTCATGTGCAAAACCTTTGGTACTTTCCAGCTGAACCCAGGCTATATAAAGACCTTTCCTCACAGATCTAGAAGGAAACTAATCCCAATCCTGAGTCATGGTAAATTGAACACGCAGTGTGTTCACTTCCAATGAAATGGATTGTTCAACATAAAATATACCTAGGAATGTTTTATTTCATCATAGAAAAAAATATACATGAATTTTATTTGCTCCCATTTAAAAAGGAAATACATTGTCTGCTTGTACATTACATGTACAAACCCTTCAGTCGTGAGGATAGATCCTTTTCAACCAGGGCTGCATAATGTATTTTGTTCCATCATATCCACTGAAATAGGCTTTCATATCAGGGTGGTGCACCTGCAAAAATAATGTCAAGTTGAATAAGCACCAGAATTAGCAAGAAACACAAACATACCTAAAAGAATCATTACAATTACTACAGGTAACTTTTTGAAAACTCCTGATGAGTTTTTAAATACACAATGTACATGGCGATTCTTTCAGTGAGATTTTCCATGTATCTCATCATGGATCTGTATAAACCTAATTTATGCCATCAGAACAGTGGCTTTCTCAAAGTATTCTACAAATGCTGAGCACATCTCAGCACATCTCATGAGATGCTATGTGCTAGATATACACCAGCACTGATGTTTTAAAATCAGCACTGTTTCTTACTGAAGTAGTTGCCACTCACGTGTTGCTGGTAGAGCTGTTTGTTATTTTTAACAGCGGATCAGTCATCCAGTCCAATTAGGCAGTGGGAACAGTAAAGAAGCAGTTGGGGAAATGGTGAAGACACACCAAGGCAATGGCCTTAGATACCACCATGTCTAAGTTGGAGACACAATTGCACAAAGGGCAGTCCAAGTTTCCTGCCGTGTGATGATGCAGGAAACCTGAAGTGAGCAGGTTAGAGCTACCAACTGGGAAAGGGTTAAGACAAGTCTAAGCATTGTCTCATCATTCTCAGCTCTTCAGGAAATTGCCTATTAGGCTGCAGGAAAGGCTGAGTGAGGGCAATCTACAGACCTGAACTTGAGGCAGGGGAGACACCATGATCAAGCAGGTGGTTTTCCCAGGGCGAGGCTCATCCCTTGCACTCCAGGTGTGCTGAACCCTGCCATTTCCCCAAATGTGGAAACTCGACTGCATAATTTGTGGTAGATTTGGGTCTTTTTTAATAGTCAGGAGATTATGACCTGGTGGCAATTACAGAGACGTGGTGGGACAGCTCACATGACTGGAATAAAGTCATGGAGGGCTATGTCCTTTTCAGGAAAGACAGGCCAGCCAGGCGGGGTGGTGGGGTTGCTCTTTATGTGCGAGAGCAGCTACAATGCACTGAGTTCTGTCCGGGGACAGATGATGAGCGAGTCGAGAGTCTGTGGGTGAGAATTAAGGGGCAGGCTGGCAGGGGCGATGCTGTTGTGGGGGTCTGTTACAGGCCACCGGATCAGGGTGAGGAAGTTGACGAGGCCTTCTACAGGCAGCTGAGAGCGGCCTCACAGTCACAGGCCGTGGTCATCGTGGGGGATTTTAACTTCCCTGATGTTTGCTGGAAGGACTACTCGGCAACCCAGCCGCAGTCCAGGAGGTTCCTCCAGTGTATGGATGATAACTTCCTCATGCAAATGGTGGATGAGCCAACCAGGAGAGGAGCGCTGCTGGATCTCATCCTCACTAACAAGGAGGGTCTGGTCGAAGCAGTGAAGGTTGAGGGCTGCCTTGGTTGCAGCGACCACGAGATGGTGGAATTCAGGATCTTGTGTGGTAGGACCAGTAGAATAGCAAGTAGAATTGCAACCCTGGACTTCAGCAGGGCAAACTTTGGCCTCTTCAAGCAATTGCTAGGGGAAATCCCATGGGCAAGGCTGCTTGAAGGTAAAGGGGCCCAAGATAGTTGGTTGGCATTCAAGGATTGCTTTGTCCGAGCTCAAGATCAGAGCATCCCGACACGTAGGAAGTCAAGGAAGAGGGCCAGGAGACCTGCGTGGCTAAATAGGGAATTGCTGGGTATGCTCAAGTGGAAGAGGAGAGTTTACAGGTCATGGAAGGAGGGGCTGGCCACTTGGGAGGAATATAAGGCTGCTGCTAGAGGATGTAGGAAAGCTGCTAGGATGACTAAGGCCTCCTTAGAATTAAATCTGGCGAGAGGGGTCAAGGACAGCAGAAAGAGCTTTTTCAAATACATGGCAGGTAAAACTAACACCAGAGGCAATGTAGGCCCGCTGATGAACGGGATGGGTGCCCTGGTGACAGAAGATACAGAGATGGCAGAGTTACTGAATGCCTTCTTTGTCTCTGTCTACTCTGCCGGAGGCAGTCCTGAAGAGCCCTGTACCGCTGAGACCTCAGATGAAGATAGGTCAACGGAGCGGTCTGCCTTAGTCGATGAGGAATGGGTTAGAGACCAGTTGAGCAATCTGGACATCCATAAATCCATGGGTCCAGATGGGATGCACCCGCGGGTGCTGAGGGAACTGGCGGAGGTCATTGCTAGACCGCTCTCCATCATCTTTACCAAGTCTTGGGAAACAGGAGAGGTGCCTGAGGACTGGAGGAAAGCAAATGTCACTCCTGTCTTCAAAAAGGGCAAGAAGGAGGACCCAGGTAACTATAGACCGGTTAGCCTCACCTCCATTCCTGGGAAAGTGATGGAACACCTTATCCTTGGTGCCATCTTAAGGCATATCAAGGATAAGAGGGTTATGAGGGGCAGTCAACATGGCTTCACCAAGGGGAAGTCGTGCTTGACCAATCTCATAGCCTTTTATGAGGAAATAACACGGTGGATGGATGATGGCAGAGCGGTGGATGTGGTCTACCTTGACTTCAGCAAAGCGTTTGACACAGTCTCCCACAGCATCCTCTCAGCTAAATTGAGGAAGTGTGGTCTGGATGGTCGGGTAGTGAGGTGGACTGTGAACTGGCTGAAGAAGAGAAGCCAGAGAGTTGTAGTCTATGGGGCGGAGTCTAGTTGGAGGCCTGTATCTAGTGGAGTGCCTCAAGGGTCGGTACTGGGACCAGTATTATTTAATATATTCATCAATGATTTAGATGAGGGAATTGAGTGTACTATCAGCAAGTTTGCTGATGACACTAAGCTGGGAGGGGTGGCTGACACGCCAGAAGGCTGTGCTGCCATCCAGAGGGACCTGGACAGGCTGGAGAGCTGGGCAGGGAATAACTTGATGAAATATAACAAGGGAAAGTGTAGAGTCCTGCATCTGGGCAGGAACAACCCCAGGTTCCAGTATAGATTGGGGAACGACCTGTTAGAGAGCAGTGTAGGGGAGAGGGACCTGGGGGTCCTGGTGGATGACAGGATGACCATGAGCCGACACTGTGCCCTTGTGGCCAAGAAGGCCAATGGCATCCTGGGGTGTATTAGAAGGGGGGTGGTTAGCAGGTCGAGAGAGGTTCTCCTTCCCCTCTACTCTGCCCTGGTGAGACCTCATCTGGAATATTGTGTTCAGTTCTGGGCCCCTCAGTTCAAGGACAGGGACCTGCTGGAGAGAGTCCAGCGCAGGGCAACTAAGATGATTAAGGGAGCGGAGCATCTCCCTTATGAGGAAAGACTGAGGGAGCTGGGTCTCTATAGTTCGGAGAAGAGGAGATTGAGGGGTGACCTTATTAGTGTATATAAATATATAAAGGGGGAGTGTCACAACGATGGAGCCAGGCTCTTCTCAGTGGCAAACAATGATAGGACAAGGGGCAATGGGTACAAACTGGAACACAAGAGGTTCCACTTAAACTTGAGAAGAAACTTCTTCTCAGTGATGGTGACAGAACACTGAAACAGGCTGCCCAGGGAGGTTGTGGAATCTCCTTCTCTGGAGACATTCAAAACCCGCCTGGACACATTCCTGTGTAAACTTATCTAGGTGTTCCTGCTCCAGCAGGGGGATTGGACTAGATGATCTTTTGAGGTCCCTTCCAATCTCTAGCATACTGTGATACTGTGATACTGTGAGGCATAGGCATGACTCACCAGTTGTAATTAATCTCAACAAGCTAACTTTCAAATACCTGACTTTCTGATCTTGTTACCATGAGTTCTCCTAATAATCTGTGGGGAGAACTATTCTGTCATGCAGGTGAATGAAGCAATCTGACATCTTAAAGGCTAATTTACTGAATGTTTAAGATGAGATATCCGTTTCTCCCCATGGGACTATAGAGGTAACCAAAGGTAGCCAGCTGACATAGTGAACAGTGCAGACACATAAGTTAGAGTTGTCAGAACCCAATTTTAAATACTGATAGCACTTACCCTGGGTTGGCATAGTGCCTGCTCCTAAATTCAGGCATGTTAGCACATTTTATATTACGATCAGGGGCTAAAACAGCATCAAAGACTTGAACTAAGGCTTCTCCCACATAAAAGAGGTGATGGTATCAGAGTGTTCACCCCACTGACTGGAGGTGGGGGGTTTTCCTTTATGTGCAGCGGCACAGTTTCAGGACTTCAGGCCAGTCTAACTTATACACTTCCTTTGGGGGGTTCTCCTGAAGGGCCGAAGATGCCTATTTGAATCTCCTCTGCTTGACTAGACCAAGTATTTTCCCATAGAGGAACGGTTCAGCTGCTTGCTGTTATTTCAAATACAGATACTACCACTATCCACAATTTAAAAGAAGGCATCCACAGGAGTAATGGTTCCCTTGCAAAAGCTGTTCATATGTGGCATGAGTGCCTGAAGTTGGTTTTCTGAATCAAGGTCTCTGACTAGCATAAGAATCAGGTGCACTTGCATAAGCTAGAAACCAAAAGCTATCGAGACTGTGATGCACAAAACAAATTTTTGGCTCCCAGAGAGTTTTGAAGCCAAGAAAGGAGACATGATTCAGCCTGGGCAGCAGCTGGGCAGGAGCCCTTGGAAATGCAGATTTTGCAGAGTGGAATTGAGAAAACAATATACTTTGCTAGATCCAGTAGAAAGCATTAAATGACTCATTCAACTTTGTCAGGTGAGTGAAACCCTAAAACAGAAGTCCATGTCTGCAACAGCCTCTACGTAACAGTCAAGCTGCTACAACACTTACAAAACTAAGCAGTGGGATACTCTGAAGGAGGCAGTACCTGGGTTTGGTCATTCATCACTTACTTGAAAGTACAGCAGTAATTTCTTTATCTATCTGCTTTCCCTATTTTCACTAATTTTACAAAATTCATAGTATCTATTAAGCCAAAGGTCAGCCAGCTTTTAAACACACAGGATAACATACAAGTTGCAACTGAGTGAAAAATAAATGGTACCTCCAATCCCATAATAATTGTTATCTCTTCCTCAGGAATGTAAGCTGTAGATTTGCCAAATCCATTTGCTTTGTTAATTAGAATTCGATAATGAGGAGTACCTTTTAGATCCTGTAAAAATAGGAGAGTAAATAGCTTCAAGGGGAGATGCTGACTAAAGATTACATTTATATAATCAGTTAACTCTTCCTAGGCTTACAGAACCTAAACCCACTCTATATATACACACAGTGAGTTCATTTTTACGATCTTGCCAATGTCAGTTTGGAAGATTAAACATAAAGCCATCAAACCTGTAACACATGAAGCTCATGCCACATCTGAAACATTTTTTAAGAGCCAAGACTTTTATTCACCTTTTCTCCCATAGGTCTGGCAAGAATATCCTTAGAATATCCCCCTGCTTTTGTATATAGGTCCCATAACAATTTGTTAGTCACCCTTCTTCCTTCACAAGTGGCTTCAGAGAATATCAGAGGGAAAGAGGCAAATTCAGGCAGTCTTGGACCCAGTCCTGGACAGAGCTCAGGAAACTTCTTTAGATATAGCAAAATCTTGCAGCCAAGAAAGGAAAAGAGTAGCTTACTATTATTTTTACAGTGCCTGTGAAAACAAGACATGGGCCAGAGTCCCACCATGCTCACTACTACCCATAAACATTCCTGCCCAAAGTAACCCACAGTCTAAACAATAGATGCATGCAGAGAGATAATGAGTTCATGAAGCAGTTAGTATTGATCCATGTGGCCTCTGCTCAGCAATTTAGTAAAGAACTGGAAGTCAGAGAAAGGCAAGGAGAAGCTGGGCTGACATCCTGACTAATGTTTGGAGGGGTCTTGCAAAGGCCAGGCTTAGCAGTTGTCTTGCAAAGGTCAGATGGCATTTTGCAGAGCTGATGCATGTAACATGATAGGCAAAGGCAAGTTAAAAAACAAACAAAAGACACAAGCTTAAATCACATGTCATCACTATTGAAATTAAAACAAGAAAGATGAACACCAGGTCACTGGGAGAACAGAACTATATAACGTACATAAAAAGAATCAGAATGCCCTTGGGGAAATTCAAGGGTGTTCAGCTGGTGGCAACAATACTGAGGGGAGAAAAGGAGAGGAGAAAAGAAAACAAGGATGCAGGTGTTTTAGAAGCCCAAGATGAGTGGCAGGTGGCTAAAATTACAGTGGGGAAGGAACACAATGCACAGAACAGGACTGAACGTCTGCTCCCAGCTGAACGTGAATTCTCTGCTACAGGCAGTTTCTCATTTTCAGTCCTCTTTGACTCAATGATTAGTGCCTTCCTGCCACTTGAGCAGCGTGGCAGCAGCCAACCCACAGAGTATGCAGCACTCTATTATCAGAACAGCACTGTCAACAAAGATTTAGCATCTGATTTTCAAATACAACAAGGACTTAGGCTAGAGAATTTCAAAAGCTTCAAGAATTCCAACAAAACCATTTAAAAATAGATTTCCATTCCAATACTCAGATCCCCAACAGCTTTCTAACTGAAACTGATTAAACACAACAGATTACCTGTGTTTCTTAGGTGCAATGAAGATGTTACGCATTATGGATGATCAGTTACAAGATGACTTAACAACCTCTCAACTTTAGTAACACACCATGAGAAATCCATTCAAACATTATCAGGAAAAAAATTTTTTCACTATGAAGGTGCTGAGGCACTGGCACAGATTGCCCAGAGAAGCTGTGGCTGCCCCATCCCTGGCAGTGTTCAAGGCCAGGTTGGATGGGGCTTGGAGCAACCTGGTCTAGTGGAAGGTGTCCCTGCCCATGGCATGGGGGGTTGGAACTGGATGATCTTCAAGGTCCCTTCCAAACCAAACCATTCTATGGTTCTGTGATTATATAGGTTGACACTGCTTTAAATACAACACTGTGCGTTAAAAGTGAGTTATTTTCATTTGAGACATGCCCAGTACAATCCTGACCAGCGAAGCTTAACTAATCAGTGATGCAAAAGCAGAGCTCTACTGTGACAGCAACGCAGAAGCAGGAGAGGTACCGCTCAGCTGCACGGGTGATATGGGGCTCTTATGTATTTCTCAGGAGGTTAAAAGGAAGTCTGTCTGTAACAGTGTTTCTGAGGGTTTTTTTTTAGCCATAGTTACTCTGTGTATGTATTAATAAAGCAAGAGTTTAACACATTCAAACCTGTTTCACTGGAGGATATTTCTGTTTCAGCCGTTCTCCTGGAGTGTTAGCTTCCACATCCCATCCAATGATGACTCCAGAATAGCCAAATTTCTTGTGAACTATTACCTGTCCCACACTGAACTGAATATATTCAGGCTTTGGACTGTGAATGTGAGTTGATTCTAATTTAACATAGAAAAAGACTTATCACAGATAAGTGTTTGATCAAGTATGTTAAACATTGAAACAGAAATTCTCCTGACTTTTACCAGCTGAGAACTGACAATTAGATTAGTATGTGAAGTAAACAAGGGAACAGGTACTTCGGTTTTCCCCCAGAATATTACTATGATATTTGACAAAACAGCATCCACCAAGGAAGTCACTTTCCTATTTGTATGCCTTTGCTGTTACATGGGGCGTCTTAACAGAATTTTGGAAAGCATAACACCTGAATGTATTCACAATTACTTTTACAGTGTTTACACTTGCTAAATGGTTTTGCTGTTATTTTTTTCCCAGTTTAGCTCACGGAATTCTTCTATTCAGTCTGACTGCAAGGAATTTTTTTTCCCAAAAGCAGACTGATCAACTGTTTCTTTTTCCTTTTATAAAATTGATTCAAGTCAGTTCATTTGAATCAAGTGAAAGCTATACCACTCTTTCATACATCAATACTACCATCAATTTCATACTATCGGATGTATTCCATTAAATAGATACATAGATATAGTATAGCTTATTGATGCTGTTACACAACACAAGATGAAAAAGCTCTGGATTTTACTGTTTTGCTTATTGAACATTATCAATATTGCTTAGAGAATGGGCAAACGTATATTAAGTATTGAAACCCACTATAGATGACCTTATAACAACATCACAAGTGAAATCCAAAAAAGGATTGCAAAGACTCCAATACCTGCAAAATAAGAATGGGGTTCTGCTTCATTATCGCCACTTATAGTTTTCTTTGCTCCATAGTACCAATTCCTAAAATGTAAAATTAGGAAGTAACCCAACAGTCAAGCTCTTTAGAAACAGAGGTTTAGCATAATTTGTGTTCTGGTTATTACAATCTTCAGCATTTATAGAGGGATACTGCAAAGCCTTTCATACAAATTCTTCACAATTTGAAGCCCAGGTAAGTTTTACATTAAAACTAATTTTAAAGAGTACACAAGACATAGGAATTTGTTCCAACAGGGGAATCTAATTTCTTTGTGTATGTAATTCTACAGTTGCATTGCAGTTTTTATACCTGAGGAAACCCACTTATTTTACACATGCAAATATTGTTCTAAACTCTAATAGAGTGATTCTTTAGTATCTTCTGTAAAATCTTTACAGGCTGGTTACCACTGGTATGGACAAGGTGCCTGGAAATGAGTCCCAGCTTAAGGCTACTGTAAGTTTAGCTTTCCTGTCTGCACTAGGCTGAATTTCATCTGAATGTAAAGGATGGGGACTAAGGGAGGGGCATCTATAGAAAGGAGAAGTGTCTTCTGGTTTTCATGCTATTGTGAAAAAGAAAGGGTAAAGAAACGATGATCAAACTAAACATTTACTGCGGGAGCTTTCAAATATTCCTTCTGCTGGCAATGCAGCAGGAGAAGTCTACAAACATGTATTTGGGTAACATTCTTCACCCACACCAGCCAGAAACCCTGCTGGTGTCAAAGAACTACAGGCTTAGTCTCCTTCCTCTTTTATGGTGTTCACCTTTCAGTCTTACCCCCTTCACCCTACCTGCAAGAAGGCCAGAGCAGGTTCCACAACTGTGTAAACAAGGTGTTTTTTAAAAGTCTTGGTTTAGCTCAAATCTGTAGAAAGTCTTAAGGTTGAAAAATACCATTTAACAGAAACAGGAATGGGCAAATATCCTGACTTGCAGACTGCATTGTTGAAAACAGAGACTAATATAGTAGGTTTGGAAGGTCTCAAATGTCACTGCATTTTAGGATAACCAATTCTTTACATTATAAGATATTCAGAAGACACAAGCAGCTCAAACTATATAAAAACACTATATACAAATAATCAAGGGATCATTCAGACTTCGAATGCTTTGGTTTTAGATGTGCCTGGAGCTTTCCACAAAGTTCCAAAGCAATTTATGGTGAACCTAAGAAAAGAACAGATTCTGTTTCCATTCATACACCATTCCCCTGAGTTTTCCTGGGGACAAAACTAAGTCTGAATCTTCCACAGTTCAGAGGACTTCACACTCATGATTATTGTACATCGTCAGTAATAAAGGATCTTTGAAGGTCCAGACAGGGTAAAACCTTTACAGAATTAAATCTCACAAACAAGTCTTTTAACCTCCCCAAACAAGTCCAAGCAATGTTCTTCTTAAATTAAAATTGCATATACATAAATGGATATAATTTTAGTTTTTCTAGACCAACTGTCACATGCCCAATAATCAAGTTTCCCCCTTCTTCCTAAACCCACGGATTTCCCATCCGAGTTTTCAAAATCAATTTCAAGGTTTTTTGAACTACCACATGCAGCACAGGATGCCCATCTCACCTTGTAGGATCTGATCCTACAAACATGTAGCTGCTTGTAATCACTAATATGGTTAAATTGTCCTGACTCCGCAGTCAGATAAATTTAAAGTAGAGGATACTACTGAATACATGGCAGAGGCAACTGCCATGATTGACGTTTTGTTTCACATGGAGCTCAAATTGCATATCTGTGTAGAACATAGGCACAAGATTTTCTTAAAACCGGTAGAGTGTTCTAAATCAGTCTCAATAAGCAAATAAGAGACACTTTCTTTTTGCTACTTATTTCATCCCTACAGAATCCCTTCCTGTTAAGAAAAGGCCATGTTTGAAATTGATTCCTAAGTGTAGACAGTATGTAACATCATCCTACCTTGTCTTTGACAGCCACAGCTTTAAACGATCTGCCCATGCATCCAGACTCAAGTAAGGTTTTGTAAAGCTTCTCCAAGAGGCAATGACCCTTTAGTGGTAAAAGTGATTATCACATTGGTTTAAAAACCAATCTCTAATATTTTTATATATTTTTTTACTATTTAAGCTTTTAAGGCTTCACTTCTGTAGCAAACAGGAAAAAAAGCCAGTGACCAGGAACAAGTTGTCTTCAAGATTAATATCCAGACTGCAAATAATATTCTTTCAATCAACACTTGCATCAGTAAACTGTATACAAGTTTTGGAAAATGCCATTTTTCATGACAAGGTTACTTGCTTTCTGTACTGAGACCATAGGAACTGCTAAATTGCATCAAATTCTTCAGTTTCAACTGTTACTTGAGAGTACTGAGCATGAGACATTTCAAACATGGTGCGTGTAATCAAAAGACTACTAAAAAATATCCTAAAAATTTTTGCATAAATCTAAATGGCTCACAATTGACTCATATCATTAAACTTAAGAGTTATTTAAATCTGTGTCTTTACGCACAAAGCCAGACTTGGTTCTTTTTTTCATCATTTGCTCTCATTAGCTCACATATTTAAGTTCTACAGATGAACTACACAACCAGTGCACTACACAGGCTGCACTGTTAAAAGTAAACCTCTTTGCATGGTTCATCTTCAAGATACCAACATTTGCCAGTGGTTACCACTAGCAAATACTTGGATTGATGCAGTACGCTTCACTTTACATTGGAGATAGACACTCATGACCTTGTCAATATATAACTTCTTAATTCATATGCAAAATGGCACAACTTATTTAACTCTGGTATTATGACTGTCTTAAGTAATTTACTATGAATTTTTTGCTGCTTAAGGCCCTGCACTTAGTCATCCTATGCAAGAAATTCTATTTTGACAGTGTCAAAAGGTAATGGGAAGTTATACTCTTACTAATCAAACACTTCATTTCTCCCTTTTTGAAGTGACATAACCCATAGTAACATATTTTGAAATGTCCAAAAGTAGAATGAGATTGAGGGACAGTTGTGTACTCACACAGATTGTACACAGATTTTTATGTAAAGAAAACAATGGTTATTATTCAAATTTTGAAGGACATCTTTTTTTGAAGTAAATAGTCACATTAAGCCACAAAAATGCCTGAGGTGTGATTGAATGTTGTTTTCGTGTAGGAATGGCCAATGTATCTCATGCACACTCCAACTTTCCAAGACAAAGTGTCATTGGGGATGAGAAAGAGAACTATATATAAAAAGCACGGAAAGAGATACTTCCAACCTTTCTGTTATTTGGATGCGCTGAGCAGAGTCTGTTCCATACCACTGGGATATGAAATATTGTGCAGGCAGCGCAGACAGCAGCGCACAAATCTGCAGAGCTGCAGCCACATTAATGTAAGGCATTCCAACAGGAAGTTTCTTCAGAAAGAATTCCCTGCTCTCTACTCTGAAAAGAGAAGGGGGGGGGGGGGGGGGGAGAAAAAGGAGACAGAGAAAACATACCAGTCAGATTTGCCAAGTAGACACCTTCACAAAGCAAAGAAAAATACAGACTGGTTGAGGGTTATACAGACATCTGTTTCATCTGGAAATAGGGGAAAACAAAACAAAACAAAAAAAAAAACACAAAGAGGAAAAGGGAACAGGGAAGTTACGTGGTTGTCCAGTTTGTAATAGAAATCTGCTCTAGAAGAACAAAATTCATTGCGCTAATTTATCATCTGTTTAAGTTTATTGAACATTCCTGACATATCAGATTGATAACCTCAAGAAAAATCTATTTAGATTAAGTGATTATTGCACATACAACAGAACTAAGGGCAACAGATCAAAGGCATGGCCAGCATCATACAAAGATGATAACAAGATGTGCCACAGCCCCAGCACAAGACTAAAAAAGGATTTGATGTTACCATTCATTTCACAGGCACCTGCACACCTTACCAGTGCGTTAAGATATTCATGACTCTTCCACCTTCTTGTCAAATTAAGATATTCACCTGCAGCTGAGGAGCACATTTGCTGTCTTTTACATATATGAAGATTTTTCAAACCAGAGCTAAGATTCACTGAAATTTGAGACTTTATACACGCATTCTTAGAGCACACAGGCTTATTACAATGTTTAGTCCGCTATATCCACTCTCTGTTCTGTCTTACTAGTCTGCAGTAGTGGCAGTTACAGCTACTACTCTCTACTCAAGTATTTACCTTCCAAGTACAAGCAAATTGTTTCAGTTGTTTCTGAGTTGCTTCTAGTTCCTGCTATTTTTTGTCACCTACAAAATAATCTGGGTTGCTGCAATATATACATGTGTATGTGGGAACCTAGACTTATGAAAACTACTTAGCAAAAGTAATCAAGATCACAGGATAATGCTAAAGGAGGCCCAAGAATATGTAAACCTCTGTGCACATGATGAAGAGTTACTCAAACTGCGTTTTTCACTTCTGCATTACCTGCTTTAGAACCAACAGCAAAAAAAAAACCGTCTAATTTGAGACATTACCAGTAGCTGTACATCTGGAGTACTTGTTTACTCATGCACATCGGGGGGAGGGAGGAAGAAGTATAGAATCATAGAATCATAGAATAGTTAGGGTTGGAAAGGACCTTAAGATCATCAAGTTCCAACCTCCCTGACATGGGCAGGGACACCTTGCTCTAAACCATATCACCCAAGGCCTCGTCCAACCTGGCCTTGAACACTGCCAGGGATGAAGCATTCACAACCTCCCTGGACAACCTATTCCAGTGCCTCACCACCGCTCATCAATTCAACAAAGTGTCCATCAGCACCACCAAAATGACCGTACCTGCCGGGCTGGAGAGCCAGCCAGGCGCCCCGGGAAAGGTTACCGCTTTGCCCACAGCATTTGCCCAACCCGACTGGACCGCCCCGCCGCCGGCAGGTGTTTCTCCTCTTCCTAAAAGCAGGTTTTGAGCAGCTGGATCCACTGGACAGAAAGGACGTGGATGCAGACAGAGCCTGGACTGCACACAATCAAAATACTTTTGCGCCTATTCTGAACACCCGAAAACCTGTTCGGAAACAAGCTAAGCCTTCACCCCGCCTATGGCGATGGATTGAAACCAGGCAGGGATCCAGCGCAGGGCCCACCCGCAGCACCCCCTGTGCCGACGAGCCCCTCGACGAGCCCAGGACAGCCCCGCAGCCCTCCCGCCCCAGCCCACCTGCCGTCTGAGGTAGCCGGCCCGGAGCTGCACGGCGGCAGGTGCCGGTGCCGCCCCGCTACCCACTCTCCTTTTCTCCCTCCCTCCCCCGCGGCCCCCCGCCCGGCCGCCACCCCGGCAGGCCCTCACCCGTCGGCTGCCGCAGCGTCCCGCTCCCCCGCTGCTCCGAGTGGCAGGTGCCGGCCCCGATCCGCTCGGCTGGGCTGGGCGGGGGCGGCGGCGGGGCGGGGCGGCAGGTAACGGCCGGCGGACATCTTGTGCAGCTGAGGGGAGAGGCGGGACGGGGCTGCTCTCGGCTTCGCGCCCCCCTGGGCACTAACGTCTTGGCGCCTGAAGTGACCCCCGAGAGGTGAAGGCTGGGCCTGAGCCGGGCCAGGAGTGCAGGCCGGGGTTATCCCCCTTTTCCCAGACTGTTGGCCATCTTCCCCTTGCATGGAAAGTGTATCAGGATTTCTCATGCTCAAAATGCAATATAACAAAAGCCCAGGGGCAGTTGACATCCTTACCCTTTCTGAGGAGGTATAAAGAAACCTTTTTTCTTATTTATTTTTGCAATTAATTAATTTTATTTATTTATTTGAGTCACAGAGTCACAATCACAGCCTGGTTTTGGTTGGAAGGGACTTTAAACCTCATCCAGTTCCAACCCTCTGCCATGGGCAGGGAAACCTTCCACTAGACCAGGTTGCTCAAAGTCCCATCCAACCTGGCCCTGAACACTGCCGGGGATGGGGCAGCCATAGCTTCTCTGGGGAACCTGTGCCAGTGTCTCACCACCCACATAGTGAAGAACTTCTTCCTTCTATCTACCCTAAACCTACCCTGCTTCAGTTTGAAGTCATCCCCTCTTGTCCTGTCACTACATGCCCTTGTAAAAGTCCATCTCCAGATTTCTTGTAGGCCCCTTTGGGCACTGGAAGCTGATATAAGGTGTCCCTAGAGCCTTCTCGTGTCCAGGCTGAAGAAGCCCAACTCTCTCAGCCCGTCTTTGCAGGAGAGGCCCTCCAGCCCTCTGGTCATCTTTATGGGTCCAGTCGTGGAGTTCAGACCCGCAAATTATATTTGCAACTCCCTTAAGCAATTTTTTCTGTGGACAAGCTCCTTCATCCAGCTCTGAACAGAGGTCAGAAGGAAGTTCTATAGTGAGAAGTTCATGAAAAAGGCATTCTGTTTTAACAGAAACTTTTAACCCAGCCTCACAGAGCACCTCTAACAGCCCTGATGATATTTCTGAGAGCGCTTGGCTGGGGGCCATGAGCCTATTTTTGTCACAGACGGGTAAAGGCATAGCTGGAACAAAAGTCTCCTGGATGGTTTCAGTACTGCACGTGTCAGCCATCAAGCAGAGCCTCCTTCTGGGCCTGTGACCAGGAAGCTGCTGCATGGGGGTCAGAACCTGTTAATGAGTCAGGGATCTCTTTGGTGTAAATTCAACAGTTGAATTCAAATTTGTTGATGACACCTAAATCAGAGCAAACAGGAGAGGACAGGCTCAAACTGCAAATGACCCAGACAGGTTTAGCGCAACAGGAACATTATAAACACCGCAGGAAATTCAGCAGTAGCAAATGCTGAGTCTCACCAAGGGAGAAGAAATGTTCTAGTCACCTCGTCTCGCCTATCTCTGTAAAGGGCAGTACTGTGGAGAAAAAAAGGAAAATGTCATCAAGCTGTCGCTTACTTTTCATTGTTTCTTCAGTAACACATCGATAGTTACACACTTTTCAAATGGAAAACTTCAGAAAGTACTTTTTCCTTTAGGCATATGCTAAAAGCAAAAACAGTCTCAGAAATAGTCTGAATAATAAAGAAACTACACCATGTGATGGTATAGAATGAAATAGGCCCTGCTGTCTGTTGTGGCAAAATCAACAATGTATAGTACAAATAGTGCTACCAATAGTTGCCCAGTATACAATGTTATTAGACACCTAACAAGTCATTATATTTCATCTTCATTAACAGGGCCTGTAGTGACAGGACAAGGGATAATAGTTTTAAACTAAAAGAGTATAGAGTCAGACTACATATAAGGAAGACATTGCTGCATGGAGACCTCATAGCAGCCTTCCAGTATCTGAAGGGGGCCTATAGGGATGCTGGGAAGGCACTCTTCATTAGGGACTGTAGTGATGGGACAAGGAGTAATGGGTTAAAACTGAAACAGGGGAAGTTTAGATTGGATATAAGGAGGAAATTCTTTCCTGGGAGGGTGGTGAGGCACTGGAATGGGTTGCCCAGGGAGGTTGTGAATGCTCCATCCCTGGCGGTGTTCAAGGCCAGGTTGGACAGAGCCTTGGGTGACATGGTTTAGTGTCATGGCATGGTTTAGTGTCATGGCAGGGGGGTTGGAACTATATGATCTTAAGGTCCTTTCAAACCCTAATTGTTCTATGATTCTATGATTTGTTATGATGAGGCTAGTGAAACAGTGGCACAGGTTGCCCAGAGAGGTGGTAGATGTCCCATTCCTGGAAACATTCAAAGCCAGGTTAGATGGGGCTCTGAGCAACCTGGAGTTGAAGATGCCCCTGCTCATTGCAGGGAGGTTGCACTAGATGACCTTTGAAGGTCTCTTTGAACCCAAACCATTCTATGATTTCATAGATGGGGAAAATCATGTACCATCTCCTACACCATGTCAGACAGGGCAGAGGTGGTAGCTTTTAAGCAGAGCACACTGTTGTCTGCACCACTTTGACACAGGCAGCTGTCTCAGGCACTGGTTTTGAGCCTGAGGCCCACGAAATATATTTGAAAAAAGCAAGCATAGTTTCAGGAAGCTTAGATGCAGCACCCTGGGGCAGGCAGTCAAACAAGGATAATCCATTTTTCTAGTGCATAAAGTGCTTTGAATTCCTGTGTCTTGGCTAGACAGGAAGCTAAGGAAAATAAGAATCAGGATTTGGCACTGCTGCTTTCCCTTTTCCATTGCTTGTGTTGCCACTTGTTCTTCCTTTCCCCTGCCGACTCAGGGTCTCCTCAGAGACCTTCTTGCTTTGGGGACTGTCTCAGTTTTAAGGTTGTACAAAGATAATGAGGGATTGGCAAAAATTACAACAGTGATTTCAAGAGAACGCATTTGTAGAAAATACGTTATGTGGCCATGCTTCTGATTTCATTTGCTGATGGATTTAAACCTGTGCAAGATGGCAGTTGTGCCCAGTTGAAAACTCAAATACTACCAGACTAGAAATACAAATTTAACCTAAGAAAAATTTGTTTTTAAAACATACCAACCAGGTTGTTACTCTACAGATAAAATACAGCAGAAATAGCTTCAGTTTGATAATTTTAACTATTATTCTTCAACCCAATTGAAATTTCATTATAGAGGTGTCCTCTGTTCAGCAGTAGCAGTCATTTTTTTCCTTCTTAGTAGCTGGTGCAGTGCTGCATTTTTCACTTTCAGCCTCGGAACAGCGTTGATAACACCGATGTTTTTAATTGCTTCTCGGTAATGTTTACTCTGACCAAGGACTTTGTGAGTCTCATGCTCTGCCAGGGAGGAGGGGAAGCCGGGAGGAAGCAGAGACAGGACACCTGACCCAAACTAACCAAAGAGGTATTCCACACCACAGCACATCATGCCCAGGATGTAAACTGGGGGCAGTTACCTGGAAGGGCTAGATCACTGCTTGGTCAGGCTGGGTGTCAGTCGGCGGGTGGTGAGCGGTTGTATTCTCTTCCCTTGTTATTTCCCTTATCATTATTATTATTATTGGTAGCAGCAGCGGTTTGTGTTATACCGTAGTTACTGGGCTGTTCTTATCTCAGCCCATGGGAGTTACATTCTTTTGATTCTCCCCATCCCTCTGGGAGCTGGGGGGAGGAAGGGAGGTAGTGAGCAAGTGAGCTGTGTGGCTGACTGGGCTTAAACCACAACAAGGGGGAACATAACAGCTTAAGTTTTCTGAGGGTGTTTAGGAATAGCTTATCACAAAGCTGTCACAAACCATGGCCACATCAGCACAAGAGAAGATGTGTGTTTACCCCCTACGTTGCCATGGCAGTAACAGAAGAACGAATTTAGGACCTCTTTTAGGAGCTCCACTTCCCTTACAGCCCAGTCAGCATCAAAAGGCAAAGCAACTTGGGATAATAGGAAGGAAGAAAAATAGGGACAGAAAAGCACACTTAGCATCTGGACTGCTGTGAATGCAGTTTCTAGCATTTAAATGGGCTAGCTAGATTTGAAGGTAACAACTGTTTGAGAGAGCAGTGATAGAGAGGTTGAGGAGGCACTTATGCTATTACTTGAACAGAGACAATTTCCTGCAAGATAGGAAAATATTCCTACCTAGTGATAGAAAGGTTGTCTGTGCAGTGGGAAAGACTCTCCATACATTCATGACATAAAAAATCTAAAGTTATCAGTGATCTGGTGTGGAAGCTCCAAAAAAAAAAAAGGAGCTTTTACAATCTTTTGCATGTCTCTGGATTTTGTTAGAGTTCTCTGCAGTCATCTTCCAGGCAGTAAGAGCATGACCATCAGGGAGAAGGAGAAAGGCTTCCACTGTAACTATGTTAAGACTATTCATATGCTTATATATGTTTTCATGTAAGGAACAGGCACATAATCAGTGGGGTGTCAAGTGATTGGAAAGCAATCTAAATCCAGACACTTTTTTGTGACTGATACATGAAGCGGTGCACAAACTAGGTTTTTTCTCTCTCTCATTTTTTTCTGTTCTTGGCAACAGTATGATTTCAAGTTAAGATTGCTAAAGTCAACCTTTTTATTGTCCTGAACTAAACAAGTACCTTTTCGAAAATTAGATAACATTTTCTTCCTGTAATGTTGTAAAGATCATTTGGGTTTTGTACATAGAGAGTAGAAAAACTGTGGAAAACAAAAGGGAGCTGCAGTGGTTAAATATGAAATGTCTCTCCTTTTCCCTGGAAATGATCTTTCCTACAAAGTCAAGGTGAGAACTCTGAACAGTACAGTCTGTATTAAATCTTCCCCAAAAGAAATAAATACTGGACATTTTTTGAGCCCAGGGTTTTCACTATCAGTACCTCCATGAAGGACTTTAAGTTCTGTACAGCTGAATTTCGTGCAAGTTCAACCAGATATGTTTTCATACAATAGCAGCAGCTATTTTGTAGTTACTTAACAGACTCCTCTCTCCCCCAGACTGGAGGCACACACAACACACCCACTGCAAGGAAAGGAAGGCATCAGTGGTCAGAACTGCTTTTGGCATGAGCAGAGTCAAACCGAGCTCGTTTTCAATGGAAGACCACAGAAGCGAGGCTGTAAGGGCCTTAAAGCAAGGGCAGCTTCAGTCTCTGCCAAAGCAGGCTGTGTCAGGGGCATAAGAAACAATTATAAAATCAGTTGTGCCCTATTGCCTATTGGCATTTTGGCTCCCGGAATCCCGGACTTGGATGGCACCAGCTGCAACACCCCTGTACTGCAATTTCTTCTAGGAAGTCAAATTAATTGAAGGAGCTTTAGTTCCTAAAGGTTTTGATTTATTAGAATACCACAGGGAGGGAATCAGAAAAGTTTTCCTGATGTGTAAGGGGAACCTCACACAGAATGCTCAGAAATGCTCAGTTGTTTCCAACTGTCCTTTTCCTCTATGCAGAAGCAAGAACTTCCAGATGTGCAAAAGAACCAAATTTCCCTTAATGAATAAGATACAGAGCTGTGAAACAGCAGTGATTACCAAGCTGTAGAAAACCAGGAAAACTGTTTTGTGTCCTGTAAAAATTCCAAACAGCCTCTTTCATGAAGACCGAGTTCTCCATAAACCCAACAGAATCAAATCGCATGCACAGAAGGAAACTGGAATTCTCAACCGGTCTGTGAAACCTGGGATAAGGAAACTGTTACTCAGCAAACTGCAGTTCTGCTAGGAGTCTTCCGCAGCAGTAACAACCTGCTGAAGAGAGAGGAGGTTTAACAGGGAGCCAAAGGCACCAAGACAAGTGCAAAAATAAGGTCCAAACCTCAAAGAAGTTTTATAAGACTGTAGGTTTTGTAGAAAGGCTAGAGATGATGCTACACAGCCTGAAGCATTTCCTTGGGACATTTCCAAGGCCAGAGGAAAATTACTACTTGATAAATCAGCATGCAAGAAAGAAACCCCTGTCCAGAAGATAATTTCAGATGATCTACCTTTCTTAACACAAAGCTTGTATGAATTTTTAATATATTTTCCTAAATAATTTAGTCTCATTTCCTTAATAACTTTCTCAGAAGAGTTTAATATTAACTCACATTTTACAACCAACCTCAAACCCTTTACAACTATGGGAGGTTTTTGACAGCTGAACCGCATTTCTTAGCAGGTCATGGAAGCTTACACCACCCTCCTTAGTTACAAGGAGAATTCAAATTGTGAACTAGGGTGCTCAAATGTGATAAAAAATAACCCCACTAGATTTCTCTATTGTAGAATTTATATAAAGTCTTTCTATAGTGTTAGTTGTATTCAAACTAGCTTTGCATTTTAAGTTACAGTCTTCATTATTCTGAATATCCTTGTTCAAAGTCAAATTCAGAGAGCTGAGACAAAGCACAAATTCACAGATAAGGCTTCTCTGGGCTTGGAATACCAACAAACATCTAGTTTGAACTTGGTATCTTCAGGAATATGGCTCTGAAGAAACTGGATGCTGAATGAATTGACTACCTGCCTCTGCTCTTGTCTCCTCTTTTTCACTGATGTGCATGCAAGCTAAAGTAAAATTAGGGATCAAGTTTAGGTGAAGCCTCCCCATTTCTGAGACGAGAAAGGGAAGCATGATGGAAATTTGTATGGCTGTTACCAGATCAGAACAGTATTCCCAAATTCTTTACCCTGTCCTCCCTTCAACGCACACACAGGTTTCAGACTATGAGAGGGGATTCATAACCCTCCCTACACTCCTCTAAAAGAGTTTGTTAAGCCTGTGGTGAAGGTGTCTAACACAATATTTCTCTGAGCTAGAAAAACAACCTGACATTTTGAGCCGTTTCCCATCCACATTAGCAAAAGCCCACAAGAACTGTATTTTGCGTGCAAACTTTCTGTACAGAACCTCAGTTAAAAGACAGTTAAATTCCAGTCACCTTCTACATTGCTTGCTGGTTTTAGTTCTCTGGCACTTGCTTTATTTTCATCATGTGCTTCAAGTAGAAACATCGATTAATTTTTAAGGCCATTACACTTTGCTCATTTGTCTTTGGGAAAATGACAAACCCACTCTTAATGAAGCTCACATTGATTGCTAGAGCAGGAAAGAGCACAGGTTTTGGTACAAGAACTTTTCACTTTGGAAACAAAATGGTCAAATTCAATGATCATACATAATTTCCTTCATTTAATGAGCATTATGATCCACCTAAACAGGAATAAATGGTATTAGCAATGAAGCATTAGTACTGGCACAGTCAGCGTCTGGCTGTCAGACACCAGCATTTCAGTTAATCCTAAACAAAGTCTTCATTCCCACCTAAAGTAAAATAACCGTTGGTAGGTTTCAAAAAGACACCTATCACACCACTGAGAACTGGGATACAACTGTATTTTAAGGATTCTGTACAAAGTTATGCAGAAAAAGATCTTTTCAAAACAATAAATATCAACTTCTTAAAACTCTCCACAGTAACAGAACAGTGGCTTGTTTTCAGAAGAGCATATCACTATTGTAATACTGTAATATTGAAGACACATATGCAATAGAGCTACTGCCTCCAGTACTGAATAGGAACATGGAGACATACTGCATTTTCAGTATTCGAAAATAATTTATCTCCAAGCAGAACATGCCAATTACTAATACTCAGATACTTGAGACAACGGAGATTTTTCCTCATATGCTAAAAAAAGAAGTCCTGCTTTTGCCAGACTCCATATTGGACATGTCTGGAAAGCTACAGGGAACTCAATTGGTTCTGACCATTTTCTGACTCTTGCTCAGCAGCACACATACCTGCATCTGTGGGGTAAGGGTTCTCCTATCACTTCCTTGCGATTTCAGGTAAGGTACATATGGAGGAAAAGATGATCTAATAAAGCAAGTAACATGAGATGAAACAATCCACATGGTGCAGTATTTGAAATACCAAGCATTTCTTTAGTCCTGTATCTGCTGAGCAGACACATGTAGATGTAAACAAAGAAACCCAACAGCATTGTGAAAACACACCCTATATTGACTTTTCTGTGCATTACCCATTCAGGGCAACTAGTCTGGACACCAGTACTCTTATGTGCAGGGAGGCAGGAGACCTCTCTGCTTAGTTTTTGCTGTTTTTAGGGTTGTTGGGAAGCAGAGATTTCCACTGGGCTTGGACAGAGCTCTGGTGCAAACAGCTGTCACCTGAACAGGAATGGCTTCTTGTAGGCAAAGGGTACCCTGCTGTACATGTGGAAGTGAGCTAAGAGGACTGGCATCATGGCATCTTCAGTGCGACACCAGTGCCTTTACAGTGCCTCTAGAACTGCAAGGTTTAGCAAAAAACCTACAAAACAGCAAACTTGGTTGTAGTTTTGCCTGCTCCCACATAGAACACTAGACCATACCACCATACACTGCTATACCATATTCTGTGAGGAATCCCAGGCCAATTTTAGGCTGTTTTGAAGAACACATAAGCAATTGTCCCTTAACAGTAAATTACTAGCTAGAAACACACACAATTGGGACAGCTTAGAAAAACATGTTTTCTATTTATTTAAAAATAAGTTTGTAGTTACTACATTGCAGTGACAGTAATTCTTACACATACATTCTAGTTTGTATAAAAGGATTCCAAGTATTATGCATCAAAACTAACATAGAAAGTGTCACATAACAGTAAAGAAATTTCCAATCCATATGTACAAAAAGAAAGGGCACTGTTTTATCCTGGTGAGATACTTCAGGTTATAACATGATAATCTAGACTTCTGGAAGGAGGGGAAAAAAAACCTTGATAAAGCTAAAGAATTATAGTTTTCAAAACTGTTACTCATTACATACAACAGATTTGTGTTTTACATAATTCTGTACAAAATAAGTGTAATTTTTAATCTGAAAATGTGTCAGTTTCAAAATTAACCTTTCTAGGTCATTTCCTTGAAGTCGAGCTCCATTCTATACATATTTAAACATTATGACAGAATTTAATTCATGCGAGATCATTATCCAGTTGTCCACCACACTTCTGCAGTTTTAGTATGGTCCAAAAATGTAACTTCTGTAGGGTCTCAATGTATCAGCAAATCAACACACGCAGTAGTAAGCTAAAAATAGTACATGTACATCATACAGGCATGTGTACATGATCAGTACCTGTATTTCCTTCTACTCCTAATTTGTATGACCTCATTCTTTGTTCTTTCAGGGTAGAAAGTCAGTACAGCACTACCTTCCCTCCCTAAAATGTACTCTTTGCATTATTTGAAGTGCATTTCCTGATGTATTTATCTGCATTAAAAAGAATCCAAATGACTATTTGTCTCACTACCTATCTCCTAAAAGCTAAATTTATTCACCTTTATCTTATTGCAGCATATAGGGTTTCTCTCTCGAGCGCCTCGAGGTTGTTATAACCTTGTGGGGGGGGGGGGGAGGGAGGGGGGGAACTAATTGCCATTTCCTGCTATTTAAGATGTCTTTTAATCTGGCGTGTTTCCTCCTCTAACACACTGTAAAAATGACACAGCAAATCCCCACATTGGAATTGTGCTAGCACAAGTGCAAGAGCACCTAGAGGTTAGCTCTAGTTTAAAAGCTACCTGTCATTTCTCCCAGACACAGTAGAAAGCATACTAGCTATATTCCTGATTCAAAACCAGGAAACTACGTAACCTGTCAGTACCAGATTGCTATTGGAAACACAGTGTCAAGCCCTGGCTGATTTTATGAAATTCAATACACCTTCCTCTGCATATGAACAAGCCTGTATACATAATAATTCACAGCAGAAAACTAACAGCCCTTCCATCAGTTGAATATCCAGATCCCCTTGGAAACCAATCTGCTACAAGAACTTCAGGGATAAGAGAAAATATATTATATAGCAATTTTACACAGTTAACTTGCCTTCATTAGGTAGTAAGCAGAAAATGAGCTTTCATTGTTTCTAGGTGAGGTTTTAAAGCCCTCTACCTTCTGGATCACAGCACTGTGGCTGAGGTGTATTTAAATTCCTGTTAAACAGTCAACTGCCCCAAAAAAGAAACCCCAACATAGAAAACAAGCAAAAAGAAAAAGCTTTGAAGAAGGGGGACTAGGACACACTGTAATTATTGTGGTATGGCGGTACCTTGATTGACCAGCAATATGCTAAAATCACCTCTGCAAGATTTGCATGCTTCAGATTAGATGTGAATGCTGATGAAAGTGAGCTTAAACAGCTGCAATCTCCAATCTACTCTAAGTATGGGGTGAAAGGGTCTCATCCAGTTAAGCCTACTGCTTTTATAGAACCAGTCAACCATTTAATATGTGCCTGAATCCAAATTACATGCTAAAGCATTTACCTGCAATCCTCGACACAACAAATATGAGCAAAAGACTGAACAATGTGGCGTCAAAATTGTAACAAGCCTGAAGTTACTGAATGGGCAGACTATTTTTTGTGTTGTATGTTGTCTTTTTTTTGGTCAGACAAAAGCCTCTGGCACAGAATCAGAACTGGTACAGCAGTACAGAAAGTTGTCTCTATGCTACATTTATTTTTTATAGATATTAATATATCCTACGTGCTGCATTAGGGTCCTTTATCAATTAATAGTTTTACAAATATTAAGCCATAGTAATATTTAACTCAACCAACTCAATCTTACAAGTCTATCAACAAACTGATCACATGTACAAACGGGACACTGTACAAATAAACATCTGTAATCTATACCACAGCAGGTTAATCACCGGAGGAAGACATTTTTCTGTAAAACTGAATGACCCATCAGTGCCAAGTGACAAAGAGCTCTAGTTCCATATTGACAGTAATGAACACTACAGTGATAAATTTAAGTTCAGTCCCCAGAGAACACACTAACAACCGAAACAAAATGGCTAAAGAGTTGTTAAGTATGCAGGCACAGGTACAATGATTTCTGTTAAACATTTAGAGCACACCAGCTTCACAGCAACAGAAGTTATTTCCTCATTGGTAGTTAGAGAACACACTGTTATTAAGATATCACTCAGCAATAAATACCAATTTTTAACACTTCCCAGTATAGAGTACAAATACCAGAACAGTATCCTCATACCCATGTCAAGTATAAATTAATTTAATGAATAAAACTGCGTTAATTGCTGCCAGGCCTGTAAGATCGTTTGCATGTGTATGACTATGAACCAATTTACAATGCAAATGTGAAACAAGCACATGAGATTCTGATACTCCATCTTCTGAGCCAGTTGTTAGGTACTTACTTAAAGATGGCATTATAAAACATGCATTTAACTATAATTCTTAAATTATGTCAGAACACTGACCAATAGTTCATTGCTCACATTAAAAAACTTAAGACTTTGTAATCAAAAGCTCTTTTTCTGTGTTGATACAGTATGTCACAACAACCTCAAGTAAGACATTTTTCCTAGACCAAAATGCAGTCTGGTGGTGTCTGAAGTCTCATAAATAAGTCTGCAACCTCATGAAATTAAATTATAAAAATACAACTTTTAAATAATCTGGTATTAATTCCTAATAAATTCTTAGTATTGCTGCCATAAAAAATGACCCTAATTATCCACAATTTATTTTAAAAGGAACAATGTTAATGTGTCCAATATGAGTTTAAAAATTACTGGCTAAAGTCACCGATACCACTGGGTGGGAAGCAGTACCCAGTCCTGCAAGTAATGCCTTCTATTATCATAGAATTATGATGTACACTTGTCTACCTACTGTTAAGGGAATGCATATTATTTCAGTCTCTGAAACTTACATACAAGATATTTCTGATACATAAATATACACATAAACATGCCATAACAAGCATTATTACAAATGGAGTAAATACAGAAGCTGAATTTTAGATATAATCTATTTGATATATTACAATGCAGATAACATCAGGAAATTACACATTTTCAAATGATTGCCTTCAGTGAGATTTGACAAAATTAACAAGTAGAGTCAGTCAGCTGTGAACTGTGAAGCTGTATTGCAACTGTACAACCATAGCTTGTTATCTTACCACACGTTTTGTGACTCCATTTTAAGTGGATCATAGAGAAATACTTGTCAGACAAAATAAATATCCCAACAAATGAAATGCAAACTAATCCTTGCTCCCCACAGTCAGACCCCGAACAATTCAAAGAGGATCTGGAAAACATTTTAGTCATTCCTTGTAGCTAAATGCATGGTGAACAATGTAAAACTAGGTACGGTGGATAATAATTTGCTGTCCACATTAGCTTGCGTCTATTCCTCTCAGTGTCAAATACCAGTGTTGTTTAAGCTTTTATTTATTTTTTTTGTATGTAATAGAAAATAAAAGAGTGAACAATCAGGCCCCAAATGAATACAGAATCTGTGCAAATTTAAGGTCTTAATTCTGTATGCCCTCCCTGCCAGCTATTGCAGATGATGTTCGTAAAAAGAATTATTTTTCAGCAAGGGTGTACAGAATTGAGGTTTCATTTCAGGTTTATTTTCTTCAACTAAGTTAGGGTCACACATACACACACAGACAAAAAAAACCCTTTCACACTACCCAAGCTTCCAAAGTGATGTATAACCAGGCAATTTTGGTTACATTTTTGTACCATACCGGATCTCAGAAAATATGACTGCTTCTGTATTTGTTTTTTTCCTTAAAACTGGACAATACTTTTTAAGTGATAGAAAATGGTATTAAAGTTTGTTTGCAAAGGTATAAAATAAGTAGATGTACCATAAACAAATAAATAACTGCTTTTCTTTTCCAGAGCAGTACATATAACAATACATTCCCCTAAGTCATATAGTTATCATTTACAATAGACAACTTAATTTTACTAAGGATGCAAGAAATAATAGAATACAAGGCACAATCATTAAATGGAATTTTTCTTTAGGGTGTATGTTGACTTATGTCAGCGTGATATACCATAAAAAGTGCAGAAAAACAATGTGCAATGAGACCACTGTATAAAACATGATTGCATAAAAAGTGATTTGGCCTTTTAACCTTAATAATTGAAAATAACCAATCTTCCCCTTAAAATTAAACTATAAAGTATGACATTTTAAAATTTATTTTCAGTTCTAGTGCTATCTAAAAAATCCTGAAAAAAATTTATACCTGGGTAATATTCTATATGTATGTGTTCATGTATATATTAATATATACACATACACTCTTCTTTGTAGGTCATTTTAGCCTCTTCAGCACGTCTAAAGTTGTAGAAACAACAATCAATCTGGATCAGAAAGTAAACATCTTCATTCCATACCTTTCCTGTAATTTCCTTGAATCCTTTAACCAATTACATGTTTTGTCTAAAACATCTCTGTCAAAGGACCCCACCAGTGCATTATTTTCTACCAAAAGTACCAAAAAGGATACATTTCAGAACAATGTTAACCACTTACTATTTAAAACACACAGCTTTTATCACTGCAAATGGTATGCTCTACTGACACCTGGAAAGAAAAAAAGGCTCTCCACTGCACTGATTTTCAGTCTTTGGCACAATAAACAGAAATTTAGTGATTGATACAAGAATCAAGGTCTGAAAAATTAGACATTAGTCAAACTTTTTCCAATGTGGATATATATATATATATTTGTGATTACATTTTTGCTATGTTTGGCAGAGCTTGGATAAACCCACAGCCTGTGCTAGGCTTCCTTTGCAGCTGAACATTCCATCCCAACTGAAATTAAGCATTTTTAGATTAGCAAAGTTTGATATTTTTGTATTTAGTATAAATGTAAGTGAATTTACTGCCACTTTTTGCCAAAACCTGCATTCTGAGGCAACTTGACTTTACAATCAAGGTGCACCTTGCTTGGTTAAAAATAGACTTCTGCTTTCAGTTTGCGGCATTACAAGTTCTACCACCTGTTTCTTTATTGGTGTAAGGATACTATGCACTACTTGAGCAGAGTCGCTCTCAACAATGTGCGTCAGCCAGAAATTGCTTTCATTATTCTCAACTGTGAACAAAATGACTGTTGAAATGCATAACCTATCTGGAGGGCAATAAATAGCAAAAGTTTAAAATATATATTTCTTTCAAAGACTGCTCTTTCAGTTCTTTTTTTTTTTTGCTAATTTTTTCTCCTCAAGCCAGAACACACTCTTCCAACCCATAATAGCAGCAGGGAAGCAGAAGTCTGTTCTGCCATTCCTTAACTGTACCTGCTTCATAGCATTCTGAAGTAAAACCCCTGGTAAAAATTACCAACCAATTAAATTAGCTTTTGCTTTTTCAGTCAACTTTCGGACTCTGCCTCTGCTAGACGTTCCAAAAGTTAAGGAGGTGTCCTCAAACAATAGCTGCCTTTGCTCTTCCTCAGAGTCATCTTCATTGTAAAAGGCTGTCCTCCTACCCTGGTTTCTAGTTCTCATGTGAGGTTCAGAATCTTTAAGCTCTTCAGATCCCTCCTCCATAGGCTCATCTATCTTTTTCCTCCTGCTTCTTGTCTGCATTTTAACATTCGCAGGAACTAGGAGGTCCGAGCCTGGCTGATGGGTCTTTATCTTCCTTTTTGGCTTTCTACCCCCACGGCCTTTTTTTTGTAACAAGTCTTCCTTCATATTATTTTCAGAGAGAGAATTGCATGCAGTAGAAGCAGAGGCTTCTTCTGGTACATCCTGTGTGGTCTGGATTGCATTCTGCTCCGCAGCCTTCTGCTGTTCAACAATTTGCAGCTTTTTTGGTTTTCTGCCTCTCTTCTTGTGCACCACCTCACATGTACTGTTATTAGTCTCCACTTTCGGCTTCCGTCCGGGACCTCTTTTAACTGGAGGTTTTGAAGGCTGTCCACTGTGTCCATTTACCTGGATGCTTCCTGATGCCAAAGCATTATTCTTGCAATCTACTGTAAACAAACGAGAGTACGTGTCATGGAACAGATGTGGATTTACATTCACTTGCAAGCTGCCTTAATAAAATTCTTACTAAAATATCTGAATGGATTCGCAGTGATTGACAATCTGCAAAAATCTAAGAAACCCAAAGTAGAGCTCAAATAGCTTCATTCCAGTATACAGCGAGGACTAACTTCTAGCTGGGTTTACCTCAAGGTAGCCTGAAGAAAGAAAACAAACCAAGCCCCTACCCTGAAAAAAAACCCAAAAAAACAAACAAATAAAAAACCTCAGAAAAAACCTGGGGGATGGGGAGGAGAGAAAAGGAAAAGGCTCAAGTGTTCTTGGCTGACACACCACCAGTGGACTAAAACTTGTATTTGGTACCTGCAACAACGGTAAGCTGCTCAAGAAGCATTGCTGTAAGGATCAAGAATGCTTCCCAGCAGGTCGTTTCTGGAGAATGCTACCTCTTTCAGCTTGAGGTAGGATCCTTCACGGTCAGTTCATTAGGCTAGGGTTATTTCAGCAATAAGCCAGGAAAAGGGTAGAAACACGGGAGACACATACACGCACACATACAAAAGTATGCAAATTGGACAGATTTCTCATGTTTACAGACACGTGGCAGAAGGTATTTGCTTGGAGACTTTCATGGGCTATGAGATTTTCTTAGGTGAGTGGTACCTAACTTCCTTGTGGGGCATGTCACATGACCTATTACAGGTGTTCCGATAGCACAACCCTTGCCTAAAACGAGGCCAGGAATAGATTCATAGCCAGCATGACAGCTCATCCAGTTCTTTGATGGAAACGTTCATGCACAGCTCCTGCTCTGTTCAAATGTCCTCCATCACACACTAAAAGCATAGGCCTCTACTGTCATATGGGTGGTTGTGCAGGAGAGACGGGATCATGTCAACAACGTTCAAGTACCTCTGACATAACCAAACATCCAATCTCATAATGGGTGCATAGTTAGTCACATAATATGCTGAGGCCTTTGTGAGAAAGCTTGCAAGGAATGGACAATTTATCAGACCACAAGCTGCTTTTTCAGAAGCACGTAAGAGTAAGAAAGAAAGGAAAATCCTCAGGGAGAGGAGGACCACAAGGATTAACCCGATTAATTAGGCAGGGCCCAATCTGCAGACCACTGTTTCTTCATCTTCAGAGAAAAGACGCTTAGTGGATCTAGCTGCTTCACAGAAGCTTCACAACAGTTCAAAGCTCCTTCATTAACAGGAGAGATTTTATGACTAAGAGATCTTACTTCAGTCTCCACAGATGCTTTGAGTTTTAAGGTACCCAGACTCAAAAAGACCAAGCATGTTCAGTTAGAAGACTACATAAAACTAGATTCAATCAATCCTGTGCTATAGGACTGATCCACTAAACAGAAGCAGTAAACACTATATAGCTCCATTTTGCTGTGGTAAAAAGTGAAAGAACAAAGTTGCAGCTGTGATAATCTGATTTTATGCTTGTGGTTGTGCAGCGTCATCAAACTCAGCGTTACTGACCCAAACATAAGCCATACAAATTTTACTAGGTAAAAGCCACAGGCTATGGAGTGTGACCCTGCAAAAATCTGCTTTGGAATCTGAGAACTCATAATATGACCCTTGTCATAACTGAAATGAAAGTGCAGATACAAAAATTGGCTAGACAACAGTTATCAAATCATGGAAATGGTGTTAAAGAGTAGTCAAAACTGTGCTGATTTATCAAGAAGGAACTAAGTGTGACTCAGTTGTTCTATCAGACTTCCCTATTCTGCTAAATCATAACGCATACTGATTTCTACACCCACAAATTGTCACAATTAAAGTGCACCACTACAGCCACTACATCAGTAACTAGAAGGGAGAAATGTTCCAAAGAAACTCCATACCTTGTTGATTAACAGTGGCAGATTTTACTTTGCGCTTGACTTGCTTCTCTTTCTCAGGATTTTCTCTTGTGGAGTTATTCCTAGTGTGATGACTGTAATCAGACTGAGAAGGGACTGACACACTATTCTGGTTCTTGGAATGTTTGGTTGAATTCTCCAGTACTAGAAGGACAAAAAGAAAAAAATAAATGTTCTAGTCAAGTAGTTTATATCACATTCATTCTGATCTGCCTCAAAAGGAACCCATGTTCTACTATAAACAAACCATTTTGAATAGTGATCTAGAGGTAAGAAAGCTTCCTGGATAAAACAACACAGAGTAACTTGCTGAGTTTTCCTCTGAAGAACCTCAAAGGCCCTGCATCTTGAAAACAGAACCAGTCTTAACTGAGACAAATACACTGGGTTTCCAAAAAGTAAGTTTTATATTTATAAACATTCACATTTTAAAAGACCCCATCAAAACCCAACAAGAAAACCCTGAAACAGTGAAAAGCCCCAACTTGCCTGACTTTCCTGACCCTGCAGTAATATTAGACTTTGTAATTAAAGGCTTTATTGTTAAAGGCTTTGCTCCTGAAGAAGTAGATGGTTGCTCTGTAACAGCGACTTCTGTTGTTCCCCTATTGCTTCTAGTCCGCACAAGGGATGAGGTTTCAGCTGCTTTTCCATTCATCTGAGGTGGAGCATGTCTCAGTGCTGTTGACCGCACAGGTGCAGAAGACGAAGAGGTGGCAGCAGTTTCTGCCTTCAGCTGAGGTTTTATTAATCTCCTCTTCCTTTCAGGGCTGCAAAAGGAGTAACAATTTGGATCCTGGATGACCACTTTCTTACTCCTACGTCTGAGACTGTGGGAGTAAACCAACCATCTCTGTATAAAGCATGTTCAAAATACGACATTTACTGTGGAAATTCATGTAGTCGTGAGCCTCCAAAGAGTGAATCTTTACAATAAATGCTACAGTTACATGACAAAGCACGATGCCATCACTACCCTAACAATGCTGTTTTACTGTACACGTTTAGCAGTTATTCAAATTTTAAGGACTTACACTAGGATAGCACTAAGTAAAGTTTTAAACTCTTCCACATCATAAGGACTTGCATGTCAAAGCTACCATTCTGCAATAGGGAACAGTAAAGGAACTATTAAGAAAAAAACAATCCACACTAAGTTCTGCTGTACTGTCAAACTGGCACAGCATTTCATGAATACTTTACAGGAATTAACGTACCTGGATGCAACACTACTGGAAACTGAGCTGCTTCTACTTCTTTTTTTCCTTCTTTTCTTTATTGTATTTCTTTTATGAAAGCGTAGGGCAGACTTATAATCCGATAAAATAGAACTTATGTGTTCTTCAAAGAAAGCAGACAGCCGCAAACTCATGCTGTAAATCTAAAAAAGAAAAGCCAATAAACAAGCAAGTTGTATACTTTTCCGAAGCATCACTGTACTTATTTACCACTGAGCAATAGCTACAAAAGTAAACTGACTGATATGGAAATGTTTAAAGGAAATGTACAGTCTGTCCAAACAAATTTACACTAATCCATGAGTAGGTTTAATTATTTTCATGTCTTTGACAAGTGTGTTACAACTGAAGATTACACAAAAGTTAAAATTAGAAAAGCCACCTTTTCAACTGTCCCATTCCATCTGCCTTTCCAGAAAGCATCCCTTTCTAGCTTCAGCGGAAACTACAAAGAATTTTACTGTATCATACCAAGGGTGAAGAATCTGATTTTCGTCTGTATTAAGTTGCATCCTTATATCCTGTATTTGAGCATCAGTCTATTCCTTTGAAACAGGTTCAAGGCATGTATTAGAATTATGTAGGTGCTGATTCTTAGGCAGCCCCGACAGCGAGTGGGAGTGTCTATTACTGACTGAAGAGAGATCAATCACTGATCAGTCCTTCTTGCTAGTCACCTACCTACAAAGGAAATTTGTCCCTAGATTTTAAGACAATGAAGTCCTGATGATTAATTTGCTATTCAGAACAGCCAAACATAAAAGCTGCTAATAATTCCAGTTTAAGTAATGCATGTTACCAGAAGAAAAGCTACACAGAAGCCTTGAACATGTGTACACATTTATAACTTTCACTGCTTACAGTTACTGTACCTACAAGTCAATTTTAGAGAAAAGCATTATTAACTCCACCATTGGCAGGGTATTTCAGTATTAGGAAGAATGTAAACAGCTTTGTTTCCCAGAATTTCTAAGTATTTCATTACAATCTCATCACTGCATACTGATGAACAGCACAGAATTTCGTTATCCCTGCCATTCTCAATACCTGTGTGTTTCAGTCTGGGGCAACCTCCAGAGCAAGGGAGTTTGTGGTTCCATGTGTGTTTTCAAAACCTAGTTTCTTCACAAAAACACCACTTAAATTCCACTATTGTACCTACGCTCATGTTTCTACAGATCTGTCTTTCAATGTGGCTCTCCCTTAGCATCCCCTTTCAAGTATTTATTTTTGAACCATACTTGCAGAGCATCAGAACTTCAGGCATTTAAATAGCACACATTTCTCTAAAACCCAAAACTATACTACTTTCTCAGAAATATTCTCGTTTGAAGGTCAGAAATAATGAAGCTTGTTTTTAAAGTAATATCTCTGTTAACAGTGTCTCTCTTTGGGGGGGGGGGTGTCCAGTAGTTTTCAGATATAAGTATTGTTTCAAACAACAAAAAGAAAGAAAAAGACTTACCCTTGATCTTTTACTTGGTGTATAGGCCTTGGAATTGCTGAAAATAAGTCTCACATCTTTACATAACTCTGTTGGTGACTCATAGTTGCCAGCTTCCAGTGTTTCTCTAACAGTAGAAAAATCCATAGGAGTGTCGATAATATCTCTGTAATCCTGTTAAGAAATAGCAAAGCCATGTATTACAAGCTTTTCATACCCACCACGAGTCTTAATGGAACATTTTCATTAGGATGCATTTGACAAACCTGTTCAAAGCAAATGTCTTCTTTAAACAGATATGGAGGGCAGTTTGCTCCTTCCACTCATACACAATGAAACTCCTCAACAGGATCGAGGACAGAAGTTAACTGATATAAGACTTAATTAATTTTAAAAAAGGATTTACTGAAATACAGAGCTCAAAATTTGCATCCTAAGGGCTGTATGACTGACACACACTCATGAAGATAACTGTGATATAAAAGTGTGACTACAAGCTTTCTGGATGGCTTAACAGCTCAGACTTGGTACTAAGCCTAACATTGTTTTTACAAATTAACTTTAAAATATAAGTCTGGCTATACGAACCTCATCAGAGTTGTAGTACATCCCTACTGAAAACCAGAGCAGTTTCCCAAATGGAGACCTGACAATTTAGGGAAGTAGTATTAGAATAATGAAAACTCCACAGGCTTAAATAGGACTGTGTTCAAGCCAATGACATAACCTTTCCTAGGCTATGGGAGAAACAGAAGAATATCTGTGTGAAAAAAAAGCTTAAATACCAAAACGAAGTAAAAAAGTTAATCCACGAGAGCAAAGAGAACTTGTGTGAGTGCCTCTGAACGTTAAGCAGGTGTGTGACATCAGGAGCAGGGTGTTTCATACTTAAGCCTAAATAAGGTGCTCTCTTCTCTCAGACCACTTAAAGATCTCAAAACACAAAGGACCACTTGTAGTTAGGCCATGGAATAAAGCTTAGTTACTTAAAAAATGACTGTTCCCACTGACCGCAGAAGTGTCAAGACAGACATATCAGTGACGTCTGAAAGAGAAGCATTTCTTTTCTCTAATCGGGAAGATTATAATTTCCCCCATGTTAATCACTTTAGAGTGGTATTTTAAACAAAACCTTCAGATATGCTAGAAGGAAAGCATGCAAACCCTTTGACTTTGTTACCTAAACTAGACTAAAAGGCTAAACCAAATCCAAGGCAACAAGACTTTAATGTTAAAATATTCTGAAGTTACAAACTAGCTCATGGCTATCTGAATCCAGTGCAATCACCCAAGCAGAAAGCAAAACTGGGGAAAGTCATCATTACTACAGTTAATGGCTCACTACAGTTCTTCAGTGGGTACTTTTTCTGAATCAAGCCCAGATGACTGATATGAAAATTAGTTTTTGTACTTCTGGAAACAAAAAATGACTCATGACAACAATGCTCACACACAACAACCAAACACATGTACTTCACATATGACCATTTTTCGCTCAGAAAAGGGAAGACGTCTTAATTGTAAAAGCTGTAACTTACTTAACACGGGCATCCCTGAATACAAACCAGTTTGCAACTAAAGTACAGGAGAGTTTTCTGTAGAAACAGTACAGCAGAAATTTCAATTTCTTTTGCAATGACTTTAAAAACACACTAAACATTAATACAAGGCAACAACCAAGCACTGAAAAAAACTTCTGTCAACAGAGGTGCCTGAAGTTACGAGTTGGAAACATGGTCACAGTTTAAAGAATAGGAACCAACCACCTAACAACTGGATTATAACTAGCCTTCCTGTTCCAAAATACTCACTGGATATTCAAGGAGATCCACTGGTTGTCGAAACGGTTCAGAATCTTCACACTGAAAAATGAGATTCAGCAGCTCCTGGCATTGCTTCTTCCATGACTGAATATCATATGACTGAGCTCTATTACGTAGCCGCCGCTTTGGCTGATGATCCTGAAATGACAATGTTGTCTGGTATATATTAAATAAACTAGCTGTTCTTACACAATCTAATGGAAAAGATACCCTGCAGGATATAAATTCTAACTGATGAATTCATGACATGCAGCAGCACAGACAAAAATGCTTTTGCATTGAACAGATCACTAGAACAACACATCACTTTTAAGTTCAAAGCTTTCCAAAAGCTGACATTAGATGATAATAAAAACACTTTCAGTTTTGCATTCCTTTGTTTAACCAATGCTTGTCTAATTATTTGTAGCACTGTAAATCATGAAATAAGATTTACCTTTCTTTTTCTAGTGGAAGTTCCTGGCACATTTGTATCTTTCTCTTCTTCCTTTGAGCAAGATAATGAGTCGCATAAAAAGGTTAAAAAAATATAAGCATGTATGAGTAGGTGAATTCTTTTATACTTCATTTATAATTTGATTTTTTATAGTTCTATCCCTGTCCCTCTGGGAAGCATTTCATGTGACTGCCAGTTTTGAGAACCTCTCAAAATTCTCCAGCAAGCTGCTAAAGCATTAAAGGAGAGGAGCCTGAATTTTTACCCAGTTTCCCACCTGACAAACAAGAAACATTTAATTGACAGAGAAGTACACCCCACTCCCTGACAGCGACTGAAATTGGTACTTTTGTACCCAGCAGGACAGAGACAGCAGTCCTGTTTCTCCAGTTAATCAATGCCAACATCTTAAGACACAACCACTTACCTCCTCAGAGTCAGACAATACTTTCTTCTTCATTGCATTGTATAATGGAATTATGTCATAGCAACTCTGGTCTCTGTGTAAAAAGAAATACATGCTAACATTTATTTTCTATCTACACCTACGGGATCAACTATATTATGCCTATGATAAGAAAAATGTTTACAAAGCCATTCCCAAATGAAACGATAGTGTTTAGTGATGTATGAATACTAAGAGGACTGCAGTAATGAGAAAAGCTTGTCTTCAGCTCAAAAAGCTGTAAAATATTTCTGTACTCTGTAAAATACAGACCATTTAACAGTGTCAATGTTTTAAAATTGAAAGCCGTAATCTTTTACCATGAATGCATTAGCATTAGAAACATCTAACACTATACCACATAAAGGGCTCTGGGGCCCATCTAGCCTTCTAAGAAACAGTACAGAGGATTTAGTGTACGAAAGTGCAATTCAATACATTAGTACCCATAATGCAAGACAGCTGAAATGTAATTTTTATTTGTGTAAGGACTAACACTGTTATTGTATAAACCTGCATAATTAAATCAGCAAAACAAACACTGATTTTCAATTCTTGTATAATGCAGCAAAAGAAAGCCCAAAGGTGTTCTACTATGTAGCCATACAAACCACCGGAAAACCAGGAGTAAATACTCAGCAACTCTACCCTGGAATTGCAATCCATAATACAGGCTACTGTATTTAACTATAATTATCACTAGAAGAGCCTGGGGAGAAGGTGAGAAAAAGATCAAGCAACACCCCCTTCCCTATTTTCTGCTTTTTAAAAGACTTGGGTAATCCAAGGTCTAAGCCTTGGATTCTCAGAGGCATCTAGATAATTCACTCTCATTAGAACCAAGGGATTTGCCTTCCATGGTGGTCTAGGTCTTCTGCTCCAAACTAAAAATACAATTCTGGGCTTTATGCGCATTGTTAGTTCATTTACATGGGTATACTAATAAACACAAGCTATAGGCCATTATTATCATAGAATCATAGAATAGTTTGGGTTGGAAAGGATCTTAAGATTATCAAGTTCCAACCCCCCTGCCATGGGCAGGGACACCTCGCTCTAAACCATATTACCCAAGGCCTCATCCAGCCTGGCCTTGAACACTGCCAGGGATGAAGCATTCACAACCTCCCTGGACAACTTATTCCAGTGCCTCACCACCCTAACAGGAAAGAATTTCCTCCTTATATCCAATCTAATTATTAAGGAAGAATATCCAGATGTTCCACTAATTTAGCTTAGCCAATCAAAAAACACACTTGACAAACCTTGAGCTGCTTAATTAGTCACAAGGAAACCCCCATGTAGGCCGAAAATGTTAAAGAACAAACACAGTAGTAGAGAAGCCCTTTAGAAACACGTGTGTTTCTAATGGTGCATTTCACTGAAACTTGTCAGTTAAGTATTTTTTATTCTCCAGCCAATATCAGAAATCATAAGCACTGAAGATACAAAAAAGTTTGTGTACAGAGTCAAAGTCCTACATTTCCAAATATATAATGCAATTCTAATGCTTCAAGAGCACACAAAATAAAAAATAACAGGATTCAATTTAACACGGAGAAACTAAGTTACTAAAAATACCGTGATTTTTGTCACACTAACGAAGTATCTTCTTGTTTTTACAAGGCAGGAACAGGAGCATTCACAGTGTACAAGCAAATACAAGCAGTGGACACACTCAGTAAGCTCTTCTTACAAACTTCAGGCCCACTGATGTATCAAGTGACTGAGAAATCTGAAATATTTCCCATTCAGTTTTTCTACAGACAATAATAAAACATTTGACAGACAACTACTATCTGTCGACCTCAAAGCTTCCAATTTTTATTTTGCATAACACATTTTCAATCACACTAGAAATTGTAAAGACTTCAGAATTAAATGCCCACGATTACATTAACATAGGAGTTCTAATTTTGAGTTTGAATACTGCCTAACTTACCTCTAAATGTATCTATCACTCCAGGAAGTTAGTCAGACCCATTTTTATCATTTAGCAGAAAGTCTCTTCAAATAAAATGCCACGTCAATCTATGCCAATCAATGTATTACAAAACTTTATGTTGTTTTGCAAACGTAGGCATTCTTTGTCAAGATGAGCTTTATTCTTTTCTGCCCCAACAGCAGACAACAGGCTTATTCAAGCTGCAGTACTATTTCACTTTAAAATTCAGATCTGAAAAGGCTGAATACCTTGGGAAGAGATAGGAACAACAACAGAGCTACTAAGCAACTCACTTTATGAAGTGCAGCAGAAGATCTGTGACAAATTTGGCAGATTTGACAATAGGACTTCCAGGTTCATTAAATGTGCGAGTATTATGTTCTATGTACCGGACTTCCCACATTAATGAAGAAAGGCGCCTGTATATGAGGAGGGAAAAGGGGAGAGGAATTAAAAAAACATGCTTCCAGCAATATATATGAAACAGGAGAAAAAGCCTTACATCCTTCTTCCAATGTATTATCACATTCACCTTTTTGTTTTACACTAGATCAGAAAACATGCACGCTCTGAGATGTTGCCCTATGTGACCAGCAGAAGGCACCTTCCTCAGGTTTCCTGTTCTCATGTTATGTCCTGCAGTAATCTATACAAATGGCTTTGAGAATATACAGCTGACATTCCTTGGGATAATTCAGCTGTGATGCTTCAGCTTTCATACATAACCCAGCCCCTATCACCTCATAAGTCACAGCTGAGGATTACCAAAATAGTAATAAAGAATTTATTAAAAGTATATATTTTTCTGACAGAAAGACAATGGTAAGAGTTTCCTCCCATAGCTCCGATTTAATGATGTAACTATATGATAGCCACATTATGAAAAATGATGCACAAAAGCAAAAATAACTGAAAAAATAGACCCAAATCTAGAAAAAAACCCAAACAAATTAAACATTTGTGATTAAAAAAAAAAATTATATTATTTCAAATTAAAACTCTTACAGCATAGAAGTTACAAATACTAGTATGAAAGTAGAAGGTTATATGTAAAACCTGATGAAAAGCATAAGCACTTAAATGCAATTTAATAATGTTTATGGGTCCAGCATTTAATGCTATGTGATGCCAGTAGTGACTAAGAAAGTTTGTAACTATTCTGTTTGGTTTTGCATTTTTCAAAACCATACACACATGCCAAGACTCCTAGTTCAGAGAAGAGAAAGTGTGTTTTAAGGTAAGCCTCATGAAAAGCTACCAAAGTCACAAGTGATCTGAACAATCCCGCCTTCAGAAGGTGAAGAAAAAAATGTTACTGGAAAGCACAACAAAAGGTGTTGCTTATTACCTAACCAGGCTTTGGCAATAATAGAAACTAACAACAGAGGCTTAACTGAAGAAGGTATGCTGACTGCCAAAAATATCTTACTCTTTTGACAAGAGAAACAAAATACAGCAAAAAAAAAAATCCTCTCCACCTCCAATTGCAAAGTAGTACATTACAGAAGTGAAAGCTCAATTACCTTATAAACATGGAACAATAAATTTGCATTACTGAATTACAACATATTAAAAAAGAGGTGGCTTTTTTTCCTGAAAATTAAAAAGTGATTTTAATTTAGAATTCAATCTGCAGTTAGGATTCAAAATATTATGAATTAGCTTTGAAATTTGGCCCAAACCAAAACACTATCCATGGTTTACTCAAAACAAGTATTAGAAGGACACTGATCTTCAACCCAGAAATATCCCAAGAATGAAAAGAAAGTAATTTAATGGAGCACTCTTCTTCATAGATAATACTTACTGCAAAATAATACAGCACTTTCAATCCCTGGTTAGGAAAACATCAAAACTGTGTCAAAAAGTTAACTTCTGTTGCTGTCTAGCAACTGAGAATTTCAAATCTAGTAATTTGAGAAGCTATTTTCTGTGTAGCTTCTTAAGTGACATTACAAGATTATTTTTTTTAAGCACATTAGGACAAACACACTTGACATGTTTCTAAGATTTTGCTTATTAAAAAACAGGGTTTTGTTTTTTAAATTATAAAGTGGAAACTTAATCCTTCTGACTAAGTTTGAATCTTATTTGCATAAGCAGGAATCTGAATGTCACGTAACACTGAAATACATTTTGGAGAAGAGATGTACAATCCTTTTTAAAGTTTTATAAAAGGAAATCTTACCAAGGATAGAAGATGAGAGAAACAGAAAGCACACACCTGTACCTATCTCTTACTTGGGTATTATAAGACAAAGATCTACCAAAAATATGGTTGGCAGTGTTTCACAGCAGGAACCAAGACTTGGATCTAACCTGTAAAATCTGCTTTCCAGTCTTTGTTTAATGGTACTGAGGTCGGTGGGATATGCCACAACAGTGCAATACATTGGGTAAGCTTGGAGATCCACAGGTGCCACAAATGCAGAAGCAATATCTAGACAGAATGAAAAATAAATAAAAATAAGATATATTCCACAAACGTCCCTTGGCAGCTTCAAGATTCACATCCTCCCACAACATATGCCATTTCTTAATGTCTGAAACACTCTTTCCTTAGTACGTTTATAAAATAGCAACAATAACTACACTCTGAAAATTTGTGACATTCTCCATATAAAAGTGCTTGCTGGTATGTATGCTCTAAGTAGAACCACTGCAGTCACTACCCATTCAGTTGTGCATGAAGCACCAATGCTCCTCAGAGACAATGCAAATGCATGTAAGACACAAACATTTGAAAAGTAGATTTAAATGTATAAATTATATATATATGAAAAGATACAGCTCAGTATTGTTATTTACAGTATAGGGAGATTTCATTTGGTTTGATATTGCCACTCTCCCACCTTCAAAGCAAGCAATGCATTGAATTCTTACCATAAAGTTACAGTACTATTTCAATCTCATTAAGACTGAAAACTACACTCAAAGTAAAACAGAAACACATCTGTCCCTACCTAACAGCAAAGACTTCTAAAACTAATCCATCATAATGCTAGCAGACTGCTGAGCAATTTAAGTCTATGCACCTATACAAACTTGGGTTATTTTATTCTTCCTGTGTTTAGGAGCATCATGGGTGCTTACACACATGCTAACATTTTATACCTCAAGGGAAAATACAATATAAAACCATAAAAAACCTTTAGCGTCTCTCAGGAAAGTCTTTAAGAACAGAAAGTACCTTGCTGCTAAACAGACTGTTCTTCTTCTGAAAGCTGTTTACTCACTCTGAAGAATGTTCTAGCAACTGCTACTTTGTACCGATACATACCACATATGCTACAGTTAAACCCCAAACTAAGCAGCATGCCGTGCAGGGTAATGCAAAACACATAACCATTACTCTTAGACAACAGAGTGAGAACAACTAGAATTTCATTTCCTCACAAGTTTTTTTTTTAATGTAATTCTGTAATTTGGATTACTACACTGTATGGCTATTAACTTCCTTCAAGTACTTAAAAGATCTGTTAAAAAAACAATTATCTGTGACAACTTATACATTTAATTAATGACCGTTGCTAGCCTGGTCATAAACCCAAGACTGCTGACTTAACACAGTTTTCTCATCAGAAAACATACAGAAGACTAATGATTTAGCCCCTATTTCACTGGTGGATCTCAAACCTCTGGCACCTACTTTTGATCATGTAAATGTTGCAGTGATGTGTTAAATGTTTTGTTACCTTTTCAGATGCAGCCTGTAAAGACGAATTGCAACTGTAACGACTAACTTAAAAGCCATTTGCTAGTCAGTTGCATAGAATTAATCAATTACTTTTTCCTCAATATTTTACATAACTATGAGGGAGAAAACAGGAGTTAGAAAAGCCTACTGAAAGGACAATCTACACATTCTCGCTTTAAGCATAAAAGAGTCCCCTGACCGCATCTGCTCGTAATATAGTTAATATTCTGTTCATCATTAAGTTTGCCATTTTAACCCCAAGAAGATTCTGCTAGCCAAAGTAAAAAAAATCTAGGACTTGTTTTTCTCCTGTAAAACCAAAACCCCTAGCCTATTTCAACAGAATAGTTACCTTTGAAAAAAGGAGAAAGTTTAGGTTTTATACCCACTACATGAAAAAATATGTGCAATGCTAAAGTTTTGTTCCAGTTAATCTAGAAGTAAAAGGTGTATTTTATCACATTCATTTTCGTAATTTCAGAGGTACACGTGAGCCTAGTCCAAAAACATAACACAAAAGCATCTCCCATATTATTCAGCCTTTACCTAAAGTCATGAGTTGGTTGATCCCTGCAATAACTCTGTCACACTCCTCATCTCGGGTCCTGGAACCCCATTCTCCATCCAGAGGTTTGTAGAGCAGTGTTCTACGTTCATCATCTGTTAAAGGAACACTAGTTCCCAGTTCTTCTGGAAATACAGCTGGAACGTAGTAAAATGAAAATGAAATAAAATACAAATCTTTGTATCTTGCACAATACATATACCTGCAATTCAAAGATATATAACATCATTTTACTAACCAATGCAAACACATACTACCCAATTTGCTCAAAGACATTTTGGACGCAACTAGTATCCTTTCTGTATATTGCTGTATAACTTAAAAAGAATTATTCATGGTTACTTCTATGCTTACTTATATGAGTGCCAGTATTATCAAACATTTCCTAGAAAACACAAGGAAATAATGTGATTGTACTTTGTTTTTTAACCATCTTTTTATGAAATTTAAAAAAACCCCAAAAAACTAAGTGAGGAAGGAAGAAACACAATATTCTTCCCTGGGAGCAGTGCCCGAGCTCTGCTGTCCACTCTGCAGCACACCTATTTGCCACACGTGCTGGGCCAAATAGGGAGCAAGTCCTCCTGTTAATCAAACTATCACAGAGGCATATGCTGAATCTTCAACACACTGAACATCTGCAGTCATGCTGACAGGTCTCAGAAAAGATGACACAGGGCACCAGTATATCTTTAATCCTCCCTAGCTATACAAAACTGTACCTTTAACTGTATGTCATCTATCACAATTTTTTAACATCTCTATTTCCAACATACACTTTGTCAAAGGATAGCTGTATTTTTCTTTTGCAGTTCATTTATCTTAACCCACTTTCAGTTTAATAATTCCTTTAAGGATGTTCTTGAAACACAACTGGTTTGTGGGCTTTTCCCCTACTCCCCAAGAGAAACAGCATTATTTAAGTAAAATCATACAACATTTTTTTCCTTCTTTAAACACACTCTTTAAGCAATTATGTTATTAATGCACCATTACCATTAGTTGGTATCAGCTCCATGTCCCAAGGGCTCATCTTCTCAGTATCACCATTGTCCCAGCTTAAAAACCAAACAAAACAAACCCCACATTTAAATTATCTACTAATACTGCTTCAACAGTGTAATTATTTAATGTTTGTAAAATAACTATATATATACCACAGACAATGTTAATTATTTAATGTTTGCAGCATAACTATATATACACCACAGAGTATTATAATAAACTGGTACAGTGAGATGCATGACTGAATTTAATGCAAGCAAGTCGTTCAGTCAATCCTTCAAATGAAATAACTAATTAAAATAAAAGATTGATAATAAATTTACTAACCAGACATTGTAGCACTGAAATAAGCTATCAGGATAATCAGGCTGAAGAGGTTCCTGGCTGTCAATTGTTCCAAACCACCACGCATCATCTATCACTGACCTGAAACGATCACCTAGGTGAGAACACAAAACAATTTAATCAATACAAGGAACCTTACACCTCCAAGTAAAAGCAGTTTTTAGATGCCTTTGGCTTGATGTTGAATACAGAAATCCTTCTCAACATTTGCAACATCAACAGGCAAAACATAAGTCACGTTCAGTTAAAATAAAAATTAAAAATTAAATTATTTCTGAAGGCTGCTTTTAAACAAAAATTAAAGTTAATATGGCATTAAAAATTATTAAAAAAAGGGCTATCTACATGGTCTTCATATATGCATTTTTTTTTTCTTTCATATAAATGTAAGACATTTCAATGCTGTAACTTTAAGACTCAAATCTACTTGTCTTAAAACACTACATGTTATCTTAAAGTAACTGAGTACTGCGATGCTTTTGTAGAGGGAATATTTTGAACATTGCTGAGCTCCCTCTCAGTTTCTGAAGTGCTTTTCCAGGTACCCAAATGCAATCCAGAGGTTCATTCTCTTTACTATGCAGGCAATATGACTGATAAAGAATAAAATTTATTAAAGCTTTTCCAAAAGGTTAGCAAAGTAATTTATTGTGATCGAAATGGTTTCACTACTGTAAAGCATTTGCCTAGCTGAGAAAAAAGGTCACAAGTGTTATTAAAAAAATTACACGAGAATCCATGTATTACTCAGCATCAAAAAGCCCATCATTTTCTGTAACGCATATCAGAGAATTTAGAAACATTTTTTAGTGGTGTATTCAGTTCGCTCAATACAAGAACAAATGTAATTTGAAGCGCACGATTCTAAAAACTGCAGTTTTGTGTTTTCACGGCATGGAACATACACACTCTTTCTCAACTGCTGCAGTATTTGTTCTATTCCAACACATCCACGCTCTGCCCAAATGCTTGCTGCAATTGTCTGAATCAGTAAGAAGAAAATATATTCTCAAATTGTTCTTTACTGCATTTTTTTTCATTTAATGGATTGCAAGTAATTCTGTGAGAATTACAAAGCTTCCGTTAATAGTCCTAATTGTGATTGATTGTAAGAGAATACCAGAAATATCTGAAATGGCAAGATCAAAAATATAAGAGGTGATGCTTTATTATAAAGGAATAAATTTTTCTAAAGAGCTCTTAAAGCACAGTCTCCTAACATGTCATTCCCTAGCAATCAGTTTTACAACAAAATGTGTGTAGGTACAACTGCAAGTGTCCTCACGGGGCTAAACATTAAGCAGATGAAAACCACTTAAAGGAGTGTATCCTTGCAGCAGTTCTGATTTTTCAAGAGCCATAGCATTCCTGTGGACAGAACGCTAAACCTGAAAACAATTTGTTTGAAAAAAACCCAGAGAACAATCTCCTGAATCATATTTTTTCCAGTGTCCTTTGTGCTGCTTCATCTATGTGGACAGCACATCAAAAATTCTTACTGGAAGGATTTAGCACAGTTTCCCAGGACTTTTTAATCACCAGATGTCAGCTTGATAAAAATATAAACTGTAGGTTGAACTTAAAGTGGCTGCTATGTAAGAGACACATGCACACTTGTCTAAGACATATAGCTAAAGCTGCACAAATCCTGCCAGAATGTAGCTTTTAACCATGTATTAATCTTGTAGTTAAGCTATAATAAAACAAAGATGTGCAATAAATACAATCTGAGTAGAAATAAGAACCTGTCATTTCTCAAACTTTGTTCTTTCTGAAAGGATGAATATATTAATATACATTTAATATTAAAAAACTCCATAAATACAAATATTCTTCCCTAAACAAAAAAAACCCAAAGCAACCAAAACAAAACAAAAAATATCACCCCCCCCCCCCCCAACCCAAATGATAAAAAAAACCCACCAAAAAACCTAGCAAAACCCCCCACCAAAGCACCCAGGATTGTTATTTGTTAAAGGATCAATGCTTTAATGACTTAAAGTTGAGGCAGAAAATTTAATATCCATCAACTCTCCAAATAGTAGCTATAAAAATATTGATTTGTAGGCTAAGTGCCAGAAATCTCAGAGGAGTAAGGAAGATAGTAACAGTAGTCCTGAGAAGACAAACCAGCAACTGCATGACATGAAAAAAATACCAGTTTGTTGATGAAAAGTGAAAGTTCAGAAGACTTGACCATGTCAGATAAATCTTGGAGATTTCAGATTCACGTGGTTGAAAAGTCAGGAACAGATTCATGTACAGTTCTAAGGCATTTCTCCTTATCTATGACCTACTCTCAAGGAACATTTTTATGCTGTGTTCCACACTGCAACAAAACAGTGCATGATTTGTCCCAGATACATAAGTATACATTAGTAAAATATCTGAGGTGTCAACAAAGAGAGCAGGGTAGCAATCTGGAAGGCCTGTGGAAGAGCTGTAGCAGTTTTAACTGCAGGGTCTTTGCTGCCTCTGCTTTAGCATTTCATATAGCCTCAAAGAAGGAAGCTATTTTATTGCTAGTTCTACCACCCAAAAGAAGAACTGAAGAATGAACTCTAATGCACACTTGTCAGAGTTATAAGCTGGTATTAGACACCACTGGCCTTAAACTCATATTTATTTACGCTGAAGTCTTTATAAAAGGTTCTGGCACTTTTGATACTTTTTGTGCAGCTCTGATTCTTTCTACAATGCAAGTTTCTCAAAATACAGTTGCCAGCCCAGGAAGGAGATGCTACCTGTGCTTGTTCTCTTCAGAGCAGCAAGAGCAACATTTCAAAGTCCCTAAAACTCCTGGATTTCTATAATGACAACTGACAGATGACATCTGGCTAGGCCATCCACATACAGGGTATAGCAGCCATTATTCTACCACTGCTTCGATCTTGTGGGAAAATATGTATGGCATGTCAGAGCAAGACAAGACCACAGATCCATAACCGTCAGGAAAGAGCAAAGCTTGGTGACATGTCAGTAGATGTTGACCAATCTTGTCTCTTAAAAAAATCTTTAAACCAAAATGATCTTTAAAGAAGAAATCAAGGTATACATTTCCTACTGCATCAGAGGCTGAGGGTCTTTGCCAAAACCCCTACAGAATCAAAGATAAGCTGTCTTTCCAGACAACAAAGCATACAGTATGAGATGATATGGAACTTATTAATATGGTCATATGTAATTTACACATCTACTGCTAAAGCACACATCCTAAGTAAGCATATCATGATGTGTAATCAAAGGACAGAAGATCAATTCATCTTTCCTGGCAAAGTCAGGTAAGAAATGATAAAAAAGTTTTTAATATCCATCTGTGCCACTTCTTCAGGTTACTTAGTTATGATGAACTTGAGAGGACAGCACTTTGAAAACTGCAAATACAGACTAAGGAGGCAGTGTATTTACAGAGATGTTGTATGTTGGATCAGTCATTTCTACACAGGCAGTCAGATACACCATCATGTTCTTGCATTAAAATCCACCATTCTCCTATATGATGCTTTGCCTGCAGTGGCAAGAAATGCTGGCAAGTCAGCTTTGTAAATATTAGCCACAGCTCCCGAATTAAAGAACCACAGGAACTGAGCTGGTACAGAAATCATTGCTACTTTACAGATGATGTGTTTTTAACATTAAGATCTGCTTAATAAACAAAACAAAACTCAAACCAACCAAACAAAAAAACCACCAAAACAAAACACAACAAAACCAACCCAACCAAAAAGGAAGGCTATCAATATTTCACTTTTAGAAACATGTCACTTCACAGAATATACAGAGATACTGGGAAAGACATTAACGCTGTCTGTAATTCTGTAAATATGATATCATATACAAATTCTCTCTTAGGGGAACAGTTTCATCCTGAACTCTGAAAAACCAGTAATACTTGCTTAATCTTTTAAGTTTCAGAGACAATCTAAGGCTGTTTTTATGAATGAGAACATATGTATTTCCTGACCTCCTGAACCCCCCCCCCGCCACCCTCAGATGTTCATATCATCATAATGCAACTTTCTCTCCCCCTAGGTTAGGTTTCACTGTTTAAAGGTATTCTTTATTATCATATGAAAAAGATGACTAGGAATTAGATGCGACTGAAGGACAAGCCTGCCACTGACTTCCTCCAGTATACAATACTTGGAAATAATTAATCACGGGCAAAGTAAAACGAATAAAAAAACGTTCCCATTCACACCGCAGTGAAGTATAATCATACACATTTCAATAAAGCTAAAGCATATGGGGTTTAGAACAGAATTCAAACAAATACTGAGATGGGAAAGGCATTCTCTTTGTACAGTCTAGAAGTCACGCATTTCCTATTTCCAGTAGAAACTCCAGAAATAGAACGCCCCCCCCCCTTCTAGTTAGCAATGCAGTTGTAAGAGGGCCTCAAATCAGAACAGAGACAAGCAATATATACGCTACAGTAAATTATCAGTTACCAATAAATACATTTCTAAAAAGTATTCTTCATTTCTCTCTGAAAACACACAACTGAGATTTTCTTTGCACCTTCTTTTACATATTACCTTCTGTATTTTGTTTGCTTGCTTCAGGCATCAGTCAAGGGCAAAACAGGACTCCACATCCAAACATACAGAGCCTATTCTCCAACTTCAGCAGAGCATTAGGATTTATTTTCTGTAAGCTACTTCTTAGTAAGTTATCATGAAAATAGGTAGACACTTAGAAAAACAAGGAAACAAAGCCACACCAAAAAAATCCTCACCACACAACTCACCTATATTCCATCGCCTGTGTTTTGCATCGTCAAACTGCTGCCTCAAAACTAGGAAATCTATGACATCTGGCATATCATGATACCTAATTAAAACAGAACACATAACTATTAAGCAATAAAACAGCAAAAGCATAATGTAAAGCACTTAGGAAAACAAACAAACAAACAGTTTCAATTCAATACTTCAAAAGCAAAAGTTCAAGTCACAACATTAATGTTACCTTTTAACTTTCAACCTCAGCCCCTTGTCCCCAAGATGAAATCCCCCAATTTGAATATAATATTGTTTTCCTTACTTCATGGTGAACGATCCTCCAGTTAGTTTACCCGTATCAGGGTCAAGAAAAGCCAGTTTAAGACAGCAGAGAGTAGGCAATCCCACTTCATACTTAATCCCAACTATTTTCATCAGCTCTTGCTCCTGGAATAAACAAACTGTTATGTACCACCACTGAAGTTAAGATAACTGTAGTAACTTTCTAAAACATGAAAATATGGGTATACTGAAAAGATCAGACTTCTGCCAGAACATGCCAAAATCAAGTGTCTGAGATTCAGTCTTTTGAAACAAGCTGTTATTTCCACAGTGTAACTTGTCTGAAAAACATTTTGCTATGAAGTGTAACCACCTCACCTGCTCAAGCAGAGGCAAAAGGAAGTACAGTTTAAGGTTTGATTTCATTTCAATATTTATTAGACTAACTTTTCTCCCTTAATACTTTAAAAGCACATTAGAAACATCCATATTAAGGATTAGTTTCAGTTAAGTTTCCAGATTTTCAAAAACATTAAAATACAAACAAAATAGAAAATAAGTCATACCCGTAATTCCATTTTATGCCATGGCTGCTTCTTGGGATTAATATTATATATTTTGTTCTTTTTTGCCATTATAACATATGCTTCATGACCTTGTCGGAAATAGTAGACCTATAAGTGAAATGTGACAGTTATCTATCAAAGACTTTGAGGAGCTGAAATGCTAGCATATCACTTCCATACAATGTGTGTACTTTCTATTTTGTTACCACTTTTTTTCCACCTGGTTTTCCTGAAAAAGTCATAGGTTCTCAAAAAAACAACAACAAAAAAAAAAGGCAGTGGGCAATTAAAGCAGGTATCGTAGAAACATTTATAGAAATATATGTTCTATAACCATATTTCCTATGAGCAAAATATCCTAAATTACACAAGACAAAACCAAAAATCAGTAATGGAACCATCTATTTATTACTGCACTACAGAACAATTCAAGCAACATCAATTCCACTAATCCACTCGTTTATTCATCACTGTTGGACAGCCCTAAGATGACAATCAAGCATTACTAAATTCACTGTCTGGCTAATCATATCCTTTTAGAATGAGAAATATATTTTAAGAGGAAAATTCTGCTGTTTCTTATTGTTCTTGTTAAGATTCTGGTATTTGCTTCACTGAACAAACAGCCCAACAAAGACATGAACGAACAGAATATTTGAATTTGCACATTTTAAATTGAATAAGCACATTTCAAATGCTTATTAATTTTTTTTAAATCCTCCCACTACAAATTTCCACGGTTCAGACATCCAGAGTCTATTAGTTTTACTTTGACACTGCTGTACATGGTATCATGTGGAAGAATGTTTCTGTTATAAACCATCACTGTAATGAAGTAGTATGCTGAAAACCTTAAGCATATATTCAAGAAACGCAAAACACAGGTTTTCCAAACTAATTAGAACAAAGATCTGACTAAACAGCTGTATTCCAGCTATGATGCATTCCAAATGCAATAATCTTCTGTTTACAGAAGTGAAAAACTTTTATTTTATAAATGGCTCTAAGCATTGCGTCTTCTGTCAAAGGAACAAATTCAGAAAATATCTGCAGAAAAAAGAACTTATGTTTTTTCCAGGAAATCATACTTTTAATCTTGATAAATTCCTGCTTCTGCACACTTGCTCTAGTACCCAGACAAAACTACTATTTATTGTGCTAATAGCAGAATACCCCAATGAGTAAGCATTGTAGCTCCATAATCGAGACAGGGGAATTGCAGTCACATCTCTCTGGTTCTTTCTCCTCACCCTCAAAACACATGACATAAGGTCTGTAAATTGGAGTATTTAGAAAGGGAAAAGGGATGATATGTGCTATTCTTATGCGCTGAGAACTAAATATAGCACTACTGGTTTCTCTTACTTGTTTGTACAGCTGTAAGAGAATGAATCTGAAATCTCTCTCCTCCCAAATCTTATAAAACACACCAACCATCCACCAAAATGTTCTAAGGCCACAGGAGACCTCTTCTCATCACCATCTCTAATTAAACTGATCTTCTATTCGTATGGATCTCAGAAGTAACTTACTAGATTAATAGCTTCTTTTCACATTTTATGCAAATCTGGGGAGTGCAAGCATCAGAGATGGAATTTTAGACAGAGCAGCTTGATTACAAACGTATGCTCTATTAGCGAAACTATTTCTACTTTCTAGGCACAGGACATGAAATTTCCTGTTCACCAATATAAAGCCTTTTCCAGCAAAAGGATGCAGCCTACTTAGATATTCCTAGTACATACGCTATTCAGCAGGTGCCAAACTAAACACACCAGTTTAGCTTACTAAATCAATATGATGTTAAAGTCTCCTGAGTAATATGATACAGATAAATCCTTGGCTGCCTCAATTTGTCCAGATGGTATCAGGCACCAAATATATTTATTTGGACTTGAACTTTTGAACAGCATAGTCTCCAAAACATGCTTGCTGGAGAGTATAAATCCATAAGCATTTTCTCCAGTTGCAATTCTCAACTTGAAGTGGTCCTTCCCTCCCTCATGAGCAACAGTGACGTAACTTTTGCATAGCTATGCTGTGAACTGCATCAGTGAAGTGAGCCAGTAAAAACAAAATAGCTTGCACATTCAACCTCTGGTCAGGTTCAGTATCTGAGGTGGTGCCTACAAACAGCTCTGGCTCAGGACCAAAGTTAATCAACTTTGCCAACACGTCAATTATTTCTCCAACTTCATTCTGAAGGTGTGAGCTCTACAAGCACTCTGTTTAGTACCTCCCAGAAGAGCCAAAAGACTACACATTACAGCATAAGGCAGCTATTTCCTCTTATTTTAACCTGAGGAGATTTTAGGAAAAATGCAGACTCTGGTTTTCAAGATTGCCTTCTATCTGATACTACTTATTCATACAATTCACTGTAATGTTCACATTTTCCAAACTAGAAACTAGTGGGTGTCCTTTTGCTACTGGGCTCTGTTCACAAGCTATTTACAGTCCAGTTCCTATAAAATACATGTATACATAACTTCCCTTATGATTTTCAGGGGATAAGAGACCAGCAGAAGCTTCTCAATATCAGAAACACAAGGGAAAACGACAGTATCAGTTTTTCTTCAGAATAAATAAATTTACAAACAAACAAAACAAAACACACACCCCACCCTCCTCTCAGAGGCTTAATTCCTGGGTTTTATTTCAAGTCCCAAACCGAAGTTTAATTAAACTTCAATTTGTATTTGATCTTTTACCTGTTATTCAGCATATAAGATACGCTATCACTAATAACTAGTTCCACTACATAAAGCACCTCACACAGCTTGCATGCATGTCGTAAGGGAACACAGCGAACGTAGTGCAAGAAGGAATGTTACCACAGTAGTATGGAATAAAAGTAAGCTAAAGCAACACTGGGAAAGACTAAAGGGACTGAAAAAATGTTTAGCCAGATAAAACAATATTTTGAAGAAAATCCCAAATATTCTGATAATAAATCTCTGGGGAAAAATGCAAAGATGAGAACAGAAGAAGGCAAAAATAAGCTGAAAGAAGCAAGAACATAGAGGACAAAAAATACAATACCTCATCCCCCATCTGTGGCACAAATGGGCACCGACGAGGAACAGTGTCTGTAATCCATGCTGAAGGCAGCCATTCTTCCAGTGTCAAACCATTTTCTGCCAGAACTCCTACAGCCAACCTCTGAAGAAAATACACACAGAAGATGAATATGAATTAAATAACATTTGAGGAAGCCCTGTATTTTGGGAAGTGTCTTATTAAAATCAACTGTCTTGGTCCATAAGACAAATACAGGTGCCAATTAAGGAGCCCCACGAAAGGAGGAGGGAGAGATTAACAAACAAACAGAGGTAAAGCATGTGGAAATGACCAAGATTGGGTATCTCCATGTTACTTAATGGTATATTTTATTATAATGTGCTGTGGGACTGCAGTTTCAAATTCTATGTGCTCATACCATGCATTTGTAAGTAACAAAGCTCACTGCAGTTGCTGGTCCTAAGCGTATACTGCACGTCTATATCTGATATGCCAGATAAAACAGGGTTTTATACAACCATTCAAGCAAGGTTGCTTTGAAATTAACAGAATCTTGTCCATGTACAGGAGGAAACCTTGGCCAGTTGTACAGAAATCTACACCATATAGCCACTGACAGAAGACTCTACCTGCAGACTGCAAACAAGATACTCCAAGGGTAACATATTCAAATGCAACAAAAGTAACTCAAAATTTCCATGTTTACTGATCTAAACTGGAATGACATGAATATATTTGAAAGCAAACAAAATACAAAACAGACAAACAGCAGAACTCTGATCAAGTGAAATTCCCCCCTGATAGAAGTATAGCAGCAAGCATAAAGCAAACATCATATATCATGGAACTGATAGAAAAACACGACATGATTGTGCAGACTAAGTGCAATTAAGCAGGAAGACAATCAGTACAGCTGGAAAAACACAAGCATATGTTATACTAATACTCAATATATCCATAGAAAGAAGTTTCTGGTCTGTGAAAAGACGGTATTAAGAACATTAAAACTGTTCCTTAAGCGAAGCGCCTCATACTTAGGAAGCGTATCATTACAACAATCTATCATTTGACTTACAAGAGTCAGTAATTATCATTTCTCACAAGTCACGATGTGTTTTCAAATTAGACAATATTAAGTAGCACATGTAACTGAATCATAGAACAAATTCTTTCTAAGACATCAAGAGTGAGCATCTTGCAATATAAAAAGATCATCTAACCTTTTGTTTTCTCTCTTTGGGTTTCCTCTTCTTTGGTGATGTTGACGGTCCATCTTTCTCCTCAATTCCTTTTTTCCTTTCCTTTTTAATTTGCTTCTTTTGTTTTTCAGGTCCTTCTTCATCTTCTGAACTACTTTCCGCTTTCTTTGTTTTAATTTTAGGGATTTTCTTTGGTGGTTGCAAATTGATTCCTGCATCTGCCGTCCAGTCAGAATAATCACTTGAGTAGTCACTATGTATCATACACCAAAATAAAAAAGAAATTAAGAAATGGAACTTAAAATGCAATTCAGAGTGCATTGGATTATAGGATATAACCCAACAGAAGATCATACTCAACATTCTAAGTAACTACAATATTTTAACAGTTACAACCAGTGCCTAAACTCCTATATTCTATCTACAATTTACATGTTAGTAAACTAAAAGCCTTGAGATCATTCAATCTTCCAAGAAACAGCTTCTAGCACCATAAGAAATAAACTGCTGTTCACTAGGTCAATTCAAGAATGATACATGTGAAAATCAGGACTTCTCAGGACTTCTGATTTTGAATAGTTTCAACAAAAGTTAGCAAAAAAAACAAACACAATTCAATCTGCTAAAGAAACCAAGGATGGTGTGAAGCTTCCTCAAGCTTTGCTCTCTAACTTCAAACCAAGGGTCAGCGAGGCATTCACACAGCACAGACTGACAGTCACAGGAAAAGGCTACAACATGCTTGAAGCATGCATGCTACCATCCTGCAAAACCAAATGGAAGCAATTCTTCTCACAAACAAGGATGAAACCTTTCCTAAAATTTAGTTAGTAATATAGCTAAAAATTAAACCTTGAAAGTTTTAAGTTCTTCTGCATCTTTTCTTCTAAATGTGCACAATTTTCATTATTACTCATTAACTGCTTACAGAGAAGATTATTTAAAATATATCAGCTGGACTTTATAGTGTCACTTACCTAGAGCTGCCATCACTGTGCCATGCTCTTTCATCATCTTCTGATGTTCCACCACTGGCAACAACTACTTCCCCTTCCTAACATTGCGGTGGCAAAGGGGAGGCAGAGAAAAAGAAAGCATTTTCTTTACACCTCAAAAAACTTTTAACACATGACAATATGACTAAAACTCTCTAGGCTTTATATGTGTTATAAATATTTAGCAGTACAAAAGCTTCATACAGGTAGAAAAGCATTTTAGTTTGCAAATAGTTATTTTACTTTAATGGATGTAATGAAATGAAAGAAAGAAAACAGTATCTATGCCTGGACAGATGCACAAGTGTAGGGCAAGATTTTTTTAACATATAGCCAGTGGAGTTCTGAGTGATTCTCAATTAAAGAGGCTAGCTTGCCTTTCTGAAAATCAGTTCTGGTCCTTTTAATGCAATTATTTCCACATCTTTTCAATTCATATCAAACAAAAACTCGATATGAACTTTATATACTCTTACTACTCCTTTCTCTATTAGAGCTACAGAAGCACAGAATGGTTGAGGCTGGAAGGGAAGATGTGTGGAGGTTGTATTATCCAACCTCACTGCTCAAGCAGGGCCACCTAGAGTTGGTGACCATACATGCTAGGCCATACGGGCAATACTGATTAGGCTTACAAATAGAGGGAAGACATAGCATTGCACACGTACACTTCCTAAAATGCCCTTACAAATAAGCATTTATCCCTTTCTGACAATTATTTTTAAGTAATATTAAATATACAACAACATGTAAAAACCTAATTATTTATAATTTTTAAAGAGGTAAAAGAAAACGCACAGTGGAAAACTCAACATGAGTTTCCACTAGAAACAATATTTAATTAGCTGGGGCAGGAGCTTAACAAGTAGAAATGGAATACGTAAGATTGCCTCATGAATAAGGATCTTACATCCGAGGAACTGTGTCCATTTTCTAACTCTTCTGCAGGCCTTGCAGTTTCTTCTACTGCGTATCTCGTACGGTAGTTGTGCTGATTAGCTTGCTGCTGTTTTTTTGAGTCGCTCATGTCTAGTAAATGATCATGAGAATGGTTCTGTGAAAACACAAATGTCAGAATACGTAATTTTTGTGTACACATTTTATTATTACATAGTATTTTAATAATAGGATTCCAGGAAGCAACTTTTGCAGGAGCAAGAAGATACAAGCTTCAACATCACAAAATGCAAACCAGGCCACGAGTCCAAAACTGAAGAGCTGCTGAAGAAAGCATTCCGTGTCCACAGCTGAATATAAGCAACAAGCAGTTCAGTACATTCTGGAAACAAAGAAAATTTCTTCACAGGAATAATAACAAGTTTTCACCTTTAATTACCAGAACTATTCATTCTTAAAAACTACTTATCAGTTAACTACTGAGGAAAGGGGACTCTTACAGAGAACTCCCAAGTGTGTTATTTGGCAGCTGAGTGGTCAGATCTGTCAGAAGAAGCACCCATATGGCAATACATCCCTTGCCATACAGTGATGACTGTTAGCAAGTAAAGGCCTTTAAATGGTATGATGATGCATGGAACAGTTCAAACAAATGAGTCAGTTGGAAAGAATCTAAATTCTTATGAATATTAGGAGAATGAAATAAGGCTGTAATTAAGAAACATTCCACATTCCAGCATTAAGAGATTTTGTTCATCCTGTAGAATATATATAATGCAAACACTTGCTCTCCCCACAAAGTGATTTATCTTGTCTTAGTCCCCAAGCCCTGGCAAAACCCCAGACAAACGAACAAAAAAACCCAAGAACCGACCCCCGACCCCCCCCCCCCCCCCCAAGAGCTACAATCTCAGTTTCAGGAGTTTTGTGCTCATTTTTTGGCATGAATATTCAAATTTAAGCCTAGCTCACACTCAACTGAATAGTTTTTGGACCCATTTCTAAAGGCCACAAAAGGTGGTATCACTTCCCCAGTGCTTTCTTCCATAAAGGAAACCTCAGAGATCTATTAGATGGTGATATGGTTGAAAACACAGTCACAGAGATGAAGAAAGCAGAACTGGAGCAAACCACAGAAAGATGCTAATATTAGCAGAGCCTTCTAGCAGGGCAGACTACTTGTACCTGTGCCTCCTGGTTTTCCTTTTGTCGGGAAGAGAGTATCTGTCCTGTCATGTATAAGAGTTGATTCATGAGGTTAAATTTTCTCATTGAGGAAAAAAACCCAACGCAACTGTTTTTTGGTGAAAACTGTACAATTGCATTACAGTTTCCACCAAAGCACATCAGACCAACACAAACTGCTCTGTGCTCTACTCAGTGAGCACTGTGCTTCGTTTTTCTGTCCAGTGAATTCAAGTTGGGTAACCTAGCACTGACAGCACAGCTACCAGAGACACTTTTAATGAGACTGCTCAGCAATCAGCGTTTTATCATTACCCAAAGTTTTGAGACCTAGGCCATTCCTTCTGGAGTCAAACTGGCAGCACTACCAGATCTCCCCAAGCTGCTCTGACTTGACCCAGAACAGCTCCAGAGGAACCCTAAGACTAGTGGCTGAGCCCATCATACAAGGGCTGAGCCCTTCTGTCCTTCACTCCTTGTCAAGCTTTCAAGATTCACTGCTGAAGCAGAGAGCTTACAAGAGCCAGTGTTACAGCAACTTGCTTCTGTCACTGAATTGCAACTTTTTTTATAAAGCCTGTCTGCCTTTTAGTATCATGAAACACAGTATGAAAAAGCACAGACAACAGAATGGAATCACAGAAACTCAAATAAATTAGTCAAGTATCCTTTACAATAATGAGGATGTATTTTACAGAAACTATATCACAGCCTAACAAAAATAATGTCTTCTTTCTAGAAACTAAAGTCCTAAAAATTTACATCCCCATTTCTATTCAGAGGTGAGATTTCTCAAATGGATGTTATAAATATAGCTTTTCCCTACTTATACTGAAACTATGGAACCTTGAGAAACTGAAGCGTTTTGCATTACTCTGGCTTTGGAAAGAGTTGTTCTTTTCTGGCAATTCAAAGCCTGAGGAAAAAGAATACCCCCTCACCCAAACTATTCCTTCCTGGAAGCAAGTAACACGACTGTATAAAATACTGGGCCAGAGTGATGCCAAAGGGTAACAAAATTGCTCTGGAAAGATTCAACAGCAAAACAAGAATGGGTAATAATAATAACAATAAACCCAAAATGAAAACCAAAAAACCCACAAACCCAAAACATCCAAACACACAAGTAGTTATCCATAAGCAACAGAATGACAGAATAATTGAAGTTGAAAGGGACCTCTGGATATCACCTTGTCCAACCCCACTGCTCAAGCAGGAACCTTAAAAGGTCTGCCATGTCTTGCTAAAAGAAATAAAATGTATTTAACATGACTCCTATTCCACACAGCTTTGCCAAACTGATGAAAAGCTGCAGACCAGGCAGACCTTTATTTGAGGGATGGGTGGATTCAGGTGTGAAGGTCTGACTAACAACAAAGTACTACAATCTTTTTCTGAGAAAATGGAACCTATCACCAACAGGTTCAACAATGACTGAAGAAACAGCTGATAGTCTCTACCTCCTGCCCCCCAAATATATATCCTAAATAGAGTCAGAAATTAGACTCTCAACTCTAACGCGAGGCTTGGAAACAAAGCCAAGATAACCTATGATCTGAGGTTCAATCAGCACTTTCTGTTCCTACACTTCGATGAACAGTCATATACGCCAAGTACTTTGTATCATATCCAAGGCTTCCAGTCAGTATCAGAGCACATCTACAGGTAAGCCAGATGTTACAGCTATTGTCAGAACAGCTTTTCTGCAAAATACAAATGATGACATTTCCTGTGTTTGAGCAGGACAGATACAAACATGTCATCTGGACACTGCTGAGCATCTTTGTAACACTATTTGTGAAATACACACTGGAAACTCAGCAGTGTTCTGACAACTAAAACGACCGCACTCTACTGTCCTTAAGACTGTGACTCCACCAGGAAGCACAGCTTTGCTGTGCCCTCGTACAGGGCTGCAGCTATTTTAGATAGCTTTGGCTGTAGCACTTTCATACTGTTTCTTCACCAGCAGTATCTATTCTTTATCTAAAAATAGGTCCTCCTTAAGAAACAGGAATTAGCCTCTACTAGAAAGTTTAACAGGGGCAGGGCACAAGCATATGTCAAGTATCAGAACCCTAACATTAAACAGATGCTTGCAGCCTCTTTGAGACAAAGAAAGGAAACTTCGGCTTTTTCGTCTGCATATGATTTTCACAACATTGCATTTGAAATGATATGCTGAAAGTCATTGTAGCCTACACAACTGTGTTCATTCTTGACTAGATATGCTATTTAAATTCTTCAATCCAACTTTTCTCTATGAACTTAAATATCCTCACCGAATTTAAGTTCTTATTTTTCTGGAGGGATACGTTTGCATTACCAAAGTCATTAGCACATACCTTTGCCCAAGTTTAACATTCTTTGATGACCATGAGCTGTGCCCAGACGATAAACAGAACAAATCCCCCAAGCTATTACAGGTAAAACAGTTTTTATTTCACAGAATGGTTGATGATGAAGGGACCTCTGGAGGTCACTGTTTCCAATCCCCCTGCTCAAGAAGGGCCACCTAAAGCCAGCTGCCCAGGATCACGTCCAGACAACTTCTGAGCATCTCCAAGGTCGGAGACTCTACAGCCTCTCTGAGCAGCCTGTGTCAGTGCTCAGTCACCCTTACAGTGAAGGGCTTCCTTATGTTCAGGCAAAACTGCTTTTTTTAGTAGATTGTGCCCCCTGCCTTTCATCCTGTCACTTTCTGACTAAAGAGCACCCTTCCATATTCTCAAATCTGGATCACTGCTTGCAATTACTTTGTTTTCACTCTTAACCACATCACGTATGTGTAAGACTTTAGTGAGAACTATTCCAAAGGCAGTGAAGATAATGGGCACTAAGCAGTAAGTGCTTAGTCTCTCAGGTTCTACATTATTTTGCTCTTAACATCTTGCAGATTTACCTGGTAGTAGTGTTTAAATAACATATAAATGGAGAAATTACTACTTTTGAGGAACACAACTAAACAAAATAATGCACACATTTCTCATCACTGGTTTCTGTTAGCTTACAATAGTCATTGCACCTGTCACAGAGGCCTATACTTGTGTCCATCCATAAAAAACTCAAATTTTAATTCCTTCAAATTTCTGCTTATAATTTCTGATTACCTTTAAGCTGATATATTTCATTTTTCTCATTTTTTACTAGAACACACACCACATCAACCCACTACTGTATAAAAATTTCACACTCTTCCAGTGTTTATTAAAATGCTCTGTAATCCCAGTAGATTGATAAGCTAATTACTTGGACTGGGAACATTTACCTAAACATGTTACTTCCCTCACTTCCCATCTTCGGCATGGTCTTGAAAAAAATAATCTGAAGTACAGTTCCACTCTGAAAATTAGGAGATTCCAATGTCACATTCTATCCTCTGTTCCTCTTTTAATAATAAAAACCAAAGAAAACCCTATTCCTTACCAACAACTTTGAAAGTCAAGCAGAGTTCTTTATTTAACATGCAGATCAGTGATACTAAACATTATTCAGGTCAAAACACCCAAGCTTTTAGGTTCTCTCACACAAGTCCATTAGTCCCTCAAACAATGACATACAACCGCTCCTCTATATGACCTGTGCCAAAGAAATGTGGGGTTTCTAACTTTAAAAATGAGAATGCTTACGTGACTTCCATCTAAGTTGGAGATATTGTTAAAGAAGAAAGACTAAGCTGTGATTCTGTGCTACTTTTAACACACCCTTATAATGACCCTGGACTAAAAAAAAAAAAAAAAAAAAAAAAAAAAGAGGTAATAGTACTTGGAATCTCCTCAAAAAGTAATTACAGTTGCTCTGTGTTCTCCTCTACTGACCTATGCTTTTAGCTTGTAATCCAAAATGCTAACATTTGTTCCTGCCCTCCTTTTCATTTTACTTCCATATTTTTCGCTCTTTTCAGTTAAGGGGAACAAAAGAAAATACATTTTTCTCACTACATGAACAGAACTGATAAATTTCACAAAAGCTGATATAAAAAAAGAGTATTTCCTACTGGTACAAATACAAATGAAGTTGCATATGAGAACAATGTTCTAATACAAGCTCTGTTTACTCTGTTCTCAGACCAGCTGACAGTACCGTAGAATGACAGACCTCCTAGAATTTTTGATGCTGTAATTTTTAAGTCTATGCATTACTAGGTGACAATGGTTTCCCCTATATTTCATGTAAGGTCTTGCCATCTCCTCTAGATCATAAATTCTCTCATTAAAGCCTTAAAAATTCATTATGCAATACAAAAGGATTGTAGTCTCACAACACCACTGTAATACAAATGACAAGGTATCAGTATCAAAACCTGCTGCACACGCTCAAGGAAAACGAAGATCTACACAATACTTTCCAGTTCTATCTTCAACTTAACACAGCTTGTATTTAAACCCAGACAGTTACTGTAAAGAACAGCAGCAGAAGAGCTCCTATAATTTACTAACTTCTATTTAAAAACCCTTAAAAATATCACGTAACAGCTTCTTGAGTGCAGTCAGTCTTGCTTCCCTTTCCAGTTTATTTGATATTATGGACACTGCAGAAGGTGACAATTCCAATTCACCATGCCTATTGTTCACTCCTGGGCAGAAGCGTTGATCATGCTAGCCATAAGCAACAACGCAAATAACTAAAATCTGAGTTTAATTTGGAGACTCAAATCACTTATGATCAAGCACCCTTTTCTTCTTGCAAATTTGCTTATTTAAAGCCCATTTGATATCTACTCATTTCTGAATCCCTCTGAGATTTATCTCAAGGGATTTTAATTACTGTACTTCTCAACCACCCAAGTTCTCCAAGGAGAGACACATTTCATGAAGAATAAACTACAAGGAATGTCAGGTTTTTTTGTCACGAGATGCAGTATCTTATAGGGCTTAAGAAGGATTTATTTAAATGTTCTGAAAGTGTTACTGAATTCAACAGTAATTTCTAAAAAAATTTACTGACATTCTCAGTTACAGAGACCATGACTATCTGTTTTTTGCTCTGTCTCCTCAGGACAAAGGTGGGAACTGACTAAAGAATTTACCAAGTTCTCTCCCTCGTATTCTGGGCATCACAATCCAGATCAGAGACCCTTCAAGAACTGAGATACATGAAGGACATAAGCTTCTCTGAGTAAGTATAGGAAGCTGAAGAAAGATTTTCCCATCCTAGCTGTAGTTCTGAAGGATTTTAAGGGCATAAATATCCACAATAAAATGTGGGGTTCAAAAGGATCCAGTGCTACCTTTAAAGTTTGGAGACTAAAAAATGTCTCCTCTGAGAACAGATTTCCAAAAGCATCCATATTAAGTTTCTTTGTTTCAAAGCTGCAAGAGAAATAATTGCTGAAACCAAAATGCTGGCCCAACTAGCCTACTCTGCTATGTTTGTGTTCTAGTGATATTTTAGGAAAACTGTAATCCAATGAGAAATTTAAGGGTAAATTGGTAGGAGTTCACATAACCAGGAAGGATCTCCTAACTAGGTTGTAGCTGCAGTAAAAAACAAACAAAACAAAAAGTGCAATTGTTTAATTAAAATGAAAGAAAGTCTATAATTCAGCACCAAAATATATCCCCTCAAGACAAGAAACAGCTTTGTTAAAATCTGAATTTGAGGCCTGCATTCCATTATTCCCAAGAGGAAAACAGGAGTTACCGAGATTTCTGGTGCCTTGGTATTTCATTAATAAGCCCTGCCATGTCAACCTTCAGAACCATAAGTGGCACAGCTTCTTCCCTCTATGTACAAAACCTGGACATAACACTGAAAAAAAAAAAACAAATGGTTGCTTGCTTTACCTCAGGCAAACACTACGTTCTGCCTGTGGCACTGAAATTAGTATGTCAGTACCACTTCTTAAGACAGCAATGCACACAGCTTTGATACACAAAAGAAACTGGAGAAAACCTGAAAAATATCAGGGGACTTTTGAGGGGAAGCATTAATCTCACTTCTTTCCAAAGCTTTACATCGGCTGAGTATAAAAACAGAAGCAAAACTGAAAACTCAAATTTAGTATCAAGCAGAAACTTGCCCATCTCAAATTTACACTTTCAACTACATACAAGTTTAATTCATCATTATTAAAAAACACAGAAGCATTGCTGGATATCTGAAATCTACTTATTTCCAGACAGCTTTCAATCTCAGTCCCTTCCTCCCCCAGACTGTGAGTAATAATTAGCACACACATTAACAATGGTACTTTGATAAAGTTAAGAGCTGCACAACCTTCTATATACTTGTTATTAATATTTATTCCACCTTGAACCCCGTAAGCCATCTTTACTTTTCACCGAACAATGTACAGGCATTCCCTAAGACCTGTATTTTACTAAGCTTTTGAGTAAAGTTGAAACAGTCTCATCTAGAATAAACACCCTACAAAATCCAAAACATGGGTTCTCCTTTACAGTTGTTTGAAATTTACTTCATAGATTACAAAATATAATTGTTTAGCTAGAAAAAGCACAAATAAGCATGTGAGATACACAGATAAAACTAATCTCTAACAAAAAAGTAAAATAATTTTTGTAAATGTAGAACATACATCCTTCACATTTTCTTACCTGCATAAATGTACCAGATTTTTTTGCAAGTTATGACTTTCATTTTTAATACAAGCCATTCCCTTCTATTTCATCTATCCCATTTTCCTCTTTTCTGAAAAATGTAGTCCAGCTCTAGCAAAAGCCACAACTTATAAACATCCCATCCAAAACTACCATATGGTTATTAGGAACCATAAGAGAAAATACCCAGTTCTGTATTTGGAGGCACATTTAAATATGTTAAAGTTAAGAATTGTGACTTCGAGTTTTAAACAAACCTTTCTGCAGAACAGTATGTCAAACAGTAGACAAAAGTAGCAGGGTATATTGATTAATAGTGACACACTCCCTACATCAAATCATGACCCAAACACCACATTCACATGGCTTCTCAGGGGGTTCTAAAAGCAATCCCCATTGTTTATCCAGAATATAGTGAAATACCAATAGAAATGTTTCTGTACAAATTCCTGTACCCCTGGTTTTTAAAACTGAGAAGTGTAAATTTCTGTAGCTTAAGTCGTTAAGTTATATTTTATGCTTCTTACTGCAATAATTTAAACGTGACTATTTACCTTAGAGAATGTGGGTATCTTATTCTCTCTTTGAATGTGACTTGTTATGTGTTTCCTTTTCTCTTCTGATCGATACACTCTTACTTCTTCTTCTCCCTTTGCTGTTCTCCATTCTTCCTGCCTACTGAAAAAAAAAATAAATTGAGATGTTAACTATAAAGCAAGTTAGTACTACAACCGAGACGATCTATTCCAAATCAAGGAACAGATGTTCAGCATTTACAACACTCTTTGAATACTAGTTCTTTTCTTTACAGTCAGAATATGACTTCAAAATTACACTTTCTGAACAAAGTAAGATTTCAATCTTACTTCAAAAAGCTAAAGCAGCTTATGTTTGGCTAGACAGGTTTTTTGACTTACTAAGCGTTCATCACAAGAGTTAATTAGTGAATTAACTAAAGTTCCAGTTTGGAAATCAAAATTCACCTCAGGCACCTAATGGTTCAGGTCAGTGTCCCAGCCATAAAATGTCATATAATGTCAGGTACAAATCGAGTAAAAATATACTGTAATTTTATGCTACAAGTCAGAATACACTGAGGCAGCTAGATCCAAATAACTCTGTCATTTGTTAAATGATTGTGATTTTTATTCACAATTAATATACAATTCCAAGATGTTTCAAGTGTTATGCAAGCAACTGATTTGAAACTAAACCCAATGTCGTAAGAAATACAAGACCACACAACAGATAAATACCACATAAATAGTTCTGTGACAATGTGAATTCCAAAACTGTTAAGTTCACCAAGCTAGTATTCACTGCATACTTGGCCTATGCTTACCTGGCCACACCAGAAGACAGTTCAGGCACTACAACCCTTCGACTCCAAGCCACAAGGTCTCTCTCAGTGGCTATTTCACTTCTTGGTGCATTGCTATGCATCTGACGCACACCTTCAATTTGTCCACTACGCCTTAATCCTATATTTGGTGGTGAATGTACTTCTGAGGTAGAACTTACAGATCCTAAAAAGTCAAAAAAATGATAGTTGTACTTGATCTGAAACTCTGAGGGAAGCATTTAAAAAGCAAACTCAAAGGGGAAAAAACAAAACAATCCAAAACAAGAAAAGCCCCAAAAACTTTTACTTATCTCTTCCTTCAAAAGAAACTAAATATGAGCTGAATATAACTATTTCATCAGTCTCTACAGTCATCAAACCACACATGTAAACAGCTACTGCGCTGTAGTATAGTATACTTAAAAAATTCACATAAAAAAGGAACAGCTGTTATCAACAACTGGAAGTGAAGTAAATGTTTCACTGGTTTGCTTTTCTTTAAAAATGTGAAGCTATTGCTACTGCACTCTAGATCCATGTTATAAAAAGGTGAGTTATCTCACTGAATCAGTGTCTTCTACACCTTCGAAAAAGAAGCCACAACTCTGAATTACTAAGAATTCAAGCTGTAAAATTTACAGACAAGGCAAAATGATCAAAAGGGTTAATACAAACAAACTCAACAACAAAAAAAAAAAACAAACCAAACCCACAAATGCTTGCCAAAACCTTCAAAACACCTACACTGTAGCAGAACTTCAGCATTTCTCTACACCTTTCCACACAGAAGCTACTCTTGCTTACTCAAGGTGGATTGCCAACCATGATGTTTTAAGTGTTGAAAACTACTACACAATCTAGTGCAAGACACTGAAGCGTGGAACAGCTGTACTGAAAAACAAGCAACTCCTTCCTCTTTTCTCTCTCCTGTTTTCTTACTTGAGACAATTCAGGTTTTAAGCAAGTAGATGGCCAATTGCAGATTAAACAGTAGGATAGTTACTTCTAAGGGAATGCAGTTGGTGCAAGTTCCCTGAGTAAGCATACACAATAACATTAAAGATAAATTTGTAATTGTAAAAACTCTGAGATTTTGCAAAAAGGTTAAAAAAAAAACAAACCAAAAAACACCAAAACAAAACAGGGAAGCTGCATCTTTTCCATGGCTCCAAACCTCCCGATAGTTCCAGAAAATTCGTAAATCATGCACCATAATGTAATTTATGTTTTCCAGCTCTCAGCCACAACACCCATCTCCCAGTAATCTACCTCTGTTTATCCGACTCGTACTACTGGTTCCTGCTTCCCCAGAGCGCCTCTGGTCCTGCTCTTGCTGAAGTCTTTGAATCATGCTATCCAACGGACTAACTTCTTGATTTGCTTGTTGACTAAGAACTTGATTCAATCCTGTGAAGTAAAACATACAAGAAAACAACATGCAAATGTTGAAGAACCGAATGCGTATACACATGTAAATATGGGCTAATGCATATTTTTGTAACAGACAGTTTTTAAACAGTACAACCTTTTTCTTAATATACCGAGAAAATCATATTTTCTAAAGGAGGGTCAGGATGATCACATGCCACTCCTAATAAATGCCTAAATTTCATCAAGAGTAAACAAGTCACAGAAGTTGAATACAACTGTTGTTTCTCAGTTAACATAAATTGTTCTAATTCATGCTTTATAATGCATTTTGGGTAGGCTAACCACTTCAGTATAAGCTTCAATAAAATAACTACTTCAAGAACTAACTGAATTAGAGAAGAATTATCTACACTGCAGAACACCAAACAGTAAAAATGTTGGACTGAGCTCCATATGGGCATAACGACGACACAGACTAAGTAATGCTAATGATCTTTGGTATATAAAACAGCCATGAAACCTCCTTTTGGGTAGGGCTCGAGTAAACGACAAGAAATAGTTCTCACGGAAGTGATTACGAGGTGATAATACTGTATCTGTGCAGCAAGCAAAATAAACAGCATCTAAGCATAAAACACACAAAACTTCTTTTCATACAATGGTCACAAAAAAATCAGAGTTATGGAGAAATAGGCAAGGGCTACAGTACTCATTCAAAAAGGAGGTCAGATACCTCCACACAGAATAGTCAGATAGTGGATTGGTGGGAAGCTCTGGACAAGAGAAGTAGAACTTGCAAAATTTTGTCCTGAAGAATGGCAATGTCCAAAGAAACAAGCTACAGAAATTATTTTCCCAGTATAATTCTGAAGTGATATCATACTATCAACTGCACTTTGCAAGATCAAAGACAAGATACTGCAGTAATTGTGCTACGAAATGAAGAACTTTGATTATGTGGTTAGACAGAAGCAGCTCTCTCTTAACAGATGATGGTATGCAGAAAGAACATAAATATTTAAGACAGTGCTTTCAGGGTTTCAAGGTTACTGTAGTTGAAGTCAACTTCCCTAAAGCAGCAGAAGCTTGGAATCATGGAATGAGCTCTGGTATAACCACAGCTGGATGTTTTCTGACTCATGTAGTGAGACAGATTTATTTGGCGATCTCATAATCCAACATACTGCCTGCTGAAAACAATGGGAAAAACAACTAGCAACCCAAGAATGTTCTTGAATAAGGAACAGCTACCTAAACAAAATGAATGCTTCTTTATGCATATAGCTTGCAGGACTTTGACTTCACAAGTTACAGCAAATTTTTTGAGGTTTTTTAAAGAAATAATGAGCACACTGGTATATATTTGATTTTTGAAAATATCTGGTTTAAAGGAGCTTCACGTATATCTAAGCAGTAAATCAAGCATCACTACCTAAATTCCCCCTGGTCTTATAAGCCCCTACAGAAAACTTGACACGAAACAAATGATCAGTGCTCCGAGGGAGATCTGTCAAATCCCACAATAAGGTTTCAGAAAGAAACCGAGCTTCCTTAGTGGAAGGTAACATGAAATACATGCACACACTTTAGCTCTGCTAAGAGTGCATATATTGTTGCTAAACTGTGAAGAGGCATACAAATGTCTTCTGTCTCTCCATCATCTGTCTGGTTTTGTGTCAGCTTAGTTGATAGCTTGCTGCTATTAAACAAATGGTATGGATACCATCTTGATATAGGCATTCATGTGTCATATGCAGCCACACCATTAGATTTAATGTTGCTGCGTCTGCATGCAGAGTCTGACTTGTTTCAAGATATTATATTGAAGAACATGCCCAGAACATTTTAAAATTTGGAGAATTTCAGGACATTGTGGATTAATGCTCTAACTGCAACAACAAAGTTTAAATCACATCCTTCCTTGGAAAGTGAATTTAGCTTCAAAACCGCCAGCTAAAAAGTTAAATAAAACACAGCATACATTCAGCCACAAGGGACTTTTTCCTTCTTACAGTTGCTTCTCTGGTAACATTTCTTCCTATAATTTTGGAGGAAATATGGAAATGCTCCTTAAAGATTATTACTCAAGTATTCAGTGGCTTATAATTCTCAGATCTACAAATGAGGATAAAGACATCTTTTGTTAACAACACTGTCAGTTAACTTTCCCAGAATGTGTGACACAACACAGGATTAAATGTGGTGTACATATAAGCCACTATTTGCAGACACAGTCAGTTTTCCCTGTATTTTCAAGAATATCCAAATACTTCGCAATGCTTATCTTGAAAACATTTAAATCTACTTTCACCAGTCACTGCTCATTCACGCTAATACCAAACTAGTGACACGTAACAAGTAGGCATCATTTTTACAGCCCCACCCATGTGGGCCACATTTGGCTGTTTCCAAACAGCCACCCACTGGCTCAGAATAGGCACGTTCCTCCCACGTTGTGTGTGTGGAGAATACAACTTTTCAGGAACTTCCTAGATTCTGTACCCTTATCAAGTCTTCAGAGTTCTCTAACCAAACCATCAAAGCTTAAGTTGAATGACTGCCTTCATCTGAAGGGGAAGGGGATTTTGCATGTTTAAGATGTCCTCTCATTTTTCTCCCCTTGTATGTGTTACCTACTCCAACTGATCTGTGGCAGAACAGTCTATTTCCCAGCTTTTCAAAAGCAGGGAAACTTACCCCAAAGAGATCAACTGAAAGCTCACTCAGCATCATACACCATTCCAATAATGAAATGAGCTCCAAGCTAACTGGCACTGTAACATCGACTAGCACTGACTTGATCAATGACAATACTGTAATTGTCACAAGCAATCAGTGCCATGGACACTGTAATTCTTCAACAATACATGAACTACTATGCCCAGAAATTAATAAAAAGGATGAAGTGAAAGGGAAAGTGTAGGACACCTAGAGGTAACTACATAGGCTACTGTGTAGTGAAGTGAAAGTTTCCATACCTGAAGATGTCACTCCCATCTGAGGAATAAGCTGTTCCTCCCTGCAGTTCTCACGACCAGGAACTAGTCTTTGATACCTTGCAGGATGAGGGTTGCCATCCACATCAACCAAAAATGGGGGAGGCATAAGGTGTGGAGCCTGCTGTGTCTGTTCATCCAGGACAAAGTTGTTGGCATCACGGATAAGGGGCCGATAATCACTATGAAAGAACATCTGATCTGCTATCTGTAAACAAAGTCATTTTGTAATTTTTTTAAAGAACCTATTAAAAAAGTCATACAGAAGATAACTGCCAAAAATATTTTTAACAATGTTACTCATGGTCACTTGCAAAACCAAGGTTATAAAATGATCTGTTTATCTTAGTTAAAGTGCAAAATTTAATGACTCCATGATTATTTTTTTTCCCCAGTACTCCTTGTCTATATTATAGTGCAAGGAGAATAATCCACATGTTTGAGGGTGGGGAGCATTCAAAGAACAGGGGAATGGGGCAACATTTAACTGCTGGAAGACACTTGACTGACCACAGCATGGACATATTAGTTTACAAATTTTCTTCTACACTCTGAATATATATTCTGCTAAAGAACTGTGTCACAGACTTAGGAGCTATGGTGTAGAAGAGGAGGAATAGGAAAATATTATCACATCATATCACTGCCAAATACTTTAACCAGCAGCCAAACATACATCCTGTTTTAATGCTAGATACGTGAAATAGTTCCAGTAGATAAAACAAAGCTGATCTAAATTTGAATTCTTCAGACTCAAAGCCTTCTTTATTTCAGTCCACCTGTTCATGATTTATTCTAGATGACTTTCCACAGACACTCAAGACTGAGGAACTCTATTGTCCAAAGAGCATGTAAAAAAGGCTTACATTCCATCCCCTGCTGGCACATCATCTCAATACAGTGCAGTCAGAAAGATACTGAACAGCAAGGAGAAAAGACAAGACAAGCTGACACACATCCCAACACTACCTACTGGCAAGCAAACCCCTTGGCAGCTAATACACTCAGTTTAACTATGAACAAGTAAAAATAAAATCATAATATCACCATCCACACAAATTAGACTGTGCAGTATAAAAATGATTCAATAATTGACTTAAGGCATGGAGATCTCCAGAAAGTCTTGCCTTACGTGAGGTATTTGAACATATACAGAGGAATGCCTAAGCTGTCATAGAACATACTCTGATTTCTGAAAAGAATACTCCACAATGAACAATCCATAACATAGTTTTCTGTTACTTGCTAAGTAGAAATCAGTAAGGCAGAGGTTACACCATCTGTGCAGAGATCTGGTCTCTCAATGACAAAGGTCTCCCATTCTTGATGTGAGACAACCAGGAATGAAAGACAACCATAAACTTATGTCAATTACAACACCAGCAAATGCCTACATGCATCCACAGGAAATGGGCAAGAAGAATTTAAAAAAATTATAGGAATTGCAGAATATGGATCCCATAGAAATTCAAAAAAGTAGTAACTGGAAGAAACTGGAAAGATGCATGGCAAAATGCAACAGCAGAGAACTTACTTCATGGATTCCAAAAGTTATCCTTACAAAGCAAGGATATGAACAACGTAAGTATGGACAAGGTGACATCTCACTGCAGTTAAGAAGTCCTGACTGGATGAAATCTTGCTGCCAGATTCTCTGTAACTTAACAGAGGCCGAACATACAAACAGACTGTGAGTCCTAATGTGCTGTGATTTGGCTGTACAGTGTTGTTCGCATCTCAGGCTTTATAAGAAAAGGGAACATCTGAAATTTCTTCCTTAGATTCAGTGACCTCTACCGGAATAGACTCTGATGCAAGATCATGAGGACTTCTTTGCAATCACCCTTCTTTGGACTCTGCAATGCAATGAGATGTGGTAAATAACGATTTTCTACTCCAAAAGATAATGGCATTTCATGAAGAACCCAGGTGCAGGCCAACTCTTAGATAGAATACTGGAATGTCCCTCCTGGAAACCCAGGGCAACAACTGCCCTCAGGCTACTCTAAGTCCAGAGAAAAATCAGACATTTCTGTGAATCTTAAATGGCTATGTTCAACAGACAACCAGTTGACAGTATCAGATGATAATTTTCAGGGCCGACCTCTATGATGGACCCATGAAGAGTATCAGAAGTCTGGAGCACCACAGTGCTCAAGGCCAGGTTGGAAGAGGCTTTGAGCAACCTGGTTTAATGGAAGGCGTCCCTGCCCATAGCAGGGGGGTTGGCTCTAGGGACCTAGAACTTTAAGGTCCTTTCTACCCAAAAATATTCTGTGATTCTATGTTACCCACAATCATACATATTTCTTGATACACTATTAAGAGATCATAACAATAAGAAGATGCTACACCGTTAGCACATATGAGTCATATGACTTCACAAACCTACTCTGTTTCAGAGCAAAAGCTTACCACAAGATCCGAGTTCTACAAAAGAGACTCTCCTCCAGTAACTGCACTACACATTCACAATGCTCTGTTCTTCCCAATTGGAAGACCTATGCAAATGCAGAGACTTTCCCCATTACTATGTCAATCCACCACACAGGTCTTCCGACAAAGAATTGTGGTTTGGGCAGTCTAAAGGAAAAAAAGCCATAGAAAGCTCAGAGACCTAGTCCAATCTAAGATTTGAAATCAACACCTTATGGTTTAGAATCATTAGGCATTCCTGGACAAGTTTTCACCCAAGCGAGAACTTCTGAAGTGCACATGCCCTGTTGACAGGGAGCTCATCTCATCTCTGATGATCTTCGCACACCCAGAAATTCAGCTGATATTGGCTCAAGGTTCCTTTAATTGGGTCAAATAACAAAGGAGCCCCGAACAAGCAGCAAACGTATATTTTCTTTCCATCACTGAAAATTACTCCACTAAACCACATTATCATCAGGAGAACACCCCATCACCTTCATTGTGGCCAAGATCACATGCAGGACAAAAAACCAAAACGAGAACAGCAGTTCCAGTGAACTAGAAAACATGGGTGCTATCTGAACATCACAAGAAAAAATAAACACATGGAAAAACAAGAGCTTGCTCTCTCAGGAGAGATAACATTATCTTAGCTATAATTACTGTCCTGAGTATAACTGCACAAATGCACAGGTTACCCCACTCCTTTCTTCTGCAAAACTCATTACCTAAGATGGATGGAAAACACTTTAAAAAAGTCTGCAGGTCTGATCAAGAACATCTGATCTCCAGCACCTACCTATCTGTAGTTATATTTCTGCATAAATCAAGTCAAACAAAAATTAAAAGAGGAGAGGGACCCAGACAAGAAGGAGACCAGAAACTTCCAAGCTGAGTTTTCTGAGAGTCAAAGACTAAGATTAAAGAAGTAACAAATATAAGTCCTGTTTGCTTCCATTTCTTCTATGGTCAAGCATGACAAGATATCACCAGCAAAATAACAGCTGGAGAAAATAATTTTAGGTCACCCAATAGGTGAAAAAATTTAAACCATCTTTTTTTCAGAGGCTGCAGCAAAAGCACCAAGAGAACAAAGGTCTGCAGAATTCAAGAAATGAAAAGCAACTCTTTTCATTCTTCAAACAGATCTAATCCCTCACAAGATAAGTTCTTAAATGGAAGTCTAAAGGCAACTCCAGCAAATACAAAAAGGCTCTCAGTTCCAATTTCGTGTCCAACATATCTGAGAATCAGAGGACTATATGCTTCCAAAATGACTGGACAGAAAAAACATATCTGGAATGACCCGTGGATATGGTGAGAAAAATGTTTCTATTACAAGAAGCTCTGAAGTTTGGAACTCTTAAAAGAAAAAGACTTTGAAAATGATTTGATAATCCTAGTTTTCCTTGCTGTGGTGTCTCTCTGCTCATTTGCTTTCTTTGGAATGGAAAGGGAAATGCGTAACTAGCAATAGGTGAAGAACAGCCATAGCAGCCAAGTACCAAATGCTCTGAATCATAGTTGAGAGCCAAGGAGAAAAAAAAAAATCCCCAATATGCAAACGCTGCTGTAACTAGCATCAAATTGAGAGCTGGAAGACTACAGAAAGAATTGCAGTGGCTTACAAGACAAAGATTAAAATTCCTTTTGCTATTCCTCCTTCAGGCCTTTCTGTGCTACTCTTTGCCAAAAAGCCTTCAAGGCCAGCATACATCCAAAGATCCAAAGCTAGAAGCGAGATCCAGAAGCCAGCACTTCACAACCAACCTTCAAGTACCAGCTACCAGAAGCAGAGATGAAAATCCTGGAGCAGACATGCTTGTTTAAGTCTTGGAAAGAGGGAGAAGAGATCCACCTCAGCTCTTCCCTGTATGGTAAAAGAACAACTAGGACTGTGTGGGCACTCCAGATTAGGTAACCTGTATGGGTTTGATGGGGCATGTGCATCCGCAGAGGAAAAAAACCACCACACATCTTTACAGTCATGAGGGTCTGTGGCAAGACATCCACACTTAGAATACTCAATGTAGGCATTAGAATAAAGACGTAGTATTTTAATCGCACAGTAATGGTGAAACGTTACAGTGTAAGCACCAAGGCATCCACGACACAACTTCATTAGCAGACATATGCCACACAGCATATTTACTGTAAAAAACTGTATCGCAGGCTATGCAATATTTAAATACATATAGCGGGAATTAATTCTATTACCTGTCCCCCTTTCTCACCCTCCCCCCCCCCACCCACTCCTATTTTTGTCTTAGCTAAGAACCAAAAAAGATATTTAAAGCAAAATGTTTAACCATTATCAACTTCACTTCAGTTCATTCACATGATCCATGTGGATCTATTAGCAGACACTTGTAGCCTCGTCATTTAAGAGAGTCAACAGAAAGTGACTGGTTTGTTTTCTTTTTAACTTTTAACTTCCCACATAAACAGTAGCTTCATAGCATGTTTCCATAGTTTAAAAACCAAAGACAGTGAAAGAAAGCTCAGGGTCAACAACAGGAATCTGAAACATGAGCAATTAATGGCTCAAACTTATGTTACAATACAATGAAGCTCTGAAGGAAAGTTTGCACGAATGCATTCAACACAGACAAACATTTTGATTTTCATCTTGCACTGTACCTTGTCGTACTTGCTACTGGAACCAAAGCCAAAAATCAGAAGGTGACCATGAGAATCAGTACATGCAAAATGCTGTCCATCAGGAGAGCACTTGCAGTCAAAGACTGCACCATGTCCTTGTCCTTCAATCTGAAATACATCAACATACAAAATAATTAAGTTACCAGAAATAAATCTTTTTCAATTATGATTCTCAAAACTGTGGTGCTGATGTTGAAATTTATTATAAAATCCGTAAGACAGTATACTGCTAGATGGAAGTTACTTTAAAACATAGTTTGCTTTTTAGCTATTCACTTTTCAGTGAATTTTGTAATAATGCTCATGAAAGATGCCAAATTGATAGTAGTAGAAACTGACAGACTTTATCCACAAAGCAGGCACAGTATAGGAAGTGAAAATAAAAGCTTCCCCTTGAATGTCCTGCTAATGAGCCTAACCAGAGATCTGGGTCCAGTTCAGGGCTTAGTCACTACACCCTTTCAATCCTCTGCCTTCTTGCTAAGCTAGCCCAGTAGCATTGGCTGCTGTGGTGTTTCACAACACCTGCCTGCCAGGAACACACGGACATAGACAACCCACATTACACAACTTATCAACTGCCTGCTTCTGTAATTCCTACTCCTAATTTATTGGAGTGGGTGAGGTGTAGATTTGTGTAAAAACTCCACTTTTTAAAGGAGAACTGCAAAGATTTTAAAAAAGGAATTTTTACCTGATACTCATTTTCTGTTTTCCAGTTCCATTAAGCCAGAACAAATGGGTTTTTGTTTTTCCCTGCAACCTGTCAATCAAGCAGAGGTGACCAATCACCACTCTGAATTTTCATGTCTTCAGCACCTCTTCAGAAAGCCCCTTTCTATTCTCCCCAGCAAAGCACTTTCGCATTTTCTTTAAAGAGACACCAAACAAAATTCTTTCCCTAACTATGGCAGGCATTGCCAGAAAACACAGCCTGCAGGCAGTAACACTATGCACTTCTGTAGCACCTCTCACAGGCCATCAGTTTTACTTTAAAAAGTTAAGGAACCAAGCCTCCAAAAACCTGTGTAGTAGGTAATGTTCTCACTGTCTTACAGGCTGAGAGAAAGGCAAGAAGTCTACATCTTTTGCCCAGGGTCCTACAACACACCCACACCCCTGTACACCCCCCCACCCCAGTGGTAGAGGCTGCTGCACCTATTGCCAGTGCTTGCAGGTAGGTGATGATAAAGGTCTTTCTTACTCTAAGTACTTTCCATAAAAGTCAAATCAGTTTCTGGATTAGCAAAAGAGGACCATAAACCAGTGCTAGTTTTATGTTCTATTCTGACCATTATTCCAGAAGAAATGAAGTATCCTATAGAAAGAGATGAAAAATAAAAACAGAGGTTCAAGTGAGTGACACTAACATCACAATAGCTAGGAATGAAGAATTAATTTATACTAAGCAAATCCAACAACCAAGGCAAAGCTACAACTTTGTGCTGCTTTTTCTACATAGAAAGCTCACAGCGTTCAAGGGAGACAGTCTGGGGAAGCAGGTGGAAAGGGGAAAGAATAAGCTTTGCAGATGTACAGTAAAAACCTGGAAAAGGAGTACTTTGAAACAGATTTCTGTTCCCTTTCCCTTCCTCCAACAAAGGAAACATCAAATAATCAAGCTTCTTAACATTCAAGCCCTTCATAAATAGAATTCCAAGGCTCTGTTAAAGCCTAAGATTTTAAGACCTTTTGTCTTACAAGGAAAACAAGGCATGTTGTATGAACTATTTGCTAATCACAGTGAGGGGGAAAAAAGTCAGAAACAGAAGGAAAAATCAGATTATTAAAATGATGGGATTTTTAATCCTTCACAGTAAAAAATGGTTTGGATGGAACAGTTTCAAGAAATCCCTGGAATGTAGAATGTTAGTTGGAAGACATTCCCTTCTTACACAAAAGAAAAGAATAGTAAGCTATTATTCTGGTGTCCTCAACATAAAAAGGACATGGATCTGTTGGAACAAGTCCAGAGGAGGGCCACGAGAATCATCAGGGGACTGGAGCACCTCCCATATGAAGATGGGCTGAGAAAGTTGGGATTGTTCAGCCTGGAGAAGAGAAGGCTGCGTGGAGACCTCATATCAGCCTTCCAGTATCTGAAGAGGGCATACAGGGGTGCTGGGGAAGAACTCTTCATTAGGGACTGCAGTGGTAGGACAAGGGGTAATGGGTTAAAACTTAAACAGGGGAAGTTTAGATTGGATATAAGGAGGAAAATCTTTCCTGTTAGGGTGGTGAGGCACTGGAATGGGTTGCCCAGGGAGGCTGTGAATGCTACACCCCTGGCAGTGTTCAAGGCCATGTCGGACGAGGCCTTGGGTGATATGGTTTAGAGCGAGGTGTCCCTGCCCACGGCAGGGGGGTTGGAACTTGATGATCTTAAGATCCTTTCCAACCCTAACTATTCTATGATTCTATGATTAAGTGACTAGCGCAGTGCAAATAGTTTTACCCTACATGTGGCCAGAATCTGGTTTAAAAAGTCCTTTTGGAAAGGAAACCAGTAAGACCTTTTAGTACAGCCCCTCAAGTCTGATGTACTATTACTAGGAAATAAAGATTCTTAATATTATAAGAAGAAAAACTACTGCTGAAGATAAGCTTCAAAGATATAATTACTATCACAAATTAAAGAGCAAAGCCTGCCAGAGTGTGCTACCCAATAAAATTTTTAAACGGAAGTATTTTTAGATTAATAAATCACACGTTGCAATGGAATTTCTCCAACAATAAAGCTAACAGGGAGGAGTTGGTTATTTGGAATAGAAACTAAATGTTAAGTTGCATAAGGGGGAGCTGTACTAAATCACTGAGTTGTAACTTCAGCAAACTAGATAAAGGACTTGAGCAAGAAGGAAACTTCCTTCCCCTCTCCAGATCTTTTAAATCAAAGATGCAAGAACTGTAAGAAGACTGTATTCCACAGAAGGTTGACTGTGTATTCTGTCTAGAACCTTCACCTGAATAAAAGGATGGTGAAGGGAAGAGAGCACTTATAAGAAAAGAAAAAGCACTGGTCAATGAAGAGCTGTCCCAACATACGGCTGTGAAGAGTGGACATCTTAAGACACTGCTGGCAGCAAAGCAAGTAGCAAGGATTCTTCACCTATGAACAGGGAAGGACCAGTGATGCTATACAATGAGGACTAATTTAAGATTACTTTTAGTCTCAACCCCAAGAATTAAGCTATTTGCCTATATTTTCACTAGCAAGGAAGCAGGTGGACACTGATACATCACGAAGGGAGGAAAGCTGATGAAATCAGAGAATGAAAAAGGGAAGCTACTCTTTCCCTCTAAGTTTTGAAGTGAACTTATTGCTCTCCCCAAGCCAAACTCTGAAACTAGTACAAGAAGTAACATGTCTTAGATCCATAAAAATAATTTCTTAAAAAAATAAAAATAAAAATAATTTATTATGTGAACACAAGTAGTACCACTTACAGAAAGACAGAAATAAATAATAAGCCTTTATGACCTGTCATCAATAGATAGTATGAAAGACTTTAAACCTAGTTTTTAAGAAAAGTAAAAGACATGGGAGTAAAACAAAATAAATAATCAAGATTAGAGAGTACTAGATAAACATAGCAGACTTTCTTCAGTAAAGTAATTGATTTTTTTTTTTGTACCAAGAAAATATAATTCATTCAACCTAGGCAGATTTCACAGACATGATATGGCACTGATAACTTAGTTTAAATGGAAGAGATTGTAATTATTAAGAGAAATGCAGAGCAGGCAAACTTGCCAAGGAAAAGATGACAGTAACTGGTTTTGGAAAAGACATACAGAACTAAAGGAGGCTAAACTGATCCGTGAAGTTCCTCAAGCCAGGCCTTTCTGTAGTGACTACAGAAAAAAAATAAGAGCCCAATGATGAAATGAACATTAGGAAACCATCCACTGAGAGCAGATTTAGGACAGAGCACAAACGATATTGACTAAAGCAATTAAAAGCCAACACGACAAAATGCAATAGGTCATGAACCTAATAAGATCATTAGAAATAACTTACTAACACACTGCCAGAAAAAATGAAGGAACACAGTATACATACAGCAATACTATGCATTTCTACCACACTTGCCAACAGAGGCAGCATTGCTTAGAAAATCAGTGAACTAAGCCTCTACTAGCCTTAGGTAGATAATGTTCTCTCCTGTCCTTCACACCAACAGACTGAGGCAATTAGTTGGAAACACAGGGAGATAGGTCACCATGTATTCACTGCAATGCATCACATGCAATGCAACGTCAACAAGAAATCTATAATCCTAAACTATACCAGAAGTATATCCAGAAGAGAAAGCACATACATGCTAGGCAGACAATGTTAAGAACAGTCTTCCAAAGTGATACATAATCTTTACTTCTGATGTTCGAAGCAGGTAAATTCTAAGCAGAACAGCTACAGAGAAATGCTTCCATTTGTCATGCTAATGGAAAACTGAAGAGCTCAGCTTCTTCACATGGACACAGAAAGAGGACTATTTTGTGTGCCTATACAGAAAGACCTTTAGCAGAAAGAGAACTACTGAAATGCACAGGAAGAAACAGAAATCAGTTACAAGTAAAATTCAACTTGAAACCTGGTATTTCTATGCTAACAATCACAATGATAGCACGCTAGACCAACTTTCTAGAACTATCAAAACCCTCCAAATCTGTTATTAAAACATGTAACTTCATTCATAAGTGATGAAACTATATCACAGCTGCTCGAGTCAACCCAGTCTCCAAGTATTTTGAAGCTGCTTTGAACAATCTCAGATCACAGCATGCTTCCATGATAAGCCAAAGATATGTACAGCCGTTCTGCAAAGTTAGAAGAGGCTGATGCAGCTCTGGAGGACTCAAAAACACAATTTTTAAGTTTAAAAAAAAAAAAAAAAAAAAAAGAAAACCCAAGAAAAAAACAGGGTTTCTACACTGCTTCCACAACAGGAGCAAAGCATCAAAAGTAGGAAGATGTCAGGAATTAATTAGGAGTAAAATGTTTACTAATAGTATTTCTCTATTCCTACCACACAAGTCAGTTATCCATTCAGGAACACTGTATTTGTTTTGAAAGATAAATGTATCACAAAAAGATCTGACAGATCACCCACCCTATGGATGCCTGAAGTTACAGAAAGGCTATAAAAAAAGTATTTATGACTTTTACATTTTTAAGAGAAATTTACTCTTAGTAAACATCCTGCAAGGTCAGTACTGGCTTCTGCTTGGACTACTAGAGCCTCATGCTGGCTCTGCTCTTCAGGACCTGCTTTTATGTACCATTCAAAGGTGGAACCTCTTGAGAGTTTTCAAGAACATTTCAGTAGGACTATACACTGACTGATTAATAAATAATGCATCTATAACTTTATTCTAGTCAAAACCTCATCTAAAAATACAATCCCATATAATTCTAGCAAAAATAGCAATCTCTTCAGACTTTATGAAGGCCACAGCATAAGAAATATGTTTCTTATTAACATTTCTAATTAACATCTCCGTGTTCATTAGAGATTATTATGCATTATCCATACAAGCAAGAGGTATGCCTTTTAGACATTAGTCTAAAAATATCACCTCATGTGAGAAAAAAATCCATGCACAGAGCATTCTGCTGAGCTGTCCTAGTTGGAATCTGATCTTAGATGTTGACAGGGACTCCAGTTGTTTGGTATGTCACATAATCACAGAACAGTTGAGGATGGAAGCGACTACCAGAGGTCATCTAATCCAGCTTCTCTACTCAAGCAGGGTCACCTAGAGCATGTTGCTCAAGACTGTGCCCAGACAGCTCTTGAATATTTCTAGGGAAGGAGACTCCACAACCTCTCTGGGCAACCTATTCCAGTGCTCAGTCACCCTCACAGTAAAGAATTCTTCCTCATGTTATGGTAGAACTTTCTGTGGTTTAGTCTATACCTGTTGCATCTCATCCTATCACCTGGCACCACAGAGAAGAGTATGACCTAATCCTTTTGACACCCTTCCTTCAAACACTAGCTAGATTCCCTGTGATCCTTCCTTCTCTAGGCTGAACAGGCCTAGTTCCCCAGTCTTTCCTCCAGACCTATAATGATTCTAGTAGCCCTTTGGTGGAGTTCCCCCAGGAGTTCCATATCTTTTTCATACTGGGAAGCCTAGAACTGGACACAGGACTCCAGGTGACGCCTCACCAGGGTTAAACAGAGAGGAAGGATTACCTCCTACAACCTGCTGGCAACGCTCTTTCTGATGCAGCCCATTTAGCCTACAACTAGTCAAGTTGCCAACAAATACCTAGGTAGGCCATGCAGGTTTACTGATTAATGAAAAAGAAAGAATGTTGTGACATGATAATGCTTTTAGGGCTTCAGAGTTTATCAGCTTGCACTGACAGTAGAAGTAGCTTCAGAAACTAAAGAACAACACTGCACAGATCAGTGAAAGATCAGACCTCAGAAAATAGGTCAGGAAAAAAAATTAAGACAGATGAGGAGGCATAGCATAGGAATTGCCTGGAACGAAGTGTCCACTCAAAGCTACAGGACAACCAACCAGCTCTCTGAAGGAGGAGGAGCACACAGAAAAATCCTATTGCAACTTAGTAGCCTCTGCTTGATTGACAATTTGCAGGAAGAAACCCTTGACTCAAATCAGTTGTTGCCGTAATACCGACAGTAAATTCTGAGCAAAACAGGGATTAAGCTATACTAAGACATTTTAACAGTCATTAACAGGAGATGTGTGTGTCCAAATTCACAAAAAGTAGGTTATTGTTGCCATTATTAAACATATTACTACTATCACCTCCATGGGGGTTCCCAATTTTTTTCACTCATTTATATAAAAACCTAAGGTATGGGAATAGGGCAGAGAGACTGGACAGGGAAACCACCAACACATCTCTGCATCCAGATGGTGTTACTCTCCAACCGTAGTGCAGACTCTCCATTAGCTTCAAGAAGGTTCAAAATTACACCCTCGACAATTTCCTCTGTAGAAATCAGGAAAATTCCACAGGCTGCTTGAACCTGACTTTTTAATGGTCAAGTTTTGTATATGACAATTTCAGCCACTGCTTATGCCAGTAGCTTCAAATAAACCTATAATATACACAAAGCTAAGCGTTTCTATTAAATTTTTCAAAAGATAAATTGTCAGAAAGTTGGGGAGAATGTGTAAGCTTGTAAAAGGACTGTGCAATGCAATTGCCATAAATCCTATAGAAGTAATTAAGGACCCATTTGGAAAAGAAACACATGGAGCCAGGAACAGTACCAGACAACTTTACATTAACTAGATAGCCAGCTAGCTACAGACTTGGGGCCAAAAACTTGGACATAAGCTTCAGCAATCTTCTTCTGATTTCTTAATGTCTATGCAGCCAGAACTTTTCAGCCTTAACATCAATGTGGGGTTGGTTTGTTTGTGGTGCGTTTCATTTCGTATAAAACATTTATCTGCATTTGCGCAGAATAACTGCTATGAAAAGGCATACATTAACTGTTGCAACTTCACACAGAGAATGTAAAGCAAAACTAGTATGATTGCATCCACTTGCTTCAAGCTTTCTCACTGGATGTGTGACAGCGCAGTTTCAATTTCAAAGAGCTTAATGTTATTGCTTTATCATAATACACATCACTACATTTCCCAATTTTCTGCTAGCATTTCTAAGAAGCATATGTGTTTCATCAAGACACCATTTGAAACAGCAGCAGTATTTCAGAGCTATACAAGTTTAATCATCCTGTGACCAGAAAAGGCTGACCTTACACGGTAGGATAGTATCTGCTTGCTGATTCTATTAATCCATTTGTTTTCAAAACAATCAAATGAAATAAACGAATTTCAGAGATCACCTTCAAAACAAGCACATCAAAGCCACTTTTTGTTTCCTCACAGCCCAAGGGTTCTCAACAAGCAACCTGATTAAGAAAGCCAAGGACCGAAGAGAGTCACTTTTTTTTTTTCTGTACTATAGCTCAGTCCTGAGAGCTTGAGTCTAAACTTTAAGACAGATCAGGAAACAAAGGACCTAAAAATTCATTTGTATTTGATCATATGAAAGCATTATACGCTTCACTGCATAAAAAGTTAGAATGTAGTCTAATGAAACCTACTGCAGCAAAGTAAATAGTTTTATGAGTAGTCCTGCAGCATCACGAGCTCCTTCCTACACACATTTTCTTTTGCCTAACTTTTCTAGTGCTAACTATTAGAAATATGGTCATGTTGTAATCTTTTAAATGTGGAAAGCAGATGCTGGAGCCTTGTCTTCTAAATTACAGAGTAAAAGATCTCTTAGTGAAACAAAACATTTGTTCTTCACAACTTCTACCTCAGGAATACCCAGACATAACCCCCACAGCGCTTAAAAAATTTCTATTGAGCTTTACTTACATTGCTTCACTTCATGACGGATGTATAGAAGAAAATTTAAAATTAACTGATAATGAACTTTAAAGTAACAATATATAGTCCTTTCTCCAAAAAGTTAAGTAATGCTGAGAAAGGTATTATGCATTTGCTTGAAAACTACATAAACAAGCTGTGGTATTTTTTCTTTTTTCAGGTATTTTCCCTTTAATTTGTGGTAACAAAAATCCCACCAAAACAAACACAAACCACCCCCCTCCACTGAAAATTCAAAAGCCAGTAACATTAAGTTGGTCAGGCTAAGTAGCTCATCTTAAAACTTCCTTAGAAATCCTGACCAGCTTTCTGAAGTACAGCTGTAAGATGTCCTTCAATCTCTGAACTCCAAAACCAGAAAGTTTTGTGCTCGTTTTTCTTTTAGCTGTCACAAATTTTCTTTAGAAGAAAAAAGGAGAACAAAAAAGGAAATACAACTTTTTCTACAGTTAAATCCAGACTTTATCCTAAAATCTCAAGTAATTTGCTTCTATGCTGGAAATTTTACATGAAGTTGGTCAAAAATCACGTATTACTAAACTTTTGTTAAAATAGCAACTGCAAAACATTAACTTGTTGGAAAATTTACACTTTTCAGTTCAGCTGCTTACACTGTACCTGTTTTAATATATGGGTTTTAATACAGATGGAAGAAACCATGCTCATCACACTACCCAAATCTTTAAATAAGCTATTTAACATAATGTGAAATAAACAAAGTGTGCCTTTACTTGTTTAAAATGCGTTCACATTTAAGGTTTATATTTCATAATCTGTTGCTAATTATTAAGAATACGGGAAACAACACATGCAAGTCTTGAGCTTCCTAGTTATGGGTATCTTGCCCATTTACATAAAATTTAAGTCATGCATTCTATATGGAAGTGTGGGACTATTCATCATGAACTTCCACCAGAAAAGTGCCCAGAATGGAAGCAAACAGCCAGGATTCTGGTACAGAGATCTAGACAAAAATATGCCCCAGTTAAAAAGAAAAAAATCCTGGTTTTTTTCTAGGACACCTGAAGACCTGTAAGAAGGCTCATTGTACCTTACAGCAACTACAGCTATCAAAGACATCATGCTCTTCTAGATCTTAATGAAAAAACATGTTTTAACCTGATCAGAGATTTTCAGAAACAGCCAAGAAATGCAAGTATACCCTGTATCTTCTCCAATACTAATACAACAGGAAGGTCAGCCTCCCCATCTGGCCTTGCAACTTTAAAGTTTCCTTGTCTGTCCCCCTACTTTTTCCTGATGGTTCCCATAAAAGTGGGACAGAGAGTGTAAGAACAACAAACGCTAATTCAAGCAGTTAAGTTACACTGCCTTAAGAAATTATCCACTATTCTTGAAGTACCAGTCTGGTTTCCTGGGCAAACAACATTTAGCGACACAGAGAAGAACAGTGGTGTTTCTGGGAAAGATTAAAGCTCTTCTTTCGTAAATGTAACAGAGTTTGTTGTCATTTCAAAGGAAGCTGAAGGTGGGTAAGGGGAGAACAGGTTCTGTGAGGAACTTCTATTTATTTTCTCCTCCTCAAAAGAACCTGAAGGTTGCTTCAAATCACCACTTCACAAATCTTGAGCTGTAATGCATTTCTGAAATATACGCATGATATTTCTATATGCTCTGATGAAATGTGCTTTAGGCATTTAGAAAATGACTCATCATCAAATTCACAACAGCTGGAGATACACAGTGTGACCTTTTAAGGGTCAAAGGCTAAGGTGGCTTATCCTTCCAGCAAGTCAGGTAACATCGCAAAGGTAGGAGGATTTTGAAGCATTCAGATCTGTGAATTTGACACAAGATCGTAAAAGCATTCTTTTTGTATGGGTATTTCAATGCATTCTTCAGAATACGATGAAAGGACTACGGCCACTTTTGCACTGAGTTCAAAGTGGGTTCCAGAACTATCACCCACTTAGAGCATGTTGCAAAGAACACTGTAATACTTGCCAGTGCTCAGAAAGACTGTCTTAGTGCTAAGGTAACGTAACATAAATGAACTCTTCACAGCCACTAGAAGCACACTAAGATTACAGGTAAGCACAAGTCTGACCTTAACCTAAGGCACACAGGCTCCCCTGAGGTACGTGAATCATGTCAGACACGAGACCTCCTGCTACTGGCTACAGCAAAGCCCAACTTTTCATAGAAGCATCTCCCAAGAAGCATCAATCCAGTAAAACAGAAGAGCAACACCCAGCCATGAAATATGTTTTGTTGCTTGGTTTTTGTTTGGTTTGTGTTTGGTTGGTTTTTTGGGGGGCTGAGGTGGGTTGGGTTGGTTTTGGGTTTTTTAATTTGTTGGCCAGGAAAATCTTTTTTTTAATTTAAAGGCATCCGTATTCCTACTAAATTTCTACTTAATGAAAGGATTTCTGAAAACACCATAAGGCTTGCCCTTATCAACTAATACAAAAGCTTCCTGGTGCAGTAATTGCAATGCCTACTTACAAAATCTGCTAAGTCAGGTATCAGATTCAGTCAAAGCAATTACACCCAAAGACAGTACAAAAAAATCCAATATTCTTCAGTGACAAAGACTGTAAAAAAGCCTGTTCTCACCTTGTCTTTCATTCTTTGCTACTGTAGTAGTTTTCATACTTCCAATGGCACACTTCTAAAGTAACTGCAGTCACCATATGTCCCTGCAACTGTTCATAAACTGTTCATAAAGCTATGCTGTAAACTGAATTATTAAAAAAAGAACCAAAAAGAAAAGAGCTACAGGCCTGTACATACCCTAACATTTTTCAGACTACTCTTTTCAATATCCTTCTACAAGGCACCCCACTCACATGACAACTATCAGCTTTACCACAGGAGAAACCTGCACTCACAGGCTGCAGACAGACAGCCTTTCGCAAGCATCCTCAATCAGCAAAGCTCATCCCCCAAGGGGTACCGCATAAAGGAAAGCATGCTTAAAGAAAACATTCTGAGTCCAAAAAATAAAAATCAAGGGCAGCACTAACACTACAGATGTATTTGAAGTCAGACCTGAGGAACTCCAGTACTTAATATCCAAATTGCAACACCAACAAAAACCCAATCACCAAACCAGTGCATCCACCTGACATTACTAGGTACCTTTTTTTTGTTTGATCTGGAAGCCCCTTGAGTACCTGTAGTTTTCTTTCCCCCCCTTGTACATTCTCAGAATTGAGAAACTTCTGCTTAAAGCCTACAGGAGCTACAAGCCTTAGGCTAAGCTGCAGCACACACTATACAAGTGCCAACCCCAGCATTCCTAACAAACCAATAGTGTTGGGTCTATTAAGTAACTTTGTGAGAACACCAGAAAGAAAACAGATGCTATGACATAAGAGAGCACTAACCCTTCGAGTTCAAAAGCTTGCCTGAAGCTTGAAGCCAAAGGCCATTTCTATCACTTTCCAATTTACCTCAAACATGATTTCCATACATGATTTCCAAAACAAGCCTAGCAGAAGTGTCTAAACCCACAGGCTACACATTCACTCCCCTCCACAGTGGCACAACTTCAAGAGAAAGTTGGGAAAAAGTCCTGTCTAGAACATCTATAGCTGAAATACCCTCTTCAGTAAGTGACAGATACTGAATTGAACACCTTCCCATCGAGGACAGAATTGAATCTAGGACTTCTATTTCCCAGCTCAGTAGCTTAACATGAGTTAAAGCAATCCCAAAAGATGAGTGCCACCTGCTCCTGCACACTCCTTTCAGGAGAGCAGGGACCTCCCTCAGTTACTGGAAAGATGCCTTACCACACAAGGGATCCATATGCCTCACGGAAGCTTTCAGTAAGAAACTGCATTTCAAATCTATCTCTATATAGATTATCACACAATGGCTTTCACTAGATAAACCACCACTCAGTGTATATTTTTTTTCCTGGAATGGGGACACCTACATCTCATATCCTGCTCAGTAAACTAAAGATTTGGTAGGATATTGCATTCCACTTTGGAGACTAAGGACCTTGGTCCCCAGTACTTAGGTACCACAACAGTCAGTCCCTTCAGTGAATCTAGGCCCTGGGTAATTTGTCACAATTTAAATATTTACAAGGTCTTGTGCTATCATTGTGTAGCAAACCCACTATTTTTGTGAAATATTTAAGCTCTGAAACAACTGGCTGCAGCAACCACTTCAGATTTTCATTATCCTGTTTCTTAAGAAGTCTGCTAAATGCTTATCTGTACCTGGGAAATACAGCATGTGAAACTGCCCTAATATTACAGCACCAAAGCCATGACTGCACTGATTCCTTGGGAAAATGAATGACAAAAAATACACTGACAACAAATTTTTCATTAGCAGCTGCAGTCAGTCAGGGCTGGCACGGATATTATACAGGGCACAAACCAGAAAGTACCTGTATTTGCCCATGCAATTTAAAACCATCTGAGGACTTACTTTCTGCATCTCAAAATCTCCTAGAAAGCTTTAACCCTCACACTCTTGATATTTCTGTGGCAAATTTCATTCTCTGGGATAAAGGATATACTCCCTGAGTCTAGCTGACTAAAGTCACTGAATTAAGCCAGTTCTGAATGCTCACAAAGTCCAGCACAGATTTATATAACACAGACCTAGATCAAATGAAGACTATAGGTGAAAACACAGAATATATAAAATATAGACATACTTACTGAGAGTAAACCCATGTATGTAGACAGTCACTTATGGGACTGAGTTTACTAGTAGCCATAAAGACTGACAAGTATATATCTGACAAATAGACTGAAGATTCTTCAAATAAACTGTGACTGTGCTAACTGATATAATAGCAAATCTTAAGCATAAAAACATGGGAGAAAATGATCTGTAGGACCACCAGAGTTTCATCGTGACACCTCTCTGTAACCATCAAAGCACAAATAAACTTGATTCCCCCAGTTAAGTTAAATACAAAACAAAAGTATATTTGGTTACTATGGCTTTACAATTTCACATTCCCTTACTGGATGAAAGACATTAAGTTTCAAATTAATTGATGCTGCTTGTGCTTTTTCTTTTTTTTTTTTTTTTTTTTTTTTTTTGCTGATGATGAAGGATTTTTGGGGTGGGTGGCACAAACAGAACTTAAAATTATCCAACTCAACTTTTGGGATTTGCCACAAAGCTTTAGATGTACCAAGCAGCCCATCTAGGATGGGAATACCTGACTGGATTAACATTAAGGTAACAGTCATCTTTCAACCAACACCCCACGGTCTGAATTTTTTTTTTAAGGAGCTCTTGTTATGACAAGGTCACCCAGTGGCAGTTCCAGTACCACAGACACTGTCTTATCAGGCATGACAATACAAAGTTCTTGAACTCTGTATCAGGATTCTTGTGTCATTCAACTCTCAGGTTTGATTCCTCCAGATTATTCCCTGTCTGATCCAAAAGAACTCAATCTGTAAAAACTTCCCATTCCCTAAATATGAATACTGTTTCTCAGAAGTATGAGATGACATACTGAGGAAGTCAATGAAGGTAACTGTGGTTATCAGGATAATTTAATATTGGCTAATCTGATGATGTTCCCACCTGATATGCCAGTAAGGAAACTGGGAGAAGACTGGCAGCAATGTATGTGTTCATGCACTTCCTTAGTAAAACAGAACACTTAACATTTGCAGCTCTACAAAGGTGACTATGCAATCTAGAAGCATTTCCCCCCTCCCAGCCATCTAAGAAAACCTCTAATTTCCACCTATGTCTTTTGAAGGCTGCTGAAATATTCAGAGACTGTAAAGAGATGCCTCTCTTGCATACCTGGCCCATAAGACTTATTTATTGGTTTGAGACAAACTGATTGCCAGATTTACAATTCTCACCTCACCCAGTAGGCAGATTTTCCCACATTCACTTCTAGCATGAAGCACAGATCGCTAGCTGTTGAGATCTTCTGACTGTCTACATATTTCTCTGATTCCAAAGATCTTAAAATGTATGTGATCTCTACCATTTTTAGGTGTTTGTGTTGCACTGCAGCCTTGAGATAATTATTTCACTCTTTCATGGGTTTGCCTTCTGTATAGCCATCTATAATTTAAATTCTGATAGCTCTTAAATAGGCTTGTCTTATAAAGAATAGATGAGCTCAGCCTCTTCTGACCTTAAATTCCATGAAAACTATCACATACATTTTGACTAGTACTAGAAAGGCAACCTAACCATGCAATGAGAACATACACCTCAACTGGTAACAGTGAATAGCAACGAGTAATGAAGACCTGTACTCATAGCTCCAAGACAATTGTCTCAGATCCTTCATAAGTCCAATTACAGAAATCAATGTAGAGGGAACACTACTGAACCTAGGTCAGTACTGAAGGAGTCTAGGCTCCTCTCTCCTCCATTAAACTTGGCAGAATTTCTTCAGAGACTTTCTGAACTGTACTGTACACTGTGAATCTCAGAATCTTTCTTTAGGCTCAGAATGACCTTCCTAGCTTGACTTCGTTTCTAAATGCTCCTTTCTTTGGCAAGTACATCTATGGCAGGTCTCTTCTTCAGATGACTTTCTTTGTGCTGGTCTCCAAGACTGCTATTCCACTATGGCTGAAGGCTGGATGAAGCCCATTTGCCTACTCTCAGCATTCTCAATGTTTCCTCATATTCTACAAAGACTTTTGTCACCTTCTCCAGGAGACAGCCTGAATTGCACAACACATCACTACCTTTCTGAGAAATAAAGGCATGTACAAAGACCCACTTAATATCAAGAAGCAGATGGAAATACCTGTTGTATCCATCTTCCAGAAGAATTAGTTTAGTGCAGAACAGACCAAATTTGAAACCTCCATGTGGAGAAGCTCTACACAGAAAGGCTGACAGCATTCTGTCCAATGGGCCCAGGCAGCACACAACAACATTGTACAAGATCAGGTGACTCCTGAAGAGCTTTAGCCAGATTAAGAATTAGTAATGCAAAAATAAACCAAGTTCCACCTTGGTTCCCCAGGCAGGAGACAGAGCACTGAGAAGCAGGGTCTCTGTCACCTTGTCTGTCTCCTACGCATGATCTCTGACAATGTAAGCTAGTATCTCAACATTACGTGAATGAAGCATATAGAAAGGTGACACTATGAAAAACAGAAAAAAAACAACTTTTTATGTTTTACAGATTTAATCTTTGCCCCATTAAACTGAATAGGAATCTATCTGGACTTCACTGGATGCAGGATCTTGCCCTGTACGCAAATGCATGCTTCAAGATGGCCTACGTAACATACTAAAAGCAAAAAGTTTAGGAAGGTTGATTTGGTGTATCTGCATAAAGCACAACAATTACCATATTGAAGTAAGACCGGACTTTGACCCCTCTTGCCAAATCCCAAACAATGACATTTCCATCATGTCCAGCAGAGAAGAGAACTCTTGGATCAAATGGATGAGGTTCAAGTACAAACACTTCATCTTCATGTCCCTAAAATTAAAAGATACAGCAAGATGAACAAGAGGATTGTCTTAAATACTTACCTAGGAATTCAATATAACAGCACTAGTAAAAGCAATATTAACCTAAAACAGTGCCCAGCAAATAAGTACTTTAAACATACTTTTTTTTTCCCCACTGCTATATTATACTCTTTTCTTTCCAGTTCCAATTTTACCTTCCTAAGAAGTATGTCAAGTATATCACCTTAACAAGTATGTCCTAATACTTTTGGTAGGATTTTAAAAGATTAGAGTCCATAACATTTGGTATTTTTGGTCTTAATGCTCTGCCTATTTCAAACTGTATAGCACAGTAGCAGTTAGAAATTTAATTTAGAACCATAAAGAATCAAATAGATACATAACTAAAAGCTAGAGAACAATATCTCCAAAATTAATACTGAATTTTAAAGCTTTCTATGAAATATTTCCATCTCTGGCTGAGCATCTAGTTACTTATTTTCTCAGTTACAAAAAAAGTATCAGACATAGATAAAAATGATGTTTGATTTAGTCTAGCTATAAGACTATTTTTTATACTCATTAAACAATTAAGTTGCAGAAATGACTTTGCTGAAACAGGGTAAATTTACCCATTAAAGGTATTTCAAAACATTTGTCAAATTAAATAAGGATAAAAAGAAACAACTGTTTCATTCTCTCCTTCAAGATCACACATTAGGGAGAAAAAGTCCAAAATTAGTTTCAGACATCTTGAACAGCAATGGTTATTTGAAACTTTAAAGCTTTATTTTCTAATAAGCAGCTGACAGACATCACTATTACCCTTCAGTTATCCAGAAACATTTGCTAAGGCAGTTTTCATACAGAAAAACAACCCCAAAACACCAGAAAAACCCAAACAAGCAAACAACAATAAAAACCACGTAAGGAGTAATTTTGATAATGCATTTTGCATTCAGGATTAAAACATCAAGATGGAACACCTTACCATGAGAATATGAATGAGTTGGCCAGTGAAAGAATTCCAAACTTTCAGAGTCATGTTATTTACTGCAGTTATAACAGAGTTGTCATGGCGGTCCCATGCTACCATGGTCACTTTCAGCTTTGTGATTTTATCTTCAACTCCTTGTAAACTTTGCCTAAAACAAAAGAGCAAAAAATTTTGAAGCAATCCTAGTTTGCCAAAACATTTTTATGTTCCTAACATGTGAAATACTTCTCTATTTTTCTTTATTATAAAGAGAAGCACTACTTCTTCAAGAAACCGAAGAAAAAAAGATGTTTTCTATCATGTAGCACATGCAAACACAAAACAATTCTAGCTTAAAAAATGACCAGAGTCCTCTTAGTATCTTAAAGAATATGTTGATCTGTTTTTCCAGAAAGTGCCCTCTGATACTTATGACCTAAGCCAATCCAATTTGACAGCTACAGTATTTGTTGTGACATGTGAAGAGTAAAAATTCAAACTACTCAACCAGTGAACAGTAATTTGTCCTGAGGATTATTTGTAACAAGTAGTTACAACTGTGGAGAGAACTATTCCTATATCTTTAAATGAGTTAAATTCTCAGCCTATATTTAGGTACTATACCACTACCCTTACATCACTTTACTATCAATAATAATGGTGCTTTACCTTGCATGTATTTTATTTTTATCCCTATGAAACCCCAACACTAGCCATCTGTAATACAATCTACCAGAATACTCCAAAATTCCATTTTTGTCACTGTGGTTTTAAGATGATTCAACACTGAATCCTCTAGTACATTAATTTCTGGGAAAACATCAACCAAATGCAACAACAGCATGTTACCACCAAGTAGGCAGACAACATACAGAATCTTCCATATAGTAAGCACTCCATTACACAGAAGTATATATTGAACAACTCAGTAACAGAAAATGCAGTTATAGCCAGATTCTCTTCTGGAGCCGTTGCAAAACCCAGGAGGCTTTACAAGCTGAATTCACTCTTTCCTTTCAGTGCAGTAATTTCATTTTCCTTGACAAAATTGTGCTTGTGCAGAAAACATCAAATTTGGAACTGCACTTAGCCTCTAGTGGAAAGGACAGAACAGCATTCAGTTAAAGGTGCTTTACTGAAATAAGCAGTTCAGTTCCTCAAAGAAGTTCACAGCATTTGTGACCATGATGAAGAATTCATTCCTATTTTTTACCAGGATTAGGTAAAACTAAGAATTCTTACATGCTGCACTTTAAGAAAGAGCAACTCAGTCTGTTCTCAGAGTACCAGTGTTTTATACGCTCCTGTCCAACAGTTTTATATCCTTGTTTTGTTGCATCTGCCCGTAACTGACGATACTCTAAGCTGTAATTTCATTAGACATTTTAATCAGATTTAGCCTTCACTTCCATCCCTCTCTCTCGGCCTCTCAGACATCCTTCCACAGGATTATACCTGAAGTAATTTTTTTTCCTTATTAAATATCATCCTTCAAATCACACAGAATTATTAGTAAGGGGAAAAAGGTTTACCCCTTAAAACTTTCTAATGTATTTTAGTTGGAAAAATCTCCTCCATGCCAAAATAAAACGGTGTAAGCCACAAGCCCTACTAAGTTATTCGCCATCTTCAAGGCCTCTTCTGTTGCTTGTTCCAGTGTACAGAAGTTTCCCATACCTACAAAGTCTTGTAAATTCTCAGCCTGTTTTAACAAATGAAAACCTGTGATTTATCTGCTCTGTCACATGGTACAAAAGAACCCAATACCGTTCTTCCAGGCATGCAGATTCCACGGTATGTTTAAGTATTACTAAAATGCAAGCAGTCTCAACAGATCCGAGCTGGTTTTCTCACTTCAGGAATAAATACCTATGTAAAAAGCCATATAAATTTGACCTTTAATGTGTTTTGAGTATCTTTTATTCTTTTAGTCTAACCAAAATACTAGTGGAGCTATTATGAGGACAAGCTACTTTCACAGCTGAATATATAGTCAAATATTTGTTTTCATTGGACTTCAAGAGCTAGACAAGCATATTGTGCATTTAAACAGTAATACTGTGAGAAGGCATTTCCCCCTTCTTCCCCATATCAATGGCCTTTAAGTATCTACCTGATAGCAGAACATTTTACATCACTTACCCTGCTGGGCGAGTAGCCATATCTAATAAAATGCTTTTCCATTCCTTTCGCTTAAATTGCCAGATTCGTGCTGTTCCATCACGGCTTCCACTCACAAATCTAACAAAAGAAGAAAAAACTTACTTGGACATCAAAGGCAGATCTGTATAGAAAAGACACTTGAAAACTGAAGTCCCAAAATTTAGAACTTGGAAAGGAAGCTGTAAGTAAGTCCAAACAGCGTCAGAATACTGTACTACTGGTGCAAAGTGAAAACCACCTCCTATACCAGTAAAAAAATTGAAGATCTGCAAAAGTGAAATCCTGAGCCCGCTGTATTATTAAAATAGAACAGCAAGAATCCAGTAGATACAGATTATTTAACTGGATGAACCTTAAAGCAAAAACCAGGTTTTTTTTTTTTAAACAGCTACTTCCAGCTGAAACTGATATTTACAAATGTCCACCAGGTCAAAAAACTAGCTCTGAATAAACAAATTCCTTACCTGCTACTACTATTAGAAAACTGAATGCTGTCAACTTTGTCCTATACAAAAAAAGAGTAGAAAAAGAAAAAAGTCAACTATGAATACAAAATATCCAAATTTATCCAAAGTATTACTTTAATCAAATACATATGTAATTTTTTAAAAGTATTTACAGTATGAAACTCCAACTCTGATATCTTCTCTGGCTGACCTGATCCAAAGAAATAAACCCTTATGATGTGATCTGTACTTCCAGTGGCCAGAAACATTCCACCTGAGAAAAACAAATAAGACTTAAGCAAAAAGGGCCATCTAATGTTATTAGAATATCTTCATACAGCTGTAACATTAAATACTTAAATGTATTCCCTTTATAGCTGTATCTCATTTCACCTATGTAACTAATCTTTAAATAAAAACAAGATTTAGAAACTCTGAAGTTTAATTGGAGTTAAATTACCTCACATATGCTCTCAGATAAATACAAATCTGTAGATGTACATGAAAGATCAGCTAACAACAGTAATTTGTTTGCAACTAAGGCCTTAGAAGCTTAAATCTTAACAAAAACTGAATAAAATTTGAGCTTTAGCAAACTTCCTGAAAACAAGTTTGTCATTCTGATACTTTATCCAATTATTTAGGTTGTATTCTTCAATTGCCAACTCTGGAATCTCCTTGTCCCCGTAAATTCCACCTCAGATAAGGCTGAATCTCAGGATCACTCTGACAAAAAGGTATACATCATGTTTTAAAAGACTGGCAGTCACAAGAGACTTACTTTCAACATTACTTATTAAACTGTTTTCAAGAATTTCCATATTACCAAGCATTAATGCATAGATTCTGAATTTCTATTTTAAGTTTTTGGGGTTTTAATAGCTATTTTAACTCAACTGCATCTTATTAACAAGAAATATGATACAGTAAATGTATTATACTTTTATCATTATACTTTCCAAATGACTTGTTATATCAATATACGGGAGAAAAAGAAAAACAAACAGAAAAACCCATAAACAAAAAACAGAAGTCTTTTACCAGCACTAAAAGAGGAACAGATCATTTGGACCCCAGGACGAGGGCGCTCTGTAAACTTCGTTGGCCTTGGACTAGAAATAAGGAAATAAGTTAAACAATTTCCTAATAGTGCTTCAAAAAATAAGTCAGTATCTTAGAAATAAAGCACAGAAGGATAAAATTAAATATGAAGGAACAGATGGCTGCCCATCTATAAACAATTTTGTGTGACTATGCTTCATGATCTGATCTTTAGGAAACTAAGACATCCAGATGGACTAAGTAATCCATGTATCAAGGACAGTTGTCTCACAACTTAAATACCATTCCCCTCTCCACTCCTGCTATACAACACACTCTTCCTAAGTCACCAGCAAAGCAGAACGGAAGGCATTAGAGCCAGTTAGTTGCCCATGATGTTCAGTTTTAAACCACTAGGTGCACTGGAACTCAGGTTTTCTCCTGCAGCACATGACTGCTTTCACAAGAGACAAGCAGGGCTTGCCAATCTTTACAGATGAATACAAGAGAAATTTAAATAAATAAATATTTGAATAAATAAAATATGCTATTAGAATATACCAGTTTATTCAGAGGACATGTACTCTTTGTGGGCTAGCTCCAAATAGTGCCCAAAGAATGGCAGGACAGTGGTTAGAAGTTTGTAAGGATTTTTACTTTATGGCCTGTGTTTTCTTTTAGACACTTCAGAACCTGATGTGCAAACAGAACTAAAGCTTCAATAGATTTAGCACTTTAAGAGTGTATAAAACCAAAACAAATCAGATCTGGCTCTTCAATCATTACTTCAATTCTGCTCATGCACTGCAGCAACCTCAGAACAGTAGGTGGTCCTGCACAGTATACCATCTGCAATCTTCACTCAAAGAACAAACTTACTAGGGAACAGCAGCATTACACCCACAACTGTCATCACTAAAGATCTGTTTCAACATAAAAAGAATGCATATTCATATCTTATCCAAAATTTTATCTTTCAAAAGCAAAATGGTCTATATAATTTATTTCAGCTGAAGGCAGATGTATAAGAGACCTTTCTCCACTAACCATCTATTGCTATCTCAAAGAAAGTAGTAAGCATTAAACTTCAGTGGTGCCTGTGTATAAAACGAAGTAATAAACACAATGAACATCAGTTAAATCTTTCTCAAAACTGTCCATTCAGTATAGGCTGTTTTCTGTGAACTTTTCTCCAGGAGTTTTAAGTTAATTCCCTGCAGACTTATGACAAGGAAACTTCTCAACAAGATACACAAAACAAGACAAAAGTCTTTTCTACAGCAGTTGAAACCCTTCTTAACTGAGATACTAACAAAAGAACTATCAGACGATTCAATATGCAGCTTACTTAATTTGGAGCAAGTGTAAATACATAAATAGACTGCTGTTTTCTTCCACTGTGGTTTGTGAACTCTGCCTTTGGAGTTAGGACAGCTGTAAAATAGAGCAAGTATGCACTTACGTTCTAGTTTGAATAACCAAGTTAAATTCTCCAACCTATTCCTCTCTAATGTGTGCTACTGTAGGCATTAGGAAACAAAAGATCATGTCATTCTTTTACGACAGAGCAGACTGTGGTCTTTGCAACATAAGCCAGGCAATCAGTATTTTTGGGAAGCAAGGTAAGGGGATAAAAGCGTAATTTTTTTGCAACATGCAGAAACCAAGCTAATTGTCTTGCTTTAAAACATTCTCAATCCAACTATTAAGTGGCTGGAAGGCACCAGGATACCTTCACAAACACTTGATAGACAGGTCCAGAAAAGCCCTGGTCAGACATTTTCCTCTTGGAGAGGAAAAGCTCAACATGAATCCAGAAATGAGACGCTGCAGTTCAAAAATAACCTGCACTTAGAGCAGCAGACAAAGAAGCCATTTGGTCTATAGGCCTCAAGTAAGGGACACTATCAGCCATATAAATGCCTCAAAATTAGGAATAGTTACCTAATTCAGCTCTACAGACTAACCTCAACCTGGACATGTAGTAGCTCAAGCAAGACTTCCCAGGAAACACCTGTGTGATATAACCTCTCCAAAAGAAGTCTTTGCTCACAAGCTAACAACCAAGGTTCAACATGTCAGAATTCCGATGTATGACCAGCCCCTTTAACATCAAATGCCTTCTGATTAAGAAAGGCAGATGGGAAGTATAACATCACACTGATGACAACTAAATCAACATCTTGTCCAAAACAGGAACATCAAAATCATCAGCACGTTTTCCCTATCCATTTTTTTTCATCTTTTTAAAATTATGGGGGAAAAACCCCAGTACAGTAAGCTCCTCTACCCAAATTTGTGAGACTGTTCTGCTGCCTTGGTCCTAGGGTCTGCCAGTAACAGACTGATAATGGAAACATGATCCAAACAGGTGGCAGCAGAAAACTCACCATCTTTCTGAGAGAAGACACATGTGCAAATATTTTGCACTGCAATTAATTTAACTTTGATGCACTGATCAATTGTAATAATCCTCCCTAAATTTGAGGCAGATTATTCTTCATTTTCTGTCTCCTTACTGTAAACTGACACAGAATCCAGCTCTTGTGTTTCCTATCACCATCCAGAATAACAACAGGAGACTAAATACAGGAAAAATCTTGGTTGCCTAATTTTTTAATTGTTTTCCCATCTTGTTTGGACCACATTCCTTGACTTCCTTACCTGCAGTAACAACTAACCTTACCATTCCTCTATATGGAAACCAGAATCTACCTGGAATGTTACTCCTTTTAGACATACACGGTAACTGCTTGGTCAGAAATCTCTTCACTGAAAGAAGAGAAGCACACTGGAAGATCTATAGTACTGAAGAACATGCATCCACACTAGTCACAGAAGCACGTGAACAAGGCTGATCCTTCTCCTTTGAACAACATGAGAATTCTGTGGTTAGCCATGCCAGTGATTCATCATACAGCACCAAATCTACTGTAATGTGTCCTTTTGCAATTTAACAAAACAGAGCTCTGTCACCAAGCATCTCCTGTCTGGGCCATATGTGTGACCTAGATACTGAACATGCCTCAATTAACGACATTATCATAAAAATTGGGAAACCAACATAGGAAGTCTCTAATTTCAGAGATACTATTAATACTGCAGCAGAGCTGCCGGCAAAGCTGAATACAAGGATTTTTGAGAACTGAGAATGAAGCAAAATAAACATTTGCAGAGATTAAAAAAAAATCACCACCAACAAAACAACAAACTAAAATAAAACCAAACAGAAAACAGAACTGGCAGAACTGGGATAGGGCACTAGACACTAGGAGGCTTAAAAGATGTCAAAGTCCATTTTAATGGCAAATACTACAGTTTTCAAGGTAGTGAGTTTTCCAGTTTTTCATGATCTGTTGAGACAAATGATTGCTCCATCATATCTTGATCTTGCAAGTGCGGAATAAAGAACAAAAATTTCACGTTTCCTCATCTCCTGACGAAAAGGGAAAGAGTCCCTTCAAAGGGAGTTCTTCCCAGGAGGGAGTAAGTCCAATTTTCATTTAAAGTTGATAGAGTTGATCCAGTAGACTTAACCATAAAGCTGGTTTCCACTGAAACAGTTTTCAGTGTAGTTAAGAACAAAACTGGTAGCTTTTAATTCAAGAGCACTCAGAAGACAGTAGTGTATGCAAACGCTGCCTCTCCCATATTTCATGGGAAAAGTTCAGCAAAGTACTGCTGGCACTGCCAAAAATCTTGAAACTACAATCAACCACATGATCATCATGAGGCTGCGCAACAGCTCATAACCTTAATTTACTGCCAGATGATTCAAGTAGTGCTGAGTATAAAAAACAGGGGTGGAGTATAGGTAGATACAGAGTTTTTTTCTTTTAAACAGATGAAATTTCAAGACTTCACCACCAGTCCCCATTTAAAGTACTGGATGATTCAGTAACACTTTCATCACTGATAACAATTGTATTCTTGATGGACAGGCTGTAGTGACGCTCAGGAAGAACATGAAATCAAGTTCTGACTTAAGGCATGTGATAGCACCCTTCTTCACCTGTACAACTCAGATCTTTTGGTCTTGCTTGAAAGCTCCCATTTCCTAAGCTTCCTTGGGTGGGAGTGGTACTGCAACCATGAGACATGGCTGCAGGCTCAGAGCCTGAATAATTGTTGGAAGAGATCTTATTTTCTCTGCCAGCTTTCTTCTGTTTTAGAGATACTTAACAGAAACAAGTTTGGTTTTTTTTCTGTATAGATAAAAGGAAGAACAAACTTCCCACCCCACCAGTTTATTTTCTCCTCCAGATAGCCTACATGTCATGTTTTCTAAAAAAAATTACCTCACAATAGGCCTTTTGAAGAAAAGTAACTGGAACTCTATTTTTCTTGACACTCTTATATTGCTAGCACTTGTTTTCCCCCATTATTGAATGGATTGCATGTTGCTGCAGTTCTAGAAGCAGATCCAAATCTAAAGGTGTAAGGAAGTGCAATCACTTCACTGAAGACTGTTATGACACTGACCATCCACTGCAGCTTACTTGTGGAAAATTACACTGGACTCTTAGTTTCCAGGTATCACTTATTTTGGTTTACTGGAATATGCGTGGCAACCACAGCTAGAAAAGTTTATAGTTTAGCTGTAAGTAAAGCTGTAAGTGAAACTTCCCATAACAAATTCTCCTGAACTAGTATACTGTTCAGTTCAGGAAAAGATACATGAAGACTTTGCTGTGTGTCCATCTATTTTGATATTGTATGTGACAATCTGCTTTTCCCAGTCCAAAAGGACGTATCTGTTTCTTATTTAGACTTTACCATATTTTTATCAAGTCTTAATCATATAACCATAAATTCTTCTAGTCTTATGTTGGAACAAAAAGTGTTGGATCAAAAAGTGTCAATTACTTCAAATACTTAACAGGTTTACCAAGTCCAAACAAAGATTCAAGACCAGCATCCTGCCTCCAAAGTAGCCAAAACTGAAAGTGTTAAGAGCAGAAAAAGCACAGAGTGATGCCTTTTAAACCTTCCTATAATGCTTAATATTCTGTGGCAAGGAGTTTCATAACTGTCTGCTTTGTAAAGAACCATCTCCTTACAATTTGGAATTGGCTACCCTCACTTGATATCCTCTAGTACAGTAAGGGCCAAAAAGCAGTTATATGCCCTCCTCAAGACACCCATGACTCTTCATGTTTCATCTTCATGCATTCATCTTTTTTCCACCCTGAAGAAACAGAGCTTAAAGGGTTCCTCTGTCTTCTCAAACGCAATGTACAAAATATTTCCAGAACAGAAGGTAGAGATGACACAAATTCCAGTCTCAAAACTTTATCTGCATTCTGTGGTTAATCACTGCCATGACTTTGTTTTCCAGACCACTTCCTTGCTGAACTGCACTTCCTTCAGCTGCACCAGACAGCTGAACTAATCTCTATGCCACTGCCTGATCACATCTGCTGTGACTACTCAGAAGTGAAAGCATTACTAAAAAATCCTTTATTCCTTTAATATTTTCTGAGTTCATCTGACTGTAAATTTTTATTCTCCATTTTATTCTCCATATCACCATGGAAAGGAATGAGTTGAGAATCCCCTACCATAACTGACGTCAGCTTTCTCACTCCGTAAGTTTTACCTCAAGTTAAACCCCATGCGACCCCATGATTCATCCAAAAATTCATGATTTCTAAACATTCAACTCCCAGCTCATATATTATAACCCACTTAACTCTCATGGACTCCGCTATTCTCCAATGACAGTATTTGTTTCAAAATTCAATTCCATAGACTCAAACTTTACTTAGGAAAAGGAGAAAAAATAAAGAAAGAATGTGAGAGAAACGTGGGCTCGAAGGTTTACAAATCAGGCAGATTAAGATTTCATCTTGTCAACAAGAGCTCAGACTTAAGAGACATTAAGAAAAATAACGTGGTGGCAACTCCTTCACACATTAAAAATAAGCATGTAAGCCATCTCCTCCTCTCAGTAAGAAAGAGTCTTAATTTGATTACAGCATGCACCAGTCAACAGAGGATTAACAGCCTGAGAAGCAGCTTCATCTACAGTATCAAGAGAGCCAAAATGCCCAGAGAATGACAAAATAGTTCAGGGCCAGACAACTAGAGAAGTATCTGAACAAACATATCTACAAGCCCTACATAAACCTGTTGCACTTCAGGAGAGTAATTCTAACAGCAATTATCAAACTACAAGAAAATGGGACCTACCTGCCAGGAGAAAACATCTGTAAGAACATATCCCATCCCCAAAGCTAAATCACTAATGATTACAAAAACAACTGTTTCTAATTTTAAGCTACAGGTATTTTGTGATAAAGGAAAAGAAGGAGAAAAAGCATGTGAAAGCCAATTAACAAGTTAATTTAAAACAAACTGTCTCTATTTGAGAGTCCTGACAACATCAAAAATGTTTTATGCTTTGAAAGCAGAAACTTCAGGCTCAGCTTCAGCCACCAAAACACAGCTGCCCAAGAATTCTGCCTCCTGCCATGCTACTGTAAAGAGCAACTAAGAAAAGGTAATACAGATAAGGAAAGAACAAACATCAAAAATACCCATTCCTACTAGGACATTACAGTCTCCTAAAATCCCTGGATTTTCAACTCTAAATTGCAATCATTTTATCAACGTAATTTTAATTTCATTTGGGCTTGAGGTCAGAACAGAACCAAAAAGTGCCAACTTTGACATTACAAAAAACCCCACAATACCTCATTAGACTTTTTTACAAAAGTGACAGAGATACAGCAAAAGAGTAAAAACAATACACATGCTTCACTCCACAAAATGTTGTATGATCAATTTAGTCCTTAAAACACAAGCAAGCAATAGCTACATCACACAGTGAACCAGCCAGTGACAAGTTTTGGTTTAGTCAATTTTTTATCTCAAACATTTGTACATTATTCTTAACTACAAAAAAAAAACAACAAACCCAAGAAAGCAACTAATAAAACAGCAACTAACTTTATTTTAAGGGTGCCAGCATCCCACAGCCAGAAGCATATTGTTCCATCTGCCCCAGTTGAAGACAAGTATCGCTTTGAGCCACTGCACAGTGGAGAGAACTGGCGGAAGAAATAAAAAGAAAAGGTCTCCTGTTAATCTGTTCCAGATGTTCTAAGAAGTTCCTCAAGTCATTGACTTCTGACACAAAACTGTACTTTGGGAAAGTAAATTATAACTCACACCAAAATAACATGCTGCTGCTCAGAGCTAATCTCTTCCTTCAGAATAACCCTTCTGGGTTACTTGCCAAAGCACTCTGGATTCTCCCTCCCCACAACCCATGTTGCGCAACAGTACGAAACTCTAAACAGAAACAAACCAAAGTATTCAGCAGTGACTGCAGTTCTTACTCAATGTACCTGCACTATGAATCACAGCCTACAAAGGAGCTATACTTCAAAACAGAACTGCCCACATGTGCCATTCAACTTTTTTTGAACAAGAATTATGCGAGGTATTTTTCAAGGGTCACGCATTTTGACAATAGTCACGTGTTATTTCACAATGTGTACCATGAAAATTCCTTCTCACTTCATGGCTCTGTTGCCAGCCATGCATTTTTATTACAAAGAACATTCTTGGGTGGTTCCTTTTGCAGTCAAATGATTCATTTTCTTGCTCAGGTGAATTTGCGAAGCAAAAACCTACCTGCAATGATGTTATAGATGCACTGTGGCCCTGCAGAACTGCTAAGGGTGCACAAGTTCGAAGGCACCAAACTCTGATCATTTTATCACAGCTTCCAGCAGCTATCATGGTGTTTTCATAGTTGACTGCCATATCAGATATTTCAGCTGCATGCCCTCTTAGGGTAGCCAACAATCTTCCATCATCTGTTGCCCAGATTTTTACAAGGCAATCATCTGATCCCTAGAAGGCAGAAATCATTTCAACCACACCATTAGTGATTTTGATGACACAGTTAACACAATTAACCAAAAAACAGAACTAGTGGCATACAGAGATAAACATTCCCCCCCCCGCCCAGCTTTCAACAATTTTCACATTGCATTCAAAACACAACATGAGATTACATTTTCAATAGTATATGCAAAGCATAAAGCATTTATAATACAGATCATAAATCCTGCAGCAAGTTGGATTTATGCTCTTCAGCAAGACACTTTTTGCAAAACTCCAGCCCAAATTGAAGAAGCTGTTGCAATACACTGAAATAAAAATTTACATTAAATGTGAAAGTGAATTACGAATTGGTGTAGCGTCTGCCTGTTAGCATTATACCCACTTACGTACCTTATCTTCCTAGCTTGATCTTCATGCCCTACCAGCATTAGTAGTATGCTTACCAAGTAACAGTGAGGTAAAGAGCCTGTTTTAACAGCTAAGCCATTATTAAGATGGAGTACCATAAATCAAAGTTGTCGTTCACATCAACGAACATCAAAATGACCACTTTTTGTCAACAAACTTTACAGGCTTCACTACCTATTCATATTTAACTCCTATACTGCTGATCTTCCCACATCATTGTAACATCTGCTTGGCTGCATACAACAAAGTCATGGCCCTAGCAAGAATTTCAGAACTCGGCCTTTCATTTTTTATTGCATCTGAAAGTGTTTTCACAGCTCACTCGACACAATGGCATTTGAACACTGCAAAGAGACACTGACAGGAGAATTGCTGTAAACGTTTCACTCATTTGCTTAGGTTCAGAAGCAATACAAAGCCAGGAGTTGGGTTTTAACATGCGGACCACTGATCTGCTACTGGACACAAACATGTGCCACAGCAAGCTACAATGTGACACCATTGTATTATTTCACCTGGGTTTTCCTCTTTTATCTGTGTACATAAATTCTATAGGATTTATTCTTTATGGACGTCAGAAGGCAAGGCAATAGTATCATCCACCTTTTATAAAAAAAGGTATCCAAAGTACAACAGCCACATTTTTAAAAGACTGGCAAGCATTCAGTAAATGCAAGCATCTAACAACCAGAAGTCTCATATTTAGAGGCTATTTTCAACATTACAGCTTTTACAAACAGGCAAATTATAGATATTTTCCTTATTTAGTACACTCTTAGACTACATTCATGCAGCTACAGAAATTCCACACTGCCATAGCCCAATTTTGCTACTGTTCTGGGCAGCCCAATTCCAGAACACCAATACCCAGCTTGGCAGGGTCTCACTGATGCAGCTACTACATGTGGAGTAGAGGCAAACACTCCAAGGCAATGCTCTCAGGAAGGAACCCAGGTACATCCTGAAGCTACTGGAATGCAGAAAAGAATTTAGAAAGCTTTCTTCTTCCCTTTTCTAAATAAATACTGACTAGCCTGTTTACATTAATGCTGATGAACAGGCAATTTACTTTCCCTTATTTCTTTAACTTTGTATTACTACTATATTTCAGAAAAGTCAGTTCTCCACCTGAAAAAGCAGCTAAATTTTACTCCTTAGTTCAGATTCAAAACTACGATTTGGGAGAAGAAGAATACCATGCATGCAGTTACTTAACAATTATATACCCAATTCTCATTTGTAGCAACACCCTGCAAACCAGGCAACTTCCTCAGGCTTACATTTTGTTCAGTGAACAAGAAGTTGTTTCTGGCTCACAGGCAATTATCCACAGCAGTTTCTCTCTTCCTTATTTATATCAATTTGGACAAAACACACACACCTCTCAACACAAGGAGATACAGCTACAGCCCCAGTTTGTGAAACAGTTGAAAGCAAGCTGATTGTATTTAGGTACACTGAGAGCACACATTTTTCTACAGTTCATAAATACAGGTTACTCTCTACAGGTCTTCAGTATTAGCAAAAAGGCTACTTTGGAGCACTGGTGACATTTTAACCCCACAGAATATCTTGCAGGGGGGCTCCAGACACATGAAATCAAGGTAGTTTAAAGGTATAGCCTACACTATTTCTACTTATGCATAAAACTTCCACACTGAAATTGTGGTAAACATCTGCCTTATTTAACTGCTAGACTGCTGCAGTGACAGCCCAGGGAAAATAACCAGACTCTGCAGATTGGAACAGCAACGGACAGACAGAACCACTGAAGTTTAGGCTGAGAAAGTTGGGGCTAGGCTGAGAAAGTTGGGGCTGTTCAGCCTGGAGAAGGCTGCGTGGAGACCTCATAGCAGCCTTCCAGTATCTGAAGGGGGCCTATAGGGATGCTGGGGAGGCACTCTTCATTAGGGACTGTAGTGACAGGACAAGGGGTAATGGGTTAAAACTTAAACAGGGGAAGTTTAGATTGGATATAAGGAAGAAATTCTTTCCTGTTAGGGTGGTGAGGCACTGGAATGGGTTGCCCAGGGAGGTTGTGAATGCTCCATCCCTGGCAGTGTTCAAGGCCAGGTTGGAGGAGGCCTTGGGTGATACGGTTTAGTGCGAGGTGTCCCTGCCCATGGCAGGGGGGTCGGAACTTGATGATCTTAAGGTCCTTTCCAACCCTAACTATTCTATGATTCTATATTTTAAGCGGAAACCGACCTCTGGAGAACATCTAGCCCAACCCCCTGCTCAAGTACAGCCAGCTAAGCAGGTCACATAGGACCATGTATCAATCATTTCAATTCTGTTACCTTCTGCACACTTACTGAGGATACCCTCTGTCCCATCACCCAGGTCCTTAAAGAATGTGTTAAAACATACTGGCCATACTACCAAACCCTGTGGTACACCCCTGGTGACTGGCCTCCAACTGGACTTTATACTGTTAACCACAACCCTTCAAACCTGGCAGTTCAGGCTATTTTCAATCTCACTGTACTCCCCTAGCCTGTACTTCATCAGTTTGTCAGTAATGATGCTACGGGAGACAGCGCTGACAGCTTTGCTAGTCAGGAAAAACTAGCCATCCACTACTATCCCTCATCCAACTTAAGTCATTTAATTGTGTAAGGCTATCAAGTTGGACAGGAATAATTTCCTCTTCATAGATCTATGCTGATCACCTTCTTGTTTCGTTTGGTAGCGGCTTTCAGGAGGATTTGCTCCATCAGCTTCCTAGGTGATTGACATGAAGGATTTTTAATTTCCTAGAATAACTTGCCCTTCCTGAAGGCAAGAGGGACAGTTGCTCTATTCCATTCCTCACGAATCTGTTATCATCATGGCCTTTCAAGGACAATCAAGAATGGCCTCACAGTGTCACTGGCCAGTTCCCTCAGCTCTCCTAGACCCATCTCTGTTAATGCAGTTATACAATCCAAGGAAAAAGAAAGTAATCTATAGGCAAAACTGCACAATAACCAGTGAACCCCTCTGTTTTACACCAAAAGTCCTAAACTTCAAGCATGCTAGAGCACCCTACTAACAAGCACCATTTTGGACAGTGCCACAACTGTTTTCTGAGCATTAATCTTCAATTTTTCTATTATCCTTCAGCATTATCATTAGAAAATAAGTAAATAAATATAAGGATCAGAGCAGCCTAGAAGCAAGTACAATACAAATTCTGTGTTTTTTCTTAATTTCATCTAAACTAGGACTCTGATAGTCATATTAATCACAACTCAGCAACCCAAGTATATATTAATTCAATTACTTGGTGTGAACCTCAAAAGTCCTTCTGAGATATCAGAACTTCTTCAAATTGTACCCTCACAAACTGTAACAAGTGCTTGCAGTCTCTGCTCTTTGCCCCACCATGTCAGACTGCACGAATATGAAAACAAAGTGCTCAGTACTCTAGCTTGTTCTCTTTCTCTCTCAAAATCTTAAGCCCTTGAAAAAAACATTTCCTTCTAGATCATTGACCTTGTTTTGATTCAGACCCACCGAACTAAGATTCAGTAAATGAACCTACTGTGCACCTTATTCTACCTTTATTGCTACTTCCCTTCAGAAACAGGTCTTAATAGGTAGAACTTAGGACCTCCAAAAAGATGCTCACCTATACATGACTTCTACAAGAAAAAAGGAAGATTCAAGGACATTCTGAACTGCCAGTTGTTGAACTGCATTTAAACGTAGTTGTTAATCTTACTCCTATAGAATACCTTGAAAGAAACACACAATGTTATTTGTTAAAAAAAAAACAAAAAAACAAACCAAAACCAAACAGAACTGATTAGCTCAACCACAGAATGTTTTTGACAACCATATATACACAGGCTAATTTCACTTGTAGCTTGATTTATTCACTTGTAAGTTGCTAAGAAGCTAAAGAGAAGGAAAAAGGTTGGTAAACAAGCTCAGTAATGCACTCTTTCACATGAATTCTAATGAACAAGTTAACACAGGTTTACAACGGAACTAGCAAACTTGCTGTTTAGAGCTTTATAAGCAGTTTAGAGGAAAAATGGGGCCCTTTATCTCTAAACTCTGTTTATAAAGCTCTAAGCAGATTCAGTTTTAATCCCTTTGCTTCCTTAAAAACAAACACAAGAGCACTCTATAAAGCTGTCAGATTTGGATTTTTTTACCCATGCTCACAAAGTTCCTGCAACTCTTCCTATATTCTAGATTCCAATTTGCATTTCTGCATCTAAAGCTTCAGAAAGTTTGAAACTCTTCATAATTATCTGAATAACAGTATCAGCTCATTCTGTTCTACTGTTATCATGATGTTAGACTTAACAACATGAAAAAGCTTGTGCATTCTTCTCAAAACTGCAGTCAGCACCAGAACACCCCAAGAAGCAGAGAAGACAACAAGGGTGTGCATGCACATGTGTATGCGTAAAACTGATGCTGACAAATAACAGCTTCACTGCTCAGAAGAGAGACGTGAAAGCAGAAGGGAATGCAGAACCCCAAGCTTCCAAAACACTATAAAAGGTGAAAATAATTCACATGTGGATTTACCTCCTTCTCAAAGCAGTACACGCATGAGAACAGAACCAAGCCATTAACATTAACTGCATCATAGTCCAGAAACCTCAAACCACTGGTCCTGTTTTTCTTGGGGCTGCACAAATTAATTAAAAAATACGCCACTGACAGAACTATGCATATTACATCAAACACGCTTCTGCAATTCTCACATTGTACAGATCAATATTATGAATAAGCTGCTGACTTTACAGCAAAATTACAGCCTGCAGACATTTTACCAGATGAACAGATTGTTCAAAGCACAGGAAAAAAAGAAATAAAAGAGAGAGAAGTCAACCGATAATCAAAACCCCGCATTATGAGAGCCCTAAAATGCTGCCTGCAAAGCGTAACTGATGGGCAGCAACCTGCACATAGACAACCTGAATATGTAAAAGGGTCAGCAAGAAAAGCAAAGCTAGTTCTGGGACACAATGTCACCTGGAGGGTCCTCAGAGCTCTACTTAATAACAGCAAACCAAGGAAAGAACATCAGCATAAAACAAGCCTGCTCCCTACCAGCTGACTATAGTATAGCTATAGAGGAATGTGTGTATGTCTCCACGGCAGAGGAAAATAAAATTACTGTTAGCAAGTCTTAACAAGAAAAAAAGAAAGGGGAAAAAAAAGGGAAGAAGAAAAAAAAACATGACCTCAAATAAAGCTGTAAATTCTGTAGCATCTTGGCAAGATTCAATATTATAATCCCATAAATTTATTTGAACTCTATCTGAATTGAATGGGACAATTCGCTACTAGCAAAGGCACTGGCTTACACCACAGCTCAGGTTTCCAAGGTTATATCTGCAACTGCTATGAATTATGTGCCTATTAAAAAGCATTTGTCAAAAGTGAATCCTAGAACAAGTTCAGCACCAAGAGAACTAATGACAGCATTGCTAAGGTATGGAGTAAAACTGGTTCACTTTCCTACTACTACACACACTTGTGGGCTGAAATGAAACTGCCAAGAAACATCCGAATTAATCTTGGATTGGAAATCTTACACAGGCTATTACACAATGCTGTTTATTATTCCTTAGAAAGAATAACCTCAAAGGAGACAGGATGATAAAGGTGGGGAAAATGGAGACAGCCGTCTTTCTCTGCAGTCAGAAAGTTAAGTAGCTCAGGAACCAGAAAGACAATGCTTGTTTCTATTACGCTGCATGAGTTCTGCAAGTCATGCTTTTCAAGATAGACAGAATACAAAGTCTCATGTATCATTTTCTTCACTGATGGCTGATAGGTCTTTTACCCGAGTCTTTGCAAGTAAAGATACCTTAATTATAGTTAATTAAAAAAAACCCTAAATTACCATAGTTTGTGTATTATGAATATTTTTGTATATTAAAAAAAAAAAAGAAAAAAGAAAACAATTTAAAAACCAGTGTGTAAAAGGTTGATCTTCAGAAACACCTAGTGAAAACCATACAAGAATATAAACAGAAACAATCATTGCATGAGTTTGTGGTGGGCTGACCCTGGTTGGACACCAGGTACCCACCAAAGCCACTCTGTCATCGCCTTCCTCACCTGGACAAGGGGGAGAAAATGTAACAAAAGGCTCATGGGTGAAGGTAAGGACAGGGAGAGATTGTTCACCAAATCATAAGAATGCTTCCCCCACAACCTTTCCCTTCTTCCTGGGCTTGACTTTACTCCTGATCTTCTCTACCTTCCCCCCAGCAGCACAGAGGCATGGGGAACTAGGGTTGTGGTCAGTTCACCGCACGTTGTCTCTGCTACTCCTTCCTTCTCAGGAGGAAGAACAGAGTGGGGGTCACCCCATGGGAGACAGTCCTCCACAGACTTCTCCAATGTGAGTGCTTCCCACAGGTGGCAGTTCTTCATTAACTCATCCAGCATGGGTCTCCCATGGGATCACAGTCCTGCCAGCAAACCTACTCCAGCGTGGGCTCCTCCCTCCACACTGACACAGGTCCTGCCTGTAGTCTGCTCCAGTGTGGGCTTCCCACAGTGTCACAGCTTCCTTTGGGCATCTCCCTGCCCTGGTGTGGGGTCCTCCATGAGCTGCAGATGGATACCTGCTTCACCATAAACCTCCATGGGCTGCAGGGGATAGCCTGCCTCACCATGGTCTGCACCATGGTCTGCAGGGGAATCTCCGCTCTGGTGCCTGTAGCACCTCCTCCCTTCCTTCTGCACTGACTTTGGGGTCTGCAGAGCTGATTCTCTTACATATTCTCATTCCTACCTTTCAACTGCTGTTGACCAGGTTTGCCATCCCCTTTATTCAATATGTTACCCCAGAGGCACTACCACCATCCCTGTTGGCTCAGCCTTGACTAGCAGCAGGTCAGTCCTGGAACCAGCTGGCACTTGCTCCATCAGATACAGAAGAGGCTTATAGCAACTTCTCATGCCACCCTTGTACCCCTACCTTTTCTCCCTGACATAAAAACCCAATACAGACCTAATAGCTAGTAGAACTGCATAATGCCCTGTTTTCATCGCCTTTAGGCAAACTAAGAGCATTATCTTCCTAGCAAGCATCTCCCAGAAGAGTATGACTCAGAAGTGTGCTGAGATCACTTCATTTTCCTTTTAATTTGAAGCAGAACATAAAAAGAACTTGAATTTAGAGGCTTTCAATCCTCAGAGGCCAGGAGGAAAAGGAAACAGTTATGATGCATCTTCTAGAACCAATTATAAATCTAAACCAACCTCTCCTCTAGCTCATGTCACACTGAATCCTGGGGTTTAGAGTAAAAAAGCAGAGTAAGAACGATTCCCTGTTGATGCACGCAAATCTACATTCCGGCAACAGACGTGTCTGGAATGAAGTTTGGCGTACTTTTTATTATCAATTCCTGTTTCTCCTTATTGCACTAGAGACTTTAGTAATGGTAGTGGTCTAGACTGAAAAGAACTGGCACCATTTCATTACACAGATGCAATTACGAGAAGACAGTGCGTGACTGTTTATCCACTGACTACATCACGTCAGCTACAACAACTTGGATTTTACTGGAAAATGGAATCCAACCCACTGGTCTTCCATTTGCCAACAACCACTTAAACATCTACACAAAAAACCCTGGACCTATCTCAGAACACAAACGTAAGAAGTTCTGAGGCTCTCCAAAATGAATATTCACCAGCCACTACTGATTTCTATGGACACTTTGTTTAAGCACTAGATTTAAGTCATGATGATTTAAACTGGGATTTTTTTCAAGCAATCATACCAGGACACCAGTATATCTGTCAGCAAATGACTGATAGCAAAGCTATGGGATTACAGCAGAAGCAGTACTGCTCCCCCCATTTTATTTCAGGTTCCTCTACTTTTCTTTTGGAAAGAAATTGTTCTTACAGTCAGGAGAATTCTCTCATCTTAATCACTTTTAAATAAGACTGCAGAAAACAAGGAAATGTGCAACAAGGAATGATCACTGCAGATGCACACCAGAGGAAGTATAGTACACCTCTGGAAGAAGAAAGATTTAGGGAAGTTTTAGAAAAATTAAGAATTGAAGACCTTAACAAGGAATTTTATGCACTTCAATAAAAAATTCTGTTTGTGCTTCTTAGATTAAAAGTGAACAGGGTAAGCACAGCCAACTTACACACGTCAAATCTCTAATCCATTCTGCCATGTCACATATACAATAAAGCTAGAACACAGAGCCCTTTTCTGATAGCTTAACCACACAAACTACAGGACGCAAGAATTTAATGCCTGTGACTGTTGAGCTTAGCAATGAAAGCTGAAGAAATATGAAGTTTCTGCGATGCCTGAAGTAAAAAGCGAACAAACAGATCTGTTCAAAACACTGCAAGTGTCCTGTTTCTGCAACCCCACATGCCTGCATGAAACAAAGCCAAATGTGTGTGGGCAAAAGGGCCAATTATATTAACGACTGCCTTGACAGAATATAAGAGGTTAAGAGTGCAGTAGACTAAGCAGAACTGAACTGTACTTCCACCTGCATTGCTGGTGTTATCTGCCATGAGGCTAGAAAGGACAGTCAAACTCCTGGATGCACAAAGGTATCAATTACATCCAGGGTTTGTGGGAACATAATAAAGGCAGCCAAAGTGTCCCAGACTGGCACAAGATGTGTGTGTGCATGAGATCTTTGGTTCTACTAAATTAACTGCTTACCACAAAACCCAACTCACACTGACACATATCTGTTTTTATAATTCCCATTCCTTGGGAAACTTGTAATTTCACAATTTCAGTACTGATTTTAGACATCCTTCCAATATTTACTTTAACAACAACAAAAAGCATATAGTTAAAACTGTTAAAACATTGGTACAAAATAAAAAAGTTCCTGGGATCTCATTGAGACAATTCCTTATGAACCAACATTTGTCAGAACACACCACATGAATTTTCAGCTTTCTAGTTTCCTTCAACAAGCTGTATCAAACTTAAGTGCACAACCAAACTGTTAATATTCATGCTTTTAAATATAAGAAAAGTTACAGGAAAAAGTCAAAACAACCTTTAATTACACATTGGTTGTCCTCCCTAACTTCCTATCAAATTCTGCAGTGGTGGTCCATCCTTTTGCTTATGTTTTTGCTACAGAAAACAAGTCTCAAGAAAGAATCTACTTAGCATAATTCCTTTCTACTGAAAAAAAAAAGAGTTTGCTTATCTGCGTAGTTCAGTCAGAAATCATCTAGCCTTAAGACGTGTGATAAAACTGTTTTAACATGCAAACCAGCATGGTTATTAAAAAGCATATATGACAGCAATAGTAGTAAAGCATATATCTCCTCTTTATATACATTATCAATATATTTAAGTTTTGGAAACAATCAGGTGATGCTATCTGTACTTAAAAAAAAAAATTAATCTGCACAAGATTTTGTACTTACAGTAAATATTCGCCTGCCAGTCCGATCAAAAGTTACACAGTATACAGAGGATAAGTGTCCTAAAATTCGTTTGTGCATCTTCATATGTTGATAGACTGCAGTTGGAACGAGGCGTTCAAGTCTGTATTTTCCATTTAGTTTTCTTGAAAAGAGGGTATCCACTACCAAATGAGGGAAGAAAAAAGAAGAGACAGCATTTACAAAGGATTCATAAGCTGAAATACATCTCCAGGATAGAAAGCTTGTTTCAACGCTGGACCACTTGCCCCATGAACAGGTCACTATAGTAATTCTCTCATTTTGCCCTAGTTAAGGGAAAAATATACACAAAAGTAGCCTATGACACAGACTGTCAAAAAAGTATCAAAATGCAAGACAGAGCATAAAGATGCAATACATCTTTTAACTGTCAATGCTCAAACTTTCTACCTAGAGTGAGAAATTCAGGCGAACTGAGACAGCTTCCACAGTGGAGTTAAGTAAATTTAAGAGCTTCCACACAGCTACTAACTGAATACGTCTAAACATTCAAATCTTCTCCAAGACAACCTGATTTTTGATTTCTAAGCAATCAAATATTTATCTACCACTTACAAGTCAATAATTATTACTGCTACCCACTATAGCTAAACAAAACAAAAAAAACCACCAAACAAATTTACATACAAAGCTGTAAGACCTTAACAGAACACTCTGATTTTGTTTAACAGAACCTTATTCAAAGAGCGTGGGATTTACTGTTAAAGTTAAGCAGGTTCAGGAGCAGGAATCTACTTCATTTGAACAAAACAGAAATCTTCCATCAAGAGCTTCAGTAAAGAAAATAAAGCTCGGTGTTACTAATTTTAAACTGCTACTCATCCAGTGACAAAGCAACAGAGTATAATGCTTATATGCATGGATACACACATAGACATTAGTCTAATAGCTCCCAGTATCATCACCAGAGCACAGAATGGCAATGGCGATACATTTTATACTCCACAGAATGGTGATAAAGCAGGCGATACAACATTCCTCCCTAGCATCAACTGCAGAACAGCTACACACCTCTTGCATCGCTTGGTTTTAGCCCAGACCAACCAGACACTGGCTCATGAGTCAGCACAGGTCAAACTACATTAAATATGCAAACTGGATTGTAGCTACTCTATAAGGAGCAAAAGCACTTAGTGGTATGGACAACTGCCAAGCCCGTTGGCCCCAGGCCATAAGAACAGCCCTGAAACATTTTGGTTAACTGCCTGTGCAGTCCAAGGATTCAAGGAAGTTTTCACAGTTCAAGATGCTTTGTGAAGGAGCAGGATCATTAGCTGTGGAGAGGAGGCATTTTTAGTCAATGTGCCACTACTGCCTTAAGGTTCTACTATATCCTCTTCACCTTCCCTGTTCGCAAGAAAAAGATGCAGTTGCATTTGCTTTATGTCAAAGTTCTTCCTTGCCAAGAGTCTACTTTGGAACAGCAGCAAACCAGGATTAGTTCAGGCACAAGATAAATCTAGTTTTGGTTTCTGACAAATCATCCTATGGTTAAAAACAAAACCAAAACCGCCCACACCAACAAAAAATAACATGCACCCCCAGAAGAACAACCAAACAAAAAAAAGCAAACACACACGTACACATGCACGTACAAAGAGAATAAGGAAGGTGTTTGTCACAGTAATAAAACAAACTTACACAATAACCTACTCAGAAGCTACATTCTGCTTGTTTTTAATGTCAGATGGAGATGGCTGTTGGAAATCAGCTTCTACCAATGCCTTCAAATGAAAGCATAGCTTACAAAAAAGGAGACAAGCTGAACTAAAAGTTTAATTTGAAGAGATGTTCTGTCAATAAATCAAAACTGTAAGCAGACTCTTTAGGATAAAAGAACCAATGACTTCATCACACCCTCCCATTTAGGTATTTATGGCCATTGACAGCACTACCCCCATGTTTTCTCTTCTCTAGGCTAAACAATTCCAGCTCTCGTCTTCTCCTTGTTATGACAGATTCCTCAAGTCCTTCATCATCTGCCTAGTCCGTTTCTAGATTATCCACAGTCTGTCCATAACTTTCTTGTTCTGAGGAGCTGAACCCAACACTCTAGGTATGATCTTGCCTGAGCTGAGCAGAGAGAAAGGAACACCCTTAACCTAATGGCAATGCACTGCATCCAACAGCCCAGGATGCTGCTTCATTTGCATGTGGCAAGGGCATGTTGCAGACTCAACGTCTCACATGTTCAGTACCATGACAGCCAGCTTGTTTTCTGCAAAGCTGCTTTTCAGCCTGTTGGCCCCCAGTGTCTGCTGATTAATGAGGTTATTACTCCCATGACTTTTGCACTTCCCTTTGTGGAACTTCATTAGATTCCTTTTGACTCATTTCTCCAGCCTGCTGAGGTCCCCTGAATGGCAGCACAGACCATTTGATCCATCAATCACTCCTATTTTTGCATCGTCTGCAAAACATGGTGTTTCACCATCTAAGTTATTAATGAATATGTTGAACAATACTGGCTCTATCAGTATCAACCCCCAGAGTACACCATGAGCGACAGGCCCTCACGCCAGTCACTAGAATTCATTCTGCTGATCACAACCCTTGGAGTCCAGCATTTCTACCTTATCTTATCAGCTGGTCAGTGAGAATGTTATGGGAGCCTATTTAGACAGTCTTGCTGAGGCCATAAACAACATTCACTGCTGTTCCCTTATCTTCCAAAGTACTCATCTTGTTCAAAAGGCTACCAGGCTAGTCAGGCACCACTTCTGCACAGATCAATGTCAACTACTCAGCCACGTTCCTGATCTTAGTATTCTGGCTTCCAGAGTATTTTTCTTCATCACTTGCCCCAGGACTGAGGCACGAAGGACTCTCCTTTAGTTCTGCAGTCTCAATCTTGCCATACTTCAAGACAGGAGTGACATTTGTGCTCATTCAGTCCTCAGGAAGCTCCCCTCACCACCATGAACATTTCAACAATAATCAAGAGTAAAAGAAAAAAAGAAAACGGGGTGGGGTGAGAAACAAGCCTCTGTGCTTAAACAGTAAAGCTAAGAATTTAAATTCCCTTTTTATAAGGGCCACTTAGGACCCTAAACTGTGAATGGACAGGGGGCTCTGCAAACAACTTCATAAAATGGAACTTAGGTTTTTATAATCTCACTTTGACTGTTACCACTGCTGCCAACAACCTCCATCTGAAACCCACACATCTCAAACAGTCAAGATGACTTTCTTTGTTTGGTTTCCCTCAGAACAATCTATCTAAAACTCAAACATAAAGCTGCTGAAGGTAAAGTGGTGGCAGTTTTCAGAGAGACTTACAAAACAGTATAGATTTTCTCACACTCAAAAGGTATGCCACAGGCACCAACTGAATACCTTCAAAGTTTTAGAAAGTCTCTAACTCACTCCCTACCCACAACAGAACAAGCAGATCAGAAAAAAACAGTGATCTCTAGAAGGAAAATAAATCTGGGGGTCTGAAAGATATGGCAGTATTAGTTGTGCTGATTCCCCCCCCCCTTGGCTTTCTTATCTCAATTTTATCAAAGTGACTGATTCCATCAGCTTATCTACATGATCTTATCCCAGGTGTGAAATATGCCTTAAAGTTGAGAGACAGTAATCTGCTTTATCCACTAGTTAGTGATAAAGCAAATTTAATTTGTACCAAGTGTAAGTTACATTAAAAAAAAGTATACACAAAAATCATTGTAACTTTTCTTTCATTTTCTTCCTTTCTGGAGTTGTATTTAACTAATGAAAGTCCTATTCTGAGGAACAGAATCCACCTGCATTCCCCTTCCAGTCACACAAAAACAGAACCAAATTCAGAAGAAACCTGGAAGGACACCTAAAGAATATACTTCACTTACAACTCCTAACCATATTGAATCAAGTTTCCTTAATTTGAGAGCCTAGACAAGCCTCTAATGAATACCAATGCATTCAGAGCTGTTAATAACATATATATGTGTGTGTGTATATATATATGTGTGTGTGTGTGTATATATATGTAAGGAGACACCTGGATTCCTTTCACTCTCCAGGCTAGTAAGACTAACTGGATCAAACACTCAATTTTGGGTTGTTGGTGCTCCCCCCCCCGCTTCTGTAAAGATGTCCAAGGTTAAAAAAAACAGCTTAAATTGACTTCTACCTTCCTGCTGTTTTTCTCTTCAACTTCTAAACTGTATGCAGTACTCTAAGGTCTCCTGGCTTATACATCGTCAACCAATGAAAGTGGGCAAGCCACCAATCTGATGAAGCCAGAACCTCTCTCTGGGCATTTCACGGAAGTATACTGACTTTTCACTGGAGCATTTATGAAAATAAAAAAGTTCTCTACACATCTAAAACTTTATATATACAGTATTAATTCACCCAATAGAAGTAACTGCCAACCTTTCTAATTCATACAGGCAGAATCTGAGGTGTTTCAAAAGGCGTAAGGTAAAAACAAATGAAAGTTATACGATCAAAACCATTTCCAAACTGTTCCCTGACTTCAATGCAACCTCCTTTGCTTTCACGATATATTTTTTCAACTCATATTTTACTCAAAGTGTAAATTCCGTAAGACTTCTATAGCTCATTCATTCTTGCACAAAAACCAAAAGTAATTTAGTATAATTTACTTTAGACTTGAATAAATGCATAAGAAAATGTCACTTTTACATAGATCCTTTAACACAAGATGGTCTTTTAGGTTTTTTTTATTTAATTAACAGAGTAATAAAGTTACACGAAGTACTCTTAGGTTAGCTTTTAGGCTTGAAGTATTTACTATATTTCTAGAAACAGAGATCTGCACCACTTCCAGAACCTCTCATTCTCTCTACAGCCAAAACAGCAGAATCATTTAAGAAGAAACTGAGAAAAGTACAAAATGTCTCAGAACTTTTCTTGAGGTGGGCTATTCAGAAAGACCATGATATACTATTTTTGATGGTCAGGAACAACATTCTTCAATGTCTGGGGTGAACAGCCAGTCTCATGCAAGTCTTCACACTTGAGTGGCCAGCTTCCCCAAGAGCTTTAAGCTGGAAACTCTTTAAGCTTTGTGCTTTGGTTCTGTGCTTTCTCAGCAGTTCCTGAAAAATACTGAGTTAGTTTTTCCTTTCTGCATCAAAGATGATTTTTTTCATTAAAAAAAAAAAAAAATCACCAAAATTTAGCATATGACATAGCTCTTTTTTTCTTAATTCAGCAATTTTTTAGATTATGTTGCACAAGTAATAGCAACTGGACAAAGATTATTCCACATTGAAGCTTTGTTTCTCTTCATTATGCTCTACAGATATTGTGTAGTTTCCTGGAGAATAACATATTTGTATTTTAATTGCATATAAACCAGCTACAAGGTCGCTGGCACAACATACACAAGAATTTAATTCTACAGACTATCCTAATAGCATCATAATTGCACGGATTCATCACACTAGCAAACAAACAAGTATTTCAGTATGTTTGCTGAAATCAAATCAAGTTTTCCTGCCCAAGACAAAGACTTCAGTATGTTTTCTATTCCTCAACCACTAGCAGGTTCACCACCTGAAACACATACAGCCTGAAGAATAATAGGTTTCTTTTTGTTGTTGTTGTTGGACAGACATGTAAAATACAGGCTTCCATGGGGAAAACAGGAGAAGTGTCACTGCAGTTCATGATTTCATTGAGAGGATCAGACTAGGATAGGATACATCAAAAACAAATGCTTTAACACAGAGTTCTGAACCAGACATCCAAAAAATTAGAATGTACTTCACAGCTGAAAACATTCAGTTACCAGCACTTATCTCCATGTTTGGAAAAGGAAATAACTGGTCATGAAAAAAGTGGTATGCTGAAATAACTGTAATTTTGCAAATATTCAATGTTTTGCAGAAGGTTCAATAACAGTAACATTTATTTAGAAAGCCTTAGCTGTTCTTCCTCAAAGAGAGTCTGGACATTCTTCTTCTTAACATTTAATTCTATTACCACAGCGGCTCTACAACCTTTTTTGAACTCCAGCTGCCATGGATTTCATACACTGATCTTTTTCCCTTTAAAAACTATATACCATGGAGCAAGCTACAGTACAATGCTAAACACTCCTCCTCTTCCATTCTGATTTCTCCAAAATATTTTAAAATGTTGGAGTAAAACATAAGCATAGGAGGCATGCTGGAGGCATAGGGTAAGGCAACCACTACAGAAATCTCAACTATTAGAAAGCGCAGGCCTCCAGGCACCTTGCAGAAATAGCCACTAATCTAGCTCAAGATTTTCCAAGTTTGCAATTGGTCAGCTTACAATTCAGGTCAATGTACAACCACTCAAAAGGGGAATTCTTCTATTTAGTAACAAGCATTTTCTCCCCCACACCTAGAGCATGACACAGAAACTCTCTACATAAACACCAAAACAGCAGCTCTGAACAAAACCACACTGGATGGATGCAGGTGCTATATGAGCATGTAAGTGAACTGCCTCTGACCAATACACATACTAGCTGGTAAGATTCTGAAACCTCAGCTCTCAACACCCAGCAAAACCATCTTTTCTTCCTATATTCCCAGCATCTGCAGAAATACCACTGAAAGCATCCAACTTGTGCTTTAGAATGAAAGAGCTCCTAAGACAACCAATTACTTTTGACACCTGACCAAGTCAAAGCTTCTCAGCTGTTATCATGTTTTTGAACTAATTCTCTGGGTAAATTGTAATGGTTGCATTTTGAGATTTGAGTTCATTAAAAATAACATAAACAGCAAAAATTAAGCTCAGTCATATAGTTTATGTATTTATATATATGCCCCAATTAATGGAAAACTTACAGGCTACCAACAGCCTCTGAAAGGAGTTCAGAGATTGAAAAAATGTAATGGCAAGTTACCACTTTAAATATGCTTCTACTCCAAAAAGCACTTAGCTATATATCTGTACACTGTTACTCATAGTTTTCCAATATATACTCAGCCTTCTCTTTCTTTCCAAGACTGAAATCTTTGTCTTTGTAGCACCTGCACCTGATCAGGAACCAGTCAATTAGATAGCTTTTGCCCACTGTCATCCACACTGCACATCTATCTGTAACTACTGGTTTGGTATAAATCACTACTGCTTTTGTATAATCCACACTGGTAATACGGTCTTAGTCATTCCCCCTTCCCTGGACATTAGCAGAAAAAGATGAAAAGACAAAAGTAGTTTTGCACATTTTCCTATTCATGACAAAATTGAAAGGATGACAATTTCCTAAAATATCACAACTCAATTCTTCTAGCAACTGAAAAAAAACCCTAACCCATGTATCTTTCTGTTAAGAGGTTGAAAACTAAAACATGTTTTAGTGACCATGTGAAAGCTTAAAAATAGTTAAGAAAGAAACAAAACAAAACAAAACACATCTGACCCCCAGCTTCTCAGTTTTTCAGCTGTGCAGCCAGCACATGCATGCTCCATGATACATGAAACTAAACCACAGCTACAAAATTACTGAATGGACCAAAGAGTAGAAAGAATAACTTCTACAAGACACAGCTTTCCAAAGAAAAGCATCACCAGTCTACATTACTCATTCTCCCCAACAACGGGTGCAAAACACACTCTCCTGGTTTTAAGTCGTTATATATTAATTATTTATCTACTGACAGCTTTCCTACATCTTTAAGAAAAAGTTTTATTTGCATGCATTCACTGCTGAAATGTATTTTATTCCACTTCATACTTCAAAGACAAAATTAGCTTCAGAGCAGAACTAGTGTATTAACTTACAATACCTATTTTTTTCCCCACATACAAACTGGCAAATATGACAACACATCTTAACAAAAAGGATACTAAATGTAAGGTATATAACACAAACAAGGTCAAATACACATAGCACTACTACTTAGCAATAATCAATCAACCTGGAGTTAGGTAATGGCAATGCCAGAATAAAAGTGACTTACCTATACTAGGTGGACTGCCATAATTTACAGGTGACTCTGGAGGCCTCCCACAATGTAGTGCAGCAAGAGCAGATCCCTTCCATACAACATGTTTGCAACCTGTTTTTAAAAAAAAAAATTACACAAACAAAATATAGGCGAGCACTTTTTCATGCAAAAACTCAGAAGAGGCACGAAATATCAAGAACTCGCAAAATTCTCGTAAATTTTTCATACTTTTGTTTGTACGAAGCAAAGACTGTCTGCCAGCTCCTAATAATGTCTGCACTCCAGGGACACTCTGGGGAATTTCTTGCTCTAGAAGAGGTCCAAGTCGATGGCATATTTGAAGCAAGTGGTCAGGTGCCAAGTGTCTGTAATATTTCACCTATTTATGAAAGAGCAAACAAAACAGCTGCTAAAGAACCCAGTATTTGTTAAGAATTACTGATTTTTTTCCAGATTGTTACACAAATTCACACACACACACAAAAATAATAAATCACAGTATATTAAGGATAAAAACAAATAATGACCTTTAAGTGCATTAATTCATTCCAGCTGGTCCTAATTACTTCTATTCAACACATGCCACTTTGCACAGAGAACTTTTGGTATTTTCTACTTTTTGACTTTAATGCACAGTTGGTCATAGACTAATAAGCACCTTTATAATCACAGTACAACAAATGTAAAGCATATACATTCAATATTATATTTAATATAGTGATCTGGTCAATTATACTCTAAGATAAAGATGAGACAAAGACTGTAAGGACAGCAACACCATTTTATGGTTCTATTTACAGAATTCTTGGAAGATCCACAAGGAAGATCCACAAATAACACTGCTTTGTAGAAGAAAATTCAAAAACATCTTCCTTCAACCTACCGAAGTTACAAGATTTTGTTGAAGCTTCACAACTGGATTTTAATTTTTTCATCTTGAAAATGTTGGCTAAGGAATTTAATTTTAAAATTGGTATGCATGATCCTCTATTAGGCCACAAACATGACCAGTTTGGCAACTGCTCATTGTTTTCAACTGCACAGTATCAAAACAAGCTCTTCTTATCAGCAAAAGAGTTTCTCTTATACCAGTGTTGAATGAGTATTAATGACTGACCAGAAAAAAACAGTTCATTCTTTTGAACTACTATAATACTAGAGCAGAAGACCATCTTACATAGGAAGGGGAAAAAGCCTCAAATGCATCAACAGTACAATCCTATTATAAAGCTCTTGGTTAAGAAACAGCATTTTTGAAATGGATAAGCTATTGTCAGCTTAGACAATAACAAAGCAAATTTAAAATAATAAAATTAGCAGGGAGGGTAGGAACTCAGTTTTCTTCAGTTCTTGTACAGGGTCTAGTGTGTAGCAGTTTTATCCTTCACACAGCCTGAAATACATCTTCACAGCTTTACTTTGCAGAAACAAGGGAAAAAAAAAAAAAAGGCACTGCAGTAAAAGCTTGTGATGTTTTGTTACTCTGCAACTAGAGAAGGCCTTGACTGACATTTTAGGCAGAATGATGTTTCTATATTACACCTAATTAACAGGAATTCACCTCATTCTCAACAAATGTGCTCCTATCTTGCTGACACGCTACAATCGCTTCATGTACTCCAGCAGTTTGTTAACATAAAGAGTGCTGATGTCTGAAAACGAGACTCTGGAAAAGCCTTGCTTACACCAGTAATTACCACCACCACCACCAACACAACCTTCTAGTGAAGGAAGTTCCTCTTCTGCTCCTGCCATGGTTCAACCCAGCTGGCAGCTCAGCCCCACACAGCTGCTTGTTCTCTCCCCCTCAAGTGTGGTGGGGGAGAAAAATCGTAAGGGTAAAAGAAAGAAAACCGGTGGGTTGAGATAAAGACAGTTTAACAGGTAAAGGAAAAGATGCAGGACAAGCAAAGCAAAGCAAAACAAGGAACTCATTCACTACTTCCCATCAGCAGGCAAATGTTTAGCTGCTTCCAGAAAGCAGGGCTTCCCTTCTGTGAATTATGTTACATTTGTAGAAGGCCTTGCAAGCTGCTGGAATTTGACTTCCTAAAGGTTAGCCTGCATGAATCTTGTAAGTCATTTAAAAAAAAGAGAAAGCCTCTTATTACAAAAAAAAATAATAATTTTTTAAATCAAGTTACAGTAGATTGTACAGATCAACTGTTCAAAATGCCTAAATTCAACATCATTAGAAGGGTGGCAAAAAATTATCTACTCATTTCAGAACTTGCTATTCCAATTCATTTTTATCAGTAAAATGTAAAGAGAACCTGAAGTTTTTTCCTAGTTACATGAGGAATCAGTCAAAACACATGCTTGAGAGCCCTAAAATATTATAACAGCTGTGACAAAACTATGTACCTTTCTGCCACCAACAGCCCTGATTAATTTCCTTCACTCTTCTCCTCCTCTACTACCAAAAAGAGCACAAAAACTTAAATACTGCCCTTTGTAGAATTCTACCTGAAAACAGGCTTCACATCTGCAGAACCTGAACTTGTCTCTCCAAGATTAACAATCATTGAATTACTTTTTGTTTCACCACAAGTATTAGAACTACATATGCAATTCGATTTGTCACTGTATCCTGCTCAAAAACCTTCCATTTTACAGATCCTCACAAATACACAAAATCTAAAGTAAGTTAAGCAAATTGGCTTAGACGCATTCCAAAACTACGGCTAGCTGACATCTTGAGTCATACTTCTCATGATTTGTCATAAGCCATGTGTTCATTTTTTATTTTAACAAAAACGAGGTAGGCTCAATTCCTCGTGCAGTTTTTAAAGGAAATGTTTTGGAAAGGGAGATCTATTTGCCTTACTCTTGATCATGCTTATTAAAGATCTTAATCTATACCTTACACCCACACTATAGTCTCTCCTCATGTAAGTCCATTTGTGTCAAAACAGCTATTTATACCAAATTACGCAGCAGTTTTATGATGCTTCTGTGCAGCATTTTCCAAATACTGCTACTATGCAGCATCTGCAACCAGCTCATTAACAAACTGATTCAATAATACTGAGTTGTACCCTTAAAGAAAACCAGAGTGACGCTGTCCATCTAAACACTTCTCAGTTGCAGAAAATGTATACAATTTTATTTTAATAATAAAAATATAAGCTTAATTTTACTGTAAAATCCACTAATGAAAACTCCTCTTATTTTGTTATGTTATCTTCTTTCCTGTTTTCTCATTTATAAAGAAATAAACAGTGGAAATTAAATATTAATTAAAAACAGACTATTAAGCAAGTTTTCTCCAGTGTAGTACTTTCTTCTTCATCAGAAAAACAAAAATAAAACAATAACAAAGTAGAGTATTTCCAGTTGAAAAAGACCTACAGCAATCATCTAGTCCAACTGCCTACCTCAGGACTCACTAAAACCTAAAGCATGGTATTAAGCACATTGTCCAAATGCCTCCAACACTGATAGGCTTGGAGCAGCAACCACCTCTCTAGGAAGCCTCTTGCAAGTGACAATTTGTATGTGTGACTATCAGCATTACAGTAGAAATCACAAATAAAGAAAGTGTATAACATGAATTCACCTTAATCCTGATTCCTCCCTTTTGAGGACGGGAAAACAATAAAAAAAATTGCACAAGAGAACCACACTGCTACAGCAACAACTCAAGAGACAAGGTAAGGAAGTCTTTTATTTAATACATTAAACAGAGGGGCTTGAAAGCTAAAATTATCTGCATTTTTCTAAAGTACAGCCTATCAGGAGACAATTCTTGCACTGACAAACTGTAAAAAGAAGCTAGAACCAACGTAAAATATACACACCTCCCTGAGTCCTTTTCCTAAAACAAATAACAAGGAAAAACAACCCTTGTCAAGAATGCTTTCAAGTCAGATTTCAGTGACAAAAGAAATAATTTTTTTTTTTTAAAAGACACTTTACAAGCCTTGTCAGAAACAGGAAAGCTTATGAAAACGCAACAGAATGATGGAAATTTGCCTCTATATCAATCTCTAATACCAAGAGGAGAAAGTAAAAGCAAAAGGAAAAAAAAGCAGCAGATGTACAAGTATTTAAAATTCAAACAGCTCTAAAGAAAAAGCAAGAACTGGACTCTACAAACAGGAATTTTAAATTTTTATGCCAAAACTGTGATGTTAAACAGCACCAGGGCTGTTGTTTGGTTTTGGGTTTTTTTCCCCTCTGCCAATCCCACTTAGGCTAATAGGAGGAGGAAAGAAATCAGCTAGAATTTCAGCTATCTGCAACATCTAGTTCTGCCCTTTCTTCCAACGGAAATGCACAGAAGACATGCCTTTGTAAGTATAATAAGGAGCTGGTTTTGTTTGAATAGATTTTTTGCATAAGACAAGTAACATTTCTTAAACATTAATAAAGAACAGAACTCAGTAAGTACAAAAAAAATACAGATCTCAAGCATAAATAATATTTTCTAGAAAACAAACAGAAGCATTATCTTCAACTTCACCCACTACCCCAACTTTACTTATTCCAAACAAACAACATGGGAATACACAAAATGCAGCTCCACAGCTATTCCGACAAACATTCAAATCTTTATTATCTTTGAAACAGACCTAAGTGCTTGTATTTTCATTCTGTATGACTATGCAGAATAATTCAGCATCAGAATCACAATGCATGAACAGAATCATGATCTGACCTAGACTCTAGTTAAATTTGTTATACATAATGCAGTTATTTTTTAGGCATCAAGTTAAAAATGACCCTATTCTGGATTCTGCTCTAAGCACAAGGCATACAGAAACATTCTCCGATGTACTGTTGTTGGGGGTTTCCCCCCTCCCCATGCTAATGATTAACATGCTTTACTACAAGTCAGACTGTAAATATGTTTCAGAAAAACACATTTCCACACAAGGACATTTAATAACAAAATCCAGAGTCAGCTACCTATGTTTCAAGATGCAAGAACTCTATCTTGCCAATATCAGCAGCTATCCTGGCTTAACTATTCTGCTATGTAACATATTACCCAAAACAAGCTCCAATTGAATTACAGTAATTGTTGTACTATATCAAACCATCAATCTAATAGGGTACCCTGTACCACTAGCAAGTGCCTTATCACTTTAAAATTAGGAATTGCAATGAAGTGCAATTACTTTTCCCTGAAGGATTCTCTTTTTTTTTTTTTTTCCTCTGGGGGGCTGTAGGGGCAGAGCAACAAACAGGGAGAGGAGAATTGGAGAATTAACCATTTCCCTCAAAGTATATTTATTTATCTGGTACTTTCTAATTATCTTTCAGCTAAAAGTATATGGATACTTCACCTCTATTTCCTATGGGAACGCCTATTATTTTAATGTGAGATTCCTTTTTCCTCTAATTAAATAACAGTTTACCAATACCTAAACAGGGTCTACAAGAAAGCAGAAGAAGGACTTTTTACAAGGGCATGTAGTGACAGGACAAGAGGGAATCTCCCCCTGAAGGAGGTGAGATTTAGGTTACATATTAGGAAGAAACTCTTTCCTGTGAGGGTGGTGAGGCACTGCACAGGTTGCCCAGAGAAGCTGTGGCTGTCCCACCCCTGGCAGTGCTCAAGGCCAGGTTGGATGGGGCTTTGATCAAACTGGTCAAGTGGAAGGTGTCCCTGCCCATGGGACGGGGTTGGAACTGGATGATCTTTAAGGTCCCATCCAACCCAAACCATTCTGTGATTCTATATGAAAGAGACTTGTATGAAACCAGCTATCCCAAGAACATACAATTTTTTCCAACTATTTAAGACTTTTAATAGATGTGAGGCCAGAGCAGATAAAAAACCTTAGTAAAAATACACTGCAGCAAGCTTGCTATTTACCATATGAGAAGGTATGAACAATAGCAGCATTTTCAGCCTTATGAACTAAGACATTCACCTACGCTTATTACTGTTAGATTATGTGCACCTTTTGCCCATCTTAAACTCATGCATTTGTGGGGGTTTGTGTGGTTTTTGCTGTTTTGTTTTTTTAATAAAAGTTACACCTTAGAAACTTGATATACCTCTTTATCTCATCTCTCATCAATGTTCCTTAGTTTCAGTTTGAAAGAACTAGCACAAAGCAGGTCACTTAGCTAATCCTCTCAGTTATCTGTGGAACAAACAAATGTGTGGTATTTTGCACAGTGAACAGTTCCTCCTCATCAAAATGTAACAGTTTGAACAGAGAGGTTCTAGCATTACCTAAATTTCCCAGGTAAGGGAATAATCTTAGAACAGAAATGTTTGTCTTTTAGAACTAAAAGGAAATCATTTAAGTTGATGTATGTCCAACAGAAGCACTGACAATGAGACCAAAAACACAGCCATAGATCACAATAATTTCAGATGTTTCCTTACCTCCAGTATCTCAGACCACCTTCCAAAGCACTGTATATACTCTCCTCAAATTACTAACACAAACTAGATGATGACACAGCTGTCTGATTCAATGTAAGTTTTATTTTTGCTCCCCATGTCTTTGAACACCTTTACTGCACATTTCCTGAAGAAAAAAACCCACTTGTTATCTGGTTACTTATTAAGAAGCAGAATTATTAAACAGTAACCAAAATGCTGCTTAAAAGGCTTTTACTATGTTGGTAAAAGTGGTTTAGGCTCTGTATTTCACTGTTTGTGTAAGGGACTTAGTGTCCCAGTCCCACAGATACTTTGTAACTTCACGTACCTTTGCATAACCAAAGAGAAGGAACAGTGGAATGGTCTGAAAATAGCCATTTTATCATTTCTACTTTGAGTCACATTTAATAATTGTGGGCAGGGGAAGAGAAAAGGACAAACGTGAGCAAAATAGTAATAAACTGTACTGTTCCTGAGAACAAGGCATACTACCTCCTAAGCCTGTCACACCGCCTTCCTGTTTCTTTCTTCTCAACCACCACCAACATGAACAAAATTCTAATTCAACAATGAAAATGACAGTTACATTTATATTTTGGATAAGAAAAAGTGAACTCATGAACAGTATGATGCTTATAACCTAGAAGATATTTAAAATAATAATATATAAAAAACACAACCCACAGCAACCCTCCCTCCCAAAAAAAAATAAAAATCCAGTCACCCTCTATGGTAGCTCTAAATTGTTGCTGTGAATCTTAATGTTCACCCATCTAAAGTCCACTCTGCTCCTAAAAAGAGCAACACCAACATACTGCCAAAGCCCTCCAGGCACAGCCCTATCACATCCCTCAATGTGCTGGTAGGATGCTCATTGCTGCATGCAAGAGGAGAGCTGAACCACCCAAAACCTATTTTTTTTACTGTGCATTTTTCAGACAGCTCAGCTCCCTTATCTGACTAACCGCAAGCTGAGATGAGCACTCATGTCCACACAAAGGATGCAGCAGAGATGCACAGCTTTGATCTGCAGTGTACAATTAGAGCAGCTACACGCACATTGAAACTGCAACATGAAAAAACAATTACCCTAGAGTCAAATGATGATGCACGGCCCGTGCATGTGTCAAGGCCCTAGAAAAGGTGCTTTAAAGCCTAACCACACAACACTTTAACAACATCTTTAACCACAATCTATAAACAATTCGAAGGGCTGCCTTGCTCTATAGAAGTGCGCTGTTAACTCTTAAAACCCCTTGATTTTTGTCCCTCATCATGAGAAATCCTCAGTCGTTCAAAAAGAAGACAAAAATAGCTGGCTTACCATTAAAAAGTCTCAACTAATGCAAGAGAATGCAAAACATCCTGAGATCTGTTGCTGGAGAGTCCCACCAACCTTGGTACACACAGACTGAGACTGACCTGTGTACTCAGTTCTCAAAAAGTGTTTGGTTATCACACAAACAGAAATCTTCATACTGACACACAAAAATGAGACTGGCACTCTGAACTGAGACCACACTCCCAAAGCGAGACTCAAGTGGTTTATATATATGACAAATGATGGCTGTAGAAAAGTGTATTAGAGAAACAGTATACTTCTGAATTCAAGAAAGATCACTTCAGAACATAAACTGCATTATAATAGCATTTCTGAACACCTTTATTTTCCTGTAGCATTACAAGGCCGCACAGCATGGTGTTAGCTTATAAGATGATAAAACATTTACTTTCACTGACCAAACAGAAAAATGGAAGTAATTTGCAAGATGAAAATTACATGGGATTTAACATTATTTGCATAAATTAAGTGACAGAAATAAAGTATCTAAGACTGTGAATTTTAGTCTAATAACAGAAAGTTCTAATAAGAATTCCTAAGTAAATGTTTTCAAAACACAGACAGAACCAGGAACAACATCATCCTTTTAAAAGATATGCACCTTAATAGATGTATAATAAAAGACATGATTTTGCAAGCAACAAGACAGAGTCTGGGATTAAATTCCACCAGTGTTACACAGAGCCTTTATTCCCTTCAAGAGCAAAAGTCAGACATCCAACACTACACTTACTGGTATTTTTATTTCTTAGCTTTTCTCCCTTCAGCTCCTTCTATGAAGTTTAGTGAAAGCTCAAGGCTTTCACGTCTGAGAAGCAGTACCAAAACATGACAAAAATTCTGTCTCCAGAAAAAAGAGGCAGCATCTTAAAGCTGGGAAAAACGATTTAAATAATAATAAAAAGATAATAAAAATGTAGAAACAGAAGATTTACCTATCATCACCCTCTACCTTAACAGATTCCTTGGTTTGAATTAAGCAAATTTTTTGTTTAATGAAACAAGATATTGTGAAAAACATTTCTTTTGTATGAAATGCAACTGCCACACTCCAAATACACTTCAGTGGCAGCTTTCGCAAGCCTAAAACCTAAAGTAATACAAAGTTAATGTATCTTTGACAACTGAGGCAACAGCAGAGAGAGGATGGAGAAAAGCATCAAGAACAAAGTAACCAGTTTCTTCCCCCACCCTCCCAACATGTAGGTAGGGACAAAGTGAGAAAGGGCATATAAATATTTATCTGGAAGTGTAAGGAAACTTTGTTAGGAACTGAAGACTGTGAAAACAGAAAGGTGCTTGTCAGTATCACACCGCCTGATATCTGTACCCAGGATCAAATCCAAATTTTGAAGAAGAATATCTTATCTCATTACGTATCTATTACAACTAAATACCAACATTCCAGCAAACATGACATGTTTCTTAGAAATAAGGGTCTGAATGAACTTATTTCTCATCAAGTCTTATTACTTCAAACTTCAAAATCCCTTTTTCCTCACTTTCTCTTTTGTCACATCATTTCATGTTCTGACTATACAGAAGAAACCCAAATCCATTCTACACTAAGAGTGCACCTGCAATTCTTCATAGTTTATTGGAAAAAAACAGGAAGAATCGTGGGAAGTTTTGCCAACCAACTTCTGACTATTACCTGAAATAAATAATAAGACCTTACAAAGAGATAGGTAAAGCACAATACATAATGCAAAAGTACCAGCACTCTGAAATTCACAGCTGAATTTCTTGATGGTTGATCTCAGGAAAATTGAGGATCAGTGGTATGTATGAATCAGTTTTCAACAAGTCAGCTGCTATCAATTCTTTCACAACACATGCATTAAAGTGCGCCTGGGCCAATCTACCTCTTTTTCCAGAGAAAACTAATGCAGTAAATAAACCTGTTCCAACTATAATAAATACCTGAATCATACTGTAACATTAATAATATAACTAAGATAATGTATATGCCAGTAGTATTTACTGGATGCATTACAGATGGGAACTGCTCTGTCTCCTTTTGTGCGAGCTCAAAAGTTGTCTGGTCTAAGTCTCAAAAGTACTGGAGCTCAGAACTGCCATAACCAACCAGAAAACCCAAAGGGAAATCTTGCTTCGACATGTATTACAAGGAAGGCTCAATTTTCTTCTGAAATCTTATTCAGAAATCCAGATACTAAATTACACAACAGCGCACCTATAACAAAAACAATACCAGCAACAAGTTGCTAACAGACACAATCCAGACATCTTAATTGCTGTTTCTCCAACTACTGCAGTTCACAGTATATTAAAGAAAAAAAAACCAGGCCCCTCTCAGCTAGCAAGAGCTGTACCACTCACACAGACAACACTTTCAAATCACTGATGTGCACCAGAGATGAAAAGCACACACAGGGAATTAGGAACAATTAAAAAAAACAAAAACAAGGGGGAGGTGTGGGGTGGACGACGACACCACTTAAGTCACTTAAGCTTGTGATGTGAACCTGTGAACCAGTTATTCCTACACACCAGGTACACTGTATAAAAACTTAAAACTGATACAACACACGGACACACACCCCACCAGAAAGGGCACACCAAACCCAAACCGCCGTGTCGATCCCAACCCGAGAACAGCAGGGCGAAGGGGAATAAAGCCCTCCTCAGCACAGTCGCCCGGGTCCCAACCTCTTCCGCTCCCTCATCACGGGGCCGGTGCGCGGCAGCGGCGGCAGCGCGGAGCCATTGTGCGTGCGGGCGGACGGCGCGGCGCTGTGCTATGCGGAGGAGAGCGCCCCCTCCTGCCGGCTGCGCAGCCTCGGCCACCCGCCCGCTGCCCGCGCTGGCCCCGCCCCGCGCCGCTCGCTCTCGCCCGCCCGCGCCGCGTCCATGACGTACCTCTATTTGCAGCCGGCGAGGCCGCGCCGGGGCTTGGGTGCTTGTTATTATTTACCCAGGGCAGGCGGCACCGGCGGGACCCCCGCGGCTGCCCCCGGGATAGGGGAGGGGAAAGGGAAGGACGAGAATGAGCTTATGTTAAAAAAATAAAATTTAAAAAAATCTCTCAAGTTTGTTTTTTGCGGGTTTTTTTTAAGTTGTAATTTTCTTTTTGCGGGAAATTCAATTTTTTCCTAGAGCTGCTCAGGGAGAGTGAGGGGAAAAGCAAATCCACCCAACTTTGCCCGCCGCGCCGGCCGCTTACCAGGTTCTCGTAGCTACGGGGATGCTCCTTGCCCGTCCAGTCGGTCCGCTTGGGCAGCAGCTAGGGGAGGGCAGACAGGACGCCCCGTGAGCGGCTCCCCTCCCCCGAGCAGCCCCCCGGCAGCGGCAGGGCCCCGGGATGGGGCGGGGGAAGAGGGAAAGAGAGAGGGAAGGGGGAGGGAGGCCGCAGGCGGGGCGAGAGCCGGGTGCGCGGCGCCGCTTACCTCTTTCTCAGCCACTTCTCGGATCAGGACCTGCAGCAACAAAAGGGATGAGGGAATGTACTGAGAAAAGGGAGGTGGATTTTAAAACGAAGAAAATACGGAAAAAGAAGAGCCCGATCCGCCGCCCTGCCCGGCCGCCCCCTCCCCGCCAGGCCCGGCGGCGCCATCCCTGCCTCCCTCCATCCCTCCTCTCCATCCCTTCATCCCTACCTGAGCCGCTTGCTGGCAGGGTCCGTCCTCCAAAAATCGAGCGATGAGGAAGTAGAGCTCTGCGGATAGAGGACAGGCGGTGAAGGCTGCAGCTCGCCCCTTCCCCGCGGGCTTTTCTTTCTTCCCCCTCCCCGCCGACCCTCTCAGGCTCCCGCCGCCCTGCACGGTGGCTCCCGCTGCACTCACTCACCCGCTCGCAGCTCCGCCGTGTGCCTGCTGCCGCCGTCCCCGGACATGGCGAGGCGAAAACCGGGGAGGGGAGGGGGGGGTATAAGGGGGGAGGGAGGTTCGGGCCGCGCTCCCGCGGCAGCGTCGGGTCCCAGCGAAACGCGCCCGCCCGCCCGGTAGCTGTCACTGTTCGTTCACTAGGAAGAGTGTCGGCTCCACCATTCAACCCACGGGCAGGAGGAGGAAACAACTCACACCGACCCGCCACCAACGCCACCGCCGCTGCTGCTGCTGCCGCCGCTGCCGCCAGCCAGCGCGAGCGAGCGCTAGCGAGCGCGATCCCTCCGCACAGGAAAAGAGTCCCCTCCTCCTCTGCGCCCCCCGCCTCAGCCTTCCCGGCCCCTCTCTCCTCTCTTCTCCGCTCCGCGCCGCTCGCGCAGCCCCTCCTCCCCCAGCTTCTTGCACCCTTCAGTCCCCAGCGCCCGGCGAGGGCCAGGCGGGGAAAGGGGAAGGGACGGGGGGAGCCGCGTTCTTCTACCCCCGCTCCTGCCCCGCCGCCGCGGCGGCCTCCGCCGCTGCCTGGCTGAGGGGAGAAGGGGCGAGGGCAAAGCTCTACGTGTTTATTAGCGGGCGGGCTGAGGCAGAAGATGTCGGAACGGCAGAGGCGGGGCGGGCGGGAAGGCGGCAGGCTGGCGGCTGAAAGGCGCTTTCTCTGCGAGGTGCGGACGGCCGGAGCGCGGAGGGATACGACGCACGGGGAGGAGGAGCTGAGAAGGGGCAGCGGCGATTCGCGGCGGCGGCGGGGCTGGAAGTTACCGAGTTGCAGTGTTGCAGAAAAGGGAAGCGAACGAAGCCAAAATGCCCCCGGGGAGTGCGGCCCCGCTGGGGAGGCGGGCTGAGGAAGCTTGGCCCTCCCATCAGTCCCCCTCCTCCACCCGCTGAGGCTCCCCCAGCCCCCGTAGCCAGGCCCCTCCCGGGCGCGGGGCTCCGGCAGCCCCGGGCTCTTTTGGCGGCCGGCGGGGCCTTGGGGCGCGGCGGGTTTGGCATCTGCGTTTAAGTGCCAATGTCACGCGTTGTTGAGTCTTGTTCTTGCAACGTCGTGCCCGGGTCCGGGTTCCTGCCTTACGTTTGGGGGGAGTGGGAGCCCCAGCAAGCCCCAGACAACCTGAAACGTGGTTGTTCGTCAGGCGTCAGCTCTGTCTGGGGCCATATCTCGGCCAAGGAGGGTGAAGAGCTCGCTGGGTGCTCCCTTTCAGAACTTTCGTTAAAAAAAACCTCAAACTCAAATAGCTAATAACCGGTTTATTCGTTGTTCTTGCCGCCAACCACATCAGACACGCCGGACTGACGAATCTTGCGGCTTCTAGGAGCGATGGCAAGAGGAGTGTTGTCAACGCGAGGACAAGCGAGGGATGATGATGCCTGCAACCTATGGCTGAACTGGAGGTAATTCACTAGTGGATCAATAACGTACCGAAGGTTCCTGAAAGGCTGCAACATTGTACAGAGCCTGATTAGAGGTTAAAACATTGGTTTATTTAATGCTTGGTAGCTTGACGATACCGAATAAACGTTCTGATTCGTGCTGTAACTATTTGCTGCTTGCAGTCATAAAGGAAAAGAAAATAAAAACAAGCAAGTAATTTTTGCTTTGTTTAAAGGTAACTATCGTTACCACTGATAACTACTTTTAAAAAACAAATCCGTGTCCGACAAGGAAAGGGGTATAAAGGAGTATAATTACTTTATGGTTTGCAATGCATCTATGCTTTTTCAGGTCGAGTTTGGGCCTTGCCAGAACAAACATGTTTGTGGACAGTAAGAGTGATTGTATCAGGGATCGGTGTAAACAGGGGAAGCTGTTATTTTTTAGTATTATTGTGCCCCATTTACTAACTAATGTGACTCGTGAGGCAAAGCCGAAAATATGTTTGAAATTATACAGGAATTAGACAAAGAATGCTGTGTATGTAGAGACCCTAAAGCTCCCAATTGCGTAACTTTTAACAAAATTCGATTTAAAGCATGTTTCTGTGCAGCTGAGGAGAGGCTGAGTTGAGCATTTTCACATGTATGTTTCCAAGGCTCTGAGGTTGCCGTACAAGCCTGCTGCTTGAGCTTTGTGCTTGGCACGGTGAGAAAGCTGCTGCGACCACGCTTCAGCTTTATTGCACAAACATACCCGTGGAAGGTTAGAGAAGGGAGGCTGAAATGTCAGGTATTTCCGTGAAGTCCTCTTATAAAAAGTGAAAAAAATCAGATTGATGTAGCAGATGCGGTGTTGCTGTGCATTTTGACGTACTGTTATCAAATGTTCTAAAAATCATTAAAATCATAATCCAGCATGTCGGTTGTAATCATCAGGGTAAATGTGTTTTGTAGGACAATTTTTTTTTAAGATGTAAACTCTTGTATGCTGGGTTTGATCGCTTTATCTGTAGCCAGGCTCGCGTTATATATTTAAAAATGTATGTGTGTGTCCCTTTTCCCAGTTTTTTCGAACAATAACTGCTCCATGTTTCAGCTGTATTTTAAATCCACACATCACATAATTGAAGTGGCAATGAAATAATATTTACCATCTAATAAAGATTTAAAACATAAAGTGGCTTGTCTTTTATTAGCTATGTAAAATACATATTGTAGTATCTCTCCTAGGTGGTTCTCACAACAAAGGGCTACATGAATAATGTGATTAACATTTTAATTTCCCTTGATGTTTACATAAATATACTTCTCTATGGCATCACTAAAACAGTAAACTGAGGAATACAGAAATTGCAATAGTTAAAAGAGTCTGAAAATAGAGGAAAACTACCTGAGTATACTGACCTTCCCTATTCTTTTGGCAACTCAACTTTTCCTGATGCAGTTTAAAATACAGCCCACAGAGTCAAAATGTTAGTGGTGTTTTGACTGTAAAATAAAGATTGTCTTTTATTTAACTACTGTAAGGCACTGAGCAAAAGGGAACCCCAGTGCCTGACCTGAGCTTGAGCACCGCAGTACTAAAATAATATTTAATAAACAGGTTTTGCAAACATACATTCCACCTCCCCTGACAGGTGAAACCTAGTGGGGTATTTTGTTTATTTGTGGTTAAATGTGGAAATCCTACAGGTCACTGGAGAAGATGCAGAATTATTGTTTGGTAGTGTGCATTAGAATGAGTTTAAGAATTCCTGCAGCAATAACAAATATTCCATTATTTTTTCAGAGATGTTTTAAATGCTGTTGATATTTTTGTTGTTTTGTTGTGTTTTTCTTGTCCCTGTTGCAGTCAAATTGAGGATATTTGTTATGTACACAAGTGAAGAAAAATAGCCTCATCTCTGAATTTTTACTACCTTGGTTGTTTTGCTTTCAGATAATTCCTTTTCTTTCATGTGATCTTGTCCCCTCCCATTATCCTTAAGTAAAACTACATTGACTGCTTTGTCAGTGAGATTTAGTACTTTTTTAGGAGGTGTTTCTACTCTGAAAGGTTTGCATTAAAGGAAAAAAAAAGTTATAGTAGTAATGGAATTATTTTCCTTTTTTCAGCTATAATGATTGAGTTCAAAAGAAAACCTAATAATTTTAATCTAATCATTTAATTGGTTTAACATCTGATAGTTTTACATATTCTTTTTGCAGATGTTGCGTCCTGTTACTGTGACTTCTAAATATGAATATTCACATGTGTTCACAAAAATAATTTTACAAAAAATCAAGAATAAAGTTTACTATGTTTTTCTGTAAATAAAGCTGATACATAAAATTTACAGTCAGTTATGGACTCATCCCAAGGGTTGGTTGGTTGGTGGGTTTTTTCCCTACCTTGGCCTATATATTTTATTATTCTCCTTCCCCTTTCCCAAAAATTGCATGAACACTGTAAGTATCCAAATACAGATATGCATTTGGATTCTCTTGAATTACTAGTTACTTTTGATATAGTATTTTGGTTTCTTCTTGATTTTTCTGTATCTTGATAATTTTGGGGGGGTTAAATTGACATTTCTTCCCCTCATAATTGTTTACATCAGTTTTATGGTTTTAATAGCTTGCAATCAGCAAGTGTCTTACTTGAAACTTAATGGTAGCAGTTTTCACGAAGGAAATACTTTGGTTCTTGTGAAATTTGCTCTTTATAGACAAAGGAAAGTATTTAGGGTTTGTAAATTCTCAAGCTGAACAATGTAGCTAAATATTTGAAGCATGATATTGGTGGGGGGTGGAGGGGGAGACGGATGGTTGAGAGCAACATAAAGGAATGACTAAGCTTCCTTCAGGTTTCATTGGTGGTTTGTTTGGGGGGTTTTGGTGGGGTTTTTTTCACCTCACATGAGAATTATCGGTACCGGATGCTTCCCTTTTTGTGGCTGTCAATTCTTACACTTGAAACCAACCAATAATCAAGAAGTGAGTAATGGAACTTAGGAGGGCCAGTCAACTTTTTTATTATTCTCACATATATTAAACATCTGCAGAAAGAACCAAATACGCCAAAATAAAATACCAGTATGAGTAAACTAATCCTGTAGTCTTAAACAATGACCTACAATTTAACTGTCTTCACATCAAGATTATTTTAGCCTACAATTTAACTAAGCATCTTTACAGCAAAACTCTTTCAAATACTCACTTGTTTGTGGTTCAGGCCAACAATACATCCTGTCTGCACCTTGCAGTGGTAACCTGAATTTTCAACTATGGAGTTCTTTACAGAGTGCTTAGCCACTGTGTATGCTGCCCATATCAGATATTAAATAGTGAACTGTATGCTTCTGCTCTTTACCTTTCTTTCCTTTTTCAGTGCACCTATTACTGTAGACTGTGGATGCCTTCCCACTGCAACCAAAACATTTGTTTACCTTGCTTCTCCTTATTTGTGAAAAGTAGCATAGAATTGGGTATCTGTGTTACCCAAACCACCATCAGAATTGACAAATTAACGTCTTCCAAAAGCATATGCAAACATTAGCTTCTGACAGGCAGGTTTCTAGGTGACCTCCTCATGTGCAGGTTGAAGACTAAAGCAAAATCAAGTCACTGAGGATGACATCATTTGTTTATTGTCAGGCATCTGAAAGTAGATCTAGATGTCATTTATATTTTGAGCAGTAAATGGGTCTAGTTGAATTTCATCCAATAACCCTAAAAATCTCTTTAGTATGTTGTTACCCAAATAAACATGAATTGAACCAGCCATGGTGCTCTTTCAGTTTCACTATTATATCTTTCAGTACAAAAAACTTCCCTTACAAAGAGAAACTGAAAATTAGGCCTACGTAATTCCTACTGAATAAAGGAATTCTACTGGTTTATGGCGGGATTTTGTTTGGGATTTGCTTTGTTTTGTTTTAAATTGAATTTGTGCTCCTGTATTTGGTGAAAGACCTTCGATTAAATTTACTGGATCAGTTTGACAGTACAACTTTCTGTGCTGAATACATTCCCTAATTATCCTGAGAATTTTGAGAAAATGATTGAACTGCTGTGCTTAATTGTTTGCTATTGGGCCTTTCTTCACAGAGAATCTTGGATATTTGCCATGTTCAGTTTCACATCCATTTGATGTACAAAGTTTTCTGAGAATTCTCAGGGTTATGTGGGTTTTTTTTAAGCAGAGCTTTCAAAATACTAATTTTAAGAGGAGAGCTTCTCCATTATAAAAATAGGAGCAGAAAAAAGAATGCTTACAATGTGGCTTTGTATATTGATCATTATTTTCTTAGATTATTGCTTCTAGAAAACTTTTGAAGATGCTTGCTGTTACTGTACTTCCTGGTAAGGTATTCCAGTATGCAAAGGCAACCTCTGTGGAGCAGAAGATTCTCAAAATGAGGTGTAGCATTGATATGTTTTACTGGTTTCATGTTAGAGTTCTAAGCCCAAGAAGACTTATTTTAAGTCTTATTTGACAGATGTTATGTGTATTGATAAATTATAAAGTTTCGTAAGAAACAATTTAATAGTGTCCTTCAGTGACTATTTATCTTAATGTTTCTCTACTGTTTCTTTGTATTTCTGTTTAATGGAGTTTGAGGGCCACTTGTGATTTGGGGTTTGGATTTGATTTTTTTGTTGTTGTTACAATAGTAGCTGGTTAGAAATGCAGCTTTTCAAAATATAGATGAGGGGTTATTTATCTGACTCTTCAGAACAGGGCTGGTTATCAGGAGCTTTGGTATAAACTTGGAATTTAACTGAAGGTAATGCAGTGGACTATTAAAGATTTGCATCTATGTAATAACTTGAGAGATTCTGTCGTACTGTTATCAGAGATACAGTCTGATACACTTGTTAATGTGTAATTACAGGAAAGGCTGAAGGAAGAATATTTCAGTGTTTACTCATTGTGCAATTTAGATAAAACCAGAGGAGGCCATAAGAAATATCAGAGAGATCTTCCCAGAGAAGAGATGAGCCCAACCATGTAGGTAAAAAGTCATGATATTATATCCAAAATAAACTGTTGGGAGAAATAATGCGGGTTGGTCATGTTCCTTCTGGACTTCTAAACCAGTGTAAGAAAAAAAGCTGTATTTGATAGTTGGTAGTAAATAATTTAAAACCACCATTCTATTTATTACAGAGTCAACATTGAGAATATGGTAATTTTTGTCTAGAACTCTTAAACCAGTCAAACAAAATGATGATACAACTTCTGTTGGAATACTGTGTTGAGAATAAGAGTTCAGAGATACATGAGGAAAATACTAAGAACAAGAAAAACATACTCTAGGAATAGGACTAAGGACCAAGGGAAATGGAATAAAATATTTGGCGGAGGTAATATTTAAGTATGGCATGCAAAATTTCCCTGTTTCAGAGAAGATAAATCAGGATCTTCATAAACTGTAGGACACAGCTCAAGAACTGAAGTAGTTGAACAATTTCAAATTAAAAATTATGTTTTCCCCCTCACAAAATACAGCCATCCCAGCCTTACTTTATCCTGAGAAACCACTAAAGCAAGGATTTCAGCAGTTTCCAGAAGAACTGACACTTCCATAGGTAAGACTCCTGAAAGATCATCAGTCTGATCCAGCACAGCCTTGTTGCTAGCTTTAAGACAATCCTTAGTTTTTCCCAAGTGTTTCCTTCAACTGTTGTTTGATTTCATTTAGAGCTGCAAAGTATTTTTATGTCTATGTAGTTGGAATATCTGCTTTCCCCAAAATAGCAATAATGCAGTGAGAGTAGTACCAATATTTGCACTTACAGGAAAGATTTTAGTGCTGTTAGCATTGAACCATTTGGCTGACAGTGCCTACTTTGTGCAGCATATGTGATTTGTCAATCATCCATGAAATACACATCACTGAGATTCTGATCTCCATTTATTGTTCAGTCTTCTGAGAAAATACTGGGTTGCTGATCCAGATTTCTCAATATTTTGTATTCCTCTGTAGCTTCTACTTGGTGCCCTGAAAGGATTATCTTGTACTGTTCAGTTGCCCCAGAGAAACTGTAGAAGAATTTTGGTGTGCCAGGTAGGTGTGGCGTGCTGAGAGCTAAGTTGTGTAAGATAACCACTGATACAAAATCATAGAATCAACCTCTTGATTTCACAGGTTTTAGAGTACCCGAGACAAGAAGTGTGATTAGACCAGAAATGACCCTTGCATATATGTGCTGCTGGTTTTTGTTTGCTTCCTTCTTTTTAACTTAATATAAGATGGAGATTGGCACATGCGCCTCCCTTTTCCCAGGTGAGGACCTACTGCAAGATTAAAAGACTGTGATCCCTCCTAATGAGTGATCACACTAATGAGTGAACCTGAAACACACCTAATGAGTGAAACTCAACTAAAGTATAGTTTTCCCATGGAGAGTGGAGCAGCTTATTTAACCGAGACTAAAGGGAACGGTCTTTCAAGTGTATTTACCCAGGTGGCTAGCTCATTCTCTTCAGAGGTACAAAAAACTGTTTTCCCTTCCCTGTAGAAGAACTTGAGCTGAAGGTGGATCCCCCTGTGCATCAGAGTAGATGAAAACTAGAAAGTTGATAGAGGAAAGGCACAACCACCACTTTAGTTGGGACCTAGTCTGGTGAGAGTGCTCTGGATGTGAGCATGCAAGCAAGATAAGCAGATTTGTGGACTGTGAGCTAGACAGAACAGGTAGCTTTGAGCATGTTCGGGAACCTTCTTGATGCCCAGAAACTTCTACTGTTGGAGAATTAAGTGTCTACATCACGAACGGTAAAATTATGTGAAGGTTATTTTAGTTACACTGTTACACAGATTCTCACCTAGCATTGGGTCAGCTTCACATTGGTAAGTGTTCTTGCAACAAGCTCTGGTGTATTACCACACTGCTAGTTTCCACACATGTGCATTTTATTAAAGCTTAGACTTCCGAGATCAAATAAAAAAGAAGGAATTGAACTTGATCTTTCAGCATCAAGTTTGACTACCACTAATTGCCTTTTGTCAGGTCCTTATAAAGCACTGAATAACACTAAAAATCAACTAACGTAAAGAAAACACGTTATCTCGCAAAGACTAGATTGAGCATTTAAAGAAATACAGAGATATTTATTTTTAACATAGTTCTAATTTTAGATTTGGTTATTATGGTTATAATAAAGCTACATTTACTTAGTCCACGTTACCAAGGGGTTTTATTTATATATATGTTTGAAAGTGCTTTAAAAGAAATGACTGCGTAGGATTCATTGACCTTTCCACCTAAATGCAACTAAATTTTGAATCATGTAGTTAAAATACAAGTCATGCCAGACCTGCATGTCAGCATTTGAGGAGCTGGAACCCTCCAAAGTCCTTATCTAGAAACACTGAGGTTCTTTTTGCTTGCATGCAGAGCATTTTTGTTCTTAAGAAGCAGCTGAGCCATGTTGATCTTTATGTTAGAAATCAAAGCTGAGGTTTTCAGAGTTTGCTTTGTTCTAGACCTGAGCAAGAAAGTAAAATACCAAATTCCCACAATTTGAGAAATAAAAGTAGAAAACATGGTTTCTCCCATGTAGTCCAACACAATTCGTAAAAATCATAGGGTTTGAGAAGGGGGGGGGATTGTTGAGCTGCAAGAGGAATGAAAGGATCACATGGATCCTGCTAATCACATTTTCATCAGAACTTAATCTTTATGTCTGAAAGCTTAAATTTCAAGGCATAGTTAAGTTTCAGAGAATTCTGAAAAATACCTTTTGTGCAAACAGAAAAGAGTTGCCTAATAAATTACCAAAACTATTTCCTGCAGAGCCTGCTAGTTGTCATGTTTTTCTAGGTTGGGTTTTCAAGGGGCGAACAGGGAGTTCAGAGAGAAAGTGAGAAAGTAGTAGATGAACCTGCAGAAGTTACCTGTGCTATAGGAAAACATTTAAAAATTGATGGGTATGGGTGACAAAATTGGCTTATTTTGATTTATGGTCTACTCAGTGCATCAAAGATTCCATCAGGTTAAGTGTAAACATGTTCTTCCCATATCCTCCAACCCCAATTTTTAATTTGAGATTTTCCATCAGCCAGCGCCCTTGGATTTTAATCCTCCCTCTGGGGTGGTGTGTGTGCCCCTCAGTTCGTTCCCTGTTGGATGTTTCCAGCAGTGTAGAAGGGCAGGTCATGGTATATTTACAGACAACAACATTTTGAATTCCAGTACACAGAGTACTTGTATTCCTCAATTCTGAATTTTACCCGTATCAGTAAACTGAAGAGTACCAGTGCCTGCTGTTTCTGAGGCCAGCTGCCTCATGCCAATGGCTGTATCCATATTATTAAACTCTTTCAACCACCAACATGGGGTGGCTGCATCTGCATCATCAGCTGGGGCTGAGCTAACCCCTGACCCCTGCCCAGGCTTGCCTGGGAGAACGCTGGGTCTCTGCTGACTGACAGCTCAACAGTGAAAGCAGTGGCCTCAAGGCTCTATCTAGCTCTATGCCCTGGCACCTGTTGTCAACACAGTCACAGCCTTTGCAGCAAACCAAACCACAGACTGCCATTGTGCTTTACTTCTAAAAAATCACGTCTTTTTAGTGAGGTGTAGAATATGGGACACGTCCAACACAGGTGTCCTTTGTTAGGAAGTTCTAGAGGCCGAGATAAATCCTGCCTAGTTTGCAACAAACCCTAGGACATCAAAGTAGTCCATTTTTGCTCAGCCTCCGATTGATTCTTCATTCTGTCCAGCAAGTAATGAGAAAACTCTGAGAAGCTTAAAATGATCATAAAAGCTTCTCAGAGCCCAACTAAAAATCACTGTAGAGTTGATGTTAAAGTTATTAAAGAAACCTGGAAATTACAAAGTATAAAGCCACAGAGAAGTTGAAAGAAAACAGTGTAACACTAAATGGAAGTAAACATAATTTAACAGCTGTCAGGTTGATTCACAGCATGTCTCGAATGTTTACAGTGTCTGAAGTGGTAACTACCTATAGTTAGAGGTAGTGGAGAGCTGGTTGTAGTTGTTTGCAAGGTATCTATTTAAAAGTGCTTGAGGGATATTGAGGAGATGTTACGTGATCAAAGGCTTTGTCAGACCTTACTAGGGAACAGGAAGGTTTAGTACATGAAAAGCACTGAAAAGAATCCTTAATTGAGATTTGGGTTTAAAGTTTCCTGCTGTCTTGTTCTTACCTGGTAAAAATAGGGCTGTTGCGGGGAAGGAGGAACACCCAGTTTTTAAAAAAGTCATATAAACCAGAGCCCTTTGTTCATGTTCCAAGAATAGCATAGAAGATATCAACCTGCTAAACGTGACAGATGCGCTGTTGTAAAGAGATATATGATGCCAAAAGCATTGTCTAATTGCTTTATGAAATACAGGGCACAGTCAGTATCTCCCATGCTTGTTGATACAGAACAAGGCTATTGTTATCAGTGATAAACTGAATCAGTCATTCAATTTTGTAAGAACGCAGTATTTGTGCTGCAGGCTGCTTTTTTACATACTGCTTCACATGTTTAGGATCTAGAGACCTAAAGCACCACCCCACCAAGAAAGAGGAACCCAAAGCTAATACTGAAGCATTCATCAGATGAGAAGCATTACTGCTGTTTTCACTTAGGTTTGAAATGCTGGATCTTTTAAGACACCCCTGTAATCACAGAAGTGTGAATGTGACAGCAGCTTGAGAGAGTCAGAGAAGTGTTCTAACATCAGTTACTTGAAGCCTGTGTGGCACTGATCCTCCCTTGCAGTTTCATCACCAAGAGTGACATCTATTTGGAAATACAATTTTTTATCTGGCCTTTGGGTTACCAACCACATTCAACTGCTGCTGGAACTGGCTCTTGCAACTCAACATTAAAAGTGTTTCATACACTATCTAACAGCATCTCTACTAACAGAGAGCTAACTGCCTCTTGTAATTAATTCCTATTATCATTACCCACATCCACTATCTTTGAATAATTATTGCCAGCTTTCTGAAGCACTGTGGTCATTTAACAGAACCAGCTGCCAAATCTATCCTTACATAACCTCCTGGAAGTGTGCCCTTTCTCTGCTGCTTGGTATCAGAATAACCCTGCAGCAGTCACATCCTTCCCCTAGATGGACTACCACTACACACACATTATGAATTCCTGGCCCACATCTCACCTCTGGCTGCTGAGGCCAAGCAACCCCCATCTGATGCATGGCCATTGTATAAAGAGGTATCAAAGTAGCAGTGGAGGTGCCAAGTTCATGAGGCCTTCCCCTGGTGCTGTATCTTAATTTGCAATCTTCAGCCTTATCTCAAAGGCTGGTATCTATTGCCACTAATGTAGATAGTAAATTTCATAGAACCATAGAATATTTTGGGTTGGAAAGGCGTCAGGGTCCATCCGACTGAAGAAAACCCCAGTGTTGGACCCATTTTGTTTGTGATCCCAAGACTGAAATCAAGACACAAATGACATCAAGTACCATAAATTGGTCGGTTGGTTTATTACCAAAAGACAATTATTATAAAGAAGGAAATTATTATAAAAAAAGGGATAGCGAGAGGACAGATCAAAGACAGAAATGAAGCAAGAATTCAGGATGTAGAGAGAGAGAGAGAGGTAGCCACCACTGTGGATCCAGTGGTGTCCCAGGGGTCCGTTGCTGTTGTCAGAGGTGGTGGAAGTCCTCCAGGGTCCATAGTCGGTATTGAAGCACAGTGTCCCCAAGAGCCTGTAGTAGTCATCAGAGG